>NW_013185619.1:2715822-3343990 GCF_000150505.1 Schizosaccharomyces octosporus yFS286 | reverse complement strand
AACTCTGAAATTCTTGGAAAAGCTTCTTTGATTTAGCCTTCGATAACGAAGTTATTGGAACTCCATTCCTCAAGGTTTCGCCTTAAACCACATATGGCTTCAAAAGAAGGTGAATTTCGGGTAGAATGCATCAATAACGCACACTATGTGACCCATATGTTTTGTAAATACCCTTTGAAATTACTCTCCGTGAACACAAAACTAGATTTTGCAATTCTTTATATTTTGAGCTATGGGGGTGGACTTGTATCGGGAGACCAAGTAGCGTTGAAAATCGATGTGGGAAAAGATGCCACTTTGTGCATTCAAACTCAGGGAAGTACCAAAGTTTACAAGGAAACCCGTGTAGGGAAAGTCACCCGTCAACAAATGGACGTACACATTGCATCCAATGCCACTTGTCTATTGCTACAAGATCCTGTACAACCGTTTGGGTTGAGTAATTACATGCAAACACAAAACTTTACGCTAGAGGACAGTACTTCATCACTGGCATTGTTAGATTGGACGCTTCAGGGTCGCAGTCATATGGGAGAACGTTGGTCGATGAAGTCTTATATCTCCAAAAATATAGTCAAAAGAGGAGTTGAAGATAAGAGTAAAATTTCAGTTCTTCTTCGAGATACGTTGCAACTGATTAATGAACCAAGTCTTCATATTGGCAGTAAAGCAGATCGTATGAACAACTTTGAATGTGTTGGAAGCCTTTATCTTGTAGGACCAAAGTTCGAAGCAATGAAAGAAGGAATTTTAACTTATTATAGAAATACGGAAAACCGTATGGGGAAAACTATCAGCGTACATGAGCAGCCTAATGCGTATTGGACTGCCTGTGAGCTTCGTTCAGTTACCATTATTAAATTTGCATCTAATTCAACAGAAAAGGCTCGAGAGTTTCTTCTTCAACTATTTAGAGACTTTGCACCTGGTATTCATCGTGAAGCTCTTCGCGCTTTTTGGTGTTGAATTCAAACGAAGATTCTCTAGAGACCATTCGTTTATTATTCATGTCATCCTTTCAATGTTGACGAGAGATAGGTTTTGCAGATCTTATGCTAATATTATTCACCTAATTATTTTGCAAGTACCATTCTTGCCTTACCAATAAGGAATTGAAAATGTCTGTATAGTTTTGATTACCCAGTATAATGAATGAAAATCATTCCTAATGATAGTCTTTGAGAAGATACTATATTACGGATTGAAATGCTTATTATAACAGTGCCACTAGAAACGAAAAAGGGATATACAGCTTCATCAATTAAACATATCCTCATACATTTAAGTATGTATCGCAAATTAAACAACTTTACCTAATTCTCATGCTTGTAAGTCACACGCTTCAGCCAACAGTTGGTTTTTAGAATTGTAAAGCCTTGCTTTTCCAGAATTCACTCGAATCATTACCCAATCGCCTGCGGGAACTGGCTTTTTGTAGCTTATACTGTAGGAGGGAGTACTAACTTCATAGGATTCTGTCAAAATGGGATCTTGAGGCTCACCTCGCAATAGACCTTGTCTATCAAACTGTAAGTTTTTCACAGTTTCGAGGCACTCTATGAGTACTGTTGCTATAGCTCCGCCATGTTGCAGTTTTTGATAGCCAGTTAGTGCGTTTCCCATAATCCCAATGCTAATCCATTCATGATTCTTGGAGTCATAAAAAGTTTTGAATAGAGGTAATAGACCGTCCTTAAAGGATAAAAAACTAGATGGATATTGACTCCGAAATAGCGAAGGATGTTCTTGTAAACGAATTTCGTGTTCTCGCTTGCGATGCATGTTTTCCACCATTTGAACAGCTATTGGAGAACTTGTGAGTTTTGCTATCGTTTTGGCGCTCGCAGGCAATCTTCGATACGCTAGGTAAGCATCACTGGACCAGAACCATGACAAAAAGGCACCAGCAGATAGTCCGCCAACTGTAGCAGCAAATACAGTTTTATATTTTAGACCTAGAAGAGACATTAATTGAACCTTTCTTTTCAATATTCATTTAGTGGTATATTTTTCCGTACTACTAAACTAATTCAGCATAGGTACTGAGTTTGGTAAGTTGTAACTGACATGAGGCTATCTACTCTAGTTCTAAGCTATACTGCAATGAACTTTGTCGTTATTATACAAGAAGAATGAGGTGAATACTTTATTAGTCATTCTTTATTATTTGAACAAAAGACAATTTACAATTCCGTTTGAGGCATCGTCTTGGCAGCCAGCTATAAGCATCTTCATAATCATCCTATAATGAGCATTTGCATATTTCTATTATTACATTCTGATTCTACTTTTAAATATATTAGCCAACCAAACCAAGGAGTCAAAAAAAAAGTTTTTTGTTAAAAACTAAAAAAAAAGGAGGCAAACAGAATGAAGCATTCGAGTAACTCCGACTCTAAAACGATAGAAACGGTATTGCATATAAAAGAATAAGTGTCATCAGGGATCATTGCTTGACCAACGTTTAAGATATGGTAAACACACTCAGAAGGGAAGAATATGAATGAGCGCATGCTATGCAACATTAAAGACTTCCCCATACTTTTGCTTTCTAGTCTGTTTTTTTTATCAACTTTCATTAAAGTGCACCATTTAACAAACGGTCTTTTATGACGCTGATTGGCAACACGCCCATTAGGGCTTTCTATAGGGTAGGAAAAACGCGTTCACAGCATAAAACCGTCATACTTACTTTTTCAGGAAAATTCCATTTCCACTCCTTCTACAGAAATCATTTTGAGCTCCCACTCCCTCATAAAGTTCACCTTAATTTCTTCCAGATGTGTGATGAGCGCTTTGGCTGCGTCCACGATCGCTTGTTTAGGAGTACATTCTTCGGTGGTTTGAACTCTTAGAATAAAATTATGATTCAAAGGATGGGGAACCTTGTATCCTGCGAAAAGCACGCGTTCATCTGTTAATAATTGTCTGATGGGAAATTAGTTATTAAAGCACGACTCAATCAACCAAGTTCAACAAAACATACTGTGCTAACATGTTTGCTAATGTATGATCTTCTTTTTCAATAGTTATAACGGCCGCATTTGGTGATTTACTGTCTAAATCATAGGTAACTCTTTCCAATTATTAGTAAAATTAATGGTAAGGATTCCATTGAAGTGCTTACTTGGGCAATCCCATGAGCTCAATGAGCTCATAACGCTCGGGCTGATTCATCCTCAGTAGAAACGTTTAATGTAGTCAAAACGAAGTATTGGTAGTCGCTGAAGAGGATTGTTGTTTTCATCCTCTGGGCAAGCTTTCGTTGAGCTCTGTCTGGTGCATTAACCACATTTTACGAAAGATATCGTAATTCCAAGTTCTTTGATATACGTATTGCGAAAAAAAAGCTTCATCGTTAAGTAATATTTATTTACATTTTCAAAGAAAAAAAAATAACGATAGTAAAAATAAAAGGAAATTTCGATTTTTCCCTGTAAAACGCATATTTAAAAGGAAAAGAAAACTTTTACTAGTTAACTAATTTTTCCCTGGACGAAATTGTCTCACAATAGTTACATAGCGCTCTGCTAGTTTGTTTTGGATTGCTGGGTAGGGAAGCGAATGGTTGAATAAAAAATCTCTAGTGTTCAAATTAATTAATTATTTTTTAATGTTGCTCTTTAATTTACGCGTCCTTTCTGAATGACAATACAGTATATGTCAATGTACATATCCAACAAACCCGTATCATGTCGTATGCAAACACATTCATATATTTCTTTTTTTCACTTCAAACTAAACTAAAATAAATATATTTTGCTACGGAAGAAGAAAAAAAATACAAATCGCTTTTGTTTATATCCTGTTACCTTCGCTTAAGGTACATGTTCTTTACCGCTTCCTTGTCCAACACGCAGGTCGCATTGCTTCACCCTCTTCCTCCACCTAAGGGACCTAATAATGAATCCTTCTACAATTTGTTCAGGCGCTAGACGCCTTCAAATGACTACGAAAATGGGTCATCAATACTATCGAGGTACAAGAACCGGAAAAATGGGTCAAATCACAAACAAAGGTGGTTTCTCTGTCGAATGGACGCGCGTTCGTACATTTGTCCCCCCGGCTGGCAATTGCGACGTATGTATTCTGATATGATCTACTCTTACTAACCATTTTTAAGCTTCTTCCTTATGTCTCTAGCAAAGTAAAGCCCTTGAAAGGTGCTTACCCTAAAGGCGCCAATGGTTTAGATGGATCTGTGTATTACGACCTGGCAAAATCTTAAACCAAGGTGTTTAAATTTTTTCTCTAATTACAAAAAACTAGATATACTATACTTTTAAAATTTCTTCAACTATTCCGAGCAAAATCCCTTCTCTTTCGTGTGTTTCTCCACGCTAATCTGAATACCGCAGTGCAATAAAGTATGTTTGTTTACTATATTGCGATGAACAGTATATATATATAAACGTTATGTTTACTATACGTAACAGCACTAGCCTTACCTATTACTTCAGAAATCCTACGTGGGCTTGAATCCCTAGCCATTCTACAACGTATTTTTCTCTGTCGTTTCCACCTATGAATATTAAGTACTTTGGCTTGTGATGATTATTCAAAATGGCTGTAAGGGTCAATACAAGCGGAAAATCCTTAATGGTATTACAAAATCTGTAAAGCAATATAAACCGCTGCTTATATGGGGTCTCGTCTGCACGGTATGTATTTATACCTGGATCCATCGCATAAATAAAAATATTAGGCATTCTTATAACCCTGATCCCCCTATACAACATTTATTTACACGTTTTGATAGTTCCCCAGGTAGGCGCCAGGACAACTTAAAATGCAGTGATGTGCGTTTTGTTGAACCGCAAAATCAATGTCTTTTTGCAAAACAATACTGTTGGGAAGAAACAAGTGGGTATATCAATTATCCAGAACTCTATTACTGTTCCTTTCATCAATTCCCTGGACTTGGTTTGACGATGGTTGTTACTTGGCTAGGATTTTTATTCACCAGCATTGGTGTATCCGCCAGTGATTTTTTTACCATAAACCTCGTCACTATATCCTCCCTTTTACAATTGTCCGATGCTGTTGTCGGTGTTACTTTTTTGGCTCTTGGAAACGGCTCACCTGATGTGTTAAGCACCTTTGCTGCCGTCCGCGTCCAAAGTGGTAGTCTTGCGTTAGGCGAACTTCTTGGTTCTGCCTTCTTTATTGTCGCGATTGTTGCTGGAAGCATCTGTCTTATCTGCCCTTTTCAAATATGTAAGCACCATTTCATTAGAGATGTAAGCTTTTTCGCCGGCACCGTTATTTTTTTAATTTTCTTCTTGATGCGTGATGGCAGTTTATGCTTGTGGCAGAGTTTTGTCATGATAAGCTATTATTTATTTTACGTCTTATATGTGTTCTTTTCAAGCAAGTCTGAAGAGCACTACACTACTGCTGATGCTCCCCACTTGGCTGTACCTGCCTGTTCTCCTGTTATCAGTCATTGTCCGACCTTCCATTCGTACAATGATGATTTACTCACCGTCGCTTCACACTTACAAGCGTCAACGAAAAAACCATCGGATCCAAGTTTTATCCCCTCTCCTTCTCTAATAGAAAGTACCGGCTTTCGGAAATCATCCATATCCAGTGATGATAACGCTTCTTACTTCTCAAAACCTAGTGCTTCATTGGAACCCTTATGCTCACCGTCGCCTGGTCCTACAATTCGTCCATCTTTCATTGGTGCTCTTGAATTGCATTCTGCATTAGAAAATTATCAGTCAAATCACGCTATGGAAACGAGCGCCATGGTTGATGATAATTTTTCTTTGGGTCACTTGCATATTCATCAAGCTTTAGACAAATACATTCCTTCTGGACTGAATACCCCTGTAAGTACTACCGAGTTTAGGCCTCATCATATATTCAACCGTAACTTGAGCGCCCAATCATTCTTATCGGAAAATACTGGTTTGTTAAATTATCTTGAGGACACAGACTCATTAGTAGCTCATTCATCCCTTCTTCAGCTGCTTTTCCCAACTTTACGTAATTTTTCCAAAAAGGCTTGGTATGAACAAGCACTGGATATTATTATTGCCCCATCTGTTTTTATATTTACTTTAACTTTGCCTGTATACCAATGTCCTCAGCAACCGGTAGATCCTTCATTCCCTACAGAAGGATGTACCCAAGCAACGATGAAATGGTGCAGACCTCTTCGGGTCCTCCAGTGTGTCTTTGTTCCTCTAACATTTTGCCTCTTAACATTCAATAACACCCGGTTATATTATGCCTTAATATGTAGTGGCATTGCATCATTGATAGCCATTTTAATGCTGTACAAGTTTACTAAAGTTGAAGAAGCTCCTCGTTTTTTACCTTGGGTCAGCTTTTTTGGCTTTATCCTGGGCATTGTTTGGATTTCGACGATAGCCAACGAAATTGTAGGTATATTGAAAACTTTGGGTATCGTATTAAAATTAAATGAGTCTGCCCTGGGGATGACTGTTTTTGCAGCGGGAAATAGTCTTAGTGATTTTATTGCTGATATAATGGTTTCTCGTTCTGGTTTTCCAGAAATGGCTATTGGGGGAGTTTTTGGCGGACCGACTCTGAATATACTTATAGGTCTTGGCTTTGCTTGTATGTATAATAGTATATCGAATCATGGTATTGCAAGTCAAATAGAAATTCCCAATTCTCTTTCAATTACTGCCTATTTCTTGCTTGCTTGTCTGGTTTTACTCCTGTGCTATGTTCCACTCAACAATTACAAATTGGATCGCAAATTAGGTGCGCTACTGTTTATGTTATATATCATAGGTACCTCAATTAGTATGGTGTTGGAGTTGCTTCGGGATGTGGAAAATGTTAAGAAGGCCAAACGCTGATCATTGGTATATCCTGACCATATTTCGAAGCGATTGTATGTGCTCCTTTAACATTAACCCGGCTGGATTTCGCTTCTTCCAGATATGTTACGTTTGTTGAATGATTTGCTTTACGGATTAGGATGTACAAGATTGTGTATAGTAGTTTTTGAGTGTTATTTTGGAATTTAATTATCTACATAACGTCGAGTATTCCAATTGAACGTTTATTTTTCTACTAAAGTAACTAAGTGTTTGAATTTCGACTCCTTGAAGCTGTAAAGCATGGCATAGAAAATAGCTTGTATTTACATCCTAACCTCAATTTTATCAACTCAAGTAGATTTTTCTCAGTACAACTCGTTGCATCTCACTATTCGAACTTCTTGTCAGGAACTAAAAAGCTGCCATCCACAAGATGTACTGAATGCTTGGAAAAGTCACCATATGTTAGATTATAGAGCGTAAGATGTCACAATCGGTGGATGTTCCCGCACGGGGACTTATAATATATGTATACTTTGTGTAGGATTTAAGCTAATGTTTGTACAAGTCATCAGAAAGTTGCAATTGACATTGACTTTGGTTCACAAACGATAAAAGGAAGAACGGACATAAACATAATGCCCATTGATCCAGAGCTAAAAAAAGTTGTTCTAGATTGCTACCAAGCTGGTACGTGTCGATTTATAAATTGAAAGGTCGAGTCTAACAGCATGCTCTCATCCTTTCAATTCCTGTCCATTTTTAATACTAATCGCTGAATAGATATTCATGCATGCTATATAAATAATGAACCAGCGCACTTTGTTTATGATGATGCTTTACGGCGGCTGCGTATACAGGAACCAAGTAGTAACGTAAGCCATTACAATCAGCTAAACTCTCAATTTGAAACAAGTGTGAATGATTTAGGAGGATTATCAATTCTTTTACCAAAGTCACAGGGAGAGGAACCTTCACCTATATTGGTTTCGATTGAATTCTCTGTTCACCAGCCTACGTCTGGCATAACGTTCGTTGGCGTCGACCCCATCGATCATCGTTATCCTCATGTTTACACCAATAATTCTATAACGCCTTATAGCACATCATCCTGGCTTCCTTGTGTTGATGGTATATGGGAGCGTTCCACCTGGGAATTTGAAATCACAATCCCTAAAACTCTTGGAGCTCTCTCCAAGTCTTCTTCTACTGACCAATTGAACGGGTTTACAAGTGAGTCGCAACAAAAGCTTTCTGAAGATGATGATATGCAAGGCGGTTTAAACCAAAACCAACGTGCTTCTGTCACAGAAACAGATTTTTCTGAAGATCATGACATGGAAGTTATTTGCTGTGGTGATCTACTAGATCAGGTTACGCATCCAAAAGCTACTCATAAAAAGACAGTATATTTCACTGTTTCTACGCCGGTTGCTCCAAACTATATTGCGTTTTCAGCTGGTCCTTTTAAACATATAAATTTGACGGACTTTCGGGAACCAGAAGATGATGATGCAATGGGCTCAAGTGCTATTGAAATTGCTGGCTACTATCTTCCAAAATATGCCGATGAAGTTGAAAATACTTGTGTGTTTATGTATAAAGCTATGGACTTTTTTGTAAGAGAATATGGCTCTTACCCGTTCAATGCATTTAAACTCTGCTTTGTTGATGAAACGAATTATCCAATTATTTCTACTCCGTCCCTTGTGATCGCTAGTAATTCTATATTGTTTCCAAAAGACAATTTGGATGATATTTATGAGTCTACGAAGACACTTACCTGGGCGCTAGCTAGCCAGTGGATAGGTGTATATCTAATTCCTAAGGCTTGGAATGATTTATGGCTTATCTTCGGTTTATCGTATTTCATAACGGGCCTGTTTTTGAAGAAGATGATGGGAAATAATGATCATCGTTTTCGACTCAAAAAGGATGTTTTAAAGTTACTAGAGTTGGATATTGGTCGTCCTCCTATAGCTCATCCTGATTTAACTCTTCCAATTGATCCAAACACATTAGATTTCATAGCATTAAAAGCACCGCTTGTAATTCATATACTTGAGCGTCGTCTAACAAAGACTGGTGGGTCTTTAGGAATGTCGAGAGTGATACCTAAACTACTACTTCAAGTTATGAGCGGTGATATGTTAAACGGATGTTTGAGTACTTCTCATTTTCTCAAAACATGTGAGAAAGCTAGTCATATGCGCTTAGATATCTTTGCTCAGCAATGGATTTTTGGTTATGGATATCCTATCTTTCGCGTTGTCCAAAGGTTTAATAGAAAAAAGATGATTATTGAAATGGGTATTGATCAGGTACAAACTAAGGAAACTCCATCTATACCCGCATCGGAAGAAAATTTTGTTTCCGACGCTATAAGACACTTGAATGATAAACCGGTTGCTTCTGGTCTTCCGGTGTTCAGTGGACCTATGACTATCCGTATTCATGAGGCTGACGGTACTCCTTATGAACACGTTGTTGAATTGAAAGACTCGTTCACAAAACTTGATATTCAATATAATACGAAGTATAAGAGAATTAGCCGGAATCGTTCTACAAAAAATGTTCGCAAAGATAACAGCGATCATGGTGGTGATGATTCTGACTATGTTATAAGAAGCTTGGGTGACGTCCTTCAAAGTGACGAAGATATCGAAAAATGGAAGCTATATGATTATACGAAGGAAGACGAAGACACTATGGCTACTGAAGCTTTTGAATGGATCCGTGTTGATGCTGATTTTGAGTGGATATGCGATTTACGAGTTCGTCAACCTGAGCATATGTTTGTTTCCCAGATTCAGCAGGATCGGGATGTTGTTGCTCAATTAGAGACGATCAGACACTTCACTGGAAATAGCTTCACGATTTCCCGACAGGTATCGACAGTTTTACTTAGAACTTTATTAGATACCCGTTATTACTATGGAGTACGTCAAGAAGCAGCTCAAGCTTTGGCTAATTGCGCGGCACCTGAATTGGATTGGATTGGATATTATCATTTGCGCACGGCGTTTTTGGAAAGTTTCTGCTTTGAAAATTCAACTATTCCAAAAAGTAATGATTTCAGTAATATCTCGGAATATTACGTAAAATGTGCTATGGTTAAGGCTTTTGCTAATGTCCGTGATCGCAAAGGTATCACCCCCTCGTCCGTTAAGAAGCTTTTATTAGATTTACTTTGCTTTAATGATAATGCTAATAATGAGTTCTCTGACTCTCATTTTATTTGTCTGTTAATTGAATCTCTAGTTGACGCTCTTATTCCGAGGGGCGAAACTGTGCAATATGCCTTCAGCAATCCTGAGCACATGGAGTTTGTTCACCAGGCGATAAGCGAAATTGATCGACACATGCGTATTGACGCTTGCATGCCTTCATATAAAAATATTATCACAATTAAAGCCCTGGAAGCGAAGATTCGTTTGGCTAGAACCTTTCATTTAAATTTTGGCCCTAGAGAGCTATTTCCATATACTCAGGAAAGTAATTATAATGCTGTTCGCTCAGTGGCATACGATTTGATGCTGCAATCTGGAGCATTAAAGAATGATGCTTTGATCAAGTACATGTTTTATATACTTATAAACGATCTTTCACCTGCTGTACGTCGCTCACTAATGTATTCTATCCAGAAAGGATTCGGTTGCTTAGCACGGGGTGGGGCCAAAACAGAATTTGCATCAGACGATTTAATCGTTGAAGAAGATATCACGAAAGCTATCGAAAAGCGCATAGACATTACATCTCGAGCTAGTATTTCTGGTGCCATTGAGGCACTGCGAAACGATGTCGGGCAAAACAGAGTATTATCTGAGGAAATGTGGAAAGCTATTAAGTACGTTTTATGGAATTTTGAGTGTGTAGTGAGAATTAACAGTTTCTTTAGTGATCCTAAAATAGACTTAATGACCAAACGAAATTTACTGATGATATGTCGAGTGTTATACAAGGCTAAATCTTCATTAATTGTTACATTGAAGATCCCTAGTCTTATTCCACGCTTGCGTGCCATCCATCTTGGAAAAGTGAGTATTCGAAAATTTAAGATGTCTCCAACTAACAATGTTTACAGGGTAAAATTGTCATAAAAAAGGCGCCACTAAAACATTATGGGAAAAACAAAGAAAAAACACCTTCTCAGATTCCCGATCCAAGTCCCGTTATTAATAGTAATAGTAATAATAGTAAGCCGAAAGGACCAACCTTGAAAATCAAGTTAAAGCTTTAGGCGAATCTTTAAGAGCGGTGTCTGAAGTTTAACAAATGAAAAGGAAGATCCCGTTATGTTTTTTGGTACAGCATCGAACTTTCGTATGCTAGTATTCGTGTCTCATCTACTGCTTTATGAAATGAACATTTTTATACTGTTTATAGTCTTTTGAATGCCTAGTTGTATTATAAAATTAGTTTTGGAAGTTCTCATCGTTGCGCTCGCTCTGTGAAGGCAGCTAGTACAACTTTTCAATTCAGTTTTAAAATTAAAGAAAGTATATATACCAGTTCAAGAGGGATTGATTATTGAAAGATACTGCTCTCATATAAACCGAAAGTAAAAGACAAGTCAGTTTTCGATATACGTTCAAAATCATGCTATGAATTTAGATAATCTAATTCAGTTAATAAGTATTGTAGTGATCATATTTTGCTGACTGCTAAGGCACGAATCTGGTTTCCATCTACACCCACACCTAAAACTTGGACCGCTAAGTGTCCTTATTACGATTCACAGGAAAATGTTTGCAGATTTAAATGTAGTATGGCCATCCTTAGGCGTAAAAGATTCGACAATAGTGAACACTGTTAAGATGCTCGAGAAATGTATGTGCTAACCGAGAATTACTCATATTAACCAAAACAGTGGGCTATGCGGCTGTGGCATTGAATTATCAGTTTGACGGAAAGTTACAAAATGTTATTGTACGTGTTCTTTAGAATATGAATTCCCAATCAGTGTGTCTGCATACTAACAGCTTGTAAGAAAAACCCCATCCCTGCCATTCTTTATCCAGAACAGAAAATAAAAATATACTCACGAATCACTTTAACCATCGAATCAACACCTCAGAATAAAATTTTGGTATGTAATTTTGTTCTCCCTGTAGCTGACTATCATAGCATAATGCAACAAAAGAGTTCGACATACTTGCTTTAAGACCGGTGGGAGAAAGATTGCTGCAACAAACTGCTGGCGACCTTGAGTTTGACATATTGTCCTTTGATTTCTCCCAGAGATTGCCGTTTTATTTGAAGCATACTATTATGGGACTTGCGGTTTCTCGAGGAATTGGAATTGAAATTTCTTATGCTTCAGGTTTACGGGAAGCTTCTAGTAGAAGAAATCTGGTTACAAATGCTTCTAGTTTGGTTCGTGCTACAAGAGGGCGTGGTATATTGATATCTAGCGAAACCCGAAGCCCATTAGAATGCCGTGCTGCTTTTGATGTTATAAACTTAGCGACCTTTTGGGATCTGAAACAAGATCAAGCTAGATATGCTATTAGCGGATTCTGTCGATCTGTTATATTGCATGCTGAAACAAGAAGAAACACTTATCGCTCTTCCGTTAAACTAGTGGATGAAGATGAAGACACCACATCAAATAAACGACCGAAAGTGGCCGCATAGCTTAAATACTATTCTATTTATTTCTGGTTTTGGGGAACATTAGACATTTTAAGTCAGTTTGCAGTTCAGTAACCAAAGATTGATTTGGTCAAAAAAGGATTTGTAGAACAAATATTTAAGACTGCAACTATTTAATTATTCCCTTTCTTTTGGTTTATTGAAGATGTATACATATATGATGAAATAGGTTTTTATAAAAATTATAATTTTTGTACAGTTTAAAAAGATGAATGTATTGTTTTCACTCTTAGTATTATTAATTGACGTTTATGTTTATTTTATTTTATTTTATTTTTTAGTTCTTATTCTTTACAATCTTCCTTCCTCTAAAATGTATTTCGTGGTTGCTTGTTTGTTTACAAGTCTTGGTAGAAAGGGAGGAATGAGCATCGCTTTCACTGAGTGCTTTATCATACATGTCTACGTAAATTCGAATCTTAAAATTCCTTTAAATTTATTGCAAAAGATTATTCTGCCGTTCTTGCAATAGACACAAAAGATTGCGATGGAGAACTATAACTCCATGACAGTAAATGAAGATATTCCTCCAGAAGGAAATAATGATGTCTTGCCATTTGCGGTCGCCATTATATTTTCAGTTATTTTCTTTAACCTCATATTAATTTACCTCTGTCGCTATTGCCTGACTTGCTTTCATTTTCTCGACTTTGATGAAGAAGACGATGATGTACTTCCTCTAATTCGGACCAACAGAATGAGCAATTCAAGGCCTCCTACAGCGTTCCCAACGGAAAGACTTCATCATATGTTAGGGTATAATATCCCTCGCCATAGGCAACAGCCTCCCACATTGTCCCAAAACGAATTGGGCTACTTATCTTCAGTAATGACTTACAGAGATTGGCTTTACCAGAGAAGAACAGAGCAAAATAAACAAAATGTACAATGTGATAACCTTCCAATTGATAAAGCTCCACCTACATTCGACAAAGATCCTTTTCTTTTAGGAATGTCGATGAATTCAACCGGCACCAAATGTTCGGAAAACGACTCCACCGAATCGAAACCTTACAATGAAAAAAACACTTGTGACCAAGCAAAGGGGAGTTGCTTTAGAGAAGATGGTGTAAACCAAGAAGAAGACGAGGAGGATTTTTGCACAATCTGTTATGCAAATTATGACTATGATGACTACTTACGTCTCCTTCCTTGTAGGCACATTTTCCACGCTCAATGTATAGACACATGGATGACTACATCAAAAGCATCGTGCCCTCTCTGTAATGAAGACTATAGCAGAAAGCATAATAAGCGTAGGAATCACTCAGCTGATTTTTACAACATGGATGACTTGACTAATGAACCAGGAACTACCCACGCTGAGGAAATTGTTCCTTTCGTAAACCCAGTCCTGTCATTTCGTGAGAGCAGGATGCCTTTATTTACGAGCAACGCAGTTTAGTTTGAAACTCCTTACACGATCGCAAAAATCATTTAAATTATGATATTAGTACTCCAAAAAAGAAAAAAAAAAGATACTGCAACCATGGAAAGACTCGGGGATATGCAAAACATTTAAAAAAAAACAAAACAATGTCATACGGCATGGGAATATGTTAGAGGAAACTGTCTCAAAAAGGCCTATTCAGGTAACTGATAATAATAGCCTGATGAGGGAAAAGCAAAACTTTTTGGCAACTGGCTTTCCTGCATTTCATCTACAGCCTGGGTAATTCTTGTAGCTTTTTCAGAATTTTCCTGGAACGAATTAATATAGTCAGCTCTCTGTGAGCCTGTTTTCCAGCTAGCATGGCATTCGTTAATGATTTCCATAGCAATACTTTTTGGAAGAAATTCCCCAGAAAGACCAAATACATTCCTTGGTTTACCATCAGGAAGTTTATATACTGCAAACCAATCACGGGTGCATGTTAACAAACGAGGCATGAGTTTTTTAACATCGTCGATGTCTAAACTAGGTCAATCACGATTCTTTGAAAAGAAAACTTACCATTAAGACTGTTTGCCATGGGATTATTGACATCGATGGTCAGAATTTTCCAGTCTGTTTCGTTTTGATCCAAAAGTGCCAACGCCCCCAAAACTTTGACTTGTTTGATTTCTCCGAGATGTCCAATGGCTTCTCCAATTTCACATACGTCAATTGGATCACCATCTCCTTTTAAATTGGTGTGTGCGTCCAACTTATTTGGATCCTCAAATGTCTGGGGAAATGCTCCATAATTCCATATGTAACCGTGATACGGGAAACAGTTTTGTACATACCGAATTTTCTCATTCTTCATATCATGAACTATCGGGTTGAAAGGAATTGTATTTGAAATTTCACATTTTGCCTGCGTCCAGCGAGGAATTTCCACAACCTATTTCCTCATGGATTAGCAATTCTCTTCAGTTACTAAGTTGACCAAGTGCGTACCATATTCAAGGTTCCTTCTTTTGAAAATAAAGGTACATCATGGAGGAAGGACACCGGTTTTTCTTTATTGTAGCAATATGCTCGAAATTCCGGTGTATGCGGTTTCCCTTTAAATCTTGTGAGAAAGTTGGTTAATGCACGCGAAGAAGACATGAATGGCAATCTGTTTTAGAGATGGAAATATAGCGAAAAATGAAGTCTCGAATATAAGAAAAGAAAAATTTTTAAGAAAACGATTGTGAAAACTCAAAAAGTAAAGTACTCTTTAATTAAGAAGCGAGACGATATAGCTCTGAACGGTTCGTCCCTACCTTTATTCCAGGACTGATATCGTTATATTTCGAGGCATATCGTTTTAGAGAAGATTTCGTTTTCTTTTATTGAGAAAAGTTTGAGAAGACTAAATCAGAAAATAATAAAGAATGAATAAAAAATTTTTCATATAAATGATATTTTTCCATGTGGTAGACGCATAATGTTATAACGAATCGTTGACGAACATCAGGAAAATAAACATCGTTATATATCGTCCTTTCAAGTTGAATTATATTGAAATCAATACCATTCAAAATCACGACTATTTCAACATTGACTAAGATAACAAAGTTTTACTTTCTGAATATCTCAGGAAACAAGGAAGATATGAAGCTTGTCACATATATCGGAACATGAGGTAAGAAATGTATGGTATTTAGTTGTATTTAATTCTAGCTTCCGTTCAGATGAATCCTCGCAAATACCCCCCATATCCAAAAGCGCATTTTAAACGAAACGCATATTTGGTACTGAAAGGTAACGAACGAGTTAGATTCAAAAAACTTGTAAAAAAGTAAGGATCGGATCATAAACAACTTTTATATTTGACTTAGAACACACTCAATTGCTTTTTTAAGTGGATAAGAGTTAGTGAACATCTGAGCTGAAGAGTTGCAAAGCAGCATTCCTAAGAAGGTGCTCAAATAGTTCACAAGAATCCACGATAGCAATTGAAAGAAGAGATTCTAGAACATCTCTAAACGAGTATTATCCTCAAAAGAATCGAACACAAGCGTCAGAGAAATTTACTTTCGACTTCAGTGCAAGTAGTCACCATAACTTAGAAGCGTACGTCAGAAATTAAATAAGTTAATAAAAATATCTGAGAATTATTAGAAATGGAAAGTATAAAGGGAGAGAATCATTCTGACGAAAACCTCCTACGTTCTTGAGAAGACTGATGTTGTCTATGATTGAACAATTCCTTTTAATATAAATAACGAGCTGTATGTTTAGTTGTTCACTTAGGTCAAATCATTTGCAATGAAATAGGTTAAGTGAGCTTATGGCAACTCAATTTAGCATAAAGGAATTGCTTTACTTTCACCAAGCCCTCTGGCGCCTACGCCTGAATATACAACCAAAGATATTGTAGCTCTAACTAAGAAATCACTCCTTTTTTTTTTTTTTTTTTTTTAGAAAAAAAGGAAAGACCAAGAGTCCTCTGTATCACGAAACGGCCTATTCGATGTAGCTATTTACTCAATGGCATTCATTAGAACAGCGAACTTCCTTCTAGTTGGTAGCGAGAAATAAGGAAACAGGCTATAAGGAACATTCAATAATGAGAGATTGAAAGGCGCAATTAAAAGCTTCAATGCAACTTTCATCGCTCTTTCTATATAAGCAATAAAGAACAAAATATAAAGAAAAGACTGTAAAAAAAGTTTCCGTTGCGGGGAGTCGAACCCCGGCCGCGTCGGTGAAAGCGACGAATCCTAGCCGTTGGACCACAACGGATTCATGGACATTTACTTAGTAAAAGTATAAGTATATCAAATTAATGATGGAAGAATTCTTCTGCAAAATTAAAAATCGTTCATAATTAACATATATGACACTCTACTCGCTATTCTTCCTTTATTTGACGAAATTGATGTTGGTTCGAATCAGGTTCCTGAAACACGTAAATAATCAGTTAATGCTGATTCTTTGCAGTCTAATTGGGACCATTCTTGGCATACGAACGAACTGGGTGCAAGTAGGATGTCAAAATTAGGTAGACATCATCCACACTAGCACATACACTTGATTTTAAGTCGAAAGGAAATAGCCTTTGGTTTGCCATTTTATCAGGTTCATTTCTCAAAATGATAAAATGGTTCGTAAAAAATAAAGGGGCCAACCGGATTTGAACCAGTGACCTGGGGAGCTGCAATCCCTCACTCTACCACTGAGCTATGACCCCAATACGATAATCGTACTATAGTAGTAGCATATATATAGGTAGTGTGTTATAAGAAAAAGAAAAAAAACGTTTAAAGAATACGTGGAATTGTAAATGTGGTGAAATAATAGTATTGATTTACTAAAAGAGTATATAGGAGTATCAAAGAATAATTTCTTTTTATCCTCACGCATTGTGATAAATGATACGTTTATGAAATCCCAATGTAGTAGGTTACGATTTCATATGGAACATGTTTGGATTCTTACTTTCATGGTTTTGATTATTTTCCATTTTCCATTTTACTTTCTACTTTTTCTAGATGTCTCAACCCTATTTTGTTTTCGTAATGTAGTCCCCTGATGCACCGATGTGGTACTGAATGCCAAGTACCTTTTCGACTTCACAACATGCAATTTGTATGCCAAAAATGCCATTCGCTACTTAAAGTTAAAGAAGATTACGATGATGAGCTGGTGAAACAGAAATTGTTTCCAAAAAACGTGGGTTTATGGACGCCATCCTTAACAGAAACGAATGAGGAGTGTGAAAGCGATGATGAAACTGCTTCTTCAGTAGAGGACTATCCTGTGGAGCGATTACAGTTATACAAAAAGGCTTTTAAAGAAGGAGAATCAGATTTTCCTCAGTCGCCTCAAACGGAATTGAAAACGCCAACTCTTGACTCTTTTGTGGTTCTTCCAGCGTCACATGATGGATATAACGAGAATGAAGAAGAACGGAATCCTTCTACGGAGGTTAATGACTTGTTTAGTTGGAAAATAGAGAATTACTACCGAATATTTGATTTACTCTCTACAAAAACAAAAGTGAATCATCCATTATGTGAAGAATGCGCTGAATTGTTAGTCGAGGAAATGACGAAGACTTTAAAATCCACAAAGGATGAAAAAAACTTGTATTCAAATTACAGTAACATGCTGGCTAATCAAGATTTTGAAGAAGAAGATATCTCTCAACTCGAAGCCAGTGTTCGAGAAGTAAGCGTTTGCAGTCGGCAACTTTTACTAACAATGAATTAGATATCTGATGAGATTGAAGAAAAACAAAAGGCAATCGTTGATCTGACGGTGCAGGAACAGGAATTGCAAAGTCACTTCCGCAATATGGTAATTGATTGTGAAAAGATGAGCATTGAGGAAGATGAGTATAAAAGGTCATTAAATCAACACTTGATGAAAGAGAGTGTTTTGGAAAGACAACGTGATTGCGCGCAATTAGAATTTGAACACAACTCAAAAAAATTTGAGCGACTTCAAAAAATGAATGTTTTTAGTGATATCTTTTATATATCTCATTATTCCGAGCCAAATGGAGACGGATCCATTGCTACGATCAATGGTTTGAGACTAGGCAGGTTACCTAGTCAAAAAGTAAGTTATTGATGCCTGCCAACTTGAACTAACAATTCCGAATCAGGTAAGCTGGAGTGAAATCAATGCCGCATGGGGGATGACAGTATTACTTTTGGATGTTCTTGCTGAAAGACTAGATTTTCATTCCCCTTTATACCAACTTAAACCTTTCGGTAATCAATCGTATATTCTTCGTTATGATCAGGATCTTAGTACCGGTAATACGAAGCCGGTGCGACTAGATCTGTTTTCCACTGGCGAACTTAAAATCTTTATGAATCGTCGTTTTGACCAAGGAATGGTTGCCTTTTTAGACTATTTACACCAACTCGGGGACTTTTGTGCCGCCAACACCCCCTCGGCCATCTTGCCTTATCCCATAGAAAACGATCGTATTGGAAGTAAGTGTATTAGACTTGCTTTCAATCAAGACGAAAATTGGACGCGGGCCTTAAAGTTCGTGTTGACGAACATAAAATTCCTGGAAGCCTATGTTTCTTCCCAGGAAAAACACACCAACTTTTAATTCGAACCATTTCCTCGAATATGTGTACATTACGGTTCCTCTTAACTTTTTACGAATATTTTAAAGATGATTGCTTCGAGTTTAATGATACAACATAATTATTTTAATATAGAAGGAAGTTAATTAGAAATGATCCTTTTCATTTATGTTAATGAAAATTCAATTTATTTGTTACTGCTAAATTGAACTTTTTCACTATCCCAGTTAACGAAGTGTAACGTCTATGGTAGTTTTTACTCTCAGCAAGGTGAATAGAACTTGGCAGCAGCCAGAAACAATCAAATACTAAAATGCCAAAAAAAGCTCTTGATTCTCGTATTCCAGCGCTCATAAAGAATGGCTGTCAGGTATGCAATTGAACAAAAAACAAAGCTAACAATTGTAGGAAAAACAACGAAGTTTTTTCGTCGTCGTTGGCGATAAAGCTCGAGACCAAGTTGTAAATCTTCATTGGTTACTATCCCAGTCGAAGGTTGCCGCTCGCCCTAATGTCTTATGGATGTATAAGAAAGATTTGTTGGGTTTCACCAGGTATGTTTTTTATAATTTCCTCTTCGTGATTTAAGACTAACATTTTGAAGCCATCGTAAGAAACGAGAAAATAAAATCAAGAAAGAAGTAAAGAGAGGAATCCGTGATCCTAATTCTGAGGATCCTTTCGAACTTTTCTGCAGCATCACCAACATTCGCTACTGCTACTACAAGGAATCTGAAAAAATTTTGGGTACTACTTATGGAATGTTGGTTTTGCAGGATTTTGAAGCATTGACTCCTAATATTCTTGCTCGTACAATTGAAACTATTGAAGGTGGTGGTGTTGTGGTTCTCTTGCTTCACAAAATTAATTCGTTGAAGCAACTCTATACCATGTCAATGGACATCCATTCCCGTTATAGAACAGAAGCCCACAATGATGTGACTGCCAGATTCAATGAAAGATTTATATTGTCTTTAGGTAATTGTGAAAACTGTCTTGTAATTGATGACGAGCTTAACGTGCTTCCTATATCTGGTGGTAAGAACGTGAAGCCGTTGCCCCCCGTTACCGACGAAGATAGATCAACAGAAAACAAGATTAAGGAGTTACAGGAATCTTTAGGGGAAGACAATTTGGCAAGTGGTCTCGTTGGAATTACTCGTACCCTTGACCAATCCCACGCTGTTTTAAGTTTTGTGGAATCTATCGTAGAGAAAAGTTTGAGAGGTACTGTTTCACTAACTGCTAGCCGTGGTCGTGGTAAATCTGCTGCGTTAGGTTTAGCCATTGCAGCAGCTGTTGCTTACGGTTACTCTAATATATTTATCACTTCGCCTAGTCCCGAGAACTTGAAGACTTTGTTCGAATTTATTTTCAAGGGATTTGATGCATTAAATTATGATGAGCACACAGATTATGATATTGTTCAGTCAACAAATCCAGCATTCAATAATGCTATTGTGCGTGTAAATATTTTCCGCGATCATCGCCAGACAATTCAGTATATTCGTCCTGAAGATGCAAACGTGTTAGGACAGGCTGAATTAGTGGTAATTGATGAAGCAGCTGCAATTCCCTTGCCTTTGGTTCGTAAATTGATTGGTCCTTATTTGGTATTCATGGCTTCTACCATCAACGGTTATGAAGGCACTGGTCGCTCTCTCTCTTTGAAGCTTTTGCAACAACTTAGAGAACAGTCCCGTATCATTTCAGCAAACGCAAATACTCCAGTCGGGAACTCTTCGATCAGCGGAAGAACCTTGAAAGAAATAAGTTTGGATGAACCTATTAGATACGCTGCTGGAGACCGTATTGAGGGTTGGCTTAATAAGTTACTTTGCTTGGATGCCGCTAATTATGTTTCAAAGTCTGCAGCTCAAGGATTCCCTCATCCGTCCGAGTGCTCACTATTCCGTGTTAGCAGAGACACGTTATTTTCCTACCATCCTGTTTCAGAGGCATTCCTGCAACGCATGATGGCTCTTTATGTTGCAAGTCATTATAAAAATTCCCCCAATGACTTGCAATTAATGTCCGATGCACCAGCCCACCAGTTGTTTGTATTGTTGCCTCCTGTCGACCCCAAAAATCCCAAATTACCTGATCCTATTTGTGTCATTCAAATAGCTTTGGAAGGATCTATTTCTAGGGATTCGATCTTAAATGGATTGAGTAGAGGACAAAGAGCAGGCGGTGACTTAATTCCTTGGCTTATTTCTCAACAATATCAAGATGAGAATTTTGCTTCTTTAGGCGGAGCCCGTATCGTCCGTATTGCTGTTTCTCCCGAGCATACAAAGATGGGTTATGGTACCAGAGCACTTGAATTATTACATGACTACTTCGAGGGTAAATTTGTAAGCGTTTCTGAAGACTTTCGCTCTCCCCTTGATAGTATGAAGAGAGTTACCGACGAAGAACTTCAAGAGAACGCGCTACGAACAGAAAAGCCCAGTGTACGTGATGCCAGAACGATGCCACCATTATTATTGAAATTATCAGAACTCCAACCAGAGTATCTTCACTACATGGGTGTTTCTTACGGTTTGACACCATCTTTACAAAAGTTTTGGAAGAGAGAGGGTTACTGTCCATTGTATCTCAGACAAACTGCTAACGATTTGACCGGTGAACATACATGTGTAATGCTTCGACCTTTGGCTGAGCGTGATACCGAATGGTTAGGTGCTTTTGCCCAAAACTTTTATAAAAGGTTTTTAACTTTACTCGGTTATCAATTTAGACACTTTACTGCTATAACTTCATTGAGTATTTTGGATGCTTGCAACAATGGTACCAAGCATTTCCAGACGGAGGTTCCCAAACTATCGGATGATGAGATTCATCAAATGTTTGAGTCTTTTGACTTGAAGCGTTTGGAAGCTTATGCTAACAACTTGCTCGATTACCATGTTGTTATGGATTTGCTTCCTAAAGTTGCCGGTCTTTATTTTAGCGCTAAATTCCCCGAAAGTGTTAAGCTTTCTCCTGTTCAACAATCCGTTTTACTTGCCGTTGGTCTACAATTCAAGACAATTGACGACCTGGAACGAGAATTTAACTTACCATCAAACCAACTATTGGCTATGTTGGTTAAGTTATTGAAGAAAATAACAACCTGTATAGATGAGATTGAAAGCAAGAATATTGAAAAAGACTTAGAAGTTAACGAGAAGGTTGAAAAACCAAGTCACAGAGTTCCCGAATTTACTCCTCTTCAGCAATCCTTAGAAGAAGAATTGCAAGAAGGTGGTGATGAAGCTATGCTATCCCTTCGTGAAAAGCAAAGGGCTTTGATAGATGCTATGGATTTGGAAAAGTATGCTATCGGTGGCAATGAAGAAGATTGGAAGAAGGCTGAACAGCAGATTAATAAAACTCAAGGTAAAGGGTCTACCGTGGTTAGTGTGAAGGGTCAAAAGAGAAAGACAGAAGCTGAAGAAGCAAATAAATCGAAGCAACCTTCAGAGGAGAAGTCTTCTAAAAAGAAATCAAAGAATTAATAAAAACTTTTTGGGATTTTTGTGGTTATGGGTTACTAAGTTTTGGATTCATGGATCTATCTATCGTTCAATAAAATTATGTTTAATAGTGAGTGAGTTGTGCCTGGGTAAATCAATGATAATTAAGTATCAAATTTTTTTTCATGTATAATTAGACGATCTTACTTACTTTTCCAACTAATTCGTTTATTTTTTAGCAATGTATATTTTTTACTTCTTGTAACTCCTTATTCCGGTTAATGATCGATTTCTTGTCGCTATTTTTATCCTATGAATCCAGCTACTAGCAGCCAAAACATTTTGTAAACAAAAGCTTTTAACTAAACTTGCTTACTTTCTAAGAGCTTTCCAAGCATGCTAGGAGTGTAAATGTTGGACAAAGAAAATAGAGAAATAGTAATTATACCAAGCTCCTCTCCTCCGGGTACGCCCGTACGCGAGAATCATCAAATTTTTATAAACAGTTCTCCAGTTGAAGAGTCCCCTGTACGGAACATTGGGCGTGAAATTTATCAAAGTGGTTCATATATGGCTTCGAGAAAAGATTTTCGAGACAGGCTGAACCCTTTAGCTTTGGAACCGGTGGCACCTGAAAATATCAACAGTCAAAAAAGCGTAGACAGAATTCTTCAAGAAAAGAACGAAGAGCCAATTACCTCAACAAATGAGTGTAAGAAGGAATTAACTGACAGGAATAAGCCTAAATTGAATGAGACTATGAGCAATGAAACGAAGGAACAGAAAATTGATTTTGTAAAACGTCGGTTTCCTCAACTAGAGGAAAATGACATAGTGGATAAATTGAAAAAGTTTGATTGGAAAGAAAACATGGTTGTTCATAAACTTACGTTTCAGAGACTACTTAAAGGATCAGGTGGACATGTTGGAAATGAAAATTCACAGGAACAAACTAACTTCAAGTCAGAGAAATTCGGATTACCAAAAAACCATGTTACGAAAAAAAGAGACCTGAAAATACGGGAATCTGATGAACCTAGTAAAACCCGAAAAAAGACTTCGCGTGTAATTCAACTTTCTGACGAAGAGGAGGAGGAAGAAGAAGAAGACAGGCGTAGTACGTCTTCAGTAATGAACAAAAAACACGAAAAGGAAAACAAAATTAATTCTGCATTTGAAGATGCTTTAGTGGAAGAATCTGACGAGCATAAAGTTCAAAACGTGGATGAGGAAGAATCTGACTATGATAAGCGAGTGCTTGATTTCTTAAATAATTGTTCTCTACAGGAGTTAATGGATGTATCTAGTTGTCCGCATGATATTGTAGAATATTTTATTTCGAAGAGGCCATATCCAAGCTTAAATAAGGCAGAAGCCGTTCATAAGAAAAAAGTTACTGAGAAACAAAAGCGATCAAAATCCGATTCATTCAAAGTGGGAAAAAAAGTTGTGAATTCAACGTACGAAATTTTGCAAGGATTTGACGCTGTTGATTCCTTAATCAATCGCTGTGAAAGTTACGGGCGCCTCATAGCAAATACTTTGATAAACTGGCATAACAATCGAGAAAATAAAAATCATGAAGATTGCATAGCAATGGATTACATGGAAGAGCAACCTGGGTTGCTAGCACCTGGAGTGACGCTGAAAAATTACCAAATAATGGGTGTTAATTGGTTACGTTTAATGTATCATGCTGATTTATCAGGTATTTTAGCTGACGAAATGGGTCTTGGTAAAACATGTCAGGTAATTGCTTTTTTGGCTTCGATGAAGGAAAACAACATTAAAGGTCCTCATTTAATTGTAGTTCCCGCATCTACACTGGAAAACTGGCTCCGTGAATTTGCTAAATTCTGTCCCTCTTTACGAGTTGAAGAATACTCAGGAAGTCAAGCCGAGCGGATAGAAAAAAGATACTATTTGATGGATAACGAGTACGATGTTCTGGTGACGAACTATCATATGGCTTCAGGTTCGAAAGATGATAGAGCATTCTTACGAAGACAAAGATTTAATGTACGACTCTTTTATTTATTTGAAGATGTGCACTAACATATAGATTTGTGTTTTTGATGAAGGTCACTACTTGAAGAATCGAATGTCTGAAAGATATAGGCACTTGATGAATATTTCAGCGAAATTTCGACTTTTGATTACAGGAACTCCTTTACAGAATAACCTGAAAGAGCTAATTGTATGTATTACATTCCCCATCTTTTACTGAATGTTAACATAAAACGCTATAGTCTTTACTCGCCTTTATGCTACCCACGATGTTTGATAGTAACATGCAAGGACTGGATATAATTTACAAAATTAAGCCCTCTACAGATGGAAATTTTGAAAGAGCTTATCTGTCGCAACAAAGAATATCTAGAGCAAAATCAATTATGAATCCCTTCATCCTTCGTCGCAAGAAGGCCGATGTTTTGTCTGACCTTCCCGAGAAAATCCAGCTCGTTGAATATTGTCGTATGGAACCCAGTCAAAAAGATATTTACGAAAAGTTAATGAAGATTAGAAACGATTCTACCAATACTCGTGAAAACATCATAATGCAACTTCGGAAAGTCGTTAATCATCAACTGCTGTTTCGTTCTATATACTCTTTAGAATCTTTGAGGATAATGTCGAAAAGAATTTTACGAGAAGATCAGTATTTAGACGCCAATGAAAATTACATATTCGAAGACATGGAAGTTATGTCGGATTTTGAACTGCACCATCTGTGTACTCAATTTAAGTCTTTGCATGAATATCGACTGCAGGGAGAACCTTGGATGAAGTCTGGAAAAATAAACAGTTTAGTTTCACTGTTGCAGAAATCTAAAAATGAAGACCGAATTTTGATTTTCAGTCAATTCACTCAAGTATTGGATATACTTGAGCTTGTCCTTCAAACTGTTGGAATGAAGTTTTTGAGACTTGATGGTTCTACTCCAGTAGATACTAGACAAACTCTTCTCGATGAATTTCACGAAAATCCTGAGTACAAAGTGTTTCTGCTCTCGACAAAATCAGGAGGCTTTGGTATTAATTTGACCTGTGCGAATGTTGTCATTATGTATGATTGTTCATTTAATCCCTTTGACGATTTACAGGCAGAAGATCGTGCCCACCGAGTTGGACAAACACGACCTGTTTACGTTTATCGTCTGGTTACAGAGAATAGTATTGAGGTAAGTTGATTTTTTTATGCTATTTTGGTACTGACCGTTGTAGGAAAACATACGCAAGCTGGCAGCAACGAAACTAACTCTCGAATCGAGTCTTACAACAGAATCTGAAAAGATTCAGAAAGAGATTACTGAAGATTTAATTCGTGATTTATCTTGATAATTTATTTATGTTCCGAGCACATTTACAATGATACTATGCGTCGTCTTTTGGCACGAGACAAAAGTTAAACATGAAGTTATAAAGCTCCTCTCTTAAATTAAGGAGTACATATTTATCTAAATAAGTAAAACATGCTATGGAAAGGTTACTTATGAGAAGGAATTTGAAAGAGCAAAAGCGCGATTGGCTTTTCTGTATTGAATTTTTATAACAACTAGAATCAACTTTTGAAAGATGGCTGTCTCGTACCGCTTGAATCTCTGTTAATTTCCAACTATAAAAATTCATCTATTGTAAGTAAGATGCCAGTGCAATATTGATAATTGCTACTTCATTCGGAGACTTTCAGGTATACCTTAATCCATCATTCCATAGACAGCGGCCAGATAAAAAAGTATGTAAAAGCTGTCATCATGTTTCAAAGTGAATGGAACCTTAACAATATAAGTCTTTTGAAATTTGATGATCCTAATAATCTGAGCTTACTTTTAATTACCTTTTGTTATATTATAATTTATTAGATAGTATAATAAGATCGTTGTATCAAGCTATTAGTTATACCGTATAATGGTTATGATAAAAGCGATAATATCTTAATACAGATGTTTATTACAAAAGCCGTAATTCTAGCAAAATACAGTTTGTGACGGACATGACATGCCATTGACATACAATTCTGTTTATAAAAACCATGTGAGGATCCATTTGTAATTCTATTGAATACTTTAAAGAAATCTTGTCTTCAGTATTGAGCAAAGGTCCTATTATTTTGCAGCTGATTCTTGTAAATCAAGGCTAACAAGGCATTCTTTCCTTAATATTTCTTGGTTATCTTGTCTAATACGAAAGCTCGTCTTCTCACTTTATTAGAAAAACTATTTGAAAATGAAAGAAGCTACTATTCCTGCTTCAAATGCTGATGTCTCACTGAGGGTACTCAATGATGAAACCTCAGAAACTAACGGACCTGTTTCGAATTCTGATGACCTTCAACAAAAAGCTTGTCTTGAAACAAAGAAGAATCACATTACTGACGCTAATCATGATGACTCCTCCAAGCCGTTCAATCATGAAAGGCCAGATACTCAAATTCACTCAGATAGCTTGCCGCCTCCATACTCAGGTAAGAAGAAACATCAAGAAGGGAAAATAGAAATGAATTTTAAAACTATGAATGGTCGACTATTTTTAAAATTGCTAGCATATGAGCATGAGATTTTGCAGAAAAATTCATTTCTTAATCATTCCTCAAATTCAAAATACAAGGAATCGATTAGAAAAGATAACTTACTAACGAGTTAGAATTACGAAACAACGTTGATTTGGAATCTGGCAGAGAAAAGATCAAGGATCGTATGCCTTGGTGGGAAGTACTGATTGACAGTCTGTTTATTGTCTCCACATTAAGCTTAGCCTGTGGCTTAATTTTATATTATTTTACAGGAACAGCTCCAAAACAAAAAATCTCTTGGACGATTTTAGGAGTTTGGCATATAGTTTTATTTATGTTCCTGATAGGTAAGAAATGTGATGGGTATAATTATCGAACAAGTTACTAACATGCTATTAGTAAATTTTAAGAGATGGTTTCTAAAGAACAGAAAAAGCTCTAACTAGAGACTCGAACTTGTTATTAATTTTGGTGGTACAACTTCTTCGCATGTCAATGATTGTCCGCTAGTTATCTAAGGAATGTTAGTTCAGCTACGAAGAGCTTTCATTGAGAATGGAATACTTCTTTAATATAACATTTATTTGATAACAGCAAGTAGTCTTTCTGAGACATATGTGTACTATGATTCAGCTGGATAGGCAGGTTTTAAGGATGGGCTGTACCCTACTGCATATATGTGAGCACAATTGATCAATGATTAGTACATAGTTGTGAAGGAAAGAAACAAGTATCAGCATGAAACAAGTGGAACTTTGCTTTATTGAGAAAATAGAAGATGGATCAATAGGAACAAAAGACGTAAAAGAAGACTAGATTCAAAATAGTTTTATGTTCTATTTTTAAATGCGATCCATCAAATATAATACAAAAGAGACTTTATTACATAATATAAACAACAGCTGGTTTAAAGCAAAGAAGCTTTGCTTTATCAAGAGGAACTGTTTCATTTAATTTATACAATAAACAAACATACTTACAACTGAAAGCACTACTTTTGGATCAAGAAATTTAGTTACACTGAGCCAATGAATCAAGTTATAGTCCGAAGTCACTAGACCTTGAAACTACTTGAAAAATTCATCAAGTAGAGCTAAATTTATACAAAGAAAACTATTTTAATCCATAAATACATACTTTTAGCTTTATACTTATACAGCGTAAAAACTTAGCTGTAATACTAACAAAATACATGTTTAGGATAATAATATTACAAAACTTTATTATAAAGTATTCCTAACGAGGTACAGAAGAACATTCGTAAGTATATATAGAATTATTAATTTAAAAACCGTACGATAAAGAGGTAACGCAAAGGTAACAAACCGTTTTTATTAAGTGATCACAGTTTAAGTAAAACACTTCCAAAAACCAACTTTTTGTTCGTTCATTTTATTGTGGAATCATGAAGTGCTTAAAATTATTCGGTCTCTTATTACCAGCTATTGCTGCTGCCATCTACTACATCCAAGTAAACATAACGTCCTTTTATAGATTCGATCCTGCCAAACTGCAAGAGTTGTCTCAACAATCCATTGAGCTCTATGGAAATGATACTCGTGCATTATTGTATGATTTGAATAAGCGTTTGATTGCTGAGTATGGTGATTTAATCTTCCCTTTGAATGACGACGAGTGGGTCCATAACAATGCTGGTGGTGCTATGGGTAATATGTTCATCCTTCACTCCTCTTTCACTGAGTACTTAATTTTCTTTGGAACTCCAATTGGAACGGAGGGTCACACCGGTTTACACATGGCTGATGACTACTTTACAATTTTGGTCGGCCGTCAACTTGCAGCTTCTGCCAACGACTTGGAAGCTCGTGAATACCGTCCCGGTGATCAACACCACCACAAATGGGGACAAACCGCTCAATACAGTATGCCCTCTGGTAAACCCTGCTTTGCTCTTGAATTAGCTCAAGGCTGGATTCCTAGTATGCTTCCCTTTGGATTTATTTCTACTCTCTTTTCAACACTTGACTTCCCTACTTTTTACAGAACTGTCTACTATACCATCATTCGAATGGTGAAGAGCTTCCTTGTTGGCAAGTTTTAAACATCCATTAATACTATTCGCTCTTTATTCATAACCTTTCAAAGTTAAGTTAATAGCACTCCTTATTTTACAATTTTCATGTTTCTTCCTTTAGTGTCAATTTTCGCATTTTCTTTGCTTTGCGTTACCGGTTCACTTTTTCTTTTATCTGTACATTATTGTAATTCTATTGAAATTGGGTAATATATTGAATAAGTATCATAATCTATATGCTTTCGTATCTTACAATAAATAATCCGTGAGTTGGATCAACAAGTGAGGGTTCTTTTCTCATTCCTTTTTCAAAATAACCGCTTCTAAATGCAAACATCTCTCGTATTAATCGAGAATAGGTTTTTCTTTTATATACGTTTAATGTATAACCACTAAGCTTAAGAAACATTCACTGTTTTTAGACTTGACCCATTATCTCTGTTCCTTCTTCTTTGGTACTCAAAATGTTTGCCGAGGGCGCCATTATATGTTCATGAAGACTATCAAATAACCTTCTAATTTCGTCATTTCGTCGGATATAAGGGTGTTTCCAAAAATTGTAATCTTCATTCTTTAATAGTTCAGTGAAAGTAATTAGAAGTCCCCATGGATGAGGACGATTGCATATAATTCTCTCCAGCAGAACCATTGTCATTTGCTCCTTTATTAGCAATTCTTGAGGAATGTTTGAAGAACTCTTAAAGAGATATAAGAAGAAACAGCTAGCATAATATGTATAACTACTGGGATAACGTAGTTGATTAGCGATAGCTGTCAATAAGAAGTAACGACATCTTGAGTCGCAATGCTTATTGATTGTGCTAATAATCACACATTCAGGTGATTTCGCTTGGAATTGGGGTGCCTGTTTCGACTGTAAATCCCTCGTAGCGAATCGAATAAGCCACAAAACAAACAAATTAGCCCATTCATTCAATTGTTCGGAAGACTCAAGACTTGAAAATGCTTCAAGGTACAATTTGCCAACGTCAGCTGGCTTATTAGAAGCCAGACAAGCATCTAAACTCAACTGAGAACCAAAATCATCCAAAGAAGACAAGATGGTATCAGAAATTAAAGGAGCACAAGCTACTTCCGGTAATCTTCCTACCTTTAAGCCTTGTGCGAAAGGATCTGGCAAATGCATATCGTTAGGGAAAGCACTTAAAATCATATTCCGAAGTTGTACACATTCCAAAGGAATATGTGGAATCAGATGATAGCAATGAGTTGCTAAGAATCCGGGAAAATCGTGCAACAAGACAAGGACAATACGTAAAAACCCGTTATATAACAACTTAAACTGTGCCTTATCGTATCCATCCTTTAGACCCAAAAATTTCAAAAATGAAGCTAAAATTTCACCGTAAAGACTGTTAATCTCTTCGTTATTAGCCATAAGAATTTTAGGCAAAAGGTAAGCATGCGAAATTAAACTTAGCCATGCAAATGTAAAGGCAGGGAAGTAACTAGGTTGAATAGCAAGAAGACTATGAAGAAATATGACGAATATTTCCGAAAACGTTGACTCGAAGGCTTCTTTATTTTCATCAAGTTCGGATAAGATACTTGAAAATAATCTGAAGAACGTCTTCTGATGAACAAATTCATCCATTGAATTATGCAATTCGGCAAAAATTCCTGTGATAAGAGCCATAATTTTTCGGAAAAAAACACTCTTGTTTGAGCTCGTACTCTCTTCACCTTTTGCTTCGGAGTATTTTACAACGTTGACGATTAGAGATGCTAAAGCATCTACGTTGCAATAATCTGGTGCATTCGCTGATGCGGCTTCCAAGAAAGCAACCAGAACAGCTTCTAAATTACAGCGGAAAAACTGTATTGTCAGTTCTAGATCACCCAAAATTCCTTGTTTATGAAGCTGATAAACAAAGGCTGCCTTGAGAGCATCATCAGTTCCTGAATTACGCAATAGATGAACCCAGGAAACAAAGATAATAATCATTTGATCATTTAATTGCTCTTTATTGTCAAGAACTGCCAAAATTTCCTGTGCAGGGGAGGCTATTTTACCCATCGACTCAAATAATTGGTCATAGGCTTCCTTCATTTCGCCAGTAAACATAGGGCTATGCTTGTATAGACTACTGATGGAATTCACAAAATTACCTGGCAATGCCATGGGGTTTTCTCCGCTAACAGCCGTATTCAGTAGTCCTATAGCGAACGTAGTAACAGGACCTTTACCTTGTTCAGAGTCTATACCTCGAGCAACATGGTAATCGACCTCGGCAGTTGTCAAGATCCCAAATCGAATTAGACTAAGGATAACAGGGAGATTCAATTTTTCAATATCACTAGAAAAGTTCCAATACAAAGAAACACTGATAGCAGTCTTTTTGGAAGCTTGACATATATATTCTAAAATCGCACAGAACACTTCTAATATAAAGGGGGAAGCACTTTCTAGTAAAAGAATTCGGCAACATTCCTGTGCACACAAAAGGAACACGTGATCAGCAATAGGATGGTTTATTGCAGCAACACCTGTCAAAAATTGATTAACCAAATCGTGGAATTCATGCTCAGCAGGTACCTCCTGCATACTCGTAAACGGTACTTGACTGGACAGTTGCAAAATCTGTGCTATCACCAATAAAAGATTTCTGGCATAGTTTAGTGCAGCCTGATTTGCTTCATCTTCCATAGGAACATTCATGCTTGCATTCGGCGTTTCTGAATCCTCAGCAATTTCTGATCGAGACTCGCTTACATTACCGTAACCAGAGTTGCTCATAATGGTAAACAGACTAAGGCGATCAAAATTTTCATATAATTGAAATTGTTGAGGTGCTAATTCGGAAGAAAGTTTCAGTATCCCAGGCAAGTTTAGATGTAAATTAGCTGCTCCAGCGGAATCAATAAATGGAACATTCGGATTAGTCTTTCTATGATGAACACGTTCAACAATCATAGGTTCCACTTCCGCGTCAATTTCTGCGACGGCAGTTTCAGACGCAACAGTCTCAACAATAGAACTGGCAATAAACAAATTTTGAAGAACAAGCTCATCTATTGCCTGAGCAACAGCCGCGTGTACATTTTCTGCATCTTGTAAAATCATAGTACGCAAATTGTTGATCATCAGCATTTGTAAGGGTTCCCGACATGTAACCATGGCTAAATTTCCAGCCAAAGTTTTAGCCATCTGCCTAGCAGCCAGTAGCAAATTTGAAGGATTTGATTCAGCTGCAAAGTCTTTTTGTATCAAGTTCTTGGTGGTTATGGCGGATATACCTACAGATCGTCTGACGACAGCGGATATAATCTCTAAAACTGATTGTTGTATGATTAAGTGCATACTGTTTTTGATGGCCGCTTTAGATTTTCCAAATATTTGAGTAACGGTATCGGAAACAATAATTTGCGGCGAAGCTGCTGCAATATATTGCATTATAATGTTAGCATCACTATGCAAGTCCTGGCTGCCGATGTCTTCTGGAAGATCCCTCTCCAAATCGGCTTTGTGAATTAAATGATTCCTGTACAACTCCGAAGGCTCAATGTCTTCAATTTTTACGTTGATACTCTGTAATAACAACTCAATTTCAAACTTCATGTTCAGACGGAAATCAGCGAACTGGTATAATTCAACTAACAACCTCAAAATTCCCATCAACCAAGGATTTGGTGGCTTAAAAACCTTTGATAATGTAACCTTTTCCAGTACTTTGCATACAAAAGGAAGGACACGATCAATCCTCTCACTATCGACACCTTCCAGTAATAAATCCTTGAATGCGACGTTCATAGTTGTGATTGACTTGTTCCTTGCTAAAGTTATACTTCCAAGCCACGATCCCAAATTTTTCAAACTTGACTTTTCTATAGAAGACAATGTGTCAGTGTCTAAATTTAAGATATCCAAAGCAGCTTGCAAAGTATCTCTGTACACAATCTTGTATAAGTCGTTATTTTTCAATTCTTCCAGAAACTTACTATACAAAGTAAGGAAATTGGCTTCTCGGCTAACACGTTGTGTTACTATATAGTGAGAAAACCATGCTAAATAAGGAGGTGTCAAACTTTCTTTGACAGTCTGTAACTTCTCATTAAAATTAAGCTGTGACAAATTGTTCAATGCGAAAAGAATGTTGTCACACACGGACTCCTGAATTTCACCGCCAACGTTGGGGAAAGATAATGCAGGCACTCTTATGGAAACAAAGGAATAAGATGGCGCTTTAGGACTCGGAAGGGCCGAAGTTTCAGGTATCACAACCTCCTTCTCGGCTTCCAATGTTGACGTTTCTGCGGAAGCAATCATCTCTTTAATAGAATTATAAATATCGGGTCGTGTTAATTGCAAAGAAGGGATCCCAAGTATCAAGTTACAGTAATTTATATACTTCGGAAGCTTGTCCTGGAATTGTACTAAGGCTTGCATACCAAATCTGAACATTTTGGAATCTGTAGGCATTAAAAGAGCTTGATACACATAACGCAGAGCCACTCCAAGAGGTACAAAAGAAAGGAGATCAAATTGAATAAGACTGCCGAATAGAACTGCAGTTAGTGCCAAAGCTTCTAGAGGATAATCAGGGAAAAATCTATACTCATCAAAAAGACTGTGTTGCAGACAAGCAAATAGATCCAAGTCACGAGGATTTTCGGACTTTTTAAAAGTTTGCAGAGTAAGTACAATTTTACCAATGGATAGCTTGCGCTCGTATAAGGCTTGGAAAAATGATTCTACTTCAGCTTCCACATCGGAAGAGAAGGAATTCGTACCATTAACATTTATAATAAGATCATCACGATCATGTCCCAGTGCAAAAAGACGAGGGTAAACCTGAAGGCAGAGAATCTGTACGTCCTTAATGTGTTCGCTGACTTCTTCTGAAATACTGACATTGTCCATTAAGGTAGTTAAAAGAATGTTAACGACATCGATGGATAAAGGTATAAGCTGCTCCTTGTTCTCGGTTGGTGACTTCTGCAAAGCTGCATGGACCATTAAAAAGTCCAACACCTCAACAAGAAAAATGTTTAGGCTTTCAGCATCTTTGAATTCAGATAACCTTCCATCAAGCCAAGTTTGAAAGTTAATTGCCTTACGGGCACAAGCAAGAGCCGCAATCTCCAAAGCAAAACGATTAGGTTGAACACTATTGATGTGCTCGACAAAATTATTTTCAAGAATAAAGCTCACAATCTGGCCAATTAAGAAACTGTCTTTTAGCCATAAGCTCCGCAAGAACGCAAAGAGAAATTGAGGATTAGTATGTTCGATTCTATGAAAGACAAACTTGTGTTGGGGAAAATTACTGAAAAAGTCAGAACACCATTGGAAAGCTAATGACTCCTGTACTTGATTCCATGGCATAGATAACTGAAGAGTTCCCAGAAGTAAAAGCTCGGCGGAAATTTTTTCATCTAGAAAATTCAAAAATAAGGAGGTTTCGTAAGTGACAACTTCAGTTAGTAACCGAAGAAGTACGCGAACCAATTCTAGGCAATTAAGATTACTCTGTTCGTATCCCTTAGCATAGTTAACAAGTTCTTCACTGTAACCATCCAAATCTCCGACAGAAACGATAGGTGTTATATTATACCCTTTGATGTCAAACAGATGGCTAGGTGTCAAAATAATATGCGAGATTATAGATAGCTGAGATAAGGGGTTCTTCCAAAGATTCCAAAGAAAATCTAACGTGAACGTTCGCTGTTTGAGCTTGAAAGCATTAGTAAAAATAGTCATGAATAAAATGAGACTAGGGCTTCCAGTAACCATAAATTTCGGATTATCGAACATAGGAAGCATCGATTCCCAATCTAAATGCTCAAAGGCTGATACAATTGCCTTCCCCATCAAGACTGTGTCCCATGAACCATAATCGTGGATTGCAACTAAAGAATTAATGAGGAAAGCAACATCTGATTCGGTTACGGATTCAGGAGGATATTTCTTAGTTATGGCTTCTTTCATGGTTTTCAGGGTAGCTTTCGAATTCTTTAAGTTACCAAACAGAGCAGTAAGAGGGCGGCAATTAGCTAGACGTTTCTCAACCACCGAATCAAATTTGGGGACTTGAATCAGCGGTATACGGTCATAATCTGAAGTAAACAGGCCTTCCCTCAACATATCCAAATCAACCTTTTCCATGTACGGTTGAAGATTAGGATTAGAGAGCTGGTTCAACAAAGGCTGGAAATCCTCCTTTAGCAAAGCTGATGCCTTTTTAGATAGAGATGGTTTTATGGAGGTAGTTAAACCGATTAATATATTTGTGCGTTCTATAGGGGAAAACTGAAAGTGATTTAAAAATGTCTCAATATCAAAGTCTTCGAAAACCTCTGAATCAGATCCCGAAATGGCATCACTGAAACGCTTTGCTAAAGGCCAAGACTTTGTTAATGACTTCAACTCGTCTAACAACAATTTGTAGGTCGCCAGACCGTCAGATGACTTCCCAGTACCGAAGATACGGTAGGAATTACCTTGCACTAAACGACGCAAGAAATGGTGATATACACCTGGCGCGTTCTTATTGATAAGTTGCCTAATTTGCTCAAGTTTTGTATCATACTGATCTTCCCTTAAAGTGGATAGCAAGAAAAGAATTTGTGCTTTCACAATACTCTCAATTTTAGAGTCGTTAGGAGCAGTAGTCTTGTTTTCTAATGGTAATGAATGATTGGAATCCGACATTGAACTTGATTTATCTCTCATATCCGACATTTCTGCTTTTATTGTAAAAAGGTTCTTCGATAATAATCTTTCATGCCCTTCCAAAGGCTACTAAACTCTATATACTCTTGTTCAACAGGTAAACCTCTGAATATATACAATATCAAAACCAAGGCAAAATATCTTAAAATTTTCGAGGAGTAGGTATAGTGGTGTTTTGAAGAAGGATGTAGACTACAAAGCGGGTCCGCTAGTTGGGAAGTTCGTGGTTAACGAGGGGATTTGGATACGCTATAATATTGTGTGTTTCGTAAAATACTTATCGTTCTCCAACGTTTCTATGGCGATTTTTTGTTTATTTTCAATAGTAGAGAAGTAACGGTTGCTATTGTATGGTTGCTATGTTCAGGTAGCGTAAACAAATTTGTTTATTCTCAGTTTCCTCCATTAAAACTTTCCAACTACACGAAACTCTACAGTGGGCCATTTTGTTGAAGAGAATGGCAGATATTGCTGTAAATGGGAGTGAAAGTGCTCCTTACATAACAAAATCTCCAACGAAGTTTCGTGAAAACTTTTGGGTATGTTGTCTATTATACCCCAGAAATGCAACTTTATAGTAACATCTGTGATTAGGGATCTGAAGATGCTGGCATGGATGCACTCATGACCCGTACGAAAAATTCACTTTCAACGTTGGATGCGATTAACAAGTTCTACTCAAGAAGGTATGATAACAACTCATCATGATCTATTTCGGTTGATCAGAACACGTTAATATAAACAAGAGTGATTGCTTGAGATATAAAGCATATATTTAAATCGTATTGATTTCTTTGACGTTATATTCAACGACTTAGATATAATTTAAAAAGCACAGAAAAAGGTTGCTAACGAATTGTAGAGCCGCTATCGAAAGAGAATATGCTTCAAATTTGAAGGAACTAGTTTCTAGTACCCCAAAATTTGAGGAATATGGCACTACCTATCAGAATATGGAGTCCCTGAAAACGGAGACTAGAAGCATGTCCCAGGCTCATAGTGATGTATCTAATCAAATTGAAAAAGAACTTCTAGAAAAAGTTAACGCTTATATTACTCAAACCGAACAGCAGAAATCGCTTGCTACGGATGCCATCGAAGAGCTCTATCAACAGAAGACTGCTTTGGAGATTGATCTTTCTGAAAAGTATGACGCGTATGAATACAGTGCTAACAAGCTAAATTCATACTTAAAATTGGCTTCGAAATTCACTGGTAGAGAACTGGACAAGCATAATCTCAAAGTTCGTCAAGCCGCATTGACTGTTCAAAGGACAGAAAAAGAATATCGTGAAACGAACAAGCTTTTATGTACAGTTACTCAGGACTGGGTTGATAGGTGGACTGAAATTTGCGACGCTTTTCAGCATATCGAGGAGTACCGACTTGAATTTCTCAAAACCAATATGTGGTCGTACGCAAACATTATTTCGACTGCTTGTGTCAAGGACGACGAAGCCTGTGAAAGAATTCGACTTACTTTGGAGAAAACAAATGTGGCCGATGATATTACTTTACTCATTCAAAAGGAGGCAACCGGCACAAAGATTCCGACTTTCCCTGAAGAACATAACTACTTCAAGGAAAATGGGATACAAATTGACCTTAACCAAATTGCTTCGAAAGCTCCTAGCATTTATCATAATACTTCAAGGGCTGCTTCATCTGCTTCGTTATCTACTTCTCAACCTGTTTCGTCTCCTAGGATCAAGAAAACTGATTCATTTTCGTCTGAAATCCCATCTCCTCCTACTTCTCCCTATACTGGTAAAGCACAGCCTATGAATATCGATCATTCCTTATCACCTGATATTTCGTTCAGTGTTCCCGAAGCAAAGAATGATTACCAAAAAAGTACGGACTTCAGACAATCTCCTTCAATATCTTCATTTAATACCATTCCTAGACAAACAACTGAAGTTGAAACAAATAGATTTGAACTTGGTGAACCAGCTTCGCCTTTAATTGTTCCTACTAAGCCAAGTGAACCAGTTGGTGAAGATCGGTCATCAAAAACCAACCTTGATGAAGCTATTCTCGGACAAGACTTTCCACCACCTTCCTCGAATAATAGAGCATCAAGACTATCATTTTCTCGTCATGGACAAGGTTCTCAGAGCAGTATGGGATCCATTAAACGGAAGTCGATTATGGAACGTATGGGTCGTCCCACTTCGCCATTTGTTGGATCTACATTCTCTAGTATGCGAAGCCGTAGTAATTCGCCAACCAAAGATTTTTTAAAGGAGTCGACATCACCAGCTGTTGATTCTACTCATTCGGATGAGGTGGATGATATAGATCCCAGGGCAAATGTGGTATTGAACGTTGGTCCAAATATGTTGAAGGTTGGAGATGTTCCAGAACAGTCGAATGGTTCCGAGGATAAAAGCAACGATCCCATAGCTGATGCTATGGCTCATTTAAGCATGTCAGTGAAGAGACGTCAGTCTACTTCTACCACCGGTGACAACAATGCAGGAATTAAGCCTGTCACATCTAATAATCGACTAAGCATGCTTGATTCTAATTCACGTAACCAGTCTTCTACTGATATTGATAGCCTGGCTAAAAGAAGTTCGTTAGGTGCACCTCCCGCTGCTCATACTTCTGCCCAAATGCAACGCATGAGCAATAATTTTGCAAATCAAACTAAGCGTGTCTTTGGAGAAAAACGAGGTGATGTTCCCTTGAAAGACTCACTCCGTCATAACAGAAGCAATTTGAGTAGGTCACCATCGCCCATGTTATCCAGACGAAATTCTAATGTGAGAAACGGAATGCTTGAACGTTCTACCTCATCTTTAAGTATGAGTCAGCAGGGAACAAACCCTATAAGTAGAAGTCGTGGAAACTCATTATCTGGACAAGGTTCTCGACCTTCTTCTTCACTTTCTAATCGACCACCATCTCAGCTTTCTTTGCAGCGATCTGTTTCTCCGAACCCTCTGGGACATAACCGAAGGTCTTCGATTATGAATATGCAGCGCTCTACTTCTCCAAATCCTTTGAATAGGTCGAGTGTGAATATTTCACATTCAAGGCCTTCTTCTGGAATGGACATGAGGTATAGTTCTTTAGGTGGTAGAACATCAAGGCAAACTTTGGATCGTGCCCCTACGGTTCGCTCACGATCTCCCGCTTCATCAATAAGAAGCGGTTATTCTAAAGCTGAACCTAGAGCTTCGTTTACAGCTGAAGGAGAATCTATCTTAGGGTATGTAATAGCTCTTTATGACTATAAAGCTCAAATCCCCGAAGAAATAAGTTTTCAAAAAGGAGATACTTTGATGGTACTCCGCACACAGGAAGATGGATGGTGGGATGGTGAGGTTATCAATATCATGAATCCCAAGAGGGGATTATTCCCATCTAATTTTGTGCAGACTGTTTAATAAGAAAGATGTAGGATGGCTGCATCTTTGTATATTTATGTTGTGCTGTTTGGTATCATCTCAAGATAGGAGATGATGTTGTTATGAAGCATTTAATCTATGATCGTAATTTTCTCGTTCATTCATTCTCTTTTATAACGATTTTTGAGTTTGGATCTTACTGGCGATTATCATCATGGACCATCATTTGGATATAATCGACCACTTAGAAACACTAACTTTTTTTATGTAGAACATTAACATATAATTGTTGTGTTTAAGGTAATGTATGCTAGTTGTAAGAAAAGAAGGAAAGAAAAATAAAGTATCACATTAATAAGTACGCATGAAATAGCTGAATTTGAGAAGTTGCATTTTTGACTATTGTAGAAAACAGAAGTTGTACATTGAAGCACTCTGGATAGACATTGTCACAATGAAACAGGATCTAAACTTTTAATATACTGAAACTATTGCATCGTGCTCATGTAAATGATCTTGGATATACTTCTTAGACTTTGTAGGATATCGTATTAGATTTACTTTTATTTCTTTTAGTATAATCTTGCATGTATGTAATGTAAGAAAATTGTCATCACTGTTATTGGATTAGGTTATATAGATGCGACATCTGTATAAGCATTCCGTGTACATTCTATTTACATGAATTTGCTTAACTAGAATTTGACATCTGCCTATTCCTACGTGTACATAAGACAGATTCGCAAGGTAGAAATTGATCAGTTTCGCCCTATAAATCTGGTTATTTGAAAGGTCTGATTGTTTAAGAAAGGGTCATCGGGACATTACCTGGTAAATCTCTTTTTTTCTTTTTGGTTTTATAAATTTTATATCTTGAATTAAATAAATTTGCTATCTTGAAAAGCATTTATTACTCTATTTAAATTGTATAGGGATTGTTCTTGAAGATACTTGAACTCGGAAAAGGTCCTAGTACAACATGAGCAACGTGGCCAAAACACTGAAGGGGCCATTAAAATCACCAAGGCTTGCTTTTTGTAAGTTAAGTCTAAGAAGATCATTGCTTCCGTTTGCTTTTCCTAATATTAACGAGAAATGTCTGTTACCAACGAAACGATTTCAAGTTCGAAGCTTTTCTCAAAGTAGATTTGTTAAAACCAGTGAGTTAACGAATAACTTGAAGAAAATTCAGTCTCTCGAGCGAGAGGTTGAGGAAGTGGATGTTTGTATTGTCGGTGCTGGACCAGCCGGTTTAGGTGCAGCAATCCGTATCAAGCAAGCAGCCGCAAAAATTGGTAAAGAAATTCGAGTGATTGTACTAGAAAAAGCCGCTGAGCCAGGTAATCACAGCGTTTCAGGTGCAGTTATTCAGCCAACTGCCCTTGATGAGCTCATTCCAGACTGGAGGAATGAACCACCTCGCCATTGTACTCCTGTTTCATCAGATACCATGAAATTTTTAATTCCTGGTATGCAATTCCCTATACCTGTACCTCCAGTTTTGAGTAACAAAGGAAATTACATTATGAGCTTGGCAGAATTAACCAAATGGCTAGCCGCCAAAGCTGAAGAGCTGGATGTTGAGCTGTATCCTTCTTTCGCTGCTTCAGAGGTGTTATACAATGAAGATGGGTCTGTTCGTGGTGTAGCTACAAACGATTTTGGTATTGATAGCAAAGGATTACAAAAGGATAACTTTGAGAGAGGAATGGCTTTCCATGCACCAATCACTTTATTTGCTGAAGGTGCCCGTGGGTCTTTATCTAAATCGGTTATCCAGCGCTTTGATCTTCAGAAGGATAGTGAGCCTCAAACATATGGCTTAGGTATTAAGGAAGTATGGCGCGTACCTGACGAAAACTTTAGGAATGGTGAGGTTGCCCATACCCTTGGCTGGCCATTACGGAATGATACTTATGGTGGTGGATTCATGTACCAATTTGGAGACAACTACGTGTCTGTAGGATTGGTAGTTGGCTTGGATTATCCCAATCCGTATGTGTCTCCGGCTTCTGAATTTCAGAGGATGAAACAAAATCCATTTTTTGCTAAAGTTTTGAAAGGAGGAACATGTTTGGAATATGCCGCTCGTAGTTTAAACGAGGGAGGTTATCAGTCTATTCCCAAATTGGTATTTCCAGGTGGTGCTTTAATCGGGTGCAGTGCTGGATTTGTTAATGTTGCAAAGATCAAAGGTACACACACAGCTATGAAGTCCGGTATGGTCGCTGCTGATGCAATTGTCAAAGCTTTTAATACTGATGATGTTGGTAAAACGCTTACGATTAATGATTATGAAGAAAACCTTAAAAACTCTTTCGTTTTTAAAGAACTGTATTCCGTACGTAATGTGCGACCATCATTTCATGCATTTCCCTTTTTAGGAAACTATGGTGGCATGATATATTCGGCTCTAGATTCGTACCTGCTGAAAGGTAAAGTACCTTGGACATTTAGCCACAAAAAAAGCGATGCTGCAGTTACAGCTAAGGCCTCTTCATATAAACCCATAGATTACCCTAAACCTGACAATGTCCTATCATTTGATACACCAACATCTGTCGCTCGTTCAGGTACTATGCATGCCGAGAACCAGCCTTGTCATTTGTTTGATACTCGTCCTAATGATCGACAAGATGCTTATCGACTCTACAAAGGTGTTGAAAATCGTTTCTGTCCAGCTGGTGTCTACGAATACGTTGACGATGAGACACTACCTACTGGAAAGCGATTTGTTATTAATTCTCAAAACTGTGTTCATTGCAAAGTAAGTTTTTAAGTTTACCGTGTTTTTACTTACGACGAAATTTAGACTTGTGACATAAAAGATCCTCTTCAAGGCATCAAATGGAAAACACCCCAGGGCGGTGATGGTCCGAGTAAGTGGAAATATACGTGCTCTTTTACTAACGTTTTAGAACAAACTTTGACATAGTAAATTCCACAGGGTTTCACATGCGTTCCCATAGTTCTTTGCTTTATTTTTCTATAAAAGAGATTCTATGCTATAACAATAATGTATATTAATAACGCTTTAATTAATAAAATCTGCATCCATTTAAACATTTAAAAGATACGTAACAACATATAAATGCATGATGAAATTAGTAAGTATCTTTAACATTGCTCTTCCTTCTGTTATTTTGCTCTTTGACAGCGTTCCAGAATCCTTTCTCCAATAATATGGAAATATGCTCAATAGACATACCTGCTAACTCTGGATACGTAAAGAAACAAGTAATTAAACCGACTAAGCAAAATCCAGCATATAATCCAAAAGTGCCAACTGAAGTAATAGACTCCATCATTGTCAAAAAAGTGGCACTGACAATTAAGTTTCCGGACCAGTTTACAGCCGTAGAAAATCCTGTTCCCAAAGCACGCACTTCCATCGGAAATAATTCGGCTTGCTGCCAAGGTATGTTACCAATACCGAACGCATAACTAGCCAAGAAGACAATGATGGAAACTAAAATTATGTATTTAAATGCAGTCTTTTTGAGTTCCAGAAAATGATATGAAATTGCACAGACTGCAAGGGAGATTATCATAGTAGTAGCACTGCACAGTAAAATCCGTCTTCTACCAATTCGATCGATGAACATAAATGCAAGTATCGTAAATAAAAAGTTAGTCGCACCAACGACTATACTAATTTGTATGGAATTGTGAAAGCCAACGCTTTGGAAAAGAATTGCCGAAAAATATTGAATGGCATTTGTACCAGAGAACTGTTGAAAGGCTTGAAGGAAACATGCAATAAACAACGAGCGTCGATTAGAAGGGACTGAAAAAAGACGTTTAAAAGAGTACTTCAATCTCTGAAATTGGTTTCCTTCCAAAGTGCCAAAATTCATGCCTTCTTGAATTAAAGTGACCTTGTAGGCAATCTCACCCGGTTTAGCATTTGGATGGATTCTCGACATAATCGTATACACTTTTTCAACATGATTTTGCTTTAATAGGTACCGGGGAGACTCTGGTGTCCAGAAGAGTGGAATGAGTTGGCATAGCGCTGGTAAAGCACCTAATCCCATCATGATGCGCCAACCTTGATTTACGTTTTCAAATGCCGCATTTAATGCATAAGCTAGCAATTGACCTCCAGTAATAAAAACAACGTAGATAATTACAAGTCGACCACGCATATGAGCTGGTGCCAATTCTGTGATATACATAGGAACAATTAAGGACGCTAATCCAATGCCCCATCCAACAACAAAACGACCAGCGACTAAAGTTGCAATGTTTCTTGATACTGCCATAATGATAGATCCCAATACGAATATACCATCGGCATATATGAGTAAGCGCTTTCTACCCAGTAAATCTGCAAGCCAACCAGAAGTAATACCAGATAATAAAGCTGCAAATGGAGTTGCAGACGTAATAAGTTCTCGCTGTTTGGAGCTTAATTCCTTTCCCAAATCCGAACCGATAACTGCTAAAGCACCTGAAATTACACCAGTGTCATATCCAAATAATAAGCCAGAAATACCAGCAACTGTTGAAAGTATCCAAATCCAACTGCTAATCTTTTCTTCATGGAATCCTTCAGGAGCAACTTCATCCACTGGATCAATTCTGCCTAAGGAGGTATCCACATTCGTGTTATTATCCTGGATACGCACGTCCTCTATACTTAATCGCCCATCATCCAACTTTCTGTTTAAAGATTGGTAAGTAGTCAACGGATTTAGGTCGTCCTTCGAACCCCCGAACGTAGTCGAGAATGTTGCAAGAGGAATTCCTTTAGTCTCCATAAAAAAGGTTTTCGAAGGTATAAAAAAAAGAAAGTATTGTTATAATATCGCTAACTTCTCTTGTCTTGTTCAATAACGGCGATGTTGTTGAATTAATCTGAATCTATAGCTAAAGCTTTCAAATATGACTTGGTTTCGTAATGTATGTTTAATTGATTTCTTTCAGCGGTCTGAATTAAAAAGTAGTAAGTGGTAGGTAAAAGGACAATGCTCGATCAGTAAAAAGGAATATCACTTTGTAAGATAACAGTTATCAATATCTACTAAGTTGAAAGGAAAGTACTGTTAATTGGACATACTCTTTCAAAGCAAATTCACTGGAATTTGTTAAATTAATAAGACCGTATAAATATATTAAAATAGATATTAAAACTAAAAGCACATTTCGTTAACCAGCGTAAGTGTTAGGCATTGATCAATGCTTCGTTATTAAATAAGTTTTGCCAAAAATCCCAGATATATCATAAGCTCTGATCATCGGTATGTTAACGTTACAGGTGTATAATTATAGTAATTGGGTTAGTATAAAATGGGCCAGGTCGGCGTTTTTCCAGTAATTGGAATGAGCATTCATTGCAGAAACATAACTGTAAGATGCGTCCAGTGATCCTTCTTGCAACATAAAGTCAACGCGGCCAGTTTTATTTAAACGATACATTCTTTCATCAATTTGATATGCTTGATTGCCTTCCCCAACAACCTGTTCTTTATGGTTGGCGGTGGCTTCGTTAAAGACTGATGCATAACTAAGGGACTTTAAAATCAAAGTATTTGCGATACCAGAACGTAATCCAGATAGTATATTTAATGCACCATCCGCGAGTCTGTGACCAACACCTAAACCATTCTCATTACTGTAAGGTCTAAAGTGCGGAATACTTTGAGGCTTTAAATGTGACATATTTTTCACTATAAGAGGTTCAACCCGATAGCTAATGGGATCAGTTGGATGAAATATATTGTAAAAATTGTTGCAGCGGAGAACAGAAACGGTTGAATCAACGTGATTTTCTGAACAACTGACACTCCTAGCAATACCGCTGCGAGGTGTTGGCCCTGCTATCCGCTTTCCGTTTAACATTTGAAAAAGACCAAGGGGGCTACCGAGTGTAAAAAAATTATTAACAGGAAAATCAAGCTGGAGCCGAGGATACCTTATGTTTCCCTGAAACCGGACTATGTCGAATAAAATCAAGGCACCTAATGAATGTCCTAGCAAAGAAACTTGACCGTGAAATGAGGGATTATTCTTTAAATAAAGGTGATAAAGACGGTTGAGACGTTTAACAACAGCAACCAAAATTCTTTCCCTGTAGTTTGGTTGGCAGTATAGCAAAACATCCAACAAAACATCGGAAATAATGCTCCTTAGGCCTACAACCGTTGGTATATTGATACTTTCTAGCGTGGGATTAGGATCTTCGCTCAAATCATCGAGAGCAAGATCTTTTGAAATATCAAAATATTCGGATTCTTCTTCTTCATTAAATTCAGATTTACTGTCACGTGCCATACCAAAATGAATATCCTGGCGCCATAGTAATGGTAAGCATTGAATTCCATTTCCGCCACCTCTAAAATTAGGGTATAAAGCTTGCAGATCAGGTGAAGCGTTGAACGTCTTCTTTAATGTTTTTCGAAATTCATTAATGTCTCTTACGAAATTCACCGTTTCCACGCGCTCGCCCATCTTTTGTCCAATACCATGGCAACAGAGAATAAGGTGATTAATTTCACGATCCGGAGTCGATTTTATATGTGCGGCATCTGAAGAAATAGGGATTTCCGACGCCGATTCGGTCAAAGAAGGTGAAAGTAAATCATTTGGTTCAGACGAATCATTAACTAATGTGCTTGAAGAGCTGAAATCAGCTACTGCAGAATTTGCAGCAGACCTGAAATCTGGAGTTGCGGCCATGGAGGAAGAATTATCGTATCCTCGGATTAACTTATCACTTCGATGGTTAGCAGAATAAGATATTTTTGTAAAAATTTTTGTCGACACATTTCGATAGAAGCCTCCAAAGTGCATTTTGGCGCTTCTTTCTCCGGAATATTCAATAAATGCTCCAGTGTATTTTCCAAGTAGAGCCCAAGTTTTTCCCTGAGTTGACATGGATTGATCATCTTTTTCTTCAGTTTTTTCTCTGTGAGGACATATATTCAAATATCCTTCCTCAATCTGTAATGCTAAATTCTCTTCGCATGGATACAATTTATCGCCTCGGGCATAAAACCAGGTTCCTCTTAAAATACGAAAAACAGGTCCATCCCAATAAATCGGAAACAGCTCTCTTGATACTACATTAACGGCATACAAATAATCCTCATTTACCCTAATTGTGTCCGACTGCCCATCTTGGTCTTCTGTGTTTTGGTAAGCAGCTTCGATCCGGTCAGAGTCTTCGACAGAAAATGGTTTGAAGTTTTTTGATTTTTTTGTTTCTAAAACTCCAGTTTTTGACTTTCGTACTGGCCGATCTATCGCATAAAACCACTGAACCCGAAGGTAGGGTGCATCAGCAACGGACTTTGACAATTGATGTCTAAATGGGACTTTAGGAGGCTGCACATGCTTCAATGGCCATTCTGTTCGACCTTCCATCTTATTGACCGGAATTTTTTCCCAGATTTTAGTCACAATTACTGTTTCGTTAGGTGCACCATAGGCTTTAGGTAATAGTGACAAGGCAAGATTTGCGTTGAGGGAGAGTTACTCATATAGTATGTATCTAAAATGGAGAATATAATATAGAGTTGAAATATCTTTAAAAAAAAAGGAATCAATGGAAAAAGAGTATAGTTACGTTAATTTATTCCATACGTAGACGTTCTAATTAAAACATAGCGACGCATTTTAAGCAAACATAAAAAGAAGAAATATTCATTAAAAAGGAATTACTATATTTAAAAATCCGGTTCCATAATACATAAACAGCATCTCCATAAAAAAAAACATCTCCAATTTTACTAACCTATTTTTAGGTTGTTATTAAAAACCCCAGCAACACTACTTCAGTATTCTTCTACATTAGGCGATGATGCACGAGCTGAAGTCTGATTATGTACCATCTGAGAACGGTAAAATTCAGAAACCTGTTCGCTTGTGGTAGCATCCTCCCAATTTTTATCTTCACGCACTCGAACAAATCGAGGGAACCGAAGACTAATCCCTTTATCCTCTTGAATATAACCAATGGCAGCTTTATAGACAGGAGAAAGTGAAAGATCGGCAGTCAGAACCTCCCACAAGTACTTCGGCTCAAACCAAACGTCAGGCTGGTGAGGAGGAGCCTCACTATGAGAATAAAAATCTTTTTTCTTTGGAATGACAATTTGGCTCAATTGTTTATGAAATTGTTCCAATTGCTCTTCTGAAAAGCCAGTACCTAATTTGCAAACTGTTTGTATAGTCTCTGAATCAGGGTCATGACAACCCAAAAGAAAAGCACCATATACAGAAGTTCTCTTACCTCTTCCATGATAGGCCCCAACAACAATTAGATCAAGTGAATCACCCACGCCTGAAAGGTAATCTTTCTTTATCTTTAACCAATGTCGAGATCTTTTCGACGGTTCATAACGAGATTCTGGTCCTTCAAGCATTTTGACCATAAGACCTTCGCAAGAATCTTTAACAGATTCTTCAAGGAATTCCTGGATTGACTCAACAGACTGTTGATCGCTGCGCTTAGCAAAATCAAACTCTCCGGTGACTGGTTGAAACATTGAGTACAAGTGCTTTCGGCGCTCTGAAAATGGAGCGTCCAACAAAGACTGACCGTTCAAATAGAGTATATCGAAAGCAAAAAGACCTGCTCGAACTTTGATTTCTTCCAACTTCACGTCTTTCCTTTTACGTGTAGCCAGTTTTTGGAAGGGAAGAATTCTATTCTCTTCCTTATCCCAGGCAATAGCTTCGCAGTCAAGGATAAAGCTTTTAGCTTCTGGTTTTCTCCATTTGGGTACAGACGCCATGATATCAGGATAACGGACAGACATATCTTCGGAGTTTCGAGAGAATACGTAGAATTTTCCGTCTTCAGTATAATGAACTTGAGCACGCTCCCCGTCGTATTTGTATTCGCAAGTAAAAGTGGCTTGATCAAAAGTATCCAAAACTTCTGAAAACTGCTTGGTAGGTTTTGCAAGCATTGGCTTCGTAGGAACACCAGGGGTAAGTTTACATGTTTCTCGTAGGTTTTCAACTCCATGTTCAATGAGCTGAGGTACAATGATGTCGTAGGAAGGTACTTGGGAATAAACGTCGCGAAGAGTCTGCTCAGCATGAATGCGGTCCGATTGCGATAATTGAACGTGCTTCTTATCAGCATGGTACTGTGCACAAGCATTGGCCAAAGAAACAAGAATGGTTTTTTCCGCTAATTGTAGACGTAACTTTCCTTCGAGAGCTCTAATAAGGTATTTTGGCTCAGCACCTTGACAAGAGCTCAGCAATCGTTTGATCAGACCGATTTTTCGATTCTGTGATTGATTACCAGACATCTGAGCAATTGATTTTAGAGAATCAAACAGAAAAGGTAGAGTTAGTGCAGCAGGTTGAAACATTGTCGGCTGATTCTGGCGCGATGACTGCGCAACAAGGCCTAAATCTCCCACTTTATGGAAAGCTTGCTTAATTTGTTGAAGGGTTTGGCCAGTCGACTCGGCAACGGCTTTCATAATAATACTTTCACCTATGCCAAGTTCGATTCCTGAATAATCAGGACCCAGCTAATTTCCAATTAGTATATCTTCTATTAATAATAGTTGTTACTCTACAATACCTTATTGATGCTTAAGTAAACCGAAGTAAGTAAATCATCGGGATGGTTACGCAGAATGGAGAAAAAATAAGTACCCATAATATCAATAATTTCCAACCGTTTTGATGTTTTCTCAATTTTCGTGAAAGTGGAAACCATGTCTGCGAACGTTGCGTGAGACTTTTTCTTTTCCTGTTTTTTTGTAGATTCTAGCGGTGTTTCAGCAATAGGAGGAATATCCGAAGGAGTAGTATCTCCTTCAGAAATGGGATTAGATGATGAGGAAGTAGACGAGGCTGAGGACTGGTCATTGACCTTTGAACGTTTGACTTCCATAGTGTCTGACGCATCTTTATCCTCCTCTTTTAAACTTTCCAACACATCTGACCTTCGTTTCTCTCCGTTATTCGTTAATTTTTCATTTTTTAGTGCCACTGTAACATTCTTTTTCTCCTTTACTGTTTGAGAAGTGGTTTCATTTTCAGAAACCGCTGGAGGAGTGGATATTCGTTTTTTACGCGCATCTTCTGGACCCAAAGTGAAGAACTTGCTAACACTGGTAAACGAAAGCTTCTAAGACGTACTTACCTAATATTAGATTGTCTTCCTGACATGGGTTTGAACCACAAAGACCGCCTAAAGTGTCGAAGGTGTCTGAAGATATCTCTCATGTCGGATTTACTATATAGAGCCGAACGCTAGTCAAAGCGACTGTATAGGGTAGAACGGTCCAACACGCAATTGAGTAAACAAATGAGAGTAAATAAATATACTGCTAAAATATCTATAAAATGAGTGGAATTTCTGGTTAACTTTCAGTGTCGTTTTTGTATTTCATACATCGAAGTTGAGAAGGGAAACTATGTGCTTATGAGTAGCTGAAGGCATAATTTTTGTCAAAGAGAATGACTTCAATGTGAGGCAAGAGTATTGAGTTTATTTTTTGTGCGTTGCAAAGCCAAGTTCACAGAAATAAAAAGAAACTTCTTTATTGATTTCTACTGTATTTCTTCTAAAAGATCGGTAACAGATCGGCTTGTTTATGGTTGTAAGCTTTACCCGAATTTTATGAATTTGACCAAACGAAAGTCCCAGAATTCACGACTACTTACTTATGCTATGTTGCTTCTTAAATTAATATGGATTTTTCTTTACTATTAGAAAATAAATACAATTTAATTATTCCTTGCAATGCAGATTCAACCGATTTTCAGTCCTCCCAATCTCGTTTTGTTACTTCACATACGGTAACGACAAACATTGTGGTGCGATTGCAACTATCATTCTCTCTCAGAGCCTATACCTCTGCTGGCATTGAAGTTTGAACTTGTCTAGGAAAATTGTGATCAATTCTTTGACAGTTCACCTTCATTTCTTTATTTACTCGTTAGCTTTCATCTGAAAATTCGTTTGAGACATCGCTACGATTTCCTCTTTGAAGGCAACCGAATTGGAACGTCAGCCATTGCTACCAATTCCCTTTATTTGATATCTTTTTCTAAACATTTAATTCTTTTTTTTTTGGATTTTAGGTTGAATACTCATATTTTAACTTTGACTTTTGTTGTTCACTAGTATTCGCGAATATGTTGTCCCGTAGCGCCTATCGTCTTCTTTCTAGAAATGTGTTCAAACAGGGTGGTAAGTGTTTCCAGTCGAACTTACACTCTCCTTCTTCCAAACTACCCTTTTATCAACGTCATTGGAAACTTCTGAGCTTGATTACCAGTTTCTCTGCTGGTTGGATAATTTATGACATTTCCGATGTTCGAAGCTTCATTCATGGACGCATTGAAATGCCACTATTTCATGCTTTTACTTCTCCAGAATTCTCTCACAGTGTCGCTGTCATGGCTGCTTCTTGGGGCATTACCCCTCGTGATTTTACTCCTGACGATCAAGCTTTAGCTGTAGAACTCTGGGGAAAGAAATTCTCAAATCCCGTCGGTTTAGCTGCTGGTTTTGACAAACAAGCTGATGCTATACCTGGCTTATTGAATTTTGGATTTTCGTATCTTGAAGTTGGTTCGGTTACTCCTTTACCTCAACCTGGTAATCCTAAACCCAGATACTTTCGCTTGAAGCCCGATTTGGCCGTGGTTAACCGCTATGGATTCAACTCAGAAGGCCATGAAGTCATTCTCGAGAAGATACAGAAACGTATTCGTAAACATATATCTAAAAACAAGCCCGAACTCTTGAAATCCTATGACGAGAACCCTGCTGCCTACACGGATCCTTCCGTTCTTGGTGTCCCACGTAGTTTGCTTCCCAACAAGTATTTAGGTATTAACTTGGGAAAGAACAAAAATGGAAATGAGGTGGAAGACTACGTTACTGGTGTCCGCAAATTCGGTAACTATGCCGATGTTTTGGTTATTAATGTTTCTTCTCCCAACACCCCTGGTCTCCGTAGTCTCCAGAGAAAGTCTGCCTTGACCGAACTTTTGTCCGCTGCCGTTACTGAACGCAATAAGTTGAATGCTCCAAATCCTCCTCTAGTAGTTAAGATTGCTCCCGATTTATCCGAAACCGAGCTTTCCGACATTGCTGCTGTGTTGAAAAAGTGCAAGGTTGACGGTGTTATTGTCGGCAATACTACCATTCAACGCCCAGATACTCTGAAATCTACGAAACATGTTGAAGAGACCGGTGGTTTGTCTGGTCCTCCTTTAAAGCCGATTACTTTGAATACCCTCCGTACTTTGCGTAAACATTTATCTTCCGACATCCCCATAATCGGATGTGGTGGAATATCTAGTGGTAAAGATGCCATTGAATATGCTCGTGCTGGTGCTTCTATGGTTCAAGTGTACACGGCACTTGGCTATGATGGACCCGTTGTCGCCCATAAGATCAAGCAAGAGATTCTTGCAGAATTGAATGGAAAGCGTTGGGTCGATATCATCGGTAAGGAAGAATAAATGCTTGCTACCTTGCTGTTCGTGCTAGGTTGTTGAAGTCGAAATTTTAGAATTTAAAATGTACATATCTTTTTGGTCCTCAACTTAAGAAAAAATAATCTATACTTTCACCATATCATAATATTAGTTATTAATACTTCATAGAAATAATATTGAACTTAATACTTCGTTTCATTTTCGTATATACGAGATAATTTGGATTTGCATGAAGGAGAGAGTATTCCCATTAAGCTAAACCATATTTTATATTTGTAATTAATTGGCTATACTTTTAATAAAAGTTCCTTTTATACATTGAATCAAAAAGCCGAAGATGAAATAAGTTCTTGAGAAATATATCGTTGACGTTAGTAATCCGATCTTTCCCATAGCAAATTACAGTAGAACCATGTTTCGTGGAAAAGCTTCGTCCCTTTTAAGAACTTCTGTTCAAAGAAATCTTACATTAAAGAAAAAAACAATAACTCTAAGCAACAGCTTTCCCAAGCGATTTAATCAGACTGGCTCCGTTTTTGGGGCCAAAGCTGTTCCATCATGGAGTCAACTGGCCTCTATATTATCGGGTGCAGCTGGTTTATCACTTTTCTTTGGATTTTACCTTGGAAAGAAAGTACTTAACGATTCCAAATCCGATTCAGACAATGAGCCTTATATTGGAGAGCATGTTCGAACAGAAACTCAAGGTAAGAAGAAGGTTAGAAAAATGCCCATATGTTACTAACGTTTTCAAAGCTTTCAATGAACCCTATATGCAACAACATCGTACGGAAGATAAAATCGAAGCAAGGTTAGAGGAAAAGGAGAACGAGTTGGCCGAAAAAGCATTAAAACCCAAACTGTCAGAAGAACAAATGAAAGATGACCAAAAAGAAAATAACGTTGAAAACAATTTCAATTCCAGTGGTGAGGTTCCTGACGAAAAAAGTTTGAATGACGAAGAGACCATTGGAAAACAATTGGAGGAAGTCGAAGAAGAAGGCAAGGAAGAGTCGGCATTTGATCCTGAGACTGGTGAAATTAACTGGGATTGCCCCTGCTTGGGAGGAATGGCTCACGGTCCCTGTGGTGAAGAGTTCAAGTCTGCCTTTAGTTGTTTTGTTTACTCAAAAAGTGAGCCCAAAGGCATGGAATGTCTCGAAAAGTTTCAGGCTATGCAAGCTTGTTTCCAAAGACATCCTGAAGTGTACAAAGATCTGACGACCGACAAAGAGGAAGTAGAAACAAGTGAAGATTCTACGAATGATACTAAGACACCTTTAAATGAGAAATCGGCTGTTAGCGACGAAATCAAAGAATCATCTCCCTCACCTACAGAAAGCACTAACGGTGGTCATTAATTTGCTTGAAATAATTCTGTGCATGGCGTTTTTGAGCGATAAAATTATTTATCAAGTTTTGGACGAATGAAACAGTAAATGATTTTTGGGAATTTTCGTAATTTTTAACATATGAAGCTTTGTTTTTAGTTCTGTAAAAGGAATAGGTACCTACTACTTAAAAAACCAAATCAATCATACTTTACTATAATTGACCCTTTGAGAGGACGTGATAGCATGAAATAGCTGAGCTTAACGATGCTACATATAGTAAGCGAAGTTGATATAATGTTTTATTTGAACAAATGATCTCAAGCCAGATAAACTAGTTAGAAATTGTAGTCGTGGGTTTCATTAATAACCGGTGACTGCATAAAGCATAAGTAATAAAGGTAATCATTTCATTGATTATTCATAATAAGGTGGCGGAGAGAGAAAAGTTCATTAGAAGCATAAAATTGAATCTGTACTGAACATCCAAGCAGCAATATTCCATAAAATAATTAAAGCAATGCGTTACAAATTAACGAATAAAAAAGAGAAGCGTCCAAACTCAGCTGGAGAAGAAAACGAAATATTAACCAATGGAAATAATTTGAATAATAAATTACGGTGGATCGGGCGTTCATTCAAGAGGAGATACACTGTTCGAATTTCAGTCGGGCATACTCAACAGAGAATTAGAGAAGGGTCAATATAAATAAACTAAGATCTGAAGCGTATTGTGCGATGGAGGCCAATAGGAAATTAAGGAAAAAATCTATGGTGAATCGAAAAAAAAGAAATAGAATAGTTTATGAAGGGAAAAAAAAGCCAGAAGTTATCCAATAACAAGTAGAAATTGAATGAGGTTATCAATCGTTCTTCTCTTCGCTCTCTTCCTTTTCGGCATTCTTCTTGGCGTCGTTGATGATTTTATTGTCATAGTCACTGCGTTCCCGTTCATAGCGATCTTTGTCTTCGCGTGCTCTCTCTTCATAGGGCTATTCATAGAATGTAAGCGATAAGAATATAAAAAAAACTTTTAAACGAACTCTCGCCTGAATTGCTCTTCTCAAAACATGTTGTTGTCGTGTAGCTGGCTCTCAGCTAAAAAAATCATCTGCTGGCATGGAACTTCATATGTTTTTGAACAATTTTTTAAAGAATTCCTTTATTTATACATACCGCACGTTTATCTCCTGTTAATTCTTTCCACTTCTTTCCTAAAAGAGAACCAATGGCTCCTACAACGCGTTAGCAACGATTTTCCAACCAATATGAAAACAATTGATAAAAAAGAACACCTGTTCTATTTTAATTCGTACCAAAGGAAGCATCAGGGTTTTCGGTTTTTACTTTCTCTCTGTTCGCGATCGAAAAGAACATAAACGCAGACATGTTTCTCTTCGGGGCATTAGGGTCTTTCTTTTTGCTTGATTTAGGTGCTCTTGGCATTGTACTAGACGCGTTTTTTGGTGAAAAGGAACAAACTATGTAATAGTAGTTAAGTGTAAACAGCACGAATAATTCTGCCATTAAAAAGTATGCCTTCTTATCCCCACACAGTGATGTAAACAAATCCGTTGATAACAACATCCGTGCACCTCACAATCACTTCTTCTTTGTAAGGCAACCAATCTACCCCCACATAAAGCTTTATCCAAATATCCCACATAAGTACCTTGTGGTGGTTTCAAGTAAGTCTTACACCATGGGAACTAATCGATCTATAACCAAGCATTTATCTCCTTTTAAATAGTAAAATTTTTTTCTTTTATTTGAGATATAGAATTAAAATCTTCCTCTTTCCTAAAAACTCTGAAGATCAAAATCCCGAATATATATGGTTTCTGAAGTGTTCGTTGCGGTACTGTAGTAAACAAAGGAATTCAAAGACATTTGAGAAAAAAGTATGGAATAATGGTTGTTTTTACGGAAGGAGAATTCATTTTCTTTATTTTTTATTACCTACTCTTTTTTCCTTTTAAATATTTATTTGTTTTGAACTGTTGGATTATCAATTGAGTTGAATCGTTCATTGCTTGGTTGTCTGGTAACTTTCTATACTACTTAACAAAGTAGTAGCATAATTTTCTTTGATACAGATCAAAGTACTTTTACGTGTGAAAATTGATAGTGTACCGACAAGAGAAAAATGATCGGAAACAGTCTTAAAAAGTAGTAGCCTCCTGTCATCTCTAGTCTAAATTACGAAATTCTAAAAAGTCTACTGTTCTCGTCTCAAATATTTATCCCATACTAACCATTTTATTCCTCAAAATGAATTATTCCAAACTGTTAATAAAATCACTTTTAATTATTTTTAGTTTGTGGAAGCAGGAGCAGTTTCTTCCTTTTCGCCGGTAGCTGCTGCAGTCTCACCTTCAGGCTTGGGTTGTTCATTTGACTTCTCAGTCTCGTTGGTATCTTCAGACTTCTTTGGTACTTCACTACCTTGAGGCTCTTCTTGCTTCTCTTGGCCATCCTGCTTTTCTTGGCTTTCCTGCTTCTTGGATTCCTTGGCGGATCCCCTGGTAGTTCTTCCTCTCTTGGGACCACGCTTCTGAGATTGCTCACGATCCATCATCTTGAAGGCGTCGAAGCGTCTACGCTTATTGCCAGGCTTAGGGGGATCATTTCGATGTTGCTCGGCCTTCATATCCACGTATTCCTTCTTGGACATGACAGTTAATTCTGTTTCATTGTGTTTTAAGGGAGATCCCTTGACCTTTTCCAAAAATTCTTTAGCAATTTCGGGAGTTTTGAATTCCACGAAAACACTTCCCTTGAATTTGTTATCCTCATCACGGCGCAAACGAAGGGAAGCAATTTCACCACCTTCTTGTTGGAAGAAGTTTTCCAAGGCAATTTGAGTATCCTCTTGTTCCTCACCGAAGCCCTTAGCATATACACTGCTTTCCATGGAACGTTGTATAGCAGAAGGGTCGGGGCGGACAATAGGAACCTTACGACGAACCTTTTCACCGGCTTCATCGACTTCAAGCAATTCTGGGCTCTTGCGTAAAGCAGCGACAACGGCTTCTAAAGGCTGATAACGACGCATACGTTTGAAGGAAGCAATTGTTTCGATAGGGACCCAACCGTCATTTTTTTGAGAAACAGTCCACAAGAATTTGTCACGAGGTAAATTGGAGTCAGAGAAATAAAATTCTACATCTTCGTTAGTTTCAAATTCTTTATATCTTCGAAAAATTTACTGAGAACATGTTTGTAAAAAAGTACTTACCGACTTGCTTCAAAACACCATTTTCATCAAAAGACTCAACTTTTTCAGAAACATTTTCAGTAGGCTTTGCGACAGCCTCTTGAGGTGCCTGGTTCTCTACGGGAGCAGTTTGAACTTGTTCTTTCTGTTCTTCAGACATGATGGCTATGACTGAATTTAACAATTGAATTTGGTAAAGAAATGTTTTAGAAAGTTCATTCTTGCTGGTCCTAGCGTAAACCCTACCCTACTCAAGACGTAAACAAATGCTCCATAAAAATATAAAATTGAGTAAAAATCAATAAAAATACATTGCAATTAATAAAACAGAAATTATGTGTTTTAAGAACATCAGGAAAAGTTAGTTTCGGACGTGACAAGCCTACAGAGAAGAATGAGGCTAATAGCAAAAAGCAAGGTCTACAGGTTTTAAAATGCAAGAAACCCATTTGTAGAACTTTTTATATATCTTTGAAAAATTCCTTTTGCTTAATTTTATGATAACACGTACTTGAACACCTTTTTTAGTGTTATAAATAGCTTCTGCATGTTGATGTGCATGGAATTTTTTAATTTTTATTTTATATACTTAAAAATCCAAAGCAAAGCTACATTCATTAAACTAATAATCTTAAAAACTTCTTTTATTTCTTTTAATAAGACATCTTGCCTATAAATCCACTACTCATATTGCGAACCGAAATTTCTACTTTCAAACGTAACTTATCACAACAGAATAATTAATTGTTCAACGCAAACGGATACTATTTAGAGGGGTTCTAGTTTGGATTTTCTGATATAAATGACTTCAATTTCGGATGTATAATTGACGGTTTAGAATTCCTTATTGTATACGATACGAACTTCGCTTTTAGTACGGTTTTGTTAAAGAATCTGCCAGTTTTTATTAATAAAAAATCAATTGAGCATTATTAATTTTATATTTCAATTTATTAGAGACGGAAAGCTTAGGTTACCCACTTTATTTATTCAGACATGATCTTCTTATTATGCTCCGTGTTTGGCATAGCCATCTCAATATTCTTTGTTTTTTATATCCATGATGCATATTTAGCTATGAAATTTCAAAGCTTCGTTGACCAACAGAAAGAACAAATGCGTTCTAATTCAAAAAAGCGGATTGACCCTAATTCTTTATTCATGGCTACTGATTTATCCAAGAGTGTTGAAGATAACTGCCGACTAGACTATGAGTATCAAGTTGCATACTACTTGTATACGGGTGTTGACAGAAGTTTAAACAAAAACAACGGCCGTCCCTCAAAAACCTTCGTCTTCCTTCATGGGTTGGGAGGTCAAATGGCTCAGTTTGAAGGACTATTTAACTTTATTCCAAATGAATATTCGGTATTTTCTTTAGATTATTGTGGATGCGGACTGTCGAAGCGAGCCTTCAATTCCCACATAGGACGATCGGCTCATGAATTAACAACAAATGGTTTGACTAATGTAGTTGAAAAGTTCATTGAAAAGCATATATTTCCTTCCGACTCCATTGTACTCGTCGGGCACTCCATGGGTGCAAGCATAGCTACCCGGTTAGCCAAACGATTGGGAGAAAAATGCGAGGCTCTCGTTCTACTTTCTCCAAAAAATAAGTTTAAAAAAGGAGAGCTTGAGTTGATCCAAAGAGTCCAGAAGATTCCAACTCCTGTTTTCAGCCTTTACCGACTTTTCGACCGTTGTAAGGGCCTCAGAAGTCCGTCCGTAAACCGATGCTTTTCTAACGAAGCTACGCCGTCTCAGCGTGCGCAGCTTTGGATTTGGAACCGCGAGAGTGATACTTTTATATGGAAGATGATGCTGATGGGCATTGAAAGCGTCTTCACGCCTTCATTTGTTTTCCCTTCGGTACCTACTTTAGTTATAACAGGAGATGAGGTATGTTTTATTAAGTAATTGGCAACTTTACTAACCCAATACCACGTCTTAGGATTCTCTATCTCCTCCTTCTGAAAAAGAACTTTATCAAGACTTACAAAAGAATATTTCCTTTGAAGTTGTTGCAGCAGGGCATTGCGTACTAGTGGAAAACCACACGAGGTAAGAGACGATTGATTTCTCAGGCTTTATTTCTAATAAGAAAAATAGATATATCAGATAATGCGCAGTTTTCTACAACTTTCAAATTAGTCTATCCGTTATGACAGATCCAAGTTTGCGTAGATAAGGCATGATTTACGCTGTAATAAATAACTTTCTATGAATTAAATGTATATGTCACTATCCTCTTATATTTTAGTTAAGCATGTACAAAAAGAACGGTCTTATTTTTACGTAAACAAAAGATGGAACTAAAAAGTATCTATACATGAGAGCATCAGCATCTAAAATCATAAAATTAGAATGATCGACTCGAGACAGGAGTGAATCACCAAGGTAAATGTCCGGTATAGTACTTTGAATTTCTTGAAGGACAATACTGAATTAAAGGAATTAGTTCAGGACACGTTATGAGATAAGAATGTTGTCTTCGATAAGGATTACGTTCTTTTCTTTTTCCCACCAGTAAAGCATTTTCACAAGCGTAAGGATCTTCAGTGAAAGGGAGAAGAGCGTTCTTTTTCTCTGCTTCATAACTTGCTTGGGGGACTCCGCCTTCTGGGTCTATACCAACGAAGTCAAATTGATCGCTCGGAAAACGAATGGCCTCCCTATGTAAATTTAGAAACCTTTCTCTCTTAAACTCAAAGGAGACAACTGTTATTTTCTTTGGATAATGTCCTGTGACTTCACGAAACCTAGCAATTGAGAAGAGCACATTTTCAAGACTATCTCGAGCAAATTCTTCAGTGGTCCTACGCGACAGTAACAGAGGATCATCATTAAGGGATTTGGAAAGTAAGTAATAAGATTGCGCTTCTGAATATGGACCAGCATTTGGACGAGTTTGTCCTCCAGAAAAGACTAATAGCGAAGACTCATCTTGCTCAAGCAGCTCCAAACCTTTATAGATATGGCTTGCGAATACTTTCCCTTCACCTTTTTGGTAAGGTTCCAAGATCCATTCGCTATCTTCTTGTCCTTTCGAAGACCCTCCCAGCCAGACGGCGTGACCAGCAATGATTATTAAGTGGTTTAAGTTGCTTAAAGGATCAGGTCCCATCAACGACACAGGTGTGAAGCACTGGGAAGAAGTTGGCTTTATTGTTTTGAATGTCATAATTAGGGTAGCAAGTATGAATAAGGATACATAGAAGATTAATCCAGTTCGAGATTTAGGGGAAAAGTAACGCCAAATCCACGACGGAGAAGGGTTTTGATTTGCGTAGAAAGGAAGGTGGATAGTTAGCCGCCGATTCAACATAAGGATTTGGTTAAAGACCAACCTTTGTTGTGGACTCTTAAAGTAGGTGTTTTTATTGTTTTGGGTGTTTCTTACAGGAAGATTTAGATAGTGCTACCACCACACTAAGTGAAAGAGCGAAGGAGAAAGTAACAACGCAACTCTCGGTAACAAATTTATCCAAAAGCGATGTAAGCAAGTCTTGGGTATAAACACACAACTATTGAGCATTTATTGAAGAAGAGATTCAATTTATAGTTAAAAAATTAAACCAAAAGTACAACAGTGGATGCTACCATTACTAGTCTGGTTCCGATTGAACAACGGCAATAGCATAGGCAGAGTCTATAAAGCTCATAGTCAGATCAAAGACTGTACATAATTTGAACCTTACCGTAAATAATAAGTAACTGAGACGCTTCATAAGTCACTCGAATCAATTTAGAAGAACCGAGTGAGGAATATGACTTGCAGGTTTGGATGACGTTGCAAACAAAATGTACAAAGTCTGGTAAAGATTGAGAAACAACAGAATCTCGAGTTTTACTTAAATCTTGTAAGATAAATTTATCTTTTGAGTAGATGCTGAAGTCTTTCTTCAAAGAATTCCTTACATTTGGGCGTTCAGTTTGAGGGATCTTAAACAGCGATGAATCTTGTAATCGCAGTAAATAAACACTATCTACTTGTTGTTTTCTTGCCAATTGATCAATCCTAGATGAGATACTCTCAATTGTTGCATTCTTGTCCCTTTCCATTTGACTTTGGTAAAAGAAAGCTACGCGTCTGCGCGTATTTGGGTAGATGCAGACTGAAAAGTAGTTGGATGAAACTCGCTTGCATAGATTGAACGGGAGAAAATAAATATGCGATAGTAACAATTGATAAAAATAAAAATATCTGTGTATTTATATATGGATATATGCGTGGTAAATGCTATCCGAATTGTTCCTAGATGCTTTTTCCTAGAACCACATTGTATTCTTCTTTTCCCATGTAGTACAAATCTTTAGAATGCAACAAACGTCGTCCAAAAGGAATTGATTGACATTACTCTTTGATGTTGCTGTAGGTATTCTTCTTTTAACGGTTGATTCGTTCACACGATTATTTACCATACCTCTACTCTATTTATTTTTCGTGCTATTGTTCTTTTACGCCTCTTACAAATACTCTTGTGAATATAACCAAAAGCGCTAGTACCTTTTCTCTAAAAAAAAGAAAGCTAATTCCATTCAGTACATAACTCATGAAATTGTTCAATTCTTACGAGCCAGCCATAGGTTTTAAGCGATAACCAGTCTTTCCTATGAGGAAAGGAAACGCTTACCAGAAATAGGGACCTTTGCTTTCGCGTGATAGAAACTTAATGCGTGATCTTAAATTGGATGGGGCGGTCTGTTACTCACCACGGGTTTTGGTAATATCCTACCGAAATCATAAATGAAGTCGAATGCGGCGGTGCTCCACTAAAGAAGTTGAAACGAAAGTTTGTAGGATTGAATATGCGAAGGATTCAGCCTGATAAGCTCTCTTTTGTGAGTAAAGAGTTGGCAAAACATTAACCAGCACATTTTTTGCCGTCGTTCCTTCAATCTTGTCCGGCCGTTCAATTGTTTGGTCCTTCCTGATCGCAAAGTTTGCTACTCTTATTACGAATATTTACCGCAAACATCGCGGAAGATGGTGCAATTCAATTGACTTTGTTCATAACGAGGTAACATGTCGAAGTGATTGACTTAGGTTGACCATATTCTGTTACCTAACGCCCAAGAAGCTTCTGAAATAACGTCGTTATTGGGATCACCCAATTCTGGGGAGGATGGATTGCTAGTTGTTACCTGTCATCTGAGGGTACAATGAATGTATATACACGCTAGTTCGGCTCGAATTCATTTGATCCATCATCCACATTCAGTATTTTCAAACTACAATTTATCCAAAGCTATATCAGTTTGTTTTTGTGCAAACATTCATTCTTTTTATCAGTTGGTTTTATTTAATCTCGTTATTATATTGATCTGTGAAGAACCTACACGTTTGAAGAAGTAAAAAAAAGTTATTACGGTGTGCATATTTATTCCCTGAATTGAGCAGTTTTCCATTGAAGATAAGGTATTTTTGTTTATAAAATCTTTTAAGCTTTGGAAGCTTTAAGAATCACTTGTCTTTTTCCTGTTTTGGTTTGTTACAGACGACGAAACAGATTCTCGGAGCTTAAGCTTCATTGTATTTGTGAATGGATTAACTACAGAAAAACTAAAAAACTTAGTTTGTTTTTCACTTAATTTCCTTTTCGTTTTTAAGGTTTCTGCCGTCTATCTTCCTTAAAATACTATCGCCTCCGAATTGTTGAATAGAGCAATTTCAAAAGAGTGGGATACACATCTAATATATCGTTTTACTGTATGCAAAATATGAATGATGATCTAGTAAAACTCGATGATGCTGGCCGTCATCGAGTAAATACGATATGCTCAACATTTTCAGATTCGTCTATACAAGAACGAAAAGTCGCTTTAAGTCATTTATTAAATCACTGCTGTCCTTCTCTATTATCCTTTGCTTCTAGTACTTTAGATACCCTTGTTCGCCTCGATTTCATATCCCTTCTTCCTCCCGAAATCTCTTTCCGTATTTTGACCTTTTTAGATGCTCGTAGCTTATGCCATGCAGCTCAGGTATGTAAGCAATGGAAGGAACTTGCCGATGATGACATTATATGGCATCGAATGTGTGAACAGCATATCAATCGAAAGTGTGAAAAATGTGGTTGGGGTTTACCTTTGTTAGAACGAAAGTTACTTTATGCAACGAAGGCATCCATACAAAAACGTTATGATAGTCTTACGAAACGCTCACGCTCAGATAACGATTCTTTTACCAGTGCTAGAAAGCGCTTGCGCACCGAACCTGCTCCTATTATTGATTCATCTGCAGCCCTGGAAAAACATAATGCTTTACCCGAGTGCACAGAAAAAGCGTTTTCACCTCCTTTAAGAACACGACCTTGGAAGGAAGTATACGCTGAACGGTGTCGGATTGAATGCAACTGGCGCCATGGTCGATGTCGTCAAGTTGTAATTAATGCACATAATGATGGAGTTATGTGTCTTCAGCTTCAGAGAAATGTTTTGGCCAGTGGAAGTTATGACGCCACTGTTTGTCTTTGGGACCTTTCAACATTTCGTCAAATTGGTTTACTAAAAGGACATAGCGGGGGCGTTTCCTGTTTACAATTTGATAAATGTAAACTTATTAGTGGATCTATGGATAAAACTATAAAAATTTGGAACTACCGTACTGGCGAATGCATTTCTACTTTACACGGTCACACTGATACCGTTCTATCCTTATCTTTTGATTCCACCCTGTTAGTTTCCGGTAGTGCCGACCACACCGTTAAACTTTGGCATTTTTCTGGAGGAAAACGTATTACTTTAAGAGGCCATACGGGGCCAGTGAATTCGGTGCGAATTCATCGCGACTTAGGCCTTGTTCTTTCAGCTTCTGATGATTGCTCTATAAAGGTGTGGTCCTTAGAAACAAACATGTGTTTATATACTTTTAATGCTCATATTGGTCCTGTACAAAGCTTATCTGTCATTGGTAACCGATTGTTCTCATGTGCATTAGATGGTACAATTAAACAGTGGGATATAGAAAAGTGGAAATGCGTTCATACGTTGTTTGGACACATAGAGGGTGTTTGGGAGATTGCGGCAGATCAGTTACGTCTTGTCTCAGGTGCACATGATGGTGCGGTCAAAGTTTGGGAAGCTTGTCAGTGTGTTCAAACATTAAAAAGTGATTCTGGACCGGTAACTTCTGTAGCTCTGGGGGATTGCGAAGTGATTAGCGGTTCGGAAGATGGAAAAATCCACCTTTGGTTATTCAATAATCTGAGCGACGAAGGTAAGGATTCGAAATTGTCTCCTTTTGTCGTTAACAAGGCGGCTGATTCTATTGTCCGCACTCCCACAGCGATAATCCAGACTGTGCCTGATGAGTATAATGGTTATTCTATATCTGAAGTACCCGCTAATGGTGTTGGTCTGTAACAAAAAGTTAGGTTTTTGAAAAAAGTTAAAAAATTTGCTTAAAAACAACCCACCATGTTACTGTAAAGGCTGGCTCTCTTTTGTTGGATGTTTATGCGAGCTTCTGCGATTTGCAGGCGTGTCGTTTGGTTACCGATTAATTACGTTCCTAATCTATTTTATATATCTTCGTTCATTTGTGGCTCTAAGAATAGTTATTATACTAACTTTAAGCCTTTAATTGTTGTCTATGTTAATGTTGCTTGGCTCTTCGACAATTTACTATTTATTTGGAAGAGTTCAATATGCTGTTTATCAATTATAATTACGTTTGCTTTGTTTTGTTTTTCTCTTTGCGAAGGCTAGGAGAATCGTTGTATTTTATTTGCATTTCTTAATATTTTATAGAAATCTATTTAGCTTTAAAAAATATGCGATGATTGTAAGTAACTGGGAATCATATCCTTGTAGAAATTAAGTAGCATCTATGAAAAAGAATAATCAGCATCTATGTTATAAGTTTTATTTATTACTAAATTGAGATTCAGTGGTTTGCAAGCATCTCATAAAATCAAGTTATTTACTGTTTCTTATTGTTTGAGAACTTTTAATTTTTTTAATCTATGTAAAAATTTAGTATTGTAGTATGTCTTGCCAATCGTTATTTTTCAAGAAAATTTGGATAACTTGTTTCTTGACATTTAAACTATACTAAGTATCAAAAACAAAAAAGGAAAAGGAAAAAGAAAAAATTCTTAAGGGTGTGGCAAGTACACGTTTGATCTGATTGTTTTTTGTTTCTCTAAAAATCTGCTTTGTTTCATCATTGGAAAGCGTTTAAAACCCGCGTTGAGCAATTGATAATTATTATGAGTGTGCAACCTAGCTCCCTTGCAGCAATTGTAAGTTGTTGATCTGTAATACTGATTTTTACTTTAATACGTCGTATTATTTGTCTAACTAACTTTCTATACTTAGTCATGTACTATATTTGAAGACTTGCTTCGGGATTACACTCATGAATTAACTCAAAAGATTCATAGGATGAGTAAACTTGCCTTACAAAAATGTGAGAGATGTAATACCTATTGTCGACAGCATTGTACCAAGCCAGGCTTCGATATTTATGCAAACAATGTCCAAACACCGTCTAGTATACCTTACTATCAATGTCTTTCTTGTCGGCGTGAAATAGCTGCTTCTCGATATGCGGCACATATGGAGAAATGCAAAGGTCGCTCGCTTTCATCGGCTACGTCTTATGCTAGTCTTCTTGAAGGAGACAGTGCCAATGATGATGAATAAATGAACTTTTATGATGAAAATGACTACTGTTACTAGTTGATGTAAAGTACGACCGCTTTAGACACAAGAAAGGCGAAAGAAGAAGACGTAACAGTTATAAGATTTTGTATGCCTAGTTGTTCTTACGTTCAATAAGTTTCTTTGTCTTGTGCATAAAACTCTTGTGAATATTTGTTTCACCAATGAATCAAAAGGTTAAAGACCAAAATGTTAATGATGAAAACCGACAGTTTTTTATTAAATTGGACTAGCAATAATTAAGAAACATAAAAAAGAAAAAGGAAGAAAGAAGAGAGTGAAGAAGGTAACTAACGTAGTTTGAATCTATAGGAATTTTGTCGTTAAATGTTTCATTCTTTTAAGCGAGAATAAAAGAGAAAGAAAAAAAAAAAAAAAGTAGTAATACAGCCAACAAATAAGTGATAATAAATAGTTTCAAAAGCTGTAAATATAGCAGCAGTCAGTTTTCACTTTCACTTTAATAAAAAAACTTCAAAAAAAATGAAAGAAATAAAGAAATACGGGATAAAAAGGTTCCTGGTTTGTGTTTCATTGGTTAATAATGTTTTAGCAGGAGGCAGTTAATTTCGGGTTATTCTTTTTGCTCCTCTGTTGATACCATTTGAGGAAAATGGATGAGGCCAAGGTATGCAAGGCTAAATGTCGTTTGAAAAGCTGTCCCTCAGAACTTAGAGTCACAATTACTACAGAAAAAGATAATTGTGACACATACATACATTGTTCAATAGAGATGGAAATCATCTCTTTGCCGTCTATAAGTTTTGTCCAAACGATCAAACCATCGTCGCAAAAGACGCAAGCGTCAAAGTCATAAATATACGGTTTAGCGACAACAATCATTCCTTTAAATCGAATATGACGTGGAATATCAAGCGCTACGCCTTGGTCTTTGCAAAGATCCTTTAGGAGATGGTTACCTTCATCACGGCCTCTTTCTTCGTCTAAGAAGACACAGAGCTGTTTAAACCCATCTAAGGTTTGCACAAATAAATATAAATTTTTCTCCAACCAAGTGTGTTTTTGGAGCAATTTACAGATTCTTGATAAGTGCATTGGATATCGCATAAGATGTTGCAGTGGAATAAGTAATCGATTTCCACAAATAGTAAATGGAGAAGCAGCTTTTTCAATTTCATAAACTCCAGCCAAATTTATTGTGTACATTTGATAAACATCACGAAACACTTGTAGATATTTTGAAAGAAGCAATACTGGTGATTTGGTAACCATCATTTCATTATACAAAAGTCCATGAAATCGTATAAGTGTTTTAACGCATGTGCAAATCCCTACTGCTTCTTGGCTCATGTTTTTGCTCTTGATGGGAAGTATAATTTCCTAAACAAAAACAGTGTTAGTTCAACTTGCGCCTTGGTAGAAACAGTTTTCATTACGTTATAAATTCTTCTTAGTTCCAATACGTATTTCAGCTCACTGCTTGTCAATTCTTTCAAAACACTCGCATATTCTGTTTGTGGTGATTTTACGCTTCTCGTTTCAACAAGAGCCAAAGGGCCTGTTTCCTTTTGTAGATTAGCCTTTTTTAATTCTTTTTGAAATATTTTTCCTCGTGTTAACGAGCGAAAAATACGCATTCCTTCCAAGAATGCCATCTTGCACTAAATGGGAACGACACAACCTTTCCCCAGCAGCTACCAAATATTACTGTTTAGGGAGTTACCTTCAAGCACCGTAAATGCCAGTTCTTGCTAGATTTACAATATATGGAGCATTAATAATATTCATGGGAATTCAAGAGATTACTTACCAAAATATCAACTATTCTTTCTATTTGTTTCTAACACTATTTGTATCACTGAAATGTCCCTAGTGAAACTTCCAATGAAAAAGTTATAGGAAAGAACAAATGGAAACGATAAGACAGAATAAAAAGAAATAAAGTAGTTCACAACAGCATATTCTTAATTCCATGAAATCTTCTCGTTCTTGAATTCATCAAAACCAAGATAGGTCAGATGTTGCCAGGCATCCATAATAACCATATTCGGTATATTTTAGGGAAGTAAAAAAAATCAAAGAAAAACATTTTCCTGATTGAATCCTCATTTGGCCACTTTTAATATACAATTTCTCATTTTTTATCTGCGACGTAGAAGTTATAGTAGATTCCTCGTTTTGCCTTTCCTGAACCTAACAATACCTTATGGAATGAGAGAAAAAAAATTAAAATAAAGCATGTATTTCTCTTAATATAAATGAAGCATAATAAAAGAAGCTTTCATCAGAAACCACCTTTATTTCAAAGTGCAATAGCTTTCAGAATCCGAATTTGTTCAACAGGGCGGTCAGATGCATCTGTTCGGACAAGACCCATTCTCTTGCATACTCCCAATCCGCTTTGGACTCGTCCAAAAATTGTATGCTTACCATTCAACCAAGGAGTGGGTGCCAATGTAATAAAAAACTACTCATTAGCCCAAGTAAAAATAAAACTACAAAAAATAAAAAATATTACTTACTTGAGATCCATTTGTATTTGGTCCAGCATTAGCCATAGACAATATACCAGCTCCTGTATGGTGCAACTCAGGATGAATTTCATCCTCAAATGAATCACTAATTCGTGAGAAGAAATTCTCAAAAGAATTATGTAGATATAAAAGTCATTCTTACCCATATATAGAAGTACCGCCTCGTCCAGTGCCGGTAGGATCTCCTCCTTGAATCATAAAATCAGGAATTACTCTATGGAACTAAATTGATGTTAGCGATCTTGATATAAAACATTAACCTAATTAAAAAAAAATTATCTCCTGTCCTGGATTTTTCGTGAATTTGCATAAACGAAACTCTTGACATGTGTACTTACAAGAATACCATCGTAATATCCTTCTTTCGCCAAGGTGTAAAAGTTTTGACAAGTCTTTCCAAATAAAAAAAATTAGTCCTTAACTCAAACTACAGTAACTAGCTTATAATTTCTGAACATACTTTTGGAGCGTGTTCGGTGTAAAGCTCAAGCAGTATTTTTCCCTATTGAACATTAGTTTCAGTTATCCGTGTAGTATTCTTACTAAACTGGTTTGTAATTCTACTTGAGACATCTTCTTCGAAATATATTCTACCAGTTCTGAATAAGGTGCTTACACACGTTGTCAGAATTCGGATGAGATCTGTAGATGTAGGTGTACTTCATGGACGTTTCGATGATGAGACTAAAACGGAAGAACATTATGAATTATTTTTTTGTTAATACCATCTCAAATAGTGTTTTATTTAAAAGCTATTCGTATTTACTTGTTCATCTGAACACAACTAGTTTCATGTTGTCATATAAAGGCACCTATATATACCTAATCCTACTTTATCCTATTGTGAGTTTAAGATTAAGCAAAATATAAGTGAAAATATTCCTTCAATAGTCTTGTATTTCACTCCAAAGCGGACAGTGAATATAGCAGCAAATAAATAATTAGTGGTCAGTGATAAGTAATTCGAACTATGGATCGATAACAAGAAAAATAAAAGGAATCAATTAACGACAGCAGTGCTTAGATGGACACCAAAAAAAAGGTAAAGTGAGTTTCATGTAAACCCAAAAGAGTGAAAATTCTTCATCGATTATATAAAAAGAAAGAAAGAAAAGATAGATTTATACTGTGATTTATGGTTTCGTAAGTAACGGAGAATGAAGTGAAAAAAATATCAAAACCTGATTACCAGCAGACGACGCATTGCTGGTCCAAATTAAATTAGAGATTATTGTAGCTAGTTCCCAAAAAGTAACAAAAAAACTTATAAAAAATCCCTTGTTCACATCAACTCGTATCATAGAAATTAAAGGTCAAAAGTAAGAGATTAAAAGAACGACGAACGATGGAGGAGTCAAATCGTAAATTCTAAAGTATGATCAAAGAAGGATGTCTCAACTTTGAATAGAGTGACGTTCACGAAAAGCAGCAAAAGGACTGTTCGTCACACTGAATCTCGAAGATGGACGAGGAGCGACAGATTGAAAATGTGAAGGTGATAGATTATCTAAAAACCCTTTGTCTTCGAAAATTAACTGAAATTCAGTTGCCAAATGGTCAAAGGTAGATGAAGAGCCACTTTCCAAAACAAATACTGCCTGAGAACCAAAAAATTCAGCAAGAACAGAAACCCGAAACCTTAACCCCTTCAAATTAAGGGAGTTTTGACGCTTTATGCGAGCACTAATAGAAACACTCACAGCGTCATAGAAAATATCAGCGATACCAACTCCCAGTAATTGCCAACGTCTTAGAACTTCAAGTACTTCGTATTCAAGTTCGGCTGCGCTAAGGCTGGTATATATGCATTTACAGGACGGTTCACTGCTGAAAAGTCGTCTCAAAAATGATCTCTTAGGTTGAAATGGCGACCCAGAAACCTTCTTTTGAGATTGAGTGAATAGAGATTGGCGGCGTTGTTTAGGAACATTGATATAATCATAGTTACCCATAGAGGACACCCTGTCCATGGAGAGTACGCGTTCACCACTTGGAGAACGAACTCTACGAGATGCCGCATAACTGGGACCAGTCAACGGTTGATTGTGTATATGGTTTTCGTTAGACGGACTTGATTCAGAAACTTGGAAGCGAGCCATTTTCGAATTACCTGAATTGTTGGAAGGATAATTCGTTGGTCCTTTGCCGTTGTATTCTGATAATCTAGAGACTACGCGTCTCTTAGGAGGGCCCATATCAACTGAACTATTGGTATATGGAAAAGGGGTAGCGGACTTTAGTGGTAGTTCAGTATCATTTCCTGTATAATCATTAGACATATCTAAGGAAACAGCACGGCGATTATCTGGACCCTCAAGATCATTATTGTGAATGACAAAGGGATGCTGCATGTTAGCGGTTGAGCGCAGACTTGGTATCGAAGAAGGAATGTGAGGATATTGAGTAGTTAGACCAGGAGTTACAGACTTAGGTACCTGGTGCATAGCGGATGTAGACGTGGCAGGACGATGAAAGACAGAAGATTGATTATTGAGAGAATATGGGTATTTAAGTCCATTACTAGTCATGGATGGGAAAAATGGTGAAGCAGATGTTGCCGGACGTAATATAGGATCAGCAACATATGTAGTGGGAAATGGAGTTGTGGATGATCCTCGAACCAATTTTTCATTTTCATTCATGTTCATATTCTTGTTTTCTTCTTCAAGGACATAGTTTTTTGCAGCTTCCATGCCAAGTAAATCATTGACGACAGCTCGATTGCGATCTACAGTATCGGTAGTTGGAGGATGTAAGTGTCGGCTCAGTAGAGTGTATAAAGTCTTCTCAAGAAGAGGAGACTGTGAAGCTAAGCTTTCGTACAAAGGCATTGGATTATCGGAACAGCAGAAAAGTAAAGAAAGATGCTGTATAATAAGAGGATCAATAGGTTGAATGGGTGCTGAAACGATGGGAATAGAAATATTAGGTTTGGCAAGATAGCTGATGAAAGGGTGTTCACGTATCTGCTCCATCGTTATTCGAGTAGAAGGATTTACATCAAGCATACGATATAGTAAGTGTTGTGCTTGAGGAGATATATCACTAGGCATATCAAAATGACCCTCACAGACCTTCAAAAGTAAAGAGCGTATATTATCATCATCGAATGGCAATCTGCCGGTTAATAAAGCAAACAGTATAACACCGCAAGACCAAATGTCACTTGCGCAACCATTATACGGACGTCCCATAATAATTTCAGGAGAAGCATAATGTGGAGAGCCACAGGATGTTTGTAGTAGGTTTCCAGGTAACTGAACAGAAGCCATTCCGAATTCCGCAATCTTAACGGAACCATGAGCATCCAAAAACAGATTTTCTGGTTTTAAATCACGATGACAGATATGGAGTTTATGGCAATATTCAATACCGTAAAGGATCTGCCATAAGAACTTCGCTGCAGCTTCTTCAGAAAAGCTTCCTTTGCGGAGCATACATTCAAAGAGTTCTCCTCCTGGCATGTACTCAACGACAACATAGACCTGGTCTTGTAGGGTAATAACATCAATTAGTTGTAAAACATTTGGATGTTCAATTAATCTTAGCAAAACAAGCTCGCTCTCTATGCTTTTTTGCTGACTTGGAGTGTATTGCGACCATCCCAATATTGGCTTGACGACCGCAAGCTGCCCAGTCTGCTTGTGCTTCGCCAAGCGAGCACTGTGTTGCTTTTCTGATCCCAAGGAAAGGCCAAGCTCCCAAGGTCCAACTTCTGAAACTGTGTTCATACAATAAAGTTACAAGCCGAATACAGGAAAGCAAGGAGTAAGTATGTCCGGGGGGTATTGGGGAAAGGTGACTTTGGGTGAATGTTTGAGGTATCTTCTTTAAATAGAGGTCTCCGTGCTGCTCCCTAAACAAATCTATGTAAAAATAACTTAAACTACAAATTATTTTTGTATTTTAATGAATTTATCAAATCAGAAAACACATTTTAGTTTAGAAACGATCTTCATATTTCGACATGGAAAATCTCTTCAAATTGCGCATACGTGTGTTTAAAATAACGGTGTACAGATGAAAGAAACAACTTTTTAGTTTAGTATGATTATGTTTTTGTGTTCTGTTAAGCTAAAAAAAAAGTCTTGGATTGTATGGTTTTTCTATAGTATCAAATAATGCACATCATTCATTACATATGGTAAGGTAAAGTGTTATTGCCATATACTCAACGGCTACAGATGGAAAGAAAAAAGTTTGTACATTGAATGAGGATGATTCCAGTTAAGGACGTAAGGATAAAGTAATCATTGATACACTATAATAATTTTAGAGAACCCACGGGCATAAAGGAAAATAAAAAGAAAGGAGGAGAATAGATTCGTGAAATAGCCCCACGAGGCTACACTGTAAGATTGAAATAAAACGAAACAAAACAAAAAGAACATAAAATAAAATAAAATAGAAAAAAGTCCTTGCATTCCAAACAGTATATTGTCTAGTACGTAAGTATATACACAATTCACACACACATATATGTATAATTCGGCATAAGGATTTAGGAAAAGTGAATGAAGTAACCTAACAAAAAAAAAGGAAGATTAAAATTTTCTATAAGAATAATGAAAAGACGTATGGATTTTCGAAAACTTGGACATAAACTGAACCAAGTAATTCCTCATTAGACAAGACGACTGCGCTTCGTGGATGAATAAGTTGGGGAGAGAGTTGTGACATCGTCGGACGGTCTTTTCTGTTGTGATATTAACATAGGGATGCTGACTCGTTTTAAAGGAACAGTCGGTTGGGGGATTACCGGCTCTGCCATTAATTTAGAGAAGGAGCTGCCGTATCTATCATTATGAGCAGTAGAAGGGAAAGGAGTCGCATGAGATGCATTTAATGGAAAAGAAGAGGTAGACTGCGCTTGTGGGATGGAAGTTTCTATCAAGAAGCTTTCTGGATGCATTGGTCGATATGAGAAAGGCAAGGGAGAGGACGGAGTAGGGGGCAAGTTCTGATGTCTGACTAGAGGTGTTTGAGCTAAAAGAGGAAGGGCAAACTGAGGGGGCATATTTCCGTTCAGCCGACTGTGTACCCTTGGGCAATTGGGGTAGTTTGGTGGAAGAGGAGGCTGAACAAGAGAAGCCTGGGGTCTAGTGTTGGGAACAGATGGGATTGTATTTGAGTTGATTCCGTCCATTATAGGAGTGGATGAAGGACTTGAAGAGGTAGAGCTTTCTGGGGAGGAAGGGATTTGTTGGGAGAAGCATGTATTCATACGTTGCATGACGGACATGCGATTATTCATTCTTTGCTGAGCAATCTTTGTAATATAAGCAACGGAAAGGTAATCATTTAAAGAAGAGTGAACATTGGAAAACAAAGAAATCCAATGAGGAGAAAATTTACGGAAATCCAAAGCAGGATCGGAAGAATTTAAAAGGTAAGAAGTCGCTTGAACGCAACATTCGCCGATTAACAAAGACCAACGAGCGAAAACATGCTTGGCAACAAGAAGACGGTAATCAATGCCTTGGTAAAACAAACGCTCAAGGATAAGGAGTTTATCTAGGGGCAACTGAGAAAGCCTAGACCAAGCACGGTTGCTAAAGCTACGATCATGCAAGAATTTGGTAGCAGCGATTAAACAAACCAAAAAGAGACGGCGACCGCATAGCAAAGGAATGTACTTTTGAGGTTCGACAAAAGCGCGTTCACGAAAGCTGATGAAGTAGTATAAAGCAAGGATGAGGGTAGTGTAATCGGTATGACTACGACGAATGGTTTCATACAAAAATTGGTTAAGAGCCAAAGTATGGGAATGAAAGGGCTGGTTGGCCTTTTGAGCAAGAGGATAAATAGAGAGAATAACGGTAGAAAAAGCATCGAGCAAAGCTCGAATATTAAGTTTGGACATTTTGAGGAATGTCAAGAGAAGTGTAAGTAAAGTACAGTTGGAAAAAAGAATATAGAATAGTAAAAGTAAAAGTAGAGGAAAGTAAAATTGAAAAGGATCCTTGAAAGCAAACACGGACGCTTTGCATAAAACGAAATATCGATAGAATAAAGCTTGATAAATAATGCAAAGAAAAACGAGGGCCGTTGATAGGAGGGAGGACAAAGTGAAAAGGAAGGATTGTAGTTGCGTTCAAAAATAAAAAAAATAAAACTAGGCTCAAGTGGGAAAAAAAATAAAAGAGTAGAGTAAAGCACACCCTAAAAATGGAAGATGGGAAGAAACTCTAAACAGAGACCATGATGAAGAAATCAGAGAAAACAAACACGGAGAGACAAAAAAAAAGAAGAAGAAAAGGAGAAAAACAAAAGTTTTTGAGAAAAGGAAATTGCGAAGAGAAAGGACGCAAAAGACAACTACAAAACCGTTAAAACAGTTACGCAAACGCAAATGAAAAATCCAAATCGAGAGAGAGAGAGAGAGAGAGAGACCTACTGAAAAGGTATGTTTGGCAAGAAAGTAGGAGAAAAAAGAGAGAAAGAATTAAAAGTCAATCAAGGAACGAAAATGCGAAACAACAAAGGGAAGAATCAAAAAAAAAAATAAAAAATAAAAAAAAGGAAAGCCAGTTGGAAGAAAAAAATAAACAATAAAATAAATACAAAAGGAGAAAAAGAAGTAAAAATAAAAAAAACAACAACAAAAATAAAATAAAATAAAAAGGCAACAAAAAGAACGTGGAAAGGAATCAGAAAGAAAAGGAATAAAAAAGCGTAGTAAGGAGGAAAAAAAAAAAAATTAACGAAATAAAGTTGAAATCAAACTTTTGTTAACGAGACCACACAGACAGGCAGAGAGACAACCGACAAACAAAATATATAGTATATAGGAAGTGTAATATTGAATGTCTGAGGAAATTGACTTTTTTAACTATATTCTTTTCTTTTCTAAAGAAGAATAAAAGAGAAAAAGGATTTTAATAATTAGAAAAGAAAAAGAAGTAAAGAAGAAAAGAAAAAAAATAAAAACAAAAGGTTCGCGATGAAAAAATAGAAAACGAATCAAAAAGATTGATTCAAGCAAATTGGAAGAATCGAAAATTCCAGGAATGAAACTGAAATCAACAGAATAGAAAAAAAAAAAAAGAAAAAAGAAAATGTCAATGATTCTTTATGAAGCCACAAAACCACAGACGGTAAAACCACAAACGGCAAATACTGAACGTATAAGAATCAATAGCGGTAAAAGCAAAACCACAACAACAACAAGAAGAAGAAGAAGAAGGAAAAAAGAAAAAAAAAATTCACGCCAGCAAACTTCAACCGAAAAGCCGACGGCAAGACAGACAAATATATCGACAGATGATGATGACTTGTTGTGTAAAAAAAAAAAAAAAAAAAGAGAAAGAAAAGAAAAAAGTCGAATGAAACCAAATTCGTCAAAGATGAGGAAAAGAAATCGTACAAACGTTTGTATTAAATTGCACGAAATCAATCAAACGACAAAAGAAAAACCAAAACAAATATAGTTGGTAAAACGTAAAAAGGGAAAAATTAGAAAAGGAAAAAAAATTAAAGAATTAGAATTAGAAATAGAAATAAAAGAAAAATAAAACAACGATAAAACAACGATAAAATCACTTAAACAAATGTTGGAAAAAGTAAAATTTGAAAAGAAAATTGTTTCCAACCAACTTGCTTTAAATATACGACGACAATTTGAAAATCTTTTCTCCAAGTGATGTGATGGATGGATGAACGGCTTTGTATAATGATTGTGATGAGATAGATATCAAGCCATATGGACTCGGCCTTGTCCTTCGGCCTCTCTTACTAAGGTAAAACAAGATGGGAGCAGGTAACAATCGGCCAAGAATTAGAGAGGAGCAAAGTTTCCATGCAAGTGGGGTGTGGGTGGGATAAGAAACGATGGTTTGAATATAGGACAATCGATAACACCGAGAATTATCATTTTGATCCATCATCCATCGGTTGGGAAAAAAAAAGAGAGGAAGGAGGGAAGAGGGAAATGAAATGAAATGAAATGGCAAAAGAAATTGTTTTGATTTTAACGATAAGAATTGTAAATCTTTTATGAAATTTTCATGCTTTTTTCATGCATCTTCCAAGGAAAACAATTAATAGTGACATGAATGATGATGAGTCACGAGTTACATACAAAATCATAAGCACTTGAGAATAGAATCATAAATTTGAAATCAAAAAAAGACGAAAAACCACGTTAAACGATATTGAAAAAAGAAAAAAGAAAGAGAAAAAAAAAAAGACCAAAAAAAAAAATCTCGTGATGATTATTCTCTTTTTTTGTTTTTCTTTCAAAAGATGCTGCTTGTAATGTCTAATTTTTATCTTTTGTGATTTTCTGATAAATTCAATTGTCAATTTCTCCAAGTAGATGTTTCATTTTGATTTTTGATTTTTGATTTTTGATTTTCATCTATTCTCATTCACCCTGTTTTTCGGAATACAGCCACAAAAAAAATCTTGATTTTTCATCAATCCTTCGAGATTTAGTTTAGTATTCTATAGAAAATGAAATCGCACATCTCTCTATACTATACTATACTATACTCGCAATTCATTCCATACTTTCGTATTGCTCTTCCTTTACCTGTCATTCCTGTTTGTTTTCTTTTCTTTCTACAATTCATTCGTTATTCCTTTCAATATTTATTTTATTTTATTTTATTCATTTCTCTTTCTTTCTCTCTCTCTCTCTCTTTTTTTTTTTTTTTTTTTTTTTTCTTTCCATTTAAAATTACAACTCATTCATTATTTCCAAATCACAGACCCTTGCTTGTTTCGTCCAGCAAAACATTTCCATCGTCTGGTTTGTCTCTCAAAAAATAAAAATTAACAAACGCAAATAGTCCACAATTAATAAGAATAATAATAATCATAAAAAACAAAAGGTATTAGTAGACGTATAAATTAAAGATTTTTTTTTTTTTCCTTTTTTTTTATAAAAAAAAAGGAAAAAAAATAAATAAAAAAGGAAATCTTTCCTCTTTCTCTTTTTCCTCTTCAAGCTTGCATCATCCGGGAATTCCATGTCTTTTTCAATAATTGCCCAGACATATCTTCTTCTCCCCATCCATACGTAGGTCGATCCATACCTGAACGTCGTAGCTTGTTTGTATTCAACCGTGCCAATTGCTTCACCGGTGACCGTTTCTGTCCTTCTAGTAATTGTAGCTTCTTCGGCATCTGTTGCGTATAATCTTCTCCACTAGATATCGGCTCTTCTAACCCTTCTCCATCTTCCTTTCCACGTCTTTCTTTCTTCCTATCCTCGTCCACCATTGATTCCGCCTTCATCAAGTATCCCATCTTACCTTGCTGTGTTCTCGCAAGTTTCGATGGTTGTCGGCCACTGCTCGTCGTCGGGTATCGTAAATGCAATTTCTCCAATTTTTCAATGTATCGAGAATCTAACGAATCATGCTTCGTTCTCTGCTTCCCTTCCTTATATCCATCTTCTGGAAGTGCACCAGGAAGAATTGCCGTCTCTGGCTGCTCATTCTCAAAAATCCCTTTACTTGTTTTTCGTCGCATTCGTAAAATCTCATGCAGGTCATCATTCGTCTTTTCTTCAGATTCGTTCTTGCATTGCAAAGAACTATCCAATAGTTTCGCCATCGAATCTACCACATGGTTAACGTCATGTCGATCATGAAGCGAGGCAGACTTTTTCTCAATTGGACTTTGCGGTTTGTATGCATGCTTCATAAGCGTAGCCGTCGTGTGCAGCGCCCGTGACGACATCTCTTTCTTCTTCAAGCTAGGTACTTCCCGTTCCGATGCCATTGCTTTTTTCGGTTGAACAAAAGGTACTATTTCTGTAGATGTTACATGGCTTAAACTTAATTTGGGTTCTTGGATCCCCGTTGTTTCAATAGCTGTGTCCATAACCATCTCCATCGTAGACATATTGCCCCCTTCTGCTGCACCATACATCTGTGGATTCGATATCTGCATTTGCTGCATAGATCCAATCATTTGCTGTACATATCTTTGGTAACGATTATCCACTTCTCGTAATTGTTTCTCCATATCACGACGCAGTGCCTCTTCTTGTTGTGCTAAATTCGCTGCTACATAGTTTCCAAGCTCATTTTCACGCATCGCCAGTTGTTGCTCTCGAAGCGCAATCTCGTTTTCTCGTTGGTTCAATGACTGCTGCTTCTTTCGAAGAACCCTGAACTGATCCTTCATCAAACGTTCCGTTTCCAGCTGCTTTCTAATGTCCATTAACACTGGAGAACACAAAAGTTGAAACGTCGTAGGACGTACGTCACAGTCAATTTCCAAACAGTGCCGAATTAGTTGATATAGATCATTACTATAATAACCATCCCAATGGGAAAGATTTCCTTGACAAATATTCTTTTGTAATTCTAAATACGATCTTCCTTCAAATGGGTGGCTAAGCATACACACTTCAAACATAACGCATCCAAGTGCCCATATGTCCGATTTCGCACTGTAAGGATTATTTCGAATAATCTCCGGAGACATATAATACGGGGTTCCTACGTAGCTCTGTGTGAACATACGAGTATTGTCTAGTAATTTCGATAGTCCAAAGTCTCCCAACTTCACCGAATTGTCTTCATCAAGGAACACATTGGCAGGTTTGATATCTCGATGCAAGACATACTGGTTAGGAATGTGGCTTTCGTTCATCCACTGGTTCTCCGTAACGGGAGCATCTCTACCATAATGACATCTGTACAAGGCGAGTAAAAGTTGCGTAAAGAACCGGAGTACTTGATGCTCTGGAAATCTCGTTTTCTCTTCCTTATGAATCTCAATGTGTTTTGCCAAATCACCACGATCGCAGTATTCCATATAAATATTAATCACTTGAGTAAGTCTGTTGATTTCCTCGCCACAGTATTGAACGATATTAGGATGTTTTAGATGTCGAAGAATATTCACTTCATCTGCAATGTGCTGCTTCTCTTGTCTACTTATATTTCCGAAAGGAATTTCCTTTTGAGCTAGCAGTACGCCGTCAGAAAGCCTCTGAACCTTGTAAATCCTGCCAAAGCTTCCATGACCAATGCATTCCAGGATTTTATACTTTTCGGTCATAATAAGGGAGAGTGCATACAAACTCGCACAAGACAATGCAAGACGCCTCCTAAAGATCAAGTCAATGATATATAAACACTTTTATATCCAAAAACTTTCAACTTTTGACACAATGTTGTTTTTGTGTTAAGGGTGCAAGTTTACTTTGTTTTCTTCAGTATTTCTTCACCGTTACTTGTTTGTCTCTTGAAAGTAAACAATCTCAGGTAACGTTTTTTCTCATCCAACCAAAGTGTTGCTTATACATACTGCGCAGGGTTTCACTAATCAACAAATACTAAAGGAAGTAAGTAAATGGTATATGAATCCAATGAATGTAGCGAGTATATTTAACGAAGAATTGAAATGAAATTAGAGTATTGCATGCTAATTAGATGGCTATTTTTCCTTGTTTAGTTCATTGTACATAAACGAGCTTTTTCTTACAATGATATTGAATATCTCACCAGAGAGCTTCCCTACTGCTCCGGAATTTATTATTGATCTCTTTAAGTTTCGTTGGATATATACTTTGGTACAGAGCCGACTTCTTCACCTTCGCTTGCGTAAGTACGAAGTAAAAGCTTGTTTTGCTACAAATTCTGAACCTTTTGATATTTTAATTTTAACTGAATTATCATTAACATCCTTATAGGAAGAGTACTATAGAGGATTTTGTCATAAAAGTTATACCAAGTGTTATACTAGTAACAGGTCATTGCTTTGGGCGGTCAAGTTAACCACCACTCAAAACAATCAAAAGGAAAATTTGTCTTGTTATTCTACTCCATCTAATAATTTAATATAAAATTAGACCTTATATTTAAATAATTTCTGTTAAAAGATGAACCATTCATCATCGTTTGGAGTTAGCAGTTCACCAAATAGCAAAAGTCCTTTGAAGCCTCTCTCAGTGGACGACTTGCGCTCCCCTTCACCGCAAAGAGAGCTACGAGGAAGCAGAGGATCTTTCGCTCCATCTTCAACTGATAAGAAATTTGTTCCAAGTCATTTGATGCACTTAACGGCGAGTCAACGCAAATTCGCCCCAGATGTCAGCTCTCCCTTGAACGAGTTTTTTGAATCACCGTAAGTATTTTTTTTCTAATATTTAGTTTGTACTTCACCCATATTTAGAAGGGACTTGGGAATTTCTTCATATCTGTATTTACTAACTGATAATTAGTTCCGGTATCCGTTCCTCTACAAATCCTTCATCCAAATTTGGAGGACCTAGCTTCGGTACTCCAAAACCATTTTTACGGGCTAACCGTTTGGGAGGAAGCTCAGTCATTGAAGATGCACCTCCTACTCAATCTATCTATGACTTCCCATCTTCTCGTCAAATAAGCACCTCCAATGTCGATCAAGTTACTGCTTCTCCTCTTTCTTCTCCCTTTTCCACGAAAACTCAAAATAATCCTATGGAACCATTAAAGGAAGTTAGCAGAACTGTTATCGTTTTTGGCTTTCCACCGGAATTAACCAGTCAAGTCGTGAATGAATTTTCTCGTTTCGGAAAGATTGTCAATCAGAATTCTCTTACCGCCTCTAGTGTATCCATGCCGAGTCTAAACAGTGGTCATGGAAATTGGCTACAACTCACCTATGCCGAACCTTTTTCCGCTGCCAAAGCTGTTCAATCAAACGGAATAGTTATTGGTGGTTCTTTTATGGTTGGATGTATCTATAGTTCTGATGATAAACAAGGTTATTCGCAATCTACAAATCTGGATGCTTTAGATGTTGAAATGACAGAAGCAGATACCAAAGGAATTCCACCTTTAACTACTCAAATAGAGGCTAATGTGCAAACTGAAGCAACAATTGGGAAAAGAATAGTGGTTCAGCATAACGAAGATATATTCAAGTCATCCCATAAGGACAATTCAAAGAATTGGTTAGTACAAAGTCTTTTTGGAAATAATGCAAACGATACCGTCGATGAAGAAGAAAAGTTGTCAGATATTGCAGACGATAAGACCGGAAGGAGTTCTTTATTAGGTAAGAGCATTCAGGTGATTTTACACACCCTTTTCGGATTCTAGATATGAGGTTTATTGGGCGTATACGAAAATGAACTGGGTCTAATCTTACTGTATAATACGTTGGAAAGGAAGAAGGCTATGTTAAAACAGCAAACGTACACAAGCCTCCTTGGTTGATAATTGAATAATGGATGAATACACAAAACGGTTAGAATATGTTTTACTAATGAGTAATCTTTCCGTATTCTCTAGTAATGAGTAGTCTTATGTCCCTCCCTTTTAGCATTTATTCTTTGGTCATTCATGAATTCAAAAATTTACAGTTTTTACTTCGTACTTCAAAATAAAACGTAACTTTACGTATAAACGATATGTTCGTATTCTAGCAAAATAGCCTTAGTTATTCGAGATCATAATTACACACTTAAAAACTTTCAAAGAACCAAAATATTTTCATTAAGTATAACCATTAAGCTCCAAAATAAATTTTTTTTATATTGTCTTTCAATTGTAACGTGCCTTTTTCAGATGCGTGTTTGCGTTTCTAAGACGAATAAAGGGGACATCTGATTTGACAACATAATCCATTAGTTTCACAGGATGAATAGGGGCTTCTGCTTAATTAGTAAGGAATTAAAAATTAACTGTAACATACCGGTAATCGTCTGAGCAGCTGGTAACTCGTCTAGTAGTTCTGTTATGATAGGGGGTAATGGGACAGGTGCCGTTGGTGCTTGTGCAGAAATAGGAGGAGGATGGGCAGGTGCGGCTTCTAATGAAGCAGGCAGCAACCGAGTATCTTCCATTTCTACATTACTTTTTGAAGAGTCTGAGGTTTCCGAAGCAGAGTCATCGTCCTTATTTTGAGAATTTGCATTAGCTGTTCGCAAGTCATAGATATCTGCATCGAATTCATCTTCCTCGCGTTCTACTTCTAAGCCATAACGTGATAGAAAGATACTTTGAGTAGACTCCTGAGGATATACTAATGCCATCCTTTGGCTTAAGCTAATAGCAGCGTTCAAATCGCCATATCTACTTTCATAATCAAGCCATCTTTGATAAATAGGCTTCGCTTCAATGGCATCCATTTTTGAAATTGCCTTTTCAAAAAGTGCACGAGCATTGGTTTCGTCATTGATTGAAATCAAGTAACATAAATATTTATATACATATTCTGGTAGATCACTAAAGTGTCTTAAACCAAGTTCGAATATTTTTGAAGCAATTGTGCTATCCTTAGAACAGTGATGCTCCATCAGTGCACTTGCTATATAAATCTCATGAGACTGGTGTGGTGCTTTCCTTGCTTTTGTGAATACAGATCTTGCAGACTTAATTCCTTCCGTCCTACGAACAGCATTCATTAAACAACACCATGCAAGACTGTACTCTCTGACTAACTTTTTCTTACGCTTTTCCAATCTTAGTAAGATTCCAGTTGGTTTACTTTCTTCCTGCTTATCTTCAGAGCCCTGGATACTTTCAGGTACGGATTCTTTTTCCACTAGAACAATTTCTCTGGATAAAGCAGCAATTAAAGACTCGTAGATTACCCTGATATCTGAAGTCCGACCGTTGGCTTCTTCGTGTTCTGCATAACGGACATGTACCACAAAGCTTGAAGGGCAATAACGCATACCACGTTTTATTATTTGCAATGCACGTTGCTCATCTGGAATATTCAAAAAATAAGAGAAAGCATCCAACCAAATTTGAGGACACAGAGGGATATAAAGCATGGCTTGTTCATAAGCATAGGAAATTCTTCCTTGTAAAGTTGTACCATGAAGCAAATCTAAAGGATCATTCTTTTCCCATTCGATCCATTTCATCCAACGAACATATGCAGACTTTTCGGCGCTGTTACGCTTTCGTTCGAATGTAAAATCAAGAACTCGTAATCCGTTAGTCATATTTGATAGCTCGCGCATGGCAGCTCTAGCAGACATATATGCAGGAGATTTCTCTGCTACAAACTTTCTAGCTGTAGCCCGGTTAATACTATTCTCAAATGCATCATAATCTCTCCATAATTTTTCAATATTGTATATAGGAGTAGAGACTGCACGTTGATAAGTACGTCTAACTGCGTCTAATTTTTGTTGTTGCTCCCACGTTGATGCTGCAGGTCCAGAACGAAGAAAATCGATGAAGTCTGACCAAATAGGACCACTCTGTAAATCCATTCCAATTGTATTTAAAGAAAATTCGTAAGCTTGTGTAATAGTCGACCTTGATTGACCTTCACCTTCAGGATTTATACGTCGAACATAACTTAGATAGAGTGTCCATAAATCTACCGATAGAACTTTCACCAAACAACGACTAAACAAAACTTCAACAGCTCTGAAATCATTGAAGGCAAGTTCAGCATTTATATAATCTACCCACACGCGAGGAACATAAGGAAATGGACGTAACATTTGTTCATACGTTTCTCGGAGTTCTTCATGCTTTCCCTTCGAACCGTACTCCTCTACTAATGCATACCAAGCAGAAAGGTTATGAGGATTTTCCTGAATCTCATCTTTCAGCATGCCAACTCTGTCATTCGGTAGACGTTTTCTTTTTAATCCACCGGTTGCCGAAGAATCAACGGCATCTTCAGCTGATATTTTTGGAGTAGATTCTAATTCAGTGGTAGTAGATGATTCCCTCAATCTATTTTTTTCTACATTATCCACCGATTCCATTATTTAGCTGGTTTAGGTAATGTGTCTGTATCTAGAATTTCAGTAAACAGTACGCTCTTCCTTTTTTCGTATGTCTTTCGTTAGACCGACACTAAGATTTTCCTCCTTAGCAGAAACTGTCCTATAGGACCTATGAAAACTAAAATAATCTAGGATTATGAATAGGTAGACACGAATTCACCTTTGACTCTCGCTTTGGTGGTAATGCTCATTAGGAGATACTATCCAAAATCTTTAAGCTATATAACGAAATACAGTGCACATACTTGTACGAACAGCATTGTGAACTAGTACGATGTCGTTATAGCTAATTTGAAGCGAAAAAAATTCCAATTCTAAGGTAAAATTAACTTAGCCTTCTCAAGAACTTTTACCTATTCATCATTGCAGGATTGTAATTGATCGTTGCAATGTTTGAAGGAGAGTTAGATGATGCTTTTGACGTTTTTGAGGGAAAAGTTCCTAAGAACTTGAAAAAAGACTTAGACAACCCTGAACAAGAAAATGGCGACAAGTCATCCTCTAATGATAATCAAGCTGTAGATTCTGAAAAAGGAAGCAACAAGCGACAAGATACTTCTGAAGCGAAACAGTCAGACGTTAAGCGTAAGAAGGTTGAGGAATCTATAGCTGCTCCTTGGACAAGATCAAATGAACCCGTTGCAGGTGCTAACAAGGGTAAAGGAGTAGTAAATGAGATTGTGGATACCTCAGAAGAGATTCCTATTTCTTCGGAAAATGGAGAAGGGAATGGCAAACCTCCTGCCGATGCATTGGTTACCGATTCCTTCGAGCAGGAAGCATCTTTGAAGGTTGCTGGTGAGGTTGGCATGGCTGAAGCCAAATCTGACTCTGATCAGGTTGTCGAGCTTCGCCATCAAGTTCGTCACCAAGTGTCGCTGCCTCCGAATTACAACTACATACCCATATCTCAACACAAAAGCCCCGACCCACCAGCTCGAACATACCCTTTTACCCTTGATCCTTTCCAAGCAGTCTCTATTGCTTCGATTGAACGTCAGGAGAGTGTTTTGGTGAGTGCCCACACATCTGCTGGTAAAACCGTTGTTGCTGAGTATGCTGTTGCTCAGTCTCTCCGTGATAAACAGAGAGTCATCTATACCAGTCCTATCAAGGCGTTGAGTAATCAAAAATACAGAGAACTGTTAGCAGAATTTGGTGACGTCGGTTTAATGACCGGTGATGTTACTATCAATCCAGATGCTACTTGCTTGGTAATGACAACCGAAATTCTTCGTTCAATGCTTTACCGTGGTTCCGAGGTAATGCGTGAAGTTGCTTGGGTTATTTTCGATGAAATTCATTATATGCGTGACAAGGAACGTGGTGTTGTATGGGAAGAAACTATTATTTTATTGCCTGACCAGGCTCATTTCGTTTTCCTCTCTGCAACTATTCCTAATGCCATGCAGTTCGCAGAATGGATTACTAAAATTCACCGACAACCATGTCACGTTGTTTATACAGATTTTCGACCAACACCTTTACAGCACTACTTGTTTCCCAGCGGTAGTGATGGAATTCATTTGGTAGTAGATGAAAAGAGCGTTTTCCGTGAAGAAAACTTCCAAAGAGCAATGACTGCTTTAGTTGAGAAACAGGGTGATGACCCAGCTGGTATTGTCTCCAAGAAAAATGCTAAGAAGGGAAAAACCGGCAAAGGAGGTGTTAAAGGTCCTTCTGACATTTACAAGATTGTCAAGATGATTATGCTGAAGAATTATAATCCTGTCATTGTTTTTAGTTTTAGTAAACGCGATTGTGAAGCTTTAGCTTTGCAAATGTCCAAATTGGATATGAACGATGAAACGGAACGTGATCTTGTTTCCACCATTTTTAATAATGCAATTAATCAGTTATCCGAAAAGGATCGTGATTTACCACAAATCGAGCATATCTTACCACTGCTTCGACGTGGTATTGGCATTCACCATTCTGGTTTACTGCCAATTTTGAAGGAAGTTATCGAAATTCTGTTTCAGGAAGGTCTATTAAAAGTGTTGTTTGCTACCGAGACGTTTTCCATTGGTCTTAACATGCCTGCAAAAACTGTAGTTTTCACAAACGTTAGAAAATTTGATGGAAAGAGCTTTCGTTGGATATCAGGTGGTGAATACATTCAAATGAGTGGTAGAGCTGGTCGTCGTGGTTTGGATGACCGTGGTGTCGTAATTTTAATGATTGACGAAAAAATGGAACCGCCGGTGGCTATGACCATGCTTAAGGGTGAAGCAGACCGTCTTGATTCTGCTTTCCATTTAAGTTATAATATGATTTTGAACTTGTTGCGTGTAGAAGGCATTTCTCCGGAGTTTATGCTTGAGCGTTGCTTTTTTCAGTTTCAGAACAGTATGGAAGTTCCCAAGATGGAAGAGAACCTCGAAAATCTTCAACAGCAATATGACAATACGTCCATTCCTGATGAGCGTGCTTTAGAAGATTACCACACAATTCAAAATCAACTGAAAAAGTATCGGGACGATGTTCGAACTGTCATTAATCATCCGAACTTTTGCCTTTCTTTTTTGCAAAGTGGCCGACTTGTGTCTATAAACCATAAAGACGAAGATTTTGGCTGGGGTGCTGTTGTAAGTGTATCGAAGAGACCGCTTCCCAAGGGTGAAACTAAGGAGTATGTTCCTCAAGAGTCTTATGTGGTGGACGTAATAGTGAAAGTTCCTTCAGATAGTGAACGTCCAAGGATGAAGAATGGTCGTTTGCCTGAAGTTCATGCGCCTAAAGGAGACGACAAGGGACGATTTGAAATAATTCCCGTTCCCTTATCAGCTTTGAATGGCATTGCTCACATACGTGTATTCTTACCTAACGATTTGAAATCTCAAGCTCAAAGAGACACAGTAGGTAAGGCATTGAATGAAGTTAAGCGTCGTTTCCCCGATGGAATTAGTCTGTTAGATCCCGTTGAGAATATGAATATTAAGGATCCAGCTTTCTTGAAATTGACTAAAAAAGTGGATGTTTTAGAAGCTAGACTATTGTCGAATCCTCTTCATAATTTTGAAGATTTGAAAGAAAAATATGATCGTTATCTTGCTAAGCTTTCTCTGCTTGACCAAATTAAAGATCTTAAGAAGCAACTTTCAAAAGCTAAAGCTATTATGCAGTTAGATGAACTAAGTGCTCGTAAAAGGGTTCTTCGCCGTTTAGGATTCACTTCCTCCGACGATGTAATAGAAATGAAAGGCCGTGTTGCTTGTGAAATTAGCACAGGAGACGGGTTGTTACTTACAGAGCTTATTTTTAACGGTATCTTTAATGACTTGAAGCCGGAGCAATGTGCTGCTCTTCTCAGCTGCGTTGTTTTCCAAGAAAAGAGTGAGGCAGAAACTCAGCGTATGAAGGAGGAACTCGCTGGTCCTCTTCGTATTTTGCAAGAAATGGCACGTAGGGTTGCTAAAGTTTCTCAAGAAAGCAAGTTCGATGTTAATGAGGAGGATTATGTGAATAGTTTCAAGCCATCGTTAATGGAAGTTGTGTACGCTTGGGCTCATGGAGCTACCTTTGCACAAATTTGCAAGATGACTGATGTCTATGAAGGTTCCTTAATTCGTATGTTTAGACGTCTGGAAGAACTTCTTCGACAAATGGGTGAGGCTGCTAAAGTCATTGGTAATACAGGTTTACAAAAGAAGATGGAAGACACTATCAGTTGTATACATCGTGATATTGTTTTTAGCGCTTCTCTGTACTTGTAATGAAAATTTTTAGTTTTTTGGAATTACTATATACTTAATTATGCCGTATAGGTAAAAAATAAATGTTTGGTTTCGGGTTTTTCTTTCAGTAGAATAAAAGTAAGAACTTATGGGAACGATTGTAAAAATAATTTGAAAAAAAAAAAAAAACAATGATTGTATTATAAATACCACCCACACACTAACAAATGGTCATCAAGGTGAACTAAATATTTACACACCCTATTACTCGTTATGCTTTCTTAACATCCACACCCAAGGGACTCAGCAATTGAAGAAGTAAATAGACCTTTGTCAACAACAATGATGGGGAAACGGTCTCAATCCTCATTTATACCAGCGGTTACACCTTCGTCCTTTAGCCAAGGAGATTCACGACCCCCAAATGCCTTTATGACACCTCCATCAATGGGAGCGCCCAATGTAAACAATTCAAATTCTCAGATGTCTACTCTAACGATTAGCCCCATGGCGTATGTTGCAAATACATCTACGGAATTATCTTTTATTAGAGAAAAAAACTTATCAACTGCTGGCCTCGAATCATTATCGCGCGAAGAATATTTGCGAATGTGGAGGCATGATGCATTAATGCAGCAACAGTACAAATGTGCTGCATTTGTTGGTGAGAAGGTCCTTGATATGACAAAGGACTCAAATGATGCATTTTGGCTTGCACAAGTCTACTGTTGTACTGGAGATTATGCTAGAGCAAAAAGCTTGCTTACAAAAGAAGATTTATGTAATCAAAGTTCGGCTTGTAGATACTTAGCTGCCTTCTGTTTTGTCAAGTTGTTTGATTGGCAAGGTGCCTTGGAATTGCTTGGCGAAACAAATCCCTTTAGTAAAGCAAACGGGAACAGTGATAAATTGCGTATGCAAGACGGTGGAATTAAATTAGAAGCTTCAATGTGCTATTTGCGCGGTCAGGTGTATACGAACTTAAGTGATTTTGATCGTGCTAAGGACTGCTATAAAGAAGCTTTAATGGTTGATACAAAATGTTTTGAGGCATTTGATCAATTGGTATCAAATCATCTTCTTACAGCCTCTGAAGAATGGGAATTGGTTTCTAATCTTGATTATTCAACATATTCCAAAGAAGACTCGGATTTTCTGAAATCACTATATATGTTACGCTTAAATAAAACTTCCCATGAACCTGAGCTAAGGGCCGCCGAGGATTATTTGACGTCCATACCAGGGTTGGAAAACAATGCTGATTTATTGATTTCAAAGGCTGAATCACTTATTGTCCGATCTCGTTTTGTTGATGTTATAAGTATAACATCAAAGATATTAGAAAGCGATCCTTATAACATGGCTGTTTACCCAATACATCTCGCTTCTCTTCATGAAATGGGCGAAAAAAATAAATTATTTTTAATTTCTCATGACCTTGTGGATCGTCATCCTGAAAAAGCTGTCACTTGGCTTGCCGTAGGGATATACTATTTATCTGTAAATAAAGTGCAAGAAGCACGGCGGTACTTTTCAAAGTCATCAACAATTGATCCCCAGTTTGGACCTGCTTGGATTGGATTTGCCCATTCTTTTGCTATCGAAGGTGAACATGATCAAGCCATTTCAGCTTACACGACTGCTGCCCGATTATTTCAGGGTACTCATCTTCCTTATCTATTTCTTGGGATGCAACATATGCAACTTGGAAATATTTCATTAGCTGATGAATATTTGCGAAGTTCCTACTCTTTATTTCAGTATGATCCCCTCTTACTTAATGAAATGGGAGTTGTCGCATTTAATAAGTCTGATATGCAGCAGTCCATAAAGTTTTTTAATTCTGCTTTGCAACTAGTAAAGAAAACACAAAGCAATGAGAAACCGTGGGCAGCTACTTGGGCAAATCTTGGTCATGCTTACAGAAAATTAAAGTACGTTTACTAGTAAAATTTAATTCTAACGTTTAGAATGTTTGACGAAGCGATCGATGCGCTTGAGCAAGGACTTGTTCTGTCTACTCAAGATGCGAGTATACACACCGCAATAGCATTGGTGTATATGCACAAAAAAATGCCTGGTCTTGCAATTACTCATTTGCATGAAGTAAGTCTCGAGTTTATAGATTTTCTATGAACCTACGTTGTATTAACCTTTGTTAGAGTCTGGCAATTTCACAAAATGAAATTGTTGCCTCCGATCTTTTGAGACGAGCCCTTGAAGAAAATTCCCTGATACCTGCTGTCCCTGATGAATTGGTTTACGAAGATGCGGTCAGCGAATATATGCAACAATCCACTATCAATGCGAGTAACGGCAATGTTATAGGATACCATTCGCCTCGCTTTGATGAGACATTGAATAATAATTCTCTGATATATGTGGATACACGCTCAGAAATGATGATGGATGATCCAGATAATGATCTTTCTGAACAATAGCAATGGGACAAATTGAATACGCGATAGACATGCATAATTTAATCTTAATGAGACTCATGACTAATAAAAAAAATTATTTTACATTACACCTAAAATATTCATTATTCAAAAGTCCGTGATCAGGAGTCGACTCAGGTTTACTAAATGTTTCCTTTTTTAATTGGGGGTATGTTCCATTCGGCTTCGCAACTCTCGCATTAATGCTTTTGCCTCTTCAAGTTCCAAATCACCATTCAAAATCTCACTGACATACATTTCTGCTTGTCTAAAATTTTTTCGACTAAGTTCTCTCTTTGCTAGCCACATTCTGGCTTTAATGGTTTCCGGCGTCATATCACCTTCTTCTTCACTTCGGATACATTCTTTATACATTGCGGAAGCAGTATCCAAGTCGTGTAATTCTTCATAAAGGTTACCTAAACGCATCAAGATAGAACTGTTTATGGGAGACCCAAGTAAAGCTCGTTTATAAGCTTTGATGGCTTCTTGCGGCCGTTGAATTTTTTCGTAACAATTTCCCAATGCCTGCCACATTCGTTGGTCGTAAGGACGAAGAGCGGTAGCACGTTGGAAGTAATAAAGAGCGTAAAAATGCATATCTAAAACCTCATAAGTTTGACCAAGACCATACCACGCCCGGTAATCTTTTCTGTTGACATCGACAGCTAAGCGGTAGGATTCTATAGCGGCATGTGTGTTTTTTAATTCAACATACTCATGTCCCATAAGAGTCCAAGCAGCCAGGTAATTTCGATTCAGTCGTATTGCTCTCTTAAAATACGTAACTGCCTTTTCATGTTCGGATAATAAACTATAATAATTTCCGATAATTGAACAGGTCTCTGGGCGGAATTTGTCTATGGTCGAAGCTACTTGAGCCAAGAACCCTAATTTTGATTTTCTTTCTAATACAAATAGAACATTGGAATAGGTATCCATGTCGTCTAAACGATAAGGATCGCTTTTCAAGATGTCTTCAAATAATTCTTCGGCATCATCAAAGTCTAGAAGGCAAGATTAGAGCATGCTTGTATTTTAGATTCGTACCTCTTGTATCGTATGCTAATAAAGCACGCTGTACTTTTAAATGGCGGCTTGAGGGAAACAAGGAATCTACCTCGGCCAGCCTTTCATAGACAGAACCGTTGATTTGGTGTAGCTCATGAGATGCATAAACAATAAATACTTTAGTCATTACATGATCTTTCGAAAGACGACGAATGATACTGGCCAAAATCTCTGGGCTATCTAAACACAATGACAGTTCTTGCCATGCTGACCAAAAGTAGGGGGTTTTACGGATGCAAGTGAGGAGATATTCAATGGCTTTTGGATACTGCTTCCTTCTTCTGTTAACCACGCCGCTAAGGTATAGTAGATATGGATCCTGATTCCCCTGTTTAAGTACACTATCCAAGGTCTCCGATATGGAATAGAGCTCACGACTCGAAGAAGAGGCTGGATAAATAGAAGTAGTAACGGTATCCGCTTCCTCTTCTATTTTTTTTTCTCCTGATAAATATTTACTGTAAAGCTGCAAAAAGAGCGATTTTGAAGACTTGCAGTTTTGAAGTGTGTAAGCAGCTCTTTCAAATTCTTTACAGTCAAAATACGCTTTGGCCAGTATGTAAGTAGTGTCTTCCTTAAATTCTAAGATGCGCTCATTTGTGGTAGCCGTGTCTTCTTCAAGCTCAGCGGTCGGAGTGGAAGAAAAAGGAGCATCAAGGGTGTTTGCGGGTTTCAAACCGGCAAGCATCTCAGCGGCCCTATTTCATAATTAGAATTAAATCAACTATTATGAGATGATTGTTGTCAAAACGTTGCTTATATTTGTCCAATCCCTGTTTAAGGTCCTGAGCAGACACTATTCGCGTATGCAAATTATGCTCGTAAAGTCCATCAGTCGCTGCCAATTCATGAACTAAATCATCAAAGACAGAATTTTTTTTGTAAAGGTACAATTCGCAAAGTTCCTTCAATTTAAATAAAAAGACTTACCATCGTACACTGTAAACCAAACCTCGCTCTGAGCATTCCTTGATGCAGTTCCATAAGCCGCTCCGAATTTCTATTACTTTGTGCTGGTTATTGATGCTCTCTTCCATCATCATTATGATAATAGTTTCTGGTTTTAGAATTCTCTCTAGGCTGTAAATTACAAATGTTTCAATCCTTCTCAAATCCAAGAATTAAGACAAGTAATAAGGTTCTTCTGTTGCACAGTTTTCAGTTTTCTAAATTTTCTTTGTGAGTGTAGTAGATGGTATTCAATAGCATTTGGTAGAACACAAAACGAGACCAACCCGTCTGTTTGTGCTTACCCAAGTTTGTTTACATCTTCAGTTGTCAGGCCTAGAATAAGGAAGTGTAACGTCGGCGAGAAACGCCTTTCGTTTGTTTACATTGTAAGAGTAAACAAATAGAACCAATAATAAAAATATAAATAAAAATATAAAAGAGAAGATCGGTTATAGAGATTATTAAAAGGAATTACAGTGATGAATCAAAGAAAATCTTAAAACTTGAAAAGCGTAGCAGCTTAAAGAAGAATACTAGAAAAGATGGATTCATTAAATTATTTACTACGCTTAGAAATCAGTTAACAAGAGAAATTATCACATAAAAACATAAAGAGTAACTTTTTAAAATATATGCTGGAGGATATACATTTATGTTTTGAAATTTGAGGACACTTTTGTTTCAATAGCTACAAACGAATAAAAAGTCGACATCCAAAAAGTGCATGCACGAGTATTGATAATATGAGTACAAAAATCTAAATAGAAAGATATAAAGTCAAAAATGAATACAATAATTAATAGAGAACGAAAGAATTGGTAAATATTTAAAAAATAGGATAGGATATTTCCTTCTTAGAAAATATCATCTTAAAATGTATTACAATTTAGCGAAGTCTTGGTTGTCGCTTATCAAAGCTCAAAACTCACACGTTCTCTAAGTGCTCCCAACTTAGAGGTTGACGATTAGAACCGTTGCAACTTGACTTTATCCAAAGCATATACGCTCTTTTACAAATATGTCTTCTCAGGTATGTTGCTTATGAAAAAGGTAGAGCTTGCTTCTGTGATTCTTTTATGTAAATTTCTTCAAATTCTTTCTTTGAGATAAACGCGAGTCCCAGTTCATCTTTTCTTATTTTCAACGTGGTTTATACATTTTTATATGCTACGGAAAACTAACATGTTTATAGAATACTGCTGTTGACAAACGACAAAAGTTTGAGTCCATCTATCCGGACTTCGTCAATGATATTATGGGCTACTTAAAGTCCATCAATATTCCCAAGGACGTTGCTCAATGGTACGAAAAGGTATGTATTTCTATCCTTTGCGCATTTATTTTCCCGTTTATTTTGATTGTGACACATCGCTTTTACTTGATCAAGCGCATTGTCAGGTCATCGGCATAACAGACCACTCGTTAATTTGAATAACTTTACCGCGATGAGTGTTCATTCTTTCAAATCTGCGTCTGCGATGGTCTATTATAAGTTAAACCTGTAGCGGCTAACGCGATTCTAGAATCTTTACCATAATACCCTTGGAGGAAAGTACAATCGTGGATTGTCCGTCATCGATACATATGAAATTTTGCTTGGTAAGCCTCTTGACGAGGAAGCTTATAAGAAGGCATCTGTTCTAGGATGGTCTATCGAGCTACTCCAAGCCTTTTTCCTCGTCGCTGATGATATGATGGATGCTTCCCAAACTAGACGTGGCCAACCCTGTTGGTATTTGATGCCTAATGTTGGAAATATTGCCATCAATGATGCTTTCATGCTTGAATCTGCTATTTACTTCCTTATCAAGAAGTATTTCCGTCAGGATCCTTATTACGTTGACCTTCTTGAACTTTTCCACGATGTCACCTTCCAAACTGAACTGGGTCAACAACTCGATCTTCTTACCGCACCCGAAGACCATGTTGATCTTTCCAAATTTTCTCTTGAGAAGCATTCTTTTATTGTAATCTATAAGACCGCTTTCTATTCCTTTTACCTTCCCGTTGCCTTAGCTATGTACCTTGCTGGTATCGCATCTAAAGAAAACTTGCAAATTGCAAGTGATATCCTTCTTCCCCTTGGAAAATATTTCCAAGTTCAAGATGATTACCTTGATTGCTACGGTGATCCCAACATCACCGGCAAGGTCGGTACTGATATCTTGGATAACAAATGCTCCTGGTTAATCAATGTCGCTCTTGCCAAGGCATCCCCCGAGCAACGTGCGATCCTTGATAAGAATTACGGTGTAAAAAACCACGAGTGTGAGGCTCAAGTCAAGACTGTCTTTGAGGAACTTAAAATTCGTGATGAATTTGCAAACTACGAAGAGTCTGAAGTTTCTGAAATTAAGAAACGTATTGAGTCTGTTAACGAGTCTGGTGGTTTAAAGAAGTCTGTCTTCTTAACCTTTTTGGGTAAGATTTACAAGAGAAATAAGTAATCATCTTAGTACCTTTTAGAATTGAAATTTGTTAAGATACCCGATTCAATATAATCTATAATCCTTTTTCATAGAGTCTATTACCGTTTAAATGCATTTTTAATAACCTTTAGCAGTTAGAATCACAAGTAAATTACACCATTTCTGGTTATTGCGATTACTTATATTTAAATATGTCAAATTACAAGGCGCCTATTCCTCATAAGGGTTCTACCTTATTTTGTGGTATCGAGCTTCTGTACCAACTGAAATTCAAAGTCTATATTATTCCGTTGGTTTATTCCTCGCAGCAAGCTCTTCAAGTGCAGCCCATCTTAAATTAGAATTTTGGCGCTTCGCTTTCTCTAGTGCGAATTCATTGTGACAGCGTTCAGCGACAATGTTGAAGTACTCAAGGTTCATATCAACAAATATCTGCATAACATTACACGCAATTGCTTGTATAGTTATATTCCAATGGTCTTTAGTAGTACTGTACACATAAGGATAAATAATTGGCAAAATCGTATCCAAGTTTTCAAGTACCAAACTCGTGAAGTACTCATTACTCCAAAAGCATAGAGCACGTTCTGCAACTTGAAAGTGCGGACTGGCAATAGAGCGCGAAAGCTGTTGAAAAAGAGGGACTTGAATATGAACGAACTCCGAAGGCTCTAAGACCTCAAAAATATCTTCTAATTCATTCAAAAACATGACTTCCTTGAAACTATTTACACGAGGCCAGTACTTCAAAATACCGGTCACGACCAACTTTGTCAAGGACGGTTCTTTATCAATAAACTGTACAATACAGTATGTCAACTGTGGATGATATAAAAATAAGGATTTGGTTTGATGCAAAGGAATGAGTACTTTTGTTAGGAAGGTTTTGTGTTCCTCCTTTAATGGCACAGCAAACCCATTTATAATACTAAATTGTGAGTCAATCAAGCAGTAAAAAAATAGTAAACGTACCTTCCAAGAATTTCTAATAATTCAGCTATACCATGAAATGCTTCTTTTTCAAACGTGAATTGCAAAAAGACATTGCTCATAGCCTTTCTTATATGTGAGCGTAGATTCAAAAACTTTCCATATATGCGATGTAAGGCGGTTTTCAGAAGGTCACGCTCTCTAGGATCCTCAGAATTAAATAACATTAATAAATTATTAAAAAAGCAGCGATCGACCAAAGATTTAGATTTGGTAACTTTGAAGTCGGGTGACTCAAGAAAACGAATAAACAGTAAATAAACTTGTTGCATATGGGGCCAAGCCGGCTCCAGGTATGGCTCTTCTTCTAAGGATACTAAAACATCTCTATAGTCATTATAAGCAAAAGAAGGTATGGGACGAAACAAATTGACAGAAAACTAAATGTATTAGGAGAGGAATAACATAAGCGCGAATAACATACAGTGTGCAAAATATGTGAGAACAAACAAGTATTAACTGCTCCTCTATTAAACGTAACCAGATCGATCATCTGAGCCAGAGCTTCACTTTTTATGTCTTTGCTTTCTAGGTCGGATGAAGGATCATTAAAATCAAATATTACATTACATTGATCCAATTTTTTAATAAATAACTGTTCACACTCTGATGGATGGACTTCTAAGTTTACTTGTTAGTATGATGCGGATATGCCGATGAAATGACTTACCATCAAAGGAGGGAAGTCTGGTAAGATTTCTTTTTTCGGAAACTTGGAACTGAGAAGAATGTTGACGATGAAAAGAGAACCGACGTACATTGTCAGGAAGATCGACATCCTTATCCGGAACGGGAGACAAGAGCTTATTAGAAGATGCTGATGCTGTAGGAGATAAATAAGGAGTTTGACGCAAAGACATATACGAACCCGAGCTTGGTTGATCGGAAGTATCACGTATATCAGTAGCCAAATTTAGCTAGAACTCAGTTAGTATAATATAATTGAGAATAATTGCATCTAACATGTCATACTATGCTGCAATTGTCATAGTAGACACTAGGTGCATTGATACATACATCAGGAAGCGATACGGAAGCCGGTTTTAACGAACCCAATCTTTGGACGTCTTTGTCGGATTGATTCGAATTGGTTTTTGACTTCGTATTAATCGTATCTTCTTTATCGTTATTTCCACCTTCCGTTTTTTCATCAACAGCTTCTCTGCTCAAAAAAGTTTTATTAGCTTTTGACAATACATTTGTACTTTTCGATTTTTTCAACTCCTTCCTTGAACGACTGCGTTTTAGTTTTGATGACGATTGATTTTCCTTGGGGTCAGCATTTTTGGATTGGTCTTTTTTGGGATCATTAACATCCTTATCTGACCGGGCTTCATCTTTAAACGATAATGCTTTCACAAACTTATTTCTTAATCCTTTCATGAACAGGAATCTGGTAAAAGTAAACAGCGTTGAATAAAGTTTAGTATGAACTCTTTATACAGAATCCGACTGTTTTTCTTAATTTTTATTAGATTTGTCCCAAAAAAACTCCAATTGAAGATAAGATTGCTTCTAAAAACCAAATTGAACGAGCTTATAAAGCTTCCTCATATGCTTCAGTAAAGATATTGCCGTATAAATTCCTTATGCGAAAAACCACAAAAGAGTCAAAGTAGTTATAGCTCAAATAATCGAACGATTGCACAGTTATTCCTTACTTAGATATATCCTATTCCGAGAGCTGTTCAGTTCGTATATACAATTCTTCGGAAATTGAATATTCTCTGAGACACTCTTTGAGCCTTCAAATGATCACCTTTATAAGATTTCAGTTCAATAAAGGATATTCCGGATGGAATGAACAGCCAAGAAATGAGTGAATGCCTGTAAGAGGAATGTTGGAGTTGACAAATAGTAAATAGATTGATCTGCCCAAAACAAATCCACCTCGTTGAAATACACTAAACAGGTAAAAGTGTTACACCATAGGGAAACAACATAAACAGTGTAGCGAATACAACTATCAAGACTTTGATATAGTACTGGGAGACGGAAATAACTTTACTTTAAGTGGTGGTTTGTAGGATAATTGAGTCATTTTGTTGGAAATAAATTTTGGATGCATATTTACCCCGAGTAAAATTCACGAATACCATGTCCGTGAAAACAAACATATCAGAGAAAGAATATACCTCGATCGAACATCCGGGACTAATGAAAAATGAATCGACGTTTTATGAAACCTTAGGTGGGATTCCTGAAATACAAAAGGTGCGTATTAAATAGTAACGAATGAAAGGATCAGCAAAGGCGTTTTTTTAATTCATGTACTACTTTGTTTCTTTTGTTTGAGACTTTTATATTGAAGTTACAATAACCTTTCTAATAAAACGGAGAAGGGTTGATACAGATTCCATATACTGACCCATGCTACAGGCTGTTTCAACATCGTTTCGCAACCCCAAGCATGCACTTTTGGAGCTAAAATTACGACCTCGTGATCATTATCATCATCCAGTACAAGCAAAATTGAAACAAAGAAACGATATATTAGTTCGAATCAAGAAGAATGGGGAAATCGATAGCGCCGGGAGGATTCGTCACACATTTGTTTTTCGAGACATGGCTGATTTTCAATATAGCACGGAAAATTCTCCCTTTACAAAAAAACTAGATGCTTCTTTGCGTACATTGGACTTTGATGCAATTAGCAAATTCAATATAGACTTATCACCAGTACAACGTGATCATTTAGACATGCCTCCTCCACCTCTTTTCTCACAGGTACCTCTCCCTACATTTTATAATTATCAGCAAAATCCTCTTGTAGGACGGGTGCGTCTGCCCGATGGTTCAACGACGATAATGAATCTCAAAGGACAATGTCGTGTATGGATTATCACGGCCGATATGAAAGTTGAACATGTCCCAACTAAAAAACATCAGAAGCTTTCAGAATCTCCGAGCAAAATTGTTCAGGAAGTCATCGATGCTATTAAACCCTTATTTCACGACCGTCCTATGTGGACACGTCGTGCTCTGTTAAATCACATTGATCCTTCCTATTTACATTATTTAAAATTCGCGTTACCTTATATCTCGTACTTATGGTCTTCAGGTCCTTTCCGCGATACATATACTATATTCGGGTATGACCCTAGAAAGGATCCTAAAGCAGCCGCATATCAAGCTCTCTTCTTTAAATTAAGATTGAACAAAAATCAGAAGGGGCACAAAACCCATACTTTTGATGGTAAAACACTCTATCCTTTAAACCGTATTTATCAAATTTGTGATATCACCGATCCACAAATTTCCTCTTTGCTACAAGATTCTCCTTTACGGCCTGACTGTCACCGTGAGACAGGCTGGTATAGAAGCGGTAGATTCTACAAAATCAGGGACTTGATGCGTGAAAAGTTGTATGCTTTGATTGAAGGCAGACAGCCTTCAGATGTTACTCTTGATGCTATTATGAATGCTGAAGAAGTTGATGTTTCCGACAAGGAAACGAATGAAGAGGATAAAGTTACTTCAGCTAAAGATAGTACATTGGAACTCGATGATTACACGTCTTCCGATGCTCGGGTAAATGAACTCATGAAAAACTTGATGGAGAGAAGCCAGGAACATGAAGGGTTTGATGAGTTATATGATTTCGACGAAGATTATGAGGATATATTTGGTGAATAAATAATCAAAATACTATCATGCTATTCATGTTAAGTAAAAGGTTATTTTAGCAAAGACCTCTCACAACTTTCGACGATTCTGATTGTTTACGATCTTTTTTTTCCTATACATATATAATTTTTTCAAATGCTTGAATTTAATTGCTTAATCCCCGTGAGAGATTATCTTTGCAAAATCTTGTGAGATACCGCGATCTTACGTGGCGTTCTTACATATATATCTTTTACTAGCTGAAATGTTTTCTGTAGACCGATTTAGACGGAGCCAAAAATATACTGGGCGAGTCAAGCCTTAAACTCCTCAGTGTCTATTTACAAAAGTATTTGCAGTAATCTGCAAAAATGTTAGTTCTTTACGGAGGTTCTGCGTTAACACCTCATAACCAGAAGAAGCTTTTACAAGCTACAGAGTCTGCGTTTGATCGTATTGAGGCTGTATATTTTTATTTAATTCAAACTAAAGATGGATATCACGTATCTTCTAATGATTTGAGACCTATTTTATCAGACCTACAACCGGATGAATTTAGACCATCCGGTCCCCAAGTGGCCTTTGTCTTTCCTCGTACTGGTACCATATCTCCATGGTCTTCGAAAGCTACCAACATTGCCAATGTATGCAACCTCAAAGGGGTGAACCGCATTGAACGTGGTATAGCGTATTCGGTGACATGCAAGCAAGGCCTTTCTGAAAATATATACGAGAATGCTTTCAGCAATCTATTCGACCGTATGACTGAAACTCTTCGTTATGAGCCACCAAAGGAAGAAGAAGTGTTTAATACTCAAGAACCTGCACCCCTTGTAACAATTAAACTCGGCTGTAACCAAGAAGCCGATAAGGAGAATGCCAAACGTCGTCTCGCAGAAGCCAATGTTAAGTTTGGACTAGCTCTTGCTTCTGACGAAATTGATTACCTGGTTGAGTGCTATGCCAATGAGCCTTCATTGCAGCATCGCGAGCCTACTGATGTTGAGCTTTTTATGTTTGGTCAGGTCAACTCCGAGCATTGTAGACATAAAATTTTTAACGCCGATTGGACGATTGATGGAAATAAGATGGAAAACTCCTTGTTTCAGATGATTCGTAATACCCATAAATTAAACCCCCATCATACTATTTCTGCTTACTCCGATAATGCCGCTGTTTTTGAAGGAAATGCTGGATCTAATTTCTTTCCTATGAATGGTGAATGGACATTAAAAGATGAAACTGTTGATTTTCTTGGAAAGGTAGAAACCCATAATCATCCTACAGCAGTTTCGCCATATCCGGGTGCGGCTACAGGCTCCGGTGGTGAAATTCGCGATGAAGGAGCCGTTGGTCAAGGATCAAAACCAAAGGCTGGTTTAGCTGGCTACAACGTTTCTGATTTGCATATCCCTGGTTTTAAGCAGCCTTGGGAATTGGAGGTCGGCAAACCTTTCCATATTGCTTCTCCTCTCGATATTATGTTATCTGCCCCAATCGGTAGTTCTTCTTTCAATAATGAATTTGGCCGTCCTTGTATAAATGGCTACTTCCGTACATTAACCATGGAAGTGACTAGATCCGATGGAACGACGGAATATCGTGGATACCATAAGCCAATTATGGCTGCAGGCGGTGTTGGTTGCATCCGTAGACAGCATGCTTTCAAAAAATCCATTTCTGCTGGAAGTCCAATCATAGTACTTGGTGGACCTGCACTCCTTGTAGGTTTAGGTGGTGGTGCTGCCTCTAGTATGAATTCTGGTGAAGGTTCTGAAGATTTGGATTTTGCATCTGTGCAACGAGGAAATCCAGAAATGCAACGTCGTGCACAGATGGTAATTGACACTTGTACTGCAATGGAAGACAATATTATTCAATCCATTCACGATGTTGGTGCTGGTGGTGTTTCCAATGCCCTCCCTGAATTAGTTCACGATGCCGGTTTGGGTGCCAGATTTGAACTCCGTGATATCCCTTGCATTGAACCTAGTATGTCGCCCATGCAAATTTGGTGCTGTGAATCTCAAGAACGATACGTTCTTTCAGTGAAGTCTGAGGATCTTGATTTATTTACGAGCATCTGTGAACGTGAAAGATGTCCCTATGGAGTTGTTGGCTATGCTACCGAGGAGCAACGACTAGTATTGACGGATCGCCTTTATAAATCCACTCCTATCGATTTGCCTATGGAAGTTTTATTTGGCAAACCCCCAAAGATGTCGCGTGTGGATAATACTGACCCTCTGGTCTTGAAGAAGTTTGATTCTTCCTTAAACGCCTATATACCTACCGTTGATCAACCAATCACTGATGCTGTTCAACGCGTTTTGCGCATGCCTGCAGTAGCGTCAAAATCATTTTTGATTACAATAGGTGATCGTAGTATCACTGGTCTTGTTGCTCGCGAGCAAATGGTTGGACCTTGGCAAACTCCTGTAGCAGATGTCGCTGTCACTGTTACATCGTACGGTAAGGGTACTACTACAGGTGAGGCGTTTGCCGTTGGTGAGAAGCCGATCACTGCTCTTATTTCATCGGCTGCTTCGGCTCGTATGGCTGTCGCTGAATGTATCATGAATATGGCTGCCGCCTCACTCCCACATTTGAGTCATATTCGTTTGAGCGCCAACTGGATGTCTTCTCCTACACATTCCGGTGAGGGTGCAAAATTATACGAAGCTGTTCAAGCTATCGGCTTAGATCTCTGCCCCCAATTGGGAATTAGTATTCCAGTCGGTAAAGACTCAATGTCAATGAGTATGAAATGGATGGAAGACTCCCGTGAGCAATCTGTTACTGCACCTTTGTCACTTGTTATCACAGGCTTCTCTTCGGTAAATAATGTTGAGTCTATTTGGACACCTCAACTGAAACGTGCTAATGAAATTGGACCGTCTTCCTTGTTGTATATTGATTTAGCTAACGGTAAACAACGTCTTGGTGGTTCAATCCTTGCTCAGTGCTACAAGGAGTTGGGCGATGAGGCTCCCGATGTTGAAGACGTGGAATTGCTTAAGTCTTACTTCTCCGCAATCACTCAGCTTCATACTACTGATTATGTACAAGCTTATCATGACAATTCTGATGGTGGTTTATTTGTTACTGTTTCTGAAATGGCCTTTGCTGGACGTGTCGGAGTGGTATCGGATCTTGAAAACTTTTCTAATGACAATATTGCTACCCTATTCAACGAAGAATTAGGTGCAGTAATACAAATCCGGGATAGCGATTTCGAAAGTGTATATGAAATATTCAAGGCCCATGGACTCGGAAAAGCTGTCAAAAAGTTTGGTAAAGTTATCTCCAATGAGGCTCAAGAGGTTGTTTTTGTTCGTTCGAGCGAAATTGTCTACAAGTCCACCCGTGCTGCTCTTCAATCTCTTTGGCACGAAACTTCTTACAAAATGCAAAGCATTCGAGACAATCCTAAATGTGCTCAACAAGAGTACGAAACTATTTGGGACAATTCTGACCCTGGTATTGATTTCCATTTGACTTTTGAGCATTCTCCTAAATCAGATCTTTCTTTGACGAATCGTCCCAAGGTTGCTGTTTTGCGTGAGCAAGGTGTTAATGGACATATGGAAATGGCTTATTCGTTCCACGCAGCCGGTTTTACACCTGTGGACGTCCACATGACCGACATTATTAATGGTAAACTTACACTTGATATGTTTGTTGGTATTGCTGCATGCGGTGGTTTTTCGTACGGTGATGTTCTGGGATCTGCTAACGGATGGGCTACTTCGATTCTTTTACATGATACTGCTCGTCAGGAATTTTACAAGTTTTTCAATCAACGAAAAGATACTTTTGCTATTGGTCTTTGCAATGGTTGTCAGTTATTTACCCGCCTGAAGACATTAATTCCCGGTGCTCAATGTTGGCCACTTTTCCTTTCAAATGAATCTTCACAGTATGAAGGACGTACGGTAATGCTTCAATTAGATCCGAGGAATTCAGCAAGTTCTATTTTCACCAACGAAATGGGAGGTTCTCGTATTCCAATTGCTGTTGCCCATGGTGAAGGCCGTGCTGTCTTCGAATCCGATTCCGATTACACAAAATTCAAGCAGGAAGGCTTGGACGTTCTTTACTACGTTGATAATTATGGTAATAGGACGAGCCAGTATCCTTTGAATCCTAATGGAAGTACAGACGCCATCGCTGGTGTTCGCTCTCCATGTGGACGATTCTTAGCTATGATGCCACATCCTGAACGTGTTGTTCTGAAGGTGGCTAATAGTTACTATCCCAAGTCGTGTTCTGAAAATTGGGGTACTCATGGACCATGGCTTCGATTGTTCCAGTCCGCTCGTAAATGGGTGGGCTAAGTTTTGGTATCTTAAATCTTCAATGTTTTATTTTTATTTTACTTAATTGCATCATTGAAGTATAATAAATGTTTTTTGCTAATTATTTACTTTAATAAGTTTGAGCTTCTTACGATTTTTTGGATAATATAGAATTAATAATAATTTACAACGAAAACTAATTAATTAATTACAATTGTACTCACGATGTAACTGAGGTGTATGCTAACTTTGATACGAAAATTACCTAATTGCTTACAGCGGCCAAATGAGCGATGCGGCATAGTACATTGACAAAAATGTAAGGAAACGAGATCAACGGAAATTCTTTTCCACATTGAATAGAATGTGATCTCTGATCGTACGTTACATCGTACGCAGCTGCCACGGCACTGTCAATTCGATCCCTTATGTCTTGGTCATTTGAATTATCAGGAAGCCCACACTTTTCAAAGTATTCTTTCTTATAGCATTTCTTTATATTGTCATATAGTAACATAATTTCTTCGCGAACTGCAAATTCATTAACGGATGTTTTCATTTCATCATTAAATAATATGAAAGCCGTGTAAACTTCATGCTCGGAGCCTATATCGTAACGATTCATTAATGCCCTCATGTCAAAATCATAGCGACCTTTGACTTCTGTCGCAATTTGTCTATAATCTGATTTGTATTTCGGTAGCTTCATTCGATCGTCGTAAACCATTTCCACATTTGGATCAAACTTCCAATTAGCTTCATTTTTTTTATGAAACTTAACTGTATATTGATAAATCCTTCCTACGGCTGTTTCAGACTTAAACGTTCTCGATTGCTGCTTTTGCATAAAATCTGGGTATTGCTTAGGTCTAAGTTCCCTGGGCATACTGCAAGCAACGCCAGATTTAGGAAAATCAACAGCTTGCGAGTGCAAGGCTGCTAATTGCAAACAGACGTTGCCATATATTCCGTCAGGATTATTGTGCAAATCGTGTGCCCATGCTTTCCAAGCGTTAGAAATTACGCCAAGGTTATCATTCTTCATATAATAAATAAAAAATTCCTTCACCGAGTCAATAGTAGGTTTTGTTTTCAAAAATTTAGCAGCCCGTTTAGGCGTTGCTTCCAGAAGTGGAGGATAATTTACTCTTTTAGGTATAAGACTAGGTTCCCAAATCACGGTGTATTCGTCTCCATCTAAATCACCACCAGAACACATACCAGGAACACTTCTATCACCTGTTGTCGGAAAAACAACCACGTTTTTCAGATGTCCTAAGTTACTACAATTAACAGCGCGACAAATACGAATGTCACCGGGATGCAAAGATGGGTTTCTTGCTACAATACAAAGACCTTTAATTATAGTAGTCCTCGTTCGCTTATTAGAAAATGCCTCGGCTTCTGGATGATTGTTTGTAACTTGAACGAAAATTTCGGGGATTGAAAGAAGTGCATCATCACAATGACCTTTGAGAGATCCTGTTTCATCTGCTACACCTAATAGATAGGCTCCATTGGATACATTAATTCTCTGCTTTTCTTTCATGGATTTAAGAACCCATTCATAATAAAGATTGAGAAGATTTCTTGTAAAAATATCATTTCTCTCCAAATACCCAGCTTGTATGAGGTCAGCCATGGTAAGAGACGACCTATTTTCATCAACATTATCCCTCAACATGAGAATGCACTTTTGTTTATTTGTCATGGCACTATTCAGTTCAGACAATTGATGCTTAGCCATATTAAGAAAAACATCTGTTTCAACACCCAAGCCTTGCAATAAAGTGATAAGTTGCATGTTTAAACGAGCGTTCGAAAAGCGAGATATTTTAATCACTTCTAGGTCCTCATGAGGTGATTTAAATTTATCTTGACTCGGACGAGGAAAAACCAAATTTCCCTGATGGTACTCTAATTTAGTAGGTGGGGCCAAGCCTAAGACACCTTTAAACCCACCCATACGAAACTGAAAGGCGGAAGGAAGGAGATCGTCATTATCAATTTGAACAGAGAGACAACGCAAAACAGAAAATGAAGCCATACCTATTCCATCAGTAAAACAATTATTATTTCTAGTTATATCATTTCTGGGAGCAATCTCGACAGGAAAATGTTTTATAACTTTTGTAGTGGAAAAACACTGTCCCATCCTAGCTGCGTACTTTGAAACTGAACTGATCTCACTGAAATCACCCATATCTTCACGTATTTTTTCCACATTCTGTTCTGGTGTAGAAGCAAAAAAAAAGGCACCATGTTCTCTAAGTTGAGAATTGCCGAAGGCAAGAAACTCATAGACACGATTTCCAATTTTCACACCCTTATTCAATAATTGATAAACCCGCGCAAAGACCGCCTCACAGTTCGAATTATCTGAATGAAGTTTAATTTTCGTTAATTCATCAGCTATTTGAACTCGCATAAATCTATCCGCGAACTTTATATGTTTTCTCAAAACACGGTTTCCTAATTCTATAGAATCATCCATAATTCGAATCGTTGTTGGAGTTAAAACAATCTTTTTAATATGCATAGAAGATGTGCTGTAAGGATCGAAAAATGTTAATTTTTTTGAGAATGTTTCCCGGGTAGGTTTATGTAAAGGTTTTTCAGAAGCAAGGGCATTTTTTAAAAAAGCAATTGCCTGTTCTTCTTTTAGAGTGGATAACCCATCAAGAAGGACTGGTAAATCAACCTCGGAAAGTGCATGTTGAGAAAGACATTGTTCCAGTAAATACAATACAATATGAGATATATTTGTATTGCTATATAGTAATGCGCAACGAGCGAAGTAGTCATCAATAGAGTAAACACTAATTTTGCACATACGGCTTTTTAGCCTGAACTTTTCCAATTCCCCTAAAAAAATTGCATTGGCTTCCTCAGATTGTTTATTTCTTATGTCATATGAAAAAACTGCCATGTTAGATCTTCCTAGGGGAGCATTAGCATAACTTAGTAACTGTACGGGAGACTCGGATGGGAGTGTACTGTTTGAGGAAGGCACAACATCGACCTGGCGACGCCAAAGGTTTGATGAGCTCCACACTTTTCTCAATTTTGTTTCCGATCCTAAAACATCTTTTCGAAATAGCACAGGCGGTAACCTGTATTTGAACGATAAGCTTACGCGGCTGTTCTCGGTATCAATACCTATATCGTCGACAATATTGCGGAAATAAAAATCTAATCGATACTCATCGACCACATTCTCAACAATTCGTTTGAATGTAAGTATAAATCTTTTATTTTTGAAGTCCACCAAAAGAAGAATATCATGTAATTTCGTTCCAGACTCATGGCCGAAAAGTGGAACCAATTTGTCAAGGTAAGATTGACCGATGGTCATCGAAAACAATGGAAGCTGAACAAACCTATTGTACCGACTACCAACTGTACTAAATGAAGATTGTCTGGTCAAAGGATTTTGCATGTAAGGATCTACGCGAACCTTGAAAACCATACGATCAATCTGAATTTCATTAAATGGTTGCCAAAACGGTACTCTTGGGATAGGGAAAAACCGAACGACAGCGGTTGTAGTCGGTCCATTCTCTGAAGGCTCTAAAAATCTCATATATGATATGTCGCCATATTTATGCAAGGGCTTCCATAGGTTGTATAGTTTGTTAGAATCTTCTTTCATCCATTCTGAAGGGATTTTAAATACTGTAAGCGTTAAACTATCCCAGAATCTCCAGGCATTACTGTGATCGCGATGTATTCCTTCTAAAGAAGACGAACTGTTTGTTGGTACTTTGGATGTTGCTAAATTATATAATTGTTTATAGGGAACTTTTAAACGTTCCCATGGAGCTTCTCTGTGAAACGTTTTTATTTCGGCACCTATAAAGTCATATAGTGTCGGATCCATAGTTTTGGCATTGTATTGGCCAGCTTTATTCAAATTCGTTGTAGATACGAGTTTAAAAGGAAATCTTTTTACATGAATTAGAATCCTCAATCATTCACATTCTTTATACTTAACACATATACTAGAAGGCTTTGACGAGGTTAGGAACGTCGTTGTATGGTACCCTAAATGGGTAGATATACAGCGTAATCAAGCATTTTTAGAGTAAAGGATTACGAAAGCGTAACTGTAGATTACAACAATATAAAATATCATTTACTATTGCGACTTATTATAAAGCCCAGAGCTTGAAAAGCACTTGGGTTAAAGTCGAACATCTGTTGAGTTATGTGAAACGAAAATCAAGCTTTCCTTCTCTACTTTAAAAGATAGAATTTTCTTTTTTTGAAATAATATATAGCCTAAGATACTGAACTCAGTCTTGAAGTTTGTTCAATTCCAAATGGAGGAATAGGGGAGTTTCGTTTGTTTCTGATTCTGAATAGGTTTGTTCAATAGAACGCCATAATACATCTTACACTACTAATACATAACGTCTTCTTGACAAGTCTTACCGTATTTCTTTGCATCTACGCTTTTTGAAGTAAGAAAGCGAATCAAGTCAATCCGAAGATTATGGCTTTATGAGATTCAATATCTTAATAATAACAATGATACAAAGTAATAAATATTGCTTTTGTTTCTATTTTATATAATCTTGAAGTACGATCTCTTCGATTCTTTTTCTACGTAAACAAAACCAAGTGACAGCAAGATGTTGAATTAGTGAATCGTTACCTAGACAGGATACTTTTAATGTAACAAAATCCAAACGACAGAGTAATCGTTGACCTTGTAATACTTGCTGGTAATTCATAATAGAAGGAATTCCTTTCAGCCAAAAATAAATAAATAGAAATAAAAACGTTAATGATCTGACACCGGTGAGTTAGATCCAACAGCACGAAAACATTAACCAAACAATCTGTTGTTTTTGCGGTGATTAAGGAGAATTATTGGTACATTGAGCGTTTAATTCATTGATATCATGTCAAATGAACACTTGAATGCTAACGATGAGCTTTCGTATGTGCGTACTTTCACTTCTTTAGGCTAATGATCCAGCAAACTCAAATACTTAAATGTAACAGCTGATGAAACTTCTGAAGACAGACTGGTATGAAGATTTCCTAAAAGACAATTGTATATACTTACACATTTAGTCTCCTACTCGACTTCGAGTTGGCACATCTAAAACAGATGATATTTACAGACAGAAGCGTCAAACGAAACATATTATGTCTAAAAATGAAGTATTTCTGAATCCAAAATATTTTGATAATGAAAGTTATGACCCTCAGACCTGTATGTCTTGATCAGATTTCCAGTAGTAACTAACTCTCTTTCATCAGATTTAAACGATATATTACATGATGCAACAGAAGAAGAATTTGTTTCTTTATATAATAAACTGTTACGCATTCACATGGGTGTTCGAAAGAATTTGGAGAAGAACTTCTATAAAAATCTCAACGAGTATGTCTTTATTTCCAGTGAAGTGAATAATTTGAGCCAAGAGTTGGGACGATTCAATTCGGTACTAGGTGTCTTGGAGGAGAACATTGAACGGCTGAACTTAGTTGAGCTTTCGCAACATCCTTCGGATGACAATTTAAAACGATCAATGCGACGATTGGAAAACACCATTGACGGTACCAATGAGGATTTTTGGAAAAACACCAGCAGAAGCTTAATCACTAAACAAGGACGTTGGACACTTATTAATCCTAAAAACCAGAGAGTTCGTTTAGTTGTTAATCTTTACTTATTCAATGATTGCATCCTTGTTACTTCTTCACATCCTTTGGATAAAGAAAACAAAATTAAAGAACAAACTCTCTATCAATGGAATCTTATTGACTCTACAATATCTCCAATTGAAACTACCGGGCGAGTGGATGACGATGCTACTTCCAACTTGGATAAAGAAATGAATATTTCCTATGCTACAGTCATGTGCAATAGAAGTATTTATGTACTTGGAAACAGCAACCTTGAAGAACGAGATTTTTTTATTCGTCAAACTAGACAATACCAAGCTCAGCAGCTCCTTGAGCATACCCAAAAAAGTGAAGATGATACTCAATTAAAATTGGAGCTTGAAAATTTTGTCAAATGTGAACAGACTCACTTATCATCATACGCTTCTTTTCAGCTGCTTTGTAAAACTATTGATTCACCATCACTTCTACAGTCTTATGCTTTTGAGAGAGAAGTTTGTCAGGAACTTTTTGAACAATTTAATCATTTAGACAACTATATATCTCTTCGCCAATATCCTGATGCTATACGCACACTTAGTGTACTAAGAAATCGCTTACAACGAGAAAGAATTCAACAACTACTTTTGGATTTCTTGATGGATAAACTAGAATATAAGACGGGGGAACTGAAAGGATTATTTTTACATAAACTTGGATTCCCAGGCATCGGAGTTACGCAAGGTAAACAACTAATTAAATATTTACGATCCATTGGGTTTGAAAATGATGCACGAAAACAATTCTTTTATTCTCGTGAAAACCAACTTAAGCAGAAATACTACAATGTTCAATGGGAGAAGGACATTTCAAGCTTAGTTACCACTAGCGCTTTTATTGTTTTTCGATATATGGCCCATATTACGCGTCTGTACACTCTGATGTTTGAAATCAGAAAACCTGATCCACCATACCGGAACTGGTTGTATTGTCAGGTTGAAAATTTGGTATTTTTTATCGAAAATCAGTACAAAGGATATCCTCGTGATAAGTCGTATGATGAGGCGATTTCAAAAATTACGACATACACGACAGAATTGAAGAGCATGAAGCTAGACATAACTCCGATCCTTCAGCGACTTCTGTAATTATAACTTAAAGAGGCATAGCTACCATTTACATGTTTTATTTCTTAGTAATGTAATGAAATATAGTTTTATTAGGAATTAAGAGTTTACTCTACAGTAGGAGTGCTTTCCTTAGTTTGCATAGCTCTCAAAAGATTCATGATGGGTTCAGGAACGGTGCGTTCGTAAATGGCGAACAACTCAACAGGCTGAGGGTATACTTTTAGGGCAGCATAAAAGCAAGCAGCAGATTCCTTGATATTGTCGGGTTCTTTAAAGCGTTAGTGAGACGATTGAAAAAAGAAATAAACATACGTTGTTGGAAAAGTTGTTCACCGCGAGCAACTTGCTGCATGAAGAAAAGTTCCTTTTCTTCAGCGCTGCTGGGAGTGGGTGTAGACTTGACGATCTCGAGAGCATCCTCAATAACTTCATCAAATTGCTTAATAGCAATCTCTTCTTCTTGCTTCTTAGCTTCATGAACTTTCTTGTAGCGGCGCTCTAAAAAAAAGGATTGTTAGCGACGAGGCGGAAGATAAGATCAATGGGAAACTAAACAACGTACTCAAAGTTTTGCGGAAAGCAGGGTCGTTACGACGCTTGTAATCAAAATAGACACCATAACCTGGGGATATTAGCGAACATGTTCGTGTGGAATATAAAATTGCAGCTCAGCTCGGAAACCTGTTATTAACTAACTACCCTCTACGCAGATAAGCAAATCTCTAGCTTTATTTCCAAAATGTCTTTCTTAATGAGAGCGAGAAACATATACTGGTTATCACCACACCTTACGGAAATAGCATAGAATTTACTGAATATAATTCTTTTCGGATTTATCGAAAATCAGCAGTAGAAGGGCAAAAGCTTTAAATTTTTTAATAGCTTGCGAGAGCCAGCATATTACTTACCAACAGCGGCAGCTGCGAGAAGAGAACCGATAATGACTGAATTCCTCATATTGAAAATGTAAATGTAGGGATCCCTAAAGTAAACTGAAAGGAGAATTACAAAAATGAACTTAAAAAGTTAAGTTTTCAAAAAAAAAGTAAGGTACAAGATGGATATCTCGAGCTTGCTAAAAGAATTAGCCTACTTTGTAGGATATAGGAGGATACCAAGAGAGGATAGTAAGGGAGAGGCCGTGATGTCGTTACCTTCCGATCGAGTAACACATATTACAGATTTCGCAAATAAACGTATCTGATTGCTTCAGGAATTCAGAGTGTATAATAATATAAGCTTAAATTGCGAACAAAAATGAGCGTTTCAATATACAGCTAAAAGGTTTAAACAGGGATTCATTCCAAGGGAAAAGAAAGAAAAATAATTGTTAAATTACAAATATATTTGTATAATTCTTGATCCTTTTCACCTCTTTCAGGAGGTTTTTATGTTCTGCATTTGATTTGAGAAGAAAGAGGAAATATATTTTGGGTAAAGTTGGAATAAATTTCATTAGAGCAAGATATAGTTAGAAAAAATTGCTAACCACTTCCGTAAGTATAATAAGTAAACTCATAATAAGGGTGAATTCATTGCTTGTCAGCCAAGGAAAAGGAAGCAAACAATAAAAGATCAAACAGCTTCTAACAAGGGAATACACACAAAAAGTAATGTCATAGTCGGATATAATTTTTGATTCTTCAAACATGACATTGGGCTAAACAACTCAAGTTCACTTCCAACTCTTTGTGACATCAAATGACTAGGCGAATATTAGTATCAAAGATCATAATAAAAACAGAAAACATACCCAGTTAACTACATGATGGACAACTTGATCATCGTCAATGAATTTACCAATGGCTTCGTAATGACCACGGGCAAGGAATCCGCTAGGTGCTTCTTCGGGTTCCGCTGCACATTCAGTTAGCTAAATACATTCTTTTTAAACTATTAAAAAATAGATATGCTTACTCGTAAATGCATAAGGAGCTTCATTAGGACTATAGGAGCCGATCATGATAGACGATTTGTCGACCGTCATTCCTACTCGGCGTACAACCTGGACATAGCGTAAGCCGGAGATAAGTTCATGTTGGACACGGAAACGAACGCCAATTCTGTATTCGCTGTCCTCCTTTATGACGAATCCCTTCTTATGGATCTGTTCCACGCTAGCCTCATCTTGCATGTCCACATGAATAGGATCACGACCGGTCACAAGTAGACTGAGTTGTTCAATAACCACAGTTCGAGGGTCGTTAGGAGGGGAGTATCCTTTATTGGAAATACCAAGCGACTCTTTCCATTTTGTTAAAGAAGGATCTTCAGCATCCATATGTACGTATTCATCCAAAGTTTTCTTTTCGCCTAATGAAACAGGAACATCATCGTTCATAAATTCTTCGTCTAGTTCTTTAGATTCATTTCCAGCTTGCCCTTGAGAAGTCATAATTCAGTGTATATTGAGTCTCGTGAATTCCAATATCCAAAAACTGTAGTGATGTATAAGAAAAATTAGCAAAAGAAATCAATTCTTTTGGTGTTTTTGAGCAATAATTTATTCTCTTTACTCTCAAGTGCTGTTCCGCTTTAACAAGAGTGTCACGGAATTGTTAAATGGCACCCATGTTTCTTTCTACAGAGAACAAAGACCAAGATTGCTACTTTTGTTACCAGAAAGAAATTCGCTCTATTTTCCCATTATGGGTGGCTTTTGTAAAAAAGAAGATACATTATTTTTAAAATTCCAATGTAAAATCTGATTCAAATGCGTACGTTTTCGTTTTTGTAAGGATACCTATTTGTTGATATCATAAAGCAACACATTTGAAGGAAAGCAGTAATTATGTTTGTATTAATTGAATGATAATCATTTCTTCTATTATGATCGATAGAAAAAGTAAAATAATTAAAATTCAACCCGTCTTTCTCAAGAATGGCGCTTTTCCGTTGAATCGTTCTGTTTAATTTTCCCCAGACTAGATCTCGAAAAAACAAAATTTGTCAGACACCTATCCAAAGGAAGGATGGATTCAAACAGAGTCTTGTTTTCTTTATAAAAAAAGGTATACTGTGATTAATTTTCCAACAAACAACTTTTTTGTCCTTTCAGATCGGCGCATTGTTGAGCTGTGGGACTTAACATACTCTGGCAAGTATATGAGTTGTCACCAATTTATTTAGTATTTGTTGTTATTGATTTTTATTTTTATATTCCAATTGTTCCTATGAATCCATTTATGAATAAAATCTCATTTTATACAGTATTTATTTATTTATTTTCCGCTACTTACGAGTTTAATAATAAGGTTGATTTAAGCTATCCTTGCTCAGAATATTAATTCAACTGTACACTACTTACTTCACCTTCACTCACTTAAAAGAAAGAATTTTACTTTTATACATCTGAAACTATCGTCTTTTTGGTTTCTTTTTATTTTTTTTTGATATTTTTGGATATCTGTCCTTTGTCAAGTTGTTTCTGTCATTTACGGTTTATTTACATTAGCTCGCGTACGTGGTATACTGAGAGAACCATTCACGCTTCTAAGGGATTCCTTTTTGAAAGCTCATCAGTATGACTTCCACAATTTCGACGATTGAACAACTAGATTTGGTGAAGTTATTGGATTCCTGTGATTCTTTTCACAACAATTTCATTCCTGGGTCAGTTCCGTTCTACTTAGATGGTGCGATAGTCGGATATGTTATCCCAGAAGTGATTAATGAGTTGGTGAAATTCGATAGCTTTAATTTTGATTGGATCTATGAGCCTGGGAAATCTTTACAGTTAAACGCTACGAGCTTTGAGAAACGCTCTTCTATTTTAGAAAAGATTCTCAATGTATGGAGAAAATCCAACCTTTTTGGAGTGGCCGATCAGTGGCGTGATGAATTGTATAGCGTTTTTGGTCCTAATGGCGAAGTTGCTATTGCCGTAGAACGAGGTGGGTATTGGTTGTTTGGTTTTGTTAGCTACGGAGTTCATTGCACCATTTACATTCCTCCTACCCCAACAACTCCCATGCGTTTATGGGTTCCCAGACGTTCACCTACAAAACAAACTTGGCCCGGCTATCTCGACAACAGCGTAGCAGGAGGGATCACCCATGGTGATTCAATAGTAGGGACTATGGCGAAAGAGTGTTTGGAAGAAGCTAATTTATCTGTCTCGCATTCCAACTTACAATCCCGTGGTATTGTTTCGTACATCAAATTTGCCAGGCAGAAATGGTATCAGCCGGAATTGCAATACGTATTTGACATTCCAATTAACGAAGATACAAAGTTGCGTCCGAACGATGGAGAGGTGGCAGAGTTCCATCTTTGGACTCTGGATCAAGTCATCCAAGGACTAGCGGAGCAAAGGTTTAAACCAAATTGTGCTCTTGTTATCCTCGATTTCTTTATTCGACATGGTATTTTGAGCCCAGAGCACCCTCAGTATTATGAAACATTTCAAAGAATACACAGAACCCTGCCCCATCCAATTAGCAAGTACCAGAAAGAATCTAAACATGATATATCAACACCTCACGCATCTCCTAATGATATCACAGAGTCTCAGTACTTTAACCCATGTGCTACATGGTCGGCAAACTCTGACAAAAGTGAATGTAAATACAAATACGCCGTTTTAATTCTCAATCGCTCTATTAGTGTCTCCAAAAATCGGTTCCGTCATCTTTGGGAGAATGCAAGCCTTCGGATTTGCGCAGATGGTGGTTCGAATCGTTTGAGAAGTTACGATCCAACATTAAGGCCTGACATGCTGGTGGGAGATTTCGATTCGTTAACAGATGAAACGCGTGAACACTATAAACAAATGGGTGTGCAAATACTTCATGATTCTGATCAAGATTCAACGGACTTCATGAAAGCGCAAAAAGTGATCCAAGATAAAGGGGTTTTTGCCATCTTTACTCTATGTAGTATGGACGGACGAGTTGACCATGCTTTGGGAAACTTTAATCATCTGTATTGGTCGTACACAAAGTATAAGCGTACTCAGCTCTTCATATTGTCCGAAGCTAACGTGACTTGGCTACTACCATCAGGAGAGAGCAAGATAGATTGCAGCACAAATGTAAATCAGCATTGTGGGATTCTTCCTGTAGGTGGTCCCGCTTTTGTTTCAGAAACCGATGGATTGGAATGGAATCTAAAAAATCAGGTTTGTAGTTTTGGAGGACTTATAAGTTCGTGCAATATTGTTCGCAAGGCTGACATTACCGTACGCACCCAACATCCGGTCATATGGACAATGGAAGTAATTGATCCTACCGAATAAAAAGCGTAGTGGAACAATTTGGATATGATTTATGATTTAGAACATCTATGTTACATCTGATAAATATTTAAATTCTTTACTTATTTATACCTAGTTTAACGAGTTTTCTAAGATTAGGTGAAAATAAAAATTTACTTATACTTCACACTTATATGAAAAAGTTCAGTTTACGCAAACATTAAACAGAAAAGAGTTCCTTCGTCCAACAAACTTTGTGAACTGATAGATATATCTCAGAAAGTGAAGAAATAAAGCAAATCATTAACATGTTCATATTGTTGAGCTTGACATGTCATTTTTTTCCTCCTTGATATACCCAACAGTTCACAAACCAAGCTGGTACTGAAGATTCCAATTTTCTGTAGTTGGTTCTTGGTAGAAACGATGTTTTCGTTTGCTTTATATAACTTTTCCATATTGTCCAATTTGTTACTTTCTCCAACAGAAAGGTAACATTGTTCTTTCACGAAAGAAAATTTTCAGTAAGACAGAAGAAGACAGCGTTTGGAAGACTTTAACGTATAGAAAAAGGTAAAAGAGAATACACAAAAAATGAAAAATAGTACAGACAGAGAATTTACGATTCATACGATAGCACAAACACCATACTTGAAATTTGATGATGTTCGTTAAATCAAGATACCGAGTTTGTTTTATTGCACTAATAAACATCCAAGTAAAAAAATATTTAGAAGAAGGGAATGTGTTTCTCTATTCTGTTGAAGATATAGAGTCTTTTATTTCCTTTGTTCCTATATAGTGATGATACGAAAGGGCTGCCTTGGGGTTTCATGGTATACGTGCCATTGACCAAGAACGGGTTTAATAAAGACTGGTCCCAAGGGAATTTATTATATGATTTACAAAAAAACAACAGACCGTTCAGGACTCTTGGACCAGAAATACTATGGAATATAGTAAACAGAAGACTATAAGAACAAGAAAAAGAAAAAAAAAAGGAAGAAAGCTACTTTGTATCTACAGACGAACTTTCATAAGGCTTACTTCTACTCACCACAATATGTTTGTATCACTCATTTTGTAATCAAACCTTGACATTCAATTCAAATTTTGTCGTGAACAGTGTTAAAATGTGTATATCTATATAGTAGTTTTCGATTCGTCGTGAAAAGTACACCTTCGACAAGGTTAGGAGCGAAAAGAGAGGGACGAAGATAAATAATCACCATAGACTTTCGATAATAATAACATAATATAAAATAATGGCAAGATGAAATAGAAAAAGGACGAGTTGTTAGACATAAAACGTACGTACAGCGGCAGGCTGAGATTTCCAAAAGTTCGCCATTAAAAGAATTAGACTTCATCTACTGTATCATCCCAGTCGGTATCGCGCATACTACGAGGAGCATAGTCCTGGAGTCCGGCGACATAGTTGGCAGCACAGAAACCAGCACCAACAAGGAGCACTAAAAAGCCAAGGAACGATGTGAATCCGCTAAAGGACCAGAGCAAAGATCCCATAAATAGATAGAAAAAGCCTCTTCCCAAGAATGAGAACATAAAGGAGGCATATTTGACAGCCACCGAAGGGACTTCACGCTCTAATGCAATGGTACCAAGACCAAAGAGAATGATAAATAAACCTAAAAAGACATTCGCCAGATTAAATGAAAATACTTTAATAAGGCCAGTAAGTCCGAGAACGGCGCCGACACCCAAGTTCAAAGCGCTGAAGATTTTAGGCTTGTCCATTTCCACTATTACTTGTAGTACACTGTTATAAAGGAAAGTTGTTTCGAAAAAAAAAGAGAGTATGCTTTTATAACACTAAATTCGTGCTTTCAAACCGGTTTCTAGTCAAATCAATGCAAGATAACTCGTGCTTGCCTTGATTGTTGTTGGACACTACCATCCAAGCCTTACGCAGTGGTGATTCAGATGAGGTAACCGTTACTTGCTTCCACTTCTGGTAGACTTAAAGAATGACTCTCATCTCTTGGAACAGAATCGATTAGTACGCGTCAAAAGTCACATAAAGAATTTATATACACTATAAGGCTTGAATCATTCTTCTGTAAAAAAAATTAACAAAAAGGAAAAAAATCTCTCGAGCCAGATTCGAACTAGCGACCAACCGGTATCGTGAACATTACAGCCGGGTGTGATAACCAACTACACCATCGAGAGAACTGTTGGTATATGGACATAGCTAATAATATATGTATACATTCATTTATGCAGTGTCTATGGGGAATTCTCTTTTGCTATAGCTGGACGACATAGAAAACGGAAGTCACATACGGTTGTAACAGAAAAGAAGCAGATATTGAAAATGCTTAGAGAACGTAGAGTACTGTCCATGCCACATTGATTCGTTGTGATTTCAGTCGCCCATCGATCAACTTTTTGCTGTCGTGTCATTGTGTAAGACACAGGAATCCCTTTTATTATTGTAAGTAAAAACATGCTCAATGTTGCCAATTCAATGGACGAATACAATAACCTTTCATTTTTGTAAATCCCCTTTCGGCGTACAATAACTCTTCTGTATATATGAGTCTTAAATTTTTACATTACAACCAATGGCCTAATAGTGTAGTGGTTAACATACCTCTTTCGGGTAAGACCCACTTGTGAGTCACGAGTTTAGAGGTGATCCCTGGTTCGAATCCTGGTTAGGCCCTTTTTGTTTTTTCCTTTTTTATTTTTGCTGCCAATCGAGAATTAAGAGTTTAGTTCAAACTAGTTTCATCCAGCTATTCTTATCTCAAATAGATGCGTTAACTCTTTTTTCATTGTTTTCCTTCTGTTTATCAAGAAAATATTCTGATCAATCGTTAAAGCTCGGTATACTTGATTTGTACGAAACGTGTTGCATCCCTCTATTACTATTACAATTAAAACAGTTGATGTAGAGACTTCGCTCGTAAAGGTATCCTATCTACAGTAAGAGCAAGCAAAGCAATAACAATCATGTCAAAGCTATTGCTGCTCGTGGATTCAACAACAAAAAAAATCAATGATTACGAGAGACTGGTCGAGTTTGGAAACTCGCCTGATGAAGAAATCGATGTCTCTTTACGAGACATCCACAAACAATTACAACAGTTGAATGAAGAACAAACAAGGTTGGAACAGAATGCTCAAATTCCTGAATACAAGGTACGAGAATCTGAAGCATTTTTAATTCGTATCCAACGGCGAGTCGAATCGGCGGAGGAAATGTTGCTTAAAAAACGAAATGATGCTACCCAGGGTCCAAAGATTCATTCCTCTTACGCATCCAAACAGGCCCGTGCTCCATTGCCTTCAGATGTAACGTCAAACTATTCAGATATTGAAATGGAGTCCATTCATCAATTCGATGGAAACGATCCAAATCCTGTTGATATCAACTTACTGTCTCAGATGCATGAGCAAATGCTCAACGAACAGGAAGAGTCATTAGGCGGAATTGAGAGTAGCGTTCGAAGGCAAAAGCAAATGGGCTATTTAATGAATAATGAACTCGAAGAACATAACGACCTTATTGATCGTATGGGTGAAGATGCAGATCGGGTAGATAAACGGCTAGGCTTGGCAAGAAATCGCCTGCAAAAGGTAACCCGCAAAGCAAAGCAGTATCCTCGTTGTTGTATCATTCTTTTCCTTTGTTTCTTACTCATTTTGGTTTGTTTCATTTAATGTTTTTTATCTTCCTTTGTTATGTTTCCCCTTCTTAGCTTCCTCTGCTCTTTGTACGTTCATGTTTCTACGGCAAGTTTACGTTTTGTAATTATAGATCCTTTAAATTTCTATTTTCTTCCTTATGTACATATGCATCTACTTTATGCTTACGTTCAATAAGTACTCCGATAGAGTATATAAAAAGAAACAAAAATTCTGTATGATTGACTGTGCATGCAAAATAACATCCTAAAACATTCAAGATGTCATTATTTTTCACATTAAATACACAAATTATTCTTTCCTATATAAATGTGAAAGCAAAAACATTAGATTAAATTAACTTTTATGAATGTTGCTGTCTCCAAAGTAATTAGTTGTCAAAAAATATGAACCGAAACGTCTTTCCTTCTTTTTTTTGATTTTTTTTTTCTTTTTTGGGAAATTAATTAAACATAAAGGAATTTTTTTAAAATAAAATAGATATAAAGAATAAAAATCAAATGTTTCAATAAAACGCAGCATGCTCAGAAGGCTGTTCTAAACCTGTATTGAAATTCGGTATGCTGGAAGAGATATAATCCATATCAGAAGACCAATTAGATGTACTATTAAGGTGAAAGGGAGAGTGGGTGCCGTAAGGTTCACGGTTATTTGGCAATAGCAGGATTAAAACTGTCCTGTCGATAATCATTATTTTCTGCATAAAGCATTTCTTGGGCCAATCCACCGTTAATAATGTCTGTATAATCCTCACCGACGGGACCAAGATAAGTGTTTGGAGTTGTGCTTGGTGTCGATGCCAATCTATCTGAATTCTCGAAACCTTTCATTCTATTCATGTCTACGAACCCTCTTGGTGGAAAGGCATCCGTGCCGTACACATCTGAAGCCAAGTTTGCATCCACACTTCCATATGACGACATTCTCATGTTTGGAGGCATGCTAGTTGTTGGACTGACTGCCATAGAAGACTGTACTATAGAATCGGGACTATAATAGCTAGGAGAAAAAATACTTCCCATTGGAGAGGCAGCAGCATTTGTAACAGAGTTCTCGACATTATCCGGCCGAACATAATCAACTGAACTTGTATTAGAGTTATTAGATGTCTCTACAAGATAGTTATTAGGGGTATTCGTGCTGCTGACTTCTTTAGGCGATGGATGAGGTGAAGGTTGAAAAAATGCAAGGATGTCGTTTGAATTCAAGCCCTGAGACACCGGAACGGACAATGGATCTGAATAATGACCCCAATCAGATTTATACATTTCATGGCCCTCAGGTATAGTTTCAGGTACCGTTAGTTTATTCCAATAAGTACTTGAACCAGCATTTTTAGAATACGAAGGATATGATAATAAAGAAGGGTCATCTTCAAAAGAAGGAAAGTTAGAATCAGTGGGTCCTTTTTGATCGTACAAGCCAGAAGGTGGTTGGTATGGGGCAGGTGGAAACAGTTCTTGGGCAATTGTTGCACGTCGGAAAAACAGAGAGTTGTCTGCCAAACCGAAGGAGGAATCAGGTACAGGAGGGTAACCAACAGACGAAGGAAACGAAGTCGACGGCAAGCTAGAAGCTACAGCATCAGCAACGTTAACAGCAGATACTAAACGTTGCTTTTGAGATTCAAGCCAACCAGTATTGGAATATAAGGAAGATGAAGAAGGAGAAGAAACTGTAGGTTGAGTCGAAGGTTGAAGATTGGAGAATCTGGCGGAATCGGTAGTACTGGAAGGGTGAGGTAGCGACCGCTTGTTGGGAGCATTCATATTTGTGAGAAAAGATTGAGCATCGGCGACCGTCATATTGGGAATGGAGTTGGTTGAACGTCTTCGCCTTCTTGGCTGGGGATTTTTATGAATTTTTTGTTGATGTCGAAGAAGCAAATCACGCCTGGAAAACAAACGTCCACAACCAATGGGCAAACCATCTATTTCCTGACAAACAAAAGGCTTTTCATTAGTATGAGAACGAATATGTCTCTTTAGATGTTCCAAACGGGCAAAAGCACGAGAACAAATTGTACACACATACTGTTTCACTTTTTGGGTAGATCCATTTGCGTCCTTCTTGGTTTTTTGAGTAGTACTCATAAAATTAGAGCCCTTTGATGGCTCGGTCACAAGCTTTGACTGATTATTAGTATTATTTGCTAGAGGTACAGCCTCCTTGGCCTGAGTATTTGGAGCTCCTGTAGGGGTTGCAACCAAATTATTTGTATTTGCAGCACTGAGACCAGAAGTATGCTGACGACGAGAATTAGAGGGAACCGTATGAATAGTTTGATTCATTCTGAGTACTTAATAAACGAAAATTAAAAAAGAGAATTAGAAGTCAGCAACCAATTAGGATTAATTAGAATATGTAAAAAAATATACCCTGCTTTAGTAATAGAGGTAATAGAGGCGGTAGGGAATTTGTAAGGAAAGAAAAAGGATAACAGGTATAACAATTATATGACACAAGGAAATTAAATCTTTGATGAAGTATAAGCAAGCTACTCGAGCAGCACTAGAAGGTATAGGAACGGTTGAAGCTATTCAAAGAAAATACAGGGATGAATCGATGATGCGAATAATTGAGAAACGAACGACGGTAAGAGGATACAAGAAGAGAAAAAAGAAAAGAGGGGAGTAAAAATGTAGAAGGGAAAGAAAGGCGCGTTTTCTAAAGGAAAACAAAATGAAGATACAAAGTTCGGTGATAGTAATAACACCCAACTATCCGAAAAGGCAGAACATTCAATTTTATCAAGGAAAAGTCGAGAAATATATTAAATGCGTGTGTATCGCGAGAATTTTGTGTTTACAGACAGTATTCGCCGAGATCGTAGATGAAAATGTAGATGGAAAAGCCAACAGCGCAGCCAAAGTCAAATAAGTAAAGATAGATAGAAAAGCACTTGGGATTATGGGAAAAATAAAAGAAGCAATAGAGATTCTTTTACTTAAGTTTGAATTCGTCAAAATCCATACAATCAAACCAGCAGACGACTGAGAGTTAGATCCACACAAAGCACTAGAGTCGTAAGAGATGAAAGTGAGACGAAGTGTTTTATACAAGATATGGTATGGTATGGAAGAAGTAAATCTTGTGCGTCACTCTGAACACATATAACTATGGTTCTACTGCTCCAAACGACCGATTCTTGTTGGATATATTACCCGTTCTGATGAATGACCTTCAAAAAAAAGGGGAAAACCACCAAAATTTGAGGTCTAGTACTATAAGAAGTTTCTTTTTCAAGAATACTTGGTTCTTTAACTTGTTATATACTCCCAAACGACCTACACACAGTATTCGAGAGTGGCAAATCCCGTTTTTGTTCTGTAAAAAACTATCAAAATCAAGGTTCTATGTTTCACTGCGACAAGTTCAATCCAAATCTCGTCCTTTTCAGCTTCTTTTTACGCAAAACACCTGCCTTCTCGACTTTTAGTCCTGACTCGTTTAATTTGGGTTGTCGTTAATTCGTTCTACCACCTTTTTGTGTTGTCAATCCTCCCAAGTAACAACCCTTCCAAAAGCTCATTCCAGGTAGCGAAGACTAAAGACATTAGGGGAAGCACGTTGTTTTAGGCGGTGTGGAGCTTCCTCCATATTTTGTTTCTAATTATGGGTAAACATTTGCTAATAAACCGTCGCTTACGTGGGTAAGCAGTTTTAGACACATTTCTCATGAAAACTCCCCTTAATAAGTTTCTACTATTTTCGTTCATATTTATTTCTACATTCTTCTGTCGAATATACTGTTTACCTGTCATATTCACTCTTGTTACTACAGTCGTGCGGTTTCTTGTTGCGTCTTCGTGATGGCGCACTTTTTATCAATGCATCGCTCTTGCTATTTCCGCGTCAATGGTGATAGTCTTGTGCTGTTGTTTCTTTGTTCGCTTACATGCTCACCGTGTTGATAAATAAAATGTAAGATCCATGTAATCGCAGTTAATAAAGTCTTTAGTAAATAGTAGAACTTTTTCTTTTCTACTTTTTTTTTTTTATTATTACACAAGTTTATATTCTACTACTACTTCTTCCACTTCCACTAGTGCTACTTACTCGTAGTACTATTACTACTGCTCTATACAATTAACTAGCTTTCCTTTTTTACCTTACACAACCTCTATATCACGTTCGACATCCATCAAGAAACACATAATATTTAATTTTCTTTACACTACATCACAAAAATCTAGCGCACTCGTAGTAGACCGTAAATCATTACAACTTCTCAAGTAACATCCTCATTTTCAAAACGAAATCAAAGGTCATCAGGATATATATTCATATAATCAGTAGTTTTTTTTCTTCTATGCGTACAAATCATCAGCACCATCGTTTCCAAAGCTGGGTCCATTAGCATTATTGTTTGAAGAATCAAATTGGAATCCCGTCAAGCCACGAGAGGTAAGAAGTTGGTGAGCATAAGCTTCATAACGACGAACTTCAGCATCACTAACGGAACGACGAGCCATCTTCATAGCTTCTTCAACATGATGTCTTTGAACTTGAGAAGCGGTAGTGTCTTCTTCCATGACAACGTCATCTGTTCCTGCTTCCTTTGCCTCATTTTCCTTCTTGATGTCCTCCTCAATGCTTTCCTTGATCGCCAATTTCACTGTGCGTTGGACGACAAACTCCAAATCTGCACCAGAGAATCCGTGGGTAGCCTTGGCGACAGCTCTCAAGTCCACATCCTCGGCCATAGGAGTATGACGGAGTTGAGTCTCCAAGATACCGAAACGAGCATCTTCGTCTGGAAGAGGAACATAAATCAGTTGATCCAAACGACCAGGACGCATAAGTGCCGGATCAATTTGGTCAGGTCTGTTTGTGGCACCAATTACAAACACGTTCTTCTTGCTGTTAACACCGTCCATTTCAGTAAGCAATTGGTTCACCACACGGTCACCACCACCAGAGTCACCAGCAGTTGCGCCACGAGACTTGGCAATAGAATCTAATTCATCAAGGAAAACAACACAGGGAGCAGCAGCGCGGGCCTTATCAAAAATGTCACGAACATTAGATTCGGATTCACCAAACCACATACTGAGAAGCTCAGGACCCTTCACTGAAATGAAGTTTGCAGAGCATTCGTTGGCAATGGCCTTCGCCAACAAGGTTTTACCAGTACCAGGAGGTCCAAAGAAAAGTACACCCTTGCTTGGGGTAACACCAAAGCGTAAGAACTTCTCGGCATACATAACTGGCATTTGAACAGTCTCGCGCAATTCGCGCTTGACCTCTTCCAAACCACCAATATCTTCCCAACGAACATTTGGAACTTCGACAACAGTCTCGCGCAAAGCAGAGGGGTTGCCAGAACCAAGGGCAAATCTAAAGTTCTCCATAGTAACACCAAGAGAATTCAAAACTTCGGCATCAATTTCATCCTCATCTAAGTCAATCAAGTCCATCTTTTCACGGATTTGTTGCATGGCGGCTTCAGAACACAAAGAAGCCAAATCTGAACCAACATAACCGTGTGTTTCACCAGCAATCTGTTCAAGATCAACATCATCTCCCAACTTCATATTCTTAGTATGGATGCGGAGAACTTCCAAACGACCAGTGGGATCAGGGATACCAACGTCCACTTCACGATCAAAACGACCGAAACGACGTAAAGCGGGATCGATGGAGTTGGGACGGTTAGTGGCAGCCATAACAACGATGTTGCTACGTGCCTTCATACCATCCATAAGAGTAAGCAATTGAGATACAACACGGCGTTCAACCTCTCCGTTGGTCTTCTCACGCTTGGGAGCGATAGAGTCTATTTCATCGATAAAAATAATAGCAGGAGAGTTCTTTTCAGCCTCTTCGAAAGCTTTACGGAGGTTCGATTCGGATTCACCAGCCATTTTAGACATAATTTCAGGACCATTAATTAAAAAGAAGAAAGCACCGGTCTCATTAGCAACGGCACGAGCCATTAAAGTCTTACCGGTACCGGGAGGTCCGTACATGAGGATACCACGGGGTGGTTTAATACCAATACTTTTGAACAATTGGGGATGACGAAGGGGGAGCTCAACAAGCTCACGAATTTGAGCCATTTGTCGGCGGCAACCACCAATATCATCATAACCAACCTCTGCCAAACTGCTCTCTTCATCTTCACGATTAATAGGCTCACCTTCCCAGTGAATAACGGTATCTTGACTGACGATACCGAACTCATCGGGAGCGACATCAACCACCTTAAATTCAACTTGACGCATACTTCCACGAACGACAAACAAGTCGCCCTTTCTAATAGGACGGTAGGCTTCAACGAAATAGGGCTTCAAGTACACATCGAAAAGTGACCCGGTAAGACCTTCGACAGTGTCAGCCAAAGGCAATACGGAAATACGTTCAGCATATTTAATATCAGGACAAGGGTTGACTGTTACAACATCACCTAAACGAATACGCAAGTTGTTACGCACAACACGGTTAAGACGAGCTGCACCATCTTCCATATCGTCATCAGTGAGTACAATCAAAACAGTGTCTTTCCGTCTCTTTCCTTTGACAACAACAGTATCACCTCTGAAAAGCTGTAAGGTCTCCATAGTGTTAGGAGAAAGTGTGATAACTGAATTGTCGTCGTTAGTGGCATCATCCACCACTAAGGAATTGGGTTTTCTCTTCTTGCGAAGGATTGCAGTTGCAGTTTCTTCTGCCTTTTGAGGACTAATTCAGTGTTAAAATATCGTCCCGTTAAAACTCTTCAAAAATATCAATTACTTACTCTTCTGAGGGTTTTGTGCCCTGAAGACGTTCCACTTCTGGGTTCTTATCGTTCATGGTAGATGGTTCGTCTTACTATTCAAATGATCACATCTTATATATAGGCAGTTATATACGTTTATACAGATAAAATAAGATTATTTTACTTCTTTGTTCTAAATTTAAATTTTATCAACTTTTTTCTGTATAAAATTCAATTCTTCTTCTCGTCTACTTAAAAAGTTATTTTAGATTCCAACCGCTTCCATGGTACTTGCTTACATCAGTTCCAACTGCGTTTTCAAGTCATAAGAAGGATCCGGAAGAGTCATAATAGCGTAGTATTACTATACTCACTATTCCGTAAATAAACAAACTATGTTGAAGCCTTAAAACAACATTGAACAAGTTTTCTTTCATTCAATTCTGAAGTAAAGAACGTTTTATGGAATGCATTAGAGTACATCCATAACTACGCTCGTGTACAGTCGGAGCATCTCATTAATATGTTACAATATACGGATCTTCGTACTCTGAAAATCTTTCATTATATCGTGAAACGACCAAGCAGCTGTAGTTGTCCTTTAGAATATGATAATAAAGCCTTTTAAATTAGCATATGACCACTATTTTTTTATAAGAATACCAACATGAATACTAATATGCTTATATAGATGTTGGAAGATGTCGTATAAGCATAAACAGGTTATCTAGTAGTGGGATATGTAGATACAAGCATTGAACATTTAAAAGATTAATAATACTTATTTTTACAATTTTTAACTTCTTTACTTACTACAGCGCTCATTTAGACATGCTGATGTAGAGCAGCTTTCTACTGAATTAAGTACGTATCATCCACTGGGATTCTCCAGACAATTCATGAAAGCAATATGGCAGAGGATAAACTGCTTCAGAAATATTTGCAAAGTAAGTTTTTTTTTCATTTTTTTCATTTTTTACTTTTCTTGCTAACAAACAACAGGTTCCGACAAGGACTTACGTTACATGGCTTTGAGTGATTTGGGCAATAAAATTACTAGTGAAAAGCGTTCAAATATTGCAGAAGTATTTTCCAGTGGAGATTTTATAGCCACTCTTATTCAAGCGTTAAAGGACCCTGCTCCAGAGGTTCAACAAGAAGCAGCACAATGTGTTTCATTGGTGTCTCTTAAAATCTCCGATCAAACATTGGAATATGTAGTTGAGCAACTTCTAGTTGAGTATTCTAAGAGCTACGAGAAGAATTATATAGCTGCGTTGTGGATGATACTGTCTCGATCAGATGCTCAATCCAGCTTAAGCCATTTGTATAATACAAAGATATTCCCCAAGATCATTACTATATTAGAAACCCAGAGCGTTGAGTCAGAGGAATCTTTAAGTCTTATATCACTTGCGAATGACTCAATGGGTCTGTACTCTTCATCGCTGTCAGCTTTGCCAGCCGATGTTGCCTCTGCTTCTTTTCAAGTATTCCAAAAGTACAGCAAGGAATCCCCGCGTGTCTCGATTTCGAAAAAATCTATCAATTGTATTTGCATATTATCCATGTACGGTCCTGAACAATGTTTAAATACTCTTCTCAATATTCTCAAAGTAGAATTGATGGATAAACCATCCAAGCAGGATTTGTATACAGCCGTTCTATTACTTAACCAAATTCTTATTGTTTCAACAAATAGCTCGTCAGAGCATTCGATTAAGTTTTCTGCGTCTGCACCAGGTTATCTCACGGTCATATTGAACCTACTAAAGGATGACTATGATTCATTCGACACTGTACAATTACTACTGAATACTCTTTCCCTTCTGGTCAAATGTCAAAATCCCATTGTTGAAAATACGTGTAAAGATCTGATCAATGTATTGAAGGAAAAAATCCAGTTTGACCCTAATGTGGTTTCAGATGCTGAAGATGATGAGGATATGGAAGATTTTGATGAGGAAGATGATTTTGGAAGTATGTATGAAGATGAAGAAGACAATGCATGGTTGATTAGAAGAGAAGCAATTTCAGTTGCCTCCTCGATAGTCACTTCTCATGTCGAATTGCTAAGTGTCTTATGGGAGGATTTAGGGGAATATATTCTTAAAGCTCTTTGCGATAGGGAAGATAACGTTAAAATTTTTGCAATTGGATTTCTCGAATTATTTTGCGAACAAATTCTTGTCTGGAAATCAGAAAACTCCAAGCCCAAGGGAAAAAGAAAGTTTTCAGAGCTTTCATCCCTTTCAAACAGTACTCCTGACGAGATTTTTGCCCGTTCTCTTCCTTTACTATGTACTTTTTATGAAAAGTTATCAAAAAAATCGCCATTGTCAGTCAAAACTGGCTTAGTTAATTTGGCATCCCAGATTTTCCGAGCTGTCCCAGATAAACTCGATAATCATTTTATCGGTTTAATGTCAATCTTAGACTCCTTTCAAAATTACACAACACTGGAATTAAGATTGAAACTCGATATTGTGAACCTAGTTTCTGCGATCGTTTCCTCTAATGTGAAACCTGTATATTTGGAAAAGCTTCAACCTTTAATTACGTCTCTACTCATTTCATCTTCCCAAGACAAATATCTCGAACTAGTCTTTAAAGCTATTCAAGCTGAAATACTCCAATGCGAATACTACGCGCATGTTACTCCTAACGTTCTTCGAGATGAAATTATGCAAATGGCGAATGCAAACATAGGACTTTTTTCTTCAGGAAACCTAGATCAGCGTATCAGAACATCCTTAATCGAATTCCTAACGAAAGTAGTAGTTTATTATCACAATAACATATCCACGGAATTCTTGTATTCTGTGATCACAGTTTTAGCGAACAAACTTGATGAGGAACCTACTCGTATTCAAGCTGCGAATGCTCTTGCCGAAATATTTTTACGGACGGAGAGCCTCAACCTACTAAGAGAAAATCATACAACAATGTTACAAAAGATCCTTGCCTCTTGCATTCTATACGCAAAGAAGGCCGATTTTTCACTCGTTATAAACAGTTTACGTCTATTGCAGATTCTGCTTCCAACTATACCTTACATTCTATCGGAAGATAAGACGAATGAATTGACTGAATTCTTGATTAGCTTGGAATTGGTAGAACCCGAAGCTGTGATCGCGAAATACGACTGCCTATCGGAGATACCCCTTGGGTTTTTGAAGCATTTTCGTGGAGTAATAATATCAAACTTAATTTCATTATTAGAACATAATGAAATCCCAGATGATCCAGCTTTCGTCGACTCCTTTGTGAAACTAGCCTTAAAGATTGCCGACCAGGAATTAATTTCAGACTTCATTAGGCAACTAAGCACCCTCCAAAAATCATTACAAGAGTCTTTTGTCGTTGGTTTAATTGCAAATAAACTTACAGAATTATCTGGAAATACTAGTATGGCTCAAACAATTTTTGACGATTTGCAAAACCCTAAATTAGAAAAACGTCGAAAGATATTTTCTACATGTTTCGTCGCTTCCTTAGTTTGTTCGGATGATCGTCAAACTGCTGGAAGCTACTTTCAAGCTTTAACGAATCAACTTAATTCACCTAACGAAGAAATAACCCAAGCTGCAGCAGTCGGAGTTGGAAGACTGGCGGCGAAAGATGAGCTATTTGTTCAAACATTATGTACATTATATGATTCGGATGCCTATCCGCGAGAGCTTTTGTTAACATCTTTTACTAATGTCCTAAAAAACCAATTAAGTGCTGAGACTGCTGAAAATATATGGACTACTGTATGTCGGTTTTTAGGAGACGGCGACGTTACCAAGCTACATATATCAGAATGTTTGGGATTGCTTTTGCTACAAGAATCTGTCAATCTATATCCAAAGCTTCTGGAGCTATCAACGAAAGAAACTTCTGAGTTGAAAATGCAAGCTTTAAGCATTCTTCGGTTTAGTCTTTCTTATCATCATCGGAAATGGTGTAATGCACAGAAAACAACATTTTTCTCTGTTTATAAACTAATAAATGATTCGGATGTTCATGTTCGTGAAGAAGCCTTACAGTTATTACTGACTGCAATCAGAAATAAGCCTAAGTTTATTGAAGAAATATTTACTGATCTCATATCAGCTCTATACTCTAAATCATCCGTGGACCCTGATAGCATAAGGACTGTGCAGATGGGACCTTTTCAGCATAAGGTTGACGATTGTCTGCTTCATAGACAACTCGTTTTTGAGATTGTGTACTCTTTACTCGAGTTTCCAGAGTCGAGAAACAATATAGACTTATTTATGCAGATTACTACGATGGGACTTAAGGATGAACAGTACATTAATTTGCTCTCCATCTCCATTTTAGAGAAATTGATTGAAATAGGTCCATCAGACGTATTTCAACGACTGGATTACGTACTCGAACCATTGAAGGATATTTTGAAGAAACAATCAAACGAAAAGTCGCTAAAAACGGATTCAGACAACATTCACGATTTAGTTCGTGCTGCGCTAAGAGTTGTAATCTCCTTGAAAGCGAAATACAATAATCCTGAAGTTTTGGCTTTAGACAACGAGACTAGGAAAGGTCCCTATGCTCTAGAGTATTTGAACGTGGAAAATGAATTAAAAAGCTTAAAGATTGTAGAAGCAAACTAGCGAAAACCGAACAATACGAACTGTGACTACAATCATATCGATGGTTACTTTCTGAGGAATTAGAAGAATAGCTATGCAACGACTTGAAATAAATTTATTTATAGCTGACTTATAAGCATTGATAGAAATTCTACTGTAATTATATATATATATATATATATATATATATATATATATTTATATATATCGTTACACCTACTTAGTGAAATTGCGAGACTTAATACTGCTCCTTATTTAGGTACACTTTTGGAGTAAGTCGAACTTGAATCTATTTACTTTTTGCAAGACCTAGACACAGGGCTTTGTGCTTTTGGAATATGGCTGAAGCAAAGAAAAATAATGTTACGATAAAAGTTGGGATGATCGGAGACAGTTCAATTGGCAAAACCTCGTTAATGGTTACATATGTTCAAGGATCGTTTGACGAAGAAAGTACTCAGACTTTAGGTAAATCAATCAAACATTTAAGAATCAGATACTAATGATTAAAATACAGGGGTCAATTTTATGGAGAAAACGATCAGTATTCGAAACACAGATATTACCTTCTCAATTTGGGATTTGGGTGGTCAACGAGAGTTTGTGAATATGCTTCCTATGGTTTGCAATGATGCTGTCGCTATTTTGTTTATGTTTGATTTGTCTAGAAAGTCTACTCTGAATTCGATAAAAGAATGGTACCGTCAAGCCCGTGGCTTCAATAAGGTATGTTACAACACGCGTTTAGTAACAATATATGAATATACTTTGAATGGAATTGGTTTCATTGAATGTATGCTAACTTTTGAAGACTGCTGTACCTATCCTTATAGGCACAAAATACGATCATTTTATGAAGTTTCCTCGGGAAGATCAAGAGGAAATAACAAAGCAGGTATGTAATTGCTACTACTTGGAGCTTGTAAATAACAAAATTAACCATTAGGCTCGTCGATATGCCAAAGCTATGAAAGCAAGTTTAATCTTTTGTTCGACATCTCATTCTATTAACGTTCAAAAAGTATGTTCATTAAATATGTTGTTCTCTTCTAACAGCTAGATATTTAAAATTGTCCTTGCTAAAGTTTTTGATTTGAAATGTACGATTCCCGAAATTAAGAATATCGGGGATCCAATTTTGGAATACGTCGACCATTAGCTTAATTCTTTGGTCTTTTTTTACGTCTAATTTCATCACCATATATCCCTCAGTTATTTATACTCATTCGTTTTTTGTCTTCATAATCTTTATATCATCCTACTTCTCAGTCATGGCAACAAAAATAAAAAAATATTCGACCCGATCAAAAATCTCATTCGTGTAAATATTAATATAAGTTAACAGAAGCGTATCAGACAGTTCGTATTATTTTATCTTTGAGCCACAATAATTTTCCCATTAAACAAAAAAAATTTTATTCCATAATACACCCTATATATTAAACACCACAAATTTTTTTTTTCTAGATTGCTAGTTAGATTTCTAAGCGCTCAATAGTATATCTTCCTATAGTCATATCAAGCTCTTTACCGCGAGCTCTTTGACTCTTGTTCTTCCTCTGTTCAGCCATTCCATCCTTCTTCAAAAGAGTTGCTAAATCAGCTCTATCGTCAACAACAGCCTTTGGTTGAGGATTAGGATGAACAAAAGTGTTTTCAGCTGTAGCCTTCTTCTTATGTTTTATAAGTTCCGAAACAGCAGGGAGAACAAGAGACATCGCAGTAAGTGAAGTAATTTTTGACTGCAAGCCTGAATATAATTCCTGAGCGGTATTTTGATTTTCATTACTAGCAGCAATGCCCCCAACACCCATAGCATCCAACACTGTAGAAGCAGTATAAATAAGGATCTCCATATCGAGATTCAAAGGAACCGATGTCTTCTTACCGGTAATAGAAGCACAAATTAGCTTAAATAACAGATCGAAATCTTCTTGAGCTAAAGTGAGTAGCAACGCTTCTTGAGCTTCCGCGCTATCGAATTGAGAAAGTCTCAGAAGTCCAATTTTTAGAAGCTTTGTCTTCATACTAGACAAAGCCTTTTTAATGGCACAACCAACCTCAAAAGCAGGAAGATCGAGTGTTCGTTCCAGTAACAAAAGAGCCGATTCTTTTTGAAATTTATAAATGCAATTAAAGATAGATCTTGAGGGGTGAAGTCTCAAGATCGAAGAAGTAAACAAACGATTTCTTAAAAGGTAATTTAAAGTAGCCTTAGCTGGACACAAGAGATCCAAATCTTGCTCTTGGTTAGGTGAAAAGAGAATACTTTCTATAGCATGAACAAACGGAATAGGAAGGACGCTGTTTGTTTTTAAAAGTTTCCGGTTAGTAGAGTTTTGAGTCTGAAATCCTTCAACAAACTTCAAAAACTTGGCATCAAAAGATTCACCATCTTTCGTTTGCACAAACGTTTGAAGCTGTTGCAACTCATTCCGCAGGGAGGTATCTTGCAGTTGCACATTCTTTAACAACTGCTCGCAAAGAGTGACGCTGTTCTTTGACTTTGTAAGAGCGCCATCAGCTATGGTTTCAGGCTTTGTTAAAATTCTACCAATTTTCGCTTTTCTCTTTCCAATTGCATCCGCAAGAGACATAACTGACGGCATTGTAAATGGAAGTGATGCAATAGTCTTCTTCTGCAATAAAATGATATTTCCAGAAATAGTTGTATTTGTCTTCGAGCCACTTCTCCTAGAGGGGTTTCCGTTTATGGTCACTGTTATGAATGCGATATCATTTTCCGTATCAAAAACGTCCTGAATAGTACCATATGTTAAATCCCACAAGGAAACCTGATTTTTCGTTTGCACAAGACAAAACTTATCAAATATTAAATCCACATTAGATAAAGCCGGCATATCTTCTAGCTGGAAAGATTTTACACGTTGATATGAACCATTGGATTCATTAGAGGCATAAATGAAAACATTTTTGGGAAAAAAGGCAAATATGTTTTCACAGTTTTTTGTCAGCAAGACGTGGGTAGGAGGACTAGAAGAACCTAATTCAATCGGCTTTGTGTAGAGAAATCGTTTCTCTGATGTGGAAAAAACACTTACATAGAATTGCTTTATCTTTTCGATATTAAGTGCGTAAAGAAGATAGATATTTGTCGTGGTAGTTGAAGAATTGACGGAAGGCAAAAGGTCTTCGCCAATTTGACTTTGAGTCTTTCCGTCCATGTTTGAAGAGTTATTCTCTTCATTTTCTTCTGTTTTCGGTACAACCTGTTTGGATACGCAACCAGTTTGAAACAAAGTAGCCGACCCTTGAATGGAGGCAGCAGACTGAATCATATCATCCTCTGGATCAAGAAACGAAACTTCTCCATTTGTAAAGACAAGTACTAGCTGCCCAGAAGATGCAATGAATTGGATAGAAAATATGGGCTTGTTAGACAAATCCCGAAAACGTACCTCACCATGCTCTTGAAGTTCATTATGCTTCCAGCTTAATAACTTCCATTCACCCCTACTTTTTGCGGATGATGTACAAGCCCAAATGTAATGCGAATTTCCCTCATGGAGGTACATGGGCTTACAAGAGAAAATAGTTTTTTCTGGTAGTGGACAAGATGCAAACAGACGTTCTTCCCTGAGATTATAGATTTCTATTCCATGTTTTTCAATTTGTACTGCTACAAATGATGATGATTCCTGTCCGTTTTCTAAAGCCACAGTACCGCTAGAACGATATCCATTCTTTTTTTCTACGGTAGAGGAAACAGAAACCTCACCCAATAAGGACAATTCACCAAAAGAAGCCATTTCGTCCCTTATTTACAAAACACTCGTGCTAGATTAACAGACCAAACGCCTAATGGCAGTGTTTTGGGACTTTTTTGATTTTGCGAGGATTTGGTGGTGGTAAAAGTCAAGGACCAAAGTGTACGCAAAACACGAATTCCCTTGCTGCAACTGAAGAACTAATTTTCTCGAGAAAAATATCCACTCTTTTATTTGAAACTTCAGTATTTTCAAAGAATCAATAAAAAAAGATAGCAGTTAATTTCCTTTGAAGCCTATAGTCCATACTTTGGAAATATTTGGTTCGTTGTATTTCGTTACAATTTTTTATAATCTATACCGAACGGTACCACACGACGCTATTTAACCTGTATTGAATAAATAAACAAAGAGTAGTTAAATTGGGTCGAGCAGAAACAACTAAATTTGAAAAATTATGCAGTAAAAGGTTGTTTTCTGTTATGAAACTTTTTTTACTCTATATTATACATAAATAACGCTCAAAATCGAATACAACCAGAATTTTGTTTGTTCAACTGCAATATGAGAGTTCAGAAGCAGAAGTCAAAGAAAACAACCTTTCTCGATGGAAAGTGGAAACTTTTCAACTTATTTTTATATAACTTATAGAAAATGCATTGACTATGTTTTTATTTTAAAAGAATCAAAAGACGTAATGTTTGTTTATTTATAGTGGATCACTAGTATATTAAAAAAACAACAAGGATGGTTGTAGTTGGATTTTCTAACAGAAAACATGGCATAATGGGGTTTTTAAAACTCATCCAAATATGAAAAATTTAAAAATTTTATTTTTATTGTTGTTACTTGCCCAATTTACTCATCTCGCTTTCTTTCTTTGTTTGGACGTTTATGACAAGGGAGATCTGGGAAAGAACGATTTTTGCTAGCATCATTATACCTCTGCATAAACCGTTTAAAACTGATGGCAGAAATATACTATTGGGATTGGAGTAATGAAGCAGTATGTTCTTGGATTGAGCAGTTGGGTTTTCCGTACAAATCTATTTTCCAAGGTATGCTACAATGGTCAAGAAGCAAGAGGAAGCATGGGAATTGATTTTGATTGCATTTTCCTGCGTTGGTTTTTTTTCGTCAAAAAGAAAAAGAAAATAGGATTTTGTACATTATAGAGCGAGCATACCTGCTTTCTTCTTATTTACTTCTAATGAAAATGTACACGGAAGGTCAAGATACTAATTAGATTACAATAGAAAACTGCATTTTGGGGAAAACTCTTGTCTTAATTAATTCAAATGATCTTCGCGATATGGGAGTTTTGAGTATAGGTCATCGATTGGATATATTATCGGCTATACACGATTTGAAAGAAAGCCATAATGAACAAGCAAAAAAAGAAAATATGCGTTCTACGCAAGAAACAGATAATTGTGAGGAGACGAATACTCAAGAACGAGTGAAGTTATCGCTGTTGGCTTTAGAAAAGCGAATCGACTACCTAGAAGCAGAAAACGCCAAGCTCGTGAAAACAATCAATTCATTGAATTCCGAGTTTCTTCCTCTTTTGAGAAAGCTTGCCTTGAATTTTAAAGAAACGAAATTTATCAATTCAGATACATGTTCCGAGAACAGCTCAATCTTTCAACCTTCACAATCTTCGCCAACTGTGGCAGGAAGTTTTGATTTGGAGGTTAATGATCAAGCTCCTTTGAATACTACCGAAAGCAAGAAGGTTCCTAAAATGACTGTAAATTCTTCCTACCATGAAGTGTTAACGTCTACCTTACAAAAGTACCGCATTGATCCCAGCACATGGCTAAGCTATGAACTATTACTGAGTTATGACGGAAAAGAGCATCCAATTTCTACCGATATGAAACCTCTCCAGTACTTTAGAAGTCTGCAGAAGCATGGCAAATCGCCTTCCTTCATACTTTCCCGAAAAGCATAATCATTGAACTTTTTGTGTAATTGTTGCCCTTTTTGTTTTTTCCGTTTTTGTGTATTTTCTCTCTAGGAAAGAGAGTATAGAAGATGACTTCTAATTTATAAACAAGCATAAAGAAAAAAAGTAGAAACCTCTTTTTATTTTTTTTTAGAATTACGACGACTTTACTATTCATAACTTCTCTAAACTTCACTTTAATGCAGATTTAATTAACAGAGAAAAATAAACATTACTATTTACATAAAGAAGAGTCAAGGGAGGAAACAGGCTACTCAAACGAAAATTATATGGCAATTAGAGCGTATGAAAAATGAGAACGTAAAGAGAAACATGAATGAATGATGCATAACGGAAACACAAAGGAATGAATCTAAAGGATGTTGGACTCGGTAGCTTCTTTGGGGTGTTCGATTTAGTAAATGGTGCAGGTGTTCCAATTTTCATATACTGAAGAAGAAGACGAAGAAGAAGAATAGGACGCGGTAGAAGGACGGCCAAGGACGGCGAAATGACGAAGAAAAAACTGCACTCTTGGATGAAACCAAAGGAAGGAAACATTGGAGTTGAAGGAATTCATGTTAAAAGATGACATTCTGATTCTTTCGTCTTTTCTTTTTTGTTTTGTTCTCTTTACGCATTTAGAATTGGTCTTGTGAGACAGAGAATCCGGCGATACTGAAAATGTTGGACAAGTTGATGAACCATCACTCAACTGATCAGGACTTCGAATGCTTAATTTTGTATTGGTGCTAGAGCTATCAAAGCTAAACCGATCACTTAAACTGCTTGAGGAAATACTCAGATCGCATGAAGGTACCGAAGTGGATGAAGGCACTGTTGTTTGCAACGTATGTCCCAGGATTTTTTGTATAGATGATTCAAATTCATTAAAGCTCAACGTACTGATATCTAAAGATTCATCTTGTGTCGAAAGAGACGAAGCGCTTGACCAGGAAAACCGGCTGGGCAATTCAGATAAAGATGCTGCAGGCATGGCAGAAAAAAATTGGGCTATTCAACGAAATTCATTTTGCTTAAATAAATTACTTTTATATACCAACAAAGAAACTCATTTGGGTGATTTATGCTTTCCCCTGTTGTTTAGCATGGCATTCCTTTTTCGGTCTCCTATGCATACATTACCAGCCCTGCATCCACCCAGGTCTCTCCGACTTCCCATATACCCCCACACGAGACCCTGAAAGAACTATTTAGGGACTATGTGGGATTCTGGTTGAGCTATCCGTAGGAGGTCGTCTTAAGTGAGGGAGTAGTATGCGATGCTATTGTTACTTCGTGGTTGATACCTGTTCTACGAGGATAGAATACCAAACTGCCTCAGAAAACGAACTTTTTTGATAAACGACGGTCTTTTAGGTTGCAGAGAAGTACTATTTAAAGGAAACTTAGAATTCTTTGGAATGGAAGATTACTTGAAATGTTTCTGCTTTATCTCGGGGGTCGACGATGAACGTAAGTAATGATGATTGACGTTTGAACAAAACATGGAGTCGGGATTCACAAGAAAACTTTGCATGAAACTTTTTTAAGCGACATCTTGTTTGTTTTTGCAAGATTCCTTTGTTCTTAGAAAGTCTCAATTGGTATGGGGACGAATTTATCTGACTCATGTATAGACGACAAGGTACTAGTGGTTGTAACTGCATTCTTGAAACCGCTGCTGGATTCTGGAGTTACTGATATAATACAAAGAATATACGATAGAGTACGTGAACTCGTGTCTGCCGACGAAAATTACACAGCAGTATTTTTTTCTCATGAAAGCAACATCCTTCCTTACTTGAATTTTTGTACAAAGGCATACATGAATATGGACTATTATTTACACAAGCGCGTTAAAGCTGTTCATGTAGTGCACTCGGATTGGGTGTCTCGCATGGCTATCCGTACGCTGCTTAGTTTTGTGAGTCCAAAGTTTTACCAAAAATTCCATTATAGTTCCTCACTCTCTCATCTTGCAAAGCATGTTCCGCTTCAACAATTAAAACTCCCAGTCATGATTTATGAATTTGATCGCACGATTGAGCCTCGGATTTTTTCGAATGCTAGCATCCAGCAAAAATCGTCGATGAACAGTTATTCTTTTCTTACCCCCATACAAAAGTGGTCTCGGCCTCCTAATGCGTTGATTGATGCATGCAGAGTGATTCGAAACTCTTTAGATGTGCAAGGTTTGTTTCGCCGATCATCTTCTAAAAAGCACTTGGATATTCTCATTGAATTATACGAAAATCAATGCATCGTCGATCTTGAAAGCTTTGGTGTGTTTTCCGCCTGTGCATTAATCAAGTATATCTTTCGCTCAACGAGCATGCCTTTGTTTACCAATACGTTCGTTGAAGACCTGTCGAAAGCTCAAGACGAGTATCTCCATGAAACGAATGATTCCCTCGTGTTTCTACGGGCATTTGTAGAAAGAAATATGGACGAAACCTCTCAAAAGGCCGCAAGATACATTTTCTCTCTTTTATTCGAAATAGACAAGCATCAAGAAGAAAACCTCATGAATTCCCAAAACTTGATCATTTGTGTAGGCCCATCTTTTCTCCAGTCCAACGATATAACTTCGTTGTTGGTCATGAAAGAAAAAGAGTCCGGACCTTACTTTAAATTTTTACAACTTTCAATTTTGCATTGGAGGGAAATATTTACAATTTCGGAGAATTGGGATGTGTATTTGTAATGCAGAAATGCTGGGGTCTTTTTCTTTCTACATACAAGAAAAGCATAAAGCATGTCCTTTTATTTATTCATTTTATTCATAGAGTGATTAAATTAATGATGTGTTCAATGTTAATGGTAAGCTATGTTATTTCTCTCCTGATTGAAAACGAAATGGGGTTTCAATTGTAATGGTACATATAATAAAGAAAGCAAACACGAATAATAATTATTATTATTTTAATTAGAATCAAAGGAATTATAAGAACGATAAACAAAACGTGAATTTTATAAGTGATTTTCGCTGCAAGTAATGCCAAGGTAAAGCATAGAAAGTCATAAACTTAACAAGGATAGGATCAACAAAAACTAACGTAGAAAGAGGTGATGGATGAAAAAAGGACAGGCAAAAATCGTTCAAAGAGGAAAGAGAAGGTTTTCAAGGCAAAAATGAATTTCCATCTAAAGGAGAGTCTTTCTTAAAACAAAGGGGAAATCCATTCGGAGAAAAAAGGGAAAGAGGAAAGGAGATTTTTTACTGTGAAGGTTTTTCAGAAGAGTCAGAATCGTTGGATGATGAAGAAGAAGGAGACGATGACGATGACTGGCCAGCACGAAGAGGAAGGTTTAATTGACGAAGACGTTCTTCTTCCTTTGCAACCAAAACTTGCCATTGATATTCACCGGGGTAGTGTTCTTTTGAGCTTGTCTCGACAGGGATCAGCTTGGAATGGTCGGTGGGGTCGGTAACGAGTTTTTCATGGGTGGGAGGTTCCAAACGATTGGCAACCGCGGTGAGGTAAACGCTTCCCAAAAGAACAAGCACAGTAACACCTTGGGCATACATTCTTGCCTGGACGAGTTTCTGAGGAAGGGTATCGTAACGATTGCGAGATGCAGCATACATACTTAAGCCAAGAGTGCTTGCCCAAGTACCCAAAATGATGGGCCACTTGTGTTCATTGTAATAGTACAAAGCCCTATACTTCCAAGGGAGATGTTTAGCGGAGTCATCGACTTCCTTGATTTTGCTGAAACGATTCGTATCGAATCTCAAAGTCGCTTTATCGGCATAAATAACACTGACAGCAGAACCGGCACCAATGACGAGCCAAGCTTTACGAGGGAACGAGAGGCGGCGGAAACCAGGAGAATATCTACTTCCAACAATACATCCAAGGGTACCAAGCGCAGATCCAACGAGTCCACCACGGAAGAGAGCAGAGTAGATGCTTTGATTGAAAGCTTGTGTTTCTTGTTGATCAGCTAGAGTCATATTTGCAACCAGACAGATATTTTTAAAACAAGACGAAATCCGATGAAATAAAATGAATGCAAGTCAAATCAAATCAAATTCAAACTTTCACAATTGTAAAGACAACTGGGAATACAAAGCCCAGTCAAACGTGGAAAATATTGTGAATAGGAAAGAGTAGCTTCTAAATCCCATTCCAATGTCTTTTTATAAATCCGTTGGGATCCTATCCGCGTAATAAAAACCGAATTTCCTCTATCGCCAAATCATTATGCTCACCGAACATTAGACCAACCACTAACTGGCATCTCATCCAAGAATCAAATCTGTTTGGTGAGATCTAAACTTTTTCCAAACCAAGGTTTAAAGAAGCGCACACTTTTATTCGTTATTTTTTTACTGTATATAAACGATGCTTTTATAAAATTTTACCATATTCTGTCGTAATGCGTTATGTGACAAAGAGCGAAAAAAAGTGAGAAGGAGTGAGAGGGCCTGTGTCAGTCAGTGTATGTCATGAATGACTATATGACTGAGTATTAAACAAAGACAAAACGATCAGATCAATAAACAAATGCGCTAAAGGTGTTGTCATTTTCTTTTGGACAGTTACATTTCCTTGTCAAGTCCAATTTACCATGCATTACTCTGAAGGCCCTTTGTAATCCTTTGTAAAAATTTTTTTTTTTTTTTTTTTTTTTTTTTTTTTTTTTTTTTGTGGCTACTTCGTTAAAGAACAATAAAATACTTCATAGTTTTCGCTTGTTTTGATTACAAATATAGTGCTTTTTTTGCTTGTACAATTCAAAGAAGGTTGAAAAATCATTTTCTTATTAATAAACGAAACATTCTTCTCTTCAATACTTGTTTTTCATAGTCGTCTTGTATATATTCTTTGTGTTCAACCACCATGGTTAACACTTTTATCTTGTAAAGATTTGTTCCCTGTTGTTACTTCGTCTTTTTTGGTATGTCAACGTAAGATTTGTGTCCTTCATCAACAACCAACATACCAAGTAAGAAACAAGCTATTTATAGAAATTGATCATTTGCGTCAAGCTCTTCTCTTTTCGTGTTTGGAATTGCTTTGAATTCTCTTCGGAATTCCCTGATCGATTCAAGAAAAGGATCATTCTGTTTCATGACACTTGAGAGAATCGCAAGCAATTTCAACCATCTCATTTTTTGTTTTGTTTTTGCTTCATTTTGAATAGATTTTTGTCCATCTCTTGGAATTCGTTTTCGAAAACTCGAGTCAGTAGTAAGTACCGGAGAAATTTTTCTTTCTTCTTGTTCTTGTTCTTCTTTGTTCACTTGATCTTGATTTGATCCTGTCCTCGTTCTTCTTTTCTTTTTTCTTTTTGAGTGAATCGTAGCGATCCACTCGGTGAGTGTTGCTTTGTCAGATTTCTGGCAATTTGTTACATATCCGTGAATAGTTTTCTCTTTAATCTTTTCTTTTTTTTTTTCTTGTAGACTATGTCAGCGTCGAACAGCCAACGGGGTTCAAGCTTTTTTAAGGATGATGATCAACTTGTTCAATCTCCAGTAAGTTCTCCTTCCTTACAAGAATCCCCACCATCTTCGCCGACTCTTAGTCAAAGATTGCATAATTCAAAGGATGTGCAAAGTCCAAGACTACCCTCTCGTTTCTTACAAAATGATACTGGCTCCACACAGAATGCCTCTTCTCAACATGCGGATTCCTCCATAAAATCGCAAAATGCTACCCCTCCTCATCATTCAACTTCCACAACCCCCGACACGTCTTCCTTACATTCTTCCGATTCTTCTCCTGTTCCATTTCACTTAAATTCTCCTCACATGCCAAAACGAATGGTCTCGGGTGGGTACTTTGCATTACCAAAGCAAGTCTCTTCTTTACGCACAGAGTACCGGCCTGCTTCTGTCCATCACATGCCCAGCTTTCATCCACCTAGTGATAGTGCTCCACCGTCTCCCCTTTTACTTGCCCAAAGTATGAAACGAAAAGGTTCCACAATGAGTATACCTGGACAAACCTCCAGTGTGTATTCGAATCCAAATTCCGAAGGTGAGGGCACTGCACTTGAGGAAAAGCTAGTAATTATTATGGTCGGTCTTCCGGCTCGTGGCAAATCGTACATCGTTAACAAATTGGTTCGATACTATAATTGGCTTCAGTATAACTGCAAAGCCTTCAACGTTGGAAACTTTAGACGGCAGCAAGCTTCTCATCAACGTGACGATGCCTCTTTTTTTGATCCTTCCAATCCCGAAACTTCAAAACTTCGAGAAGACATGGCGATGAACACACTTACTGCCTTGCTTGATTGGTTTGAAAACGAGAATGGTGTCGTCGGCATCTTCGACGCTACCAATAGTACCTCCAGCCGGAGAAAAGCCGTTGTCGAACACTTAAAGAATGTTCCATACGTAACTACCCTTTTCATTGAGTCGATTTGCAATGATGAGCAGTTAATTGCCGCCAACATGAGAATGAAGCTTTTTGGTCCCGATTATAGAAATATGGATCCTGAGAAGTCACTTAGAGACTTTCAGGAGCGTGTTCGGTTGTACGAACAAAAGTATGAGCCGCTCGGAAAATTCGAGGAGGATTTGAATTTACGCTACATTAAGGTCATTAATGTAGGCAAAAAGGTAGTTGCCTTTAATATTCGGGGATTTCTCGCTGGTCAAGCAGTTTTCTTCTTGCTTAATTTCAATCTTTCACCTAGACAGATTTGGGTTACTCGTCATGGAGAGTCCGTGGATAACACTCTGGGACGTATAGGAGGTAATGCTTCATTAACCAGTCTTGGAAAGCAGTACGGAGAAGATCTTGCAATGTTCATTGAAGCAAAGCGTGCTGAATTTCAAGATCGATTGTTTTATGATATGACAAGGGAATCAAATCTTATGCATGGCGGTAATTTTCATGAAAGAAACGAATATCAACCCGATTTTAATAACCAATCTCCAATTGAACCAACAACACCTATTGAGTTGGATCCAGAAGATGAAGAAAAGATTATTAAACCTTTCAGTGTATGGACGTCAATGATGAAGAGAAGCATGGAAACGGCTGCATACTTTGACGATGAACAATATGATATCAAGGCTATGCGAATGCTGAACGAAATTTGTTCGGGTGTTTGCGATCAGCTTACATATGAGCAGATAGAAAATACGTACCCTGAGGAGTATGAAGCTCGAGCATTGGATAAGCTTAATTACAGATATCCCGGATCTGGTGGTGAAAGTTACCTCGACGTTATATATCGACTTCAAAGTGTTATTGTCGAGATAGAACGTATGAAACATCATGTTCTAGTTATCGGACATAGAGTCATTACAAGAATCATAATCGCGTATTTCCTGGGATGCCGTCGAGAAGATATTGCACATCTGAATGTGCCTCTTCACACTGTTTATTGTATTGAGCCACAACCATACGGCACAAACTTTTATCAATATAATTATGACCCGCAGACACGCACTTTCACCCGTGTACCCTTCCATGTCTAATTGAGAAAAAAAAGCCTGAACCGGCATTGGTGTCTAATGATGTTTATGAAGAAATAAACAAGAAAATAATAAATACTAAAAAATCTGGTTTAAAATGCAAGTTTGTTGGTTACTATATTTTTATTCATATTTGCGTTTTGTTATTTTATTACTGTCGTGTAAATTGACTTTAGTTAACAATATTAATAAATGATCTGAATGCCTTTTACCTGCAAGTATCATCACAATAACTTACCAAGAAGAGATATCCTTCCAAGCCTGGACTTGTGTATATATGTTGCTTCTTATCTACAATAACACGACAGCTACTACCATTTTGAAATACTGTTACTGTAACAAAAATTTACATAAAGAAACCCTTTTGGTACATTGATTTTGAGACTATCGAGCTTATACCTTGAAAGCACGAGACTTTCTACGACCACGAGCTCTCTCAAACTTACGACCTTCAGAGCGGACGTGAGGAGCCTTGTGCTTGTGAGGACCGAAACCAAAGTGACGGAAGGCCTCACGAGCATGCTTTCTACCACGAAGGAGAACAGTGTTGCTACCAGTGGGAGCACGGAGAGCAAGTTGATCGAGAGTCATGACTTCACCACCAGCCTTCAAGATACGAGCACGGGCAGACTTGGTAAAGCGAAGAGCAGCGACAGAGAGCTTGGGAACAGTCAACATACGCTCATCGTCGGTAACGGTACCAACGGTAACGACGGTCTTGCCCTCGAGGTCAGAAGCCTTGCGGCTAGTCAAAGCAGCAATCTTGGAAATAGAGATAGGAGGGCGGTTGGTCTTGGATTGAAAGAGACGCTTCAAGATAGTCTTGTTGAAACGTGAGTCAGTACGACGGGCCAAGAAGCGGTATAATTTAACCAAAAGCTTCAAGTACACGTTCTCAGAGGCAGGCTTGCTGCGTTGAGACTTTCTCACGTGGTGTCTCTCAATGTCGATACCCTAAAGACGGAATTAGTCACTTATTCTTAATTAATGCATTTCAAACGCAATATCTTTATTACTTACCATCTTGGCTCGGTGTAGGTAGCATTTCTCACTCAAAAGTTGTGTATTGAATTGTGACTGTTCTGTGTTGTAGGGTAGGGTTGGTGTGTGAGGTTCGACGCCTTTAGTATATGAGACCGAGAAATTGTACTTGGGATATTTGTAATGGAAAAAGATCATAAATTACATACGGCTAATGAATCCCCAAAGTTTTTAAAAAGCGTGCTCGTGTCTGTGCTGTCTGGCGGTACAGGTGCGTCTCTTAGTAGAACTGTAACCAGTCCTTTGGAACGGATGAAAATTATCTTTCAAGTTCAAAGTAATAATGAGTATAATAGCATATTTTCTACAGTTTCCAAAATATGGAAACGGGAAGGCATTCTTGGATTTTTTCGCGGAAATGGAACGAATTGCTTACGGGCATTTCCTTACGGCGCAGTTCAATTTGCTACTTACAGTGGATTAAAACAACTCACATTGCAAACCTCCAGTAGAAATGATTTGAACAATTATGAGAGACTAGTTTTTGGTGCCATTTCAGGAGTTAGCAGTGTCGTTAGCACCTATCCGTTGGATATTGCTAGAACAAGGCTTTCAATACAGACAGCAGGTTTAGTCAAAGTTAGCATGAATGATGGTTGTAATACACATTCAGCGAATCTCATGTCTACTTTGAGAACCATTTATCGTAATGAAGGAGGAATTGCTGCATTATATAGTGGTCTTCCCGCAACTTTACTCAATGTAGTGCCTTATGTATCTATCGTATTTTTCACATATGAATGGTGCAAAGAGTATTTTTTTTCCGGACGGGATCTTAATGTCTTAGAAAAACTCTCTCTCGGCGGGTTTAGTGGATTTGTTGCTCAGACATTTGCTTTTCCGGCTGACGTTCTTCGACGAAGATTCCAAGTAAACCGAATACCTGGCATTGGATACCATTATACAAGTATACCAGACGCAATTGTGAAAATTTACAGCAAGGAAGGCTTGTTTGGTTTCTTCCGGGGATACTTCAGTAATTTGTTGAAAATTATCCCCGTGATGAGTATTACTTGGTATACCTTTGAAACGGTGAATAAGGTATTTTCAAACCTGTAAGAAAAGATATGCTGTAACTATTAACGATCTAATTCTCTTGCTACACGCAACAACTCTTCGCTTTAATGATTATAATCGTAAAACATTTTTTTTTAAGAATAAGTCTTGATTAATGAATGTACGTTAAGAATAAAACATGAGATTAATCTTTTTCATCTCCTTCCTTACTTTAACCAACAATGAGCGTCTAGAGTAAAAGTTTGAAAGGATACATCTGCATCTTTCTTTGGAAAACATCAACAAGGAAGCTATAGCCAAGCCAAAGTACGACAAGCCAGAAAAAGATAAAAAGTGTTTGGCGTTTAGCACCCTGAACTTTTGGAGCAATTACAGCAAGGAAGATTGTACTCATAGTTAAAGCAGTATCTGTATAAAGTTAGTATGGGTTTCTACGAAAAAGCTTGTTTATACATACAGATTAACGAAACAACCTGCACTTCTGCACCAAATTGATATTGTTGTGAGCCGGCTAACCAAAGATTTTCACCATGTTCGCCTCGTTGACTATAAGGACTGAATCGGATACGAGTGAACATGAATCCGCTGCTCAATGTAATGACAGTGATAATGCTAAGAGCAGCCCACACTTTTCTACTGGTGAAAACATTCAAAAGCATTTTTCTGGTAAAGAAAAGAGCGGCACCGCATAAGACGGTCGATACCAGAGAAGCATACTTTTTGGCTGGATCTTGACGGTAAACAATAGGAGCACCCTTGCCAGTTTCTTTCAAAACCAAGGCAGCCAATTTGTCGGCATCAACACTAAAAAGGAGTTAATGAAAACACTCTTACAATATATGGACTCGTATTGCTTACCCATTGCTCAAGTCTGCCGCAATAGGAACGACAGTCTTGGGCTTAAATACCCAGAAGTTGGGAACGGTTTCGATACCGAACTAATTATGTTAATAACCCGTAAATCATAGTGACGGTAAACTCTTACCTGTTCAAACAAATTCTTATTTTTACCAAAGTCCGCATACACGAATCGGATACCGCTGTCCAGACCATATTTTTGCTTGTAAGAGTAAGCTAATGCTTTAAATTGGGGCTCAATAAGGCTAGATTATCAGTAAAACGAACGCATGAGAACAAAATCCAAAGACTTACCGGCAAATTTCACAGTTCATGGTCGTAGCATCGACTGAAAATAATGCTACTGTAGTGTGATCTTGTTTACCAGTGACAATTCGCTGGAAAAGTCTACCAGCGATAGCGATTACTCCATTGTCATCAGCGCGAGAGTTCAAATCTGGTTTTGCAAGACATGCAACCACAAAAAGTGTTAAATAAGTAAGAATTTTGCCAAACTTCATATTGGCTTTGCGTACGTGCGCGTAGTCTAGCAATAAGCACTTAGTTGCGTATTCGGTGAACTTGCCTGGAACGTCACCGAACGGTTACCAATACGGAAAACGGTTTAATCATATATACTGAAATTTAACATGTTTACGTTAATAAACAAATGAGCCAAAGAATGAATTTTTCGTAACAAAAACAGTAGACACATGAAAGAAGAAATTATAATTTACTTGTAAATTCGCTTGACTTTTGAAAAAATGATGGAAATAAAATTTTGCCAAGAAAAGGAAATATTTTGATCATCTAAAGTCTAATGTCAGTAGTTTTGGTTTTGACCATGAATTGCATAATTGGGCGTATCTTTTACTTATATTTTGAAGATATATACTATCGAAATTGATCATTAAAAAAGTGTTGAGAGGATACGTTTCCTGTCTGACGGGCACACTTTGTACTAAAGTAAATTTACCAGAGCGAGTTACTCATTTGGAAGATTGTGATTGAGTCATAATAAACGCCTGAAAAGCAAGTGAAATGCTTTAGAACTAAAAATGAATCTCGTTCAGAGAACAGTCTTTGTTAGTAGTTGGAAAAATCGCTTGATTAGAGGCATAGACTGGCAATTTTCCATCACTAGTCTGAACCAAAAGTTCTTCTACTCTACGAAGCAAAAAAAAAGGAAAACAGAGTCTCTATCTTCTTATAGAGCTTCCTTGGAGAATGATTATTATACTTTCTTAAAGCATGTAGGTTTTTGGAAGTTAGTGAGTAAAAATATCTGGTTACCTATGGATATTGTTTTTAAATGTTTACTATTTCTTAATAAGGAGAAAGGAAAACCATATAGCTACTTAATATGAAGTTGACTGACAGTATCACTAACCAAATTATTTTAGATACATGAAAAGGAAAATATATTTGCACCTGGTCAACTGGTAATCAATTTGGTAAGGAAATCTTTTTTTTTTTTTATTATTATTATTTTAGTCCATTAACATGGCAAGGGTTCTTCTCCAGGAATATGGAACAACGTTGCGTCTGAATATATAGGCTCTGAAGGAAGAGTCGTTTCCGTCGATATAATTCCTTCAAGATCTCCAGCTAACTGTAGCATGATACAGGGAAATTTTCTGAGTATGGCTATCCAAGACGAGATTGTGAAAGCGGGACTACGTGCCAGAAGACTACAAGAAGCACTGGTACAATATGGTGATCCCTCCTCTATACCTTACCTCCAGTTGGCTCTTGAACATGAAGAAACTGCTGAAAAGCAAGAATCGCTTCTTAAGGAATTATGTGCCGATGTCATAATCAGTGATTTGAATCGTCCGTTTCCAATGGTTCAGGGATTTGAATTCTCTATTTCGAAAAGGCCTTACATGGCTATGCGAAACCGTGAGCTATTGACTGTAAAGGATCATTTAGATTCTTTGTTTTTGGCTCAATCTTCATTGGTATTTGCTCTACGTGGCTTAAAACAATCGGGGACCTTTCTTTGTAAAGTCGTAAACGGTCCAAACCTCCCTACCTTGTTAGAAGATTTGACAATGTGCTTTTCCAAAGTTAATAAGCATGTCATTAAAGGTGTCTCTGGGAATGATAATTCGGTCGTTTATCTGTGTAAAGGAAAACGATCAACTCCTCCAATAACGTTACTCAACGTTTAGACTAATATATACTCCTGGTATTTTATAAAAATGATTTAGTGATTGACCATCAGTTCATGCTTCATCTATTGAAAGAATCTGCTGAGCAAGTTCGTTCTGAAGGCAACGGTCTACAATTTTTGTTATATATTTTTGCATCTCTGAAATTGATTTTTTTAAGTCTTTGTTTTCAATTTCCATTTGAAGTAGACGTGATTTGCTGCTGCCCATTATTTCACGAATTAACTCCTTTCGGACGGCTTCCATTTCTTCTTGCTCTTTCTCAGAGACTGTGTCTGAAATAGCCTATTGTTCATTAGAAATGCTGCACTTCAATTCTGGTTTGGTTTACCATTTGTAACAACGTCATTTGAAGACGCTCGTTTGCTTCTTTTAAGCGCTGGTTTTCATTCATAATATCTTTTTCATTGTCTCCCAGACTTTCTGTTTTGTTTTGCTTCTCAGTTAAGATTGTACTACTGGTATTCCTATCTCTTGCAGTACTGAAGTTTTCGTTCATGTAAAGAAAAGGAACATCCGATTCACATAATTCTTTTCTCAATGAATCAGCATCCGAGAAGTATTCTGTATTAATAGAACTTTTGCTCCTTGCTTGGTCCTTTATAGTATAGTTTGAATTGGAACTAGGACGATACTCTTCATTCGGAAGAACAGACGACGATATATTAACTATATCCGTTCGTTCTCTAAGGATAAAATCTTCCATTTTCTCTTTTGAAGCGTAAGGGATTATGATTGTTCAGTTGGAGCGGGTTTCTTAACTCCTTACAGAGTAAACAAACAGTAAACAAACAAACCAGATTTCCGCGTTATCCCGCGCAGTTTTTTTTTTCTGAATATAAATATATTTATTGCGAAAAAAACTATAAATAAAGATCTTTAATAAATGTTTACGACTTCAACTGTGAATTGACTATAAATTAATTTGCAAGAACTATGATTATCTAGATATATTAGCCCTAAAGAAAGAAATATTAAAAATAGATGAATAGTTTTGGATTGGTAGAATTAAAAGACTTGAAACGGATATCAGGAGTCTAGAAAGTAAATCGGGTCATTATAGATCTGCCATAGCAGCATCAACATTGTGAAAAAACTTGCAATACCAACAGGAACAACAGCAAAGACTGTGATTTCTAAGAAATCTAAATTATGTCTGTTTGAAAGAGAATTACCGGCGGATGAAGAAGACGGAAATGGGGCAGTTCGGGTAATGGGGGAAGTAATCCAATCCTGAACGATGTAAGAAGCAGTTTGAAAACAAGATATTGCAATCCAAGCGGGGAGCAAAAGGGAATTATCGCCGTGAGTAATGAAATTGACACTCAAGGAAACAAAGGAAAAGCTGATAACATTGAGGGACAATAAACGGATTATTGTGGGAGCGATTGAATAATGAATAAGCCTAAGTATTAGCTAAAATGCTGCTATTTTCAGTTTCACACGTACCATTTTAAAAGAAATCCCGTAGTTAACACAAAAGACAAGTACCCTGAAACCTAAATCGTGTCATGTTAGTTTGAAATCAGTAAATCTTTATAGTGCTACATACAATTGTCCAGAGAGCAGATGTCAGTGCTAGCCATGCACGACCATCACCAAAAAAGAAAAGGTGCAAACATTTTAAGCACCAATATACAGCAGGAGCTAATGACAAAGTTCTAGTAGCAATGAAGCAAAAGACTATAAGAGGGTGATTAATGCCAAGAGCTTGAGCAGGACGAGGGTTTGAAATGACGGAGCCAAGGTACCGTCTCATATTTTTACCTTTTGGAAGAATAAAATCATATAGAGAAAATATATATCAAATTCGAATTTGCTCATAAGCCAATTACGATGTCAACACACAGACAAAGTATAACGATCACGATTACTCTCAATGTATAATCCAACGTTTTTTTTTTATATTTGGATATAAAAATTTAAGTAAGAAGCGTATGAAAATCAACTGGAAATAACGCAATCAACTATCATAGTCATTTACCCAAATTAAGGAAAATAAGGCTAAGTCAGATATTTTAGAGATCAGAAAAAGAATTCATAATCAATGTTTAAACAATAGACTGTTGAAAAAGAGATTCTGAATGCTTCATACAGTCCTTGGATATTGGCTGAAATTAAAAGCAATCTTAGTGGAGCATTTTACCAACGCTGATGGAAGCCATATCACTGTATTTAGGTATTCTCTGAAAGACTTGCATTTGAATAAACTGAATAGTCCCCAAATAAAGGATATAAAAAAAAAGAAGGATATATAAAATCTACGGTAGGTTGGGGCATCTTGGGATAACTACTAAAAGAACCTTCTCTAATCATTAGTTTTGTTAACATGTCAAAAGCACATGAAATTTATAAAGATCCTCTTCCATTCTTATTAGCGAGACCGCTACCACCTATAATTCCTACAAATCCTCTTACATGGGTTCCCTATATTTATTACTACTTTTTCAGCAGAACCCCTAAACAAATTCCTGTACAATGTACCGTGGACTCCAGTACACGCAGCTGCCTGGTAACAGATAGAGAGGGTATACAAAGACTATGGACTAACGGATTTTTTGGGAAAGGAAATCTTTCTAGAAGTGAGCCTACATGGCAGGTTCGTACAAAGCGATCGCTAGGTCTGTTAGGGTTGGACGAAGACTTAGTGGCTGAAGAAATAACTGCAAGGAGAAGATTGCAAAGAAAGAGATTTAAAGCACAACGAGCATACAGGGAGCAGTGTGCTCGTGAACGCCAATTGTGTATTGAACGTAATGAAGAAATTCCAGATCACCTCAAAGAGGATGCTGAACTACCAAAAGAATTGACAGACCCTATCTCTTCATCCGTATCACCTCAAAATCCCTTTCAAGTTACCGTTGTTCCCGAACTTGAACACCTGCAATTGACATTTCCAGAGGCATTTTTCCTATCTTCTTTAGGAAATCTAACCGTTACTTCTTCGATGAAAGATACATCTTCTATCCCTTTACTCCGTTATTTTGCTGAGATTTCTGCTCAGAATCCAGATTATTCTACCCAATGTTCAAACAAAAATGCGGGTGCTTCTTTTGGTCAACTTGATGCTGCCGCTTACATTCACCCAGATAATTCATTTCTAGTAGATCTTGCTGCTTACTATTACTTTCGCCAACAAGGGTGGGTAGTAAAAGGAGGAACAAAATTTTCAGTGGATTATCGTATGTTTATTTTATAGCAAGTATGAGTTTCTAACTTTTTTTTAGTTCTTTATAAGAGAGGACCTGTGTTCAGTCATGCTGAGTTAGCTATTTTGGTACTCCCTTGCGTGGGTAATTCTCAGAAACGAAATCTGAAATGGCATGAACTTCACTGTCTTAACCGGACGGTTGGTCAAGTAAAGAAGACTCTTGTACTATGCTATGTTCACTGTCCAACACCGGAAATTATGAATGACCTTTGGCAACATCAAAAGAATATGGATCAATGGGAATGGTCAAAATTAATCCTTAGTTACTATACTATTCAGTGCGTGTCATTGCGTCGCTGGGTTCCTGACAGAAATAGGGATTAAAGAGAATAAGAAGATTCAAATTACCATCAATGAAATTAGCGGATAATAGTCGTTTTTTTAAGGAAGTATTTGATTGTAAATATCGAGCATTGAAGTATACCATGCCTGAACCTTTCTCTTTGCATCATCACCTGGAGAACGCATATTCATAGATTTACGTAAATTGTTCGACTTTTTCTGTAAATCTATATGTTCCTTTTCAAGTGTTGAACAATTTTTCTTCAGTTGCTCGAGGTGAAGTTCATCTCTTTCCAATTGAATATTGGTTGATTTTATGGAATTATCGGTCTCGAAAATTTCTTGTTTTAACAAAGGTATTTTTTCTTCTAAATCTGGAAGAGCGGGTATGTTGGTTGTGTCATCTTGGTCTAAGCTCTGTAACTCTTTCTCAAGTATTCTGTAATCGCTCAAGAGTGCTTTCGTTTCTTTAGATTCCTTTAATGTAGCATCATACTTTTCAGCAATTTCATTACAATTAGAAATAATCTTTTTCTTCAACAATTCAACTTCATCCTTTCGTTGCTTTAAACGAGATTTTAGTTCAGATATCGTCGACTCTAATTTTTCATTGTCTTCAGGCTCAACTAATAAAGGAGGATCATCCAGAATCGCACGTAAATACCTTTCTTTTGTTCCTTGCTCGATGTAGGAAAACTTCAGTTGAGAGAAAAATTCTTTGTACTTTTTGAGCTCTTGTTCAGTCGATAAACCTGACTGCTCATTTACGCTGGACGAAGCAGTATCTGCCAATGCTTGTGGTCCTTTTGCTAAAAACGAGTCGATTAATTTTTCTTGATTAGAGAAGGACTCTTGTTCCGTATATGTACGAGAAGTTTCCGACATATTGGATTTTTGATCGTGGCATTGAGAAATTCAATCAAAAATGGAACTTTACATATGATTATTTCAAGGAGAATAATTATTAAAGATCGTAAGTACCTATAACCTCAAAATGGTCGAATTCACCTTTGGGTAGTAAAAAAGTGGTGTAAACAATAGCCATGACAAAGACTGCAAAGAAGCAAGCAATTATTGCATATATGACTTTAGTATCTAAAGAAAATAAAATACTATATAGATAAAGAACATATAAGCAAAGAAAAATAAATCGGTTCTTCTGGAATGCTTAAAAACCAATTTTGCTCAATTCTTGTCATTCTTTTTCGAAATGGAGGATTTTAAAATACCTTACAGTTGGTCCATCCGTTTTCTCCTTACTTTCCATGCTTTTACTCTTATTATTTAGACTTGCATATCACTACTGGAAGTCATCTACGAGACAACAAGAATACATAAAAATGAAAAGAACAATATTAAATTTCTTTCCCAAAAACTGCCAATAAGAACGGATCCAGTCAGAGAATACAATTTGTACATTAAAATAGGCAATACCTATTCTAAAAAAAAAAAAAGATCTGAATGCACTAAACTTAAGCAGAAGCGGCGGCAGCCTTGGATCCAGCAGCAGGCTTAGAACCAGTACCTAAAAAAATGGTTAGTTTATGAAGATAAAACAAATGAAATATCAAGTCACTTACGGAATCCGTTAACGAAGCTACGGTGGACCAACTTCATGTGTTGCATACGACCGGTACCAGTGGCTTTTCTTCTCTTAGCCTTGGCACCCCAGTTGAAGCGACGAGTCTTGGCAGAGGGATAACCGCAAGAAGCACAAGTGCTCTTTTGCTTATGGAAAGAGCGCTTTCCACAACGACGGCAGAGGGTATGAGACTTGTTGCCTCTCTTACCCATAGAAGTTGTACCCTTAGTCATTTTTGCTGCTGCTTCTTGAAAATGTCAGGGCCTTTGGCTGAAGAGAAATCTTTCACGTACTACAGCTTCACGTTTCGTTGGTATAGAAAGACAGTCACGGTGTCTTTAGAGTAAAAACTACGTTATTTATTTTTACAATATAGAGTATGGTGCGTTATATAGTCTTACGTGTTTGCTCATTTGTATCACTATCGTTAGTAAACATTGCTAAAGCGATTTTATTGAAATTTACCTGAAACAGTTACTGGTAAAAAAGGCTTGTATTTTTGTATTCTGTAAGAAGTTATTGCATTCTGTTTTTTATGCGTTCCTTATGTAGTGTTTACTCGATCTTTTTAATGTTTAACTCTTCACCGAATAATTCCTGTTGGTAGAGACAGAACGTGAAGCACTTTCGAGGTGCACATGCGGATGGCTTTTTATTAAAGAAATCTAAACTAATTATGAATACTAAATTTCCGTTACTCTCGTGTTTCAGCGTACATGAACTTCCCTATCGTCGTATTACTTACTTCTAGTACGATAACTCAGAGTAGCAGAGGAACTGCGAAACCTATTCAAAAGTCAGTTTCTTTGGAAAGAATGACGGACGATTTTATGTTAGAGTAAGCGGATATCCTTTTATTCTCAAAGAATTCATGCTAACGAATGTAGAGATGATGAAGATTATGAGTTCGAATTTGAGGATGATGATGATGAGATGGTCGAGCCGGACGTTGATGTTGAAAACTCGTACTACAACTCAAAAGGTATAGTATCTTGGTAAAGGATAATCATTTATTGGAATTATACTTACAATTTGGATGTAGCCCTAAAGGAGGATAATGCTGGTGCGGCTGTGAAATCATTTATAGAAATCGTGGACAAATGCAAATCCGAAAAGAATGAATGGTAAACGCTCTCATCAATTAACTTTATTTTAACTAATGAAATTATAGGGCTTTTAAGTCTTTGAAGCAGGCATTAAAGATTATGTTCCGTATGAATCAGCTGGATGAGGTATATATCACTTAAATAAGTAAACTTCCTGTACTAATATGTTATTATTTTAGATGTTGAAGTATTATCAGCAATTACTTGAATATGCAGAATGGCCCAGTATTACCAGAAACTACGCAGAAAAGTCTATATTTAACATTGTGGATTATACATCGTCTTCTAGCAATGCTCAATTCTTGGAAACTTTTTACGAAATCACAACTCAAGCACTTCAAAAGCTTAATAATGAACGGTTAACGATGAAAACATTGATGCACGTAGCTCGATTCTTCCTTTCGCAAAAGAATTATGTCAAATTTAAGTCTCTTTTACGGCAGATGCATCTTCTTCTTTCGAATGAAAATACTTCCGTTACGGATCAAAACAGAGAAACACATTTGTTGGAGCTTTATTCATTGGAAATTCAGATGTACTCTAGCCTCGAGGACAATAAACGATTAAAGGAAATATATCAAAGCTCCCTTAGAATCAAAACTGCCATTCCCCATCCTAAAATTATGGGTATTATTCGCGAATGCGGTGGTAAAATGCATATGCAGGAAGGACAATGGTCTGAAGCGCAGACAAACTTTTTCGAATCTTTCAAGTGTTACGATGAAGCTGGTTCTACGGCCCGTGAACGAGTGTTAAAATATCTTGTTTTATCAAATATGCTTTGCGAATCGGAAATTAATCCCTTCGATTCTCCAGAGACACAACCGTACAAAGAGAACCCGCATGTCATTGCTATGACTAAATTAGTGGAGGCATATCAAAAACGCGATATTAAAGAGGTGGAAAATTTGCTCCATGAACACCGGCAGGATATTATGGAAGACGATTTTATTCGTCAGTACGTTGATAAAATCCTTTACAGCATCAGAAGTCAGGTTCTTCTGGAAATGATACAGCCTTACACGACCGTGCAACTGAGTCTGCTGGCTGAAAAATTAGGTGTCACTACTGACATTGTTGAACAGTCGCTTATTGGACTTATCATGGACGGAAGAATTCAAGGAAAACTCGACATGATTCACGAAATATATATAAAGCAAAACCAGCTAACTATATTGAGTGACACATTAACGAAGAATGCTAAAAATATTTGGAGTGAAATCGCGAAGAATTAATAGCTTCAAATACATTGAGTGTTTGTAAGTTAATTAACTGATGAGCTTGGGTAGACAATCACACCATTATTCTCCAAAAAGATTTTTCTTTTCTAATTAAATTCAGCTTTGTCACCGGGCATATGTAAGGATTATCTTTTAACCAGCTTTGAATGCATGGATAACAAAACACAAAGCCGGTAGTTAGAACGGCCGGATTTTTAATATAATGGCCACAGATTCTACAAGTGTTTTTTGTAAGTGTCGTATCCTTGACTGAAATTTCTGGTGGCTCAAGCTCAGTAAATGCAACTCTTCCTTTCTTAACTTGAGTTGCATAATCATTTGTCTGCCACCAGTCTAAAACCTGGACTAGTGATAAAAATATATTCATGGAGTTGTCTAACAGTGAAGGAAGCGTATACGGATTATGCGCCTTTTCGGAAGTAAGATTGGGAATGCTAGTATCGTAAACAAGACGTTGCTTGAGTAGATGATCTATGGGATTTGAGAATGGAAGTATGCCCAAAGCAAACAGAAGATAGTAAACCCATTGAATTTTCTTGCAAAAATTAGATCCCAATTGAAATGTGAACTTCAATATAGTCAATAGTTTCTTAAGCTTTGATAGAATCTTCAAGCGAAAAGTGCGAAAAAAACTAGAATGTTGTCCATGGCTTTCAGTCTGTGTGGTGCTATGTTCTGTAGGAGCATTGACTCGAAATTCTGAAATTCTTGTATTATTCGACCATGTTTTGACTTTAGAGATTAAAAACGGCAAACAATACTAACACAAGTCAGTATGGATGGAGAAAATTATGTCAGAAAACTTACGGTAAAAAACAATTTTGCTAAAATATCCGTTTGTCTCAACCTTATGGCTGAATTAACTTCTTCAGGAAATAGATCAACTAGACATTCTTTATTTTTTATATATTTGACACGCTTTAATTGGAACCTCCTTTCAACGGATGTACAATTCCAATTTTTGAGACTTCTGTATTCAATAATAACTTTTAAGAAAAAATAAAAATCGTCCAGCGAGTTATAGGCACCTAACAATTGTCTAGGATATCTATGTGTGAAATACTAGACTTATTAGACACAATAGTTTGACACCTGACCTTACTGCAAAAATATACTTTATAGACGGTAAGACTAATCCATCAATTTCTTGAACTTGAAAAACCTCTAGCAAAGATGGGCTTTCCATGAATTGTTTGGTTTCGGCGACTTTTGGTAAAGTAAAATGGGGGATTTAGTATTAATTTAATGTTACGCGGATTAGACCTTTAACTTACAAAATTTAATTCAATCGTGTACTCTATATGTTATATTCTTTAATAATTTTTGTTCTTAGTTATGAAGAAAACCCGTACTAAAATACAGAGAGTACGTGTTTTCAGGTAAAAAAAAAAAACTACAGAGTTTGAAAAGATTATAAGGAATTAAAATAAATACGAAATAATTAAAAAATGTACAACTCTCATATAAACAAAGCGGTTCTACTATCATGGTCTTGTATCTTTGTATGATGATAGCTAAAGTCAAAATTAAAGCAAATCATTCTGGCCATAACGAAATACCAAAACAGAATTTAAAGTAGAAGCTGATGTTTGAATGGACGAAAAGGTAGTATGCGTACTTCTCAACGAGCGCAAAGCCGATCTTAACGTAGATATATCCTCACCGTTCAAAATATCTGGTAGTTTACAGCAAAAACAAAATAACCACTGAGCCTACAATCTTGTTAACAATTGATTCATATGGTCAACATAAAGATTTAGTACCTAGAATACACTTACCTGTACATCAAGAGTATCGTTTTCTAACCAGTAAGCACAGTTTTCGAAAATATCCAAAATAGTAGCTAAGTCAGTACTCGCTACAAAATCCCATGAAGGAATTTTGTTAGCTATAGTTTGTCTCCACTGTTGCAAGGTACTAGGCAATGTAGAATTGTCCAACAACAAATGCGGAGGGTACGTGGATAACTTTTTATTGTTCTGTTCCACGAGATCATAAAGGTTTTTTAAAAGAGGTTCTGGAAAACGGACAGGTTGTGTAGCTTCCGTATACAAAGGATTCCGCGTTTTGGTGTCTGGTTTTTCTGGTTGAACATTGGCAGTCTTAAAAGACTTTAGTGACATGGCTTCTCTTCTAAATCAATCAGTTAGTTCATTATTATAATTAAACTCATAAACAGCAATTGAAGTCGTCTTGCTCCCAAGTGATCTTTCGAGAGTTAGCTATTACCTTACGGCAGCAAGATAGTCTAAACCATCGAGAGGAATTTGAATTTCTTCCAAGGTATCTTGATTCTCAACTACTTCTGGGAATGCACACCGTTGGTTCGTTTCGTCATTCAATGGAGCCGTAACTTGAGGATGATGGAAAATGCGCTTTCTTTTCATTGACATAATTAGCAAAAGCTTTCAAAATCTTACAGAGGCTTTTAAATATATAGTTTTTAAAAGTTAGAAGTTATAGATCACTCTTCATGTGGTTGGATTCAGCAATGAATACATTGATGCACTTAATGCAAGAAAAGTTGAATTGACAATGTGAAATAAATCCGTCTCATCATTATTAGTAGCATTTATAAAAACGAAAAAGACCGCTATGATGAATCCTGGCTATAAAAAAAATTTCTTAATTTCTCTTTTCCCTCAGTATTTTATTCTGTTAAACTAAAACCGACTTGGTTACTGAAACATGAATAAATAAACATACACTCTGTTTAAGTAAACACCTTTTATTAACTGCTTTGATGTCTAAAATACGAATTGTATATAATATATCATGGTAACCCATTTCTTGGAAGCTACCGCTACAAAATGCAATACCAAAGTGTAAACAAAAAAAAAAAAAAGAATAAACAAACGCAACAGGACAGGGTTTAGCTTTGTATGAAGTGTATTCATGCAGTTTTCTGTATATGTAAATGTAAAAGTATTCAAAATCAGTTATGCTTAATGCTTGACTCTTGCTTTTGTTTACGCGACTTGGTACCAACTCTACTTTGATCATTGGGAAACGACGCAATGTAAATACTCAGACATTCTTTATATATGAGTTTTTATTTTATCTTCGAAATGGCAAAAAAATCAATAAACGTAGAATATTTTCAAAATTATTCGAAAGGGTGTTACCTTTCGAATAGGTAACATTGCGAAATAATAGGAAACACGCCCGCGTCTCTTATATTCTCCAAAACATTATTTAGTGTTTAATTATTTATGAAACACTCATATGTATCATTTAAAATGGGTTTCTCAATTTCATTTTAAAAATTCAATTACCAAATTGAAAAAAAACAGCTTGAATAAGTGCTTTGTACAGTCGTCAAGAGCGAATTGGATAAAGAATCTATCGAGGAGTTATTCCACGCAGGTTGAACAAGTAAATCAGCTGGACAATGCTGTTTCGAATCCTGGATTTCCTACTTTGCATAATTTTCTTCTAAAGGATCAAAAAAAATCTGGCGATTTGCATCTTCATACTGCTTTCAATCTGTGTATGGATGAACTTTTGAGTAATGCTGATAAAGGTCGAATCAGAAGCTTGACTAATAAAATACACAAACGCAGGGAAGAGGAAGTTAGGACTCCGACTTCGCTTCCTTGGAAAGAAGAATCTACAAAGACAATGACAGATGCTCAAATTTTGGCGTATTTAAAAGAAACAATGCCGTATCAATATGCTTCGTTATATCACATATTCCATGAATTGAAAAGTCTTTTGAAGGGTAAACCAAGTGACCAATTGAAAGTTTTGGATTGCGGAAAAGGTCCAAACTTGGGTGCAATTTTGTGTCAATCTTTTTTTCCCACGACAATTCCGTTCTCTGTAGTTGAGGAAAACAGATTTCTTCGTGAAATTATAAAACAACTCAATCAAAATATTTCTTCCTCGCTAGATTCTGGGAATTTGAATCCCGAGCTTTTTGGAAGATTGCCGCTTTCCCAAAAAGGGAATTACGATTTAGTTATCGCTTCGAATCGACTTCTTGAATGTGATTCTGATGAAGAGCTTTTTGGATACTTACGTGCGCTCTGGTCTCTATTAAACAAAGGTGGTATCGTAATTCTAACTGAGCAAGGTTCAAAACATGGCTTTCATGCGATCAAGAGAGCTAGATCATTTTTAATAAACAGAGGAAAAGACAAGGAAAACGATCGTTTAGATGCAAGGATTTTGGCTCCTTGCCCTCACGAAGATCGTTGTCCCATCAACATAGACAGCGGCGTCAGAGCAAATGTTTGTAATTTTAAACAGCATTTCTTTTTTCCTTCCTTTTCTCGCTTATACGTTCCAAGGAGTGAACAGAGGTCTCAGTCCCACTCAAAGTTTAGCTATGTCGTTTTACAGAAGGGCGTTGCTCGTGAGTCGAACACATATAAACCTGTCCAAAATGAACAAGAGCTTTTGAAGCCTGGTTTCGAAGATAACGATGGCCATATTAATTGGCCTCGTATCATCCGATCACCTCTAAAACGCCATGGTCATGTTATTGTTGACGTGTGCGATCATGATGCCCAGCTTCGGCGACACATTATACCCAAGTCTCAAGGTAAATTGTATTATCAAATAGCTAGAAAATCTAATCTTGGAGACCGTTTCCCTATTAAAGGTAAAGTTCAAAGTGTTGAACAAAAGCAACAAGCCAATAAACATTTAGAAGCTAATGAAGAACATGCGGCTCTAAACTCTCCATTGAAAGACTCTTCAGAGGTATCTGAAAAGACAATACCAAGCTATGCTTTCACTGGAAAACGTTACTACAGTACCAGTCCTTATTTCCGTCAAAACTCATCTAAATTTTTTGGGTCAGCAAGGGGTTCATTAATTAACAGGCGATTTTATTCGCAAAGACACAAGATAAACCCAAAATTAAAATACCAACGACAGACCACTATCAATTATTTAATCGCGCTCTCTGTTTTGGTACTTGGTATAACATATGCATCAGTTCCTCTTTACCGCTTGTTTTGTTCCAAGACTGGTTACGGCGGGACAGTCAATACTGATCAAGAGCGTATGAATGTTGATAGAATGGTTCCTCGTAGAGACTCTAAACGGGTAAGGGTAACATTCAACAGCGATGTCGCAGGAAATCTTCGCTGGAAGTTATATCCTCAGCAAAAAGAGATCTGGGTTCAACCTGGAGAAACGGCTCTTGCATTTTACACAGCTGAAAACTATTCCGACGAAGATATAGTTGGCGTTGCCACGTACAATATTGTACCAGGTCAAGCCGCTATATATTTCTCTAAAGTTGCTTGTTTTTGTTTCGAAGAGCAAAAGTTAGATGCCGGTGAGAAGGTCGATTTACCAGTATTTTTCTTTTTGGATCCAGAGTTTGTCGACGATCCAAACATGAAATACGTAGATGATATACTGCTCAGTTATACGTTCTTTGAAGCAAAATATGACAATAATGGAAATTTACTAACCCAGTTAAATTAATAGGCTCATTGGATAATGTCAGGATAACAAATAATAATAATATATCCTTTTTTACTTAGGCAATGATATTCAACAGTATTTTATTGAAATCATTCTACGCACGTTAAACAATTATGGAAATTTTGTCATTATACATAAAGGGACGAGCCAAACCTTCATTTCGTCTTCTTATCCTTAAACGCTTATTTGGCTACAGCCTGCTGTATCGAATGCATCATTTCCTCTTTTATAATTAGCTGTCTTGTCTTCTCCAATTTCTCAAGAAGAGCGGATATATTTGTACCCCATTCGTTGAGCTGTTCATGAACATTCTTGGGTTTCTTGAAAGTAATTACTTGAGCAGGACGATCAATACGAGCATAAAATTGTCGTTTAGTAATGAGATCAGACAAAAACAATTCGGTTTCCTCGGGGTTCATGTCCAAAAGAACACCCAGTCGATCACATTGAATTCGAGAGTAATACTTAGCAACTGTACGCATGTTGTGTTCAATGACACGCTTACGCAATTCAGACCAGCGTTTCTCGCCCTTCTCATCATTTTCGGCAAATACAGGAGTGCTTCTCAAAACCGAACCGTAAATTTCAGAAATCTTAGGCCAGCGCATTAATTCATTAACTGTAAAGCACTTCACCAATTGTTGAAGTAAAGGAACAGAGTTAAGTTTGTGATCAGAATTGATACGATGAAGCAAGTCAGCTTGCTCGTTATCATAAGGACTTAACAAGACAAAACAGACGACGTTCTCCAAAATCTCCTTCCATTTTTCTGGGTCTTCCTGGACAATCGAAGTATCATAGACGGCGCGGTAATATTTGCAAACATCAAGGTAAGCATCGTCGTGTAACCCAATACGAATTTTTTGTTCATAGTATTTGAGTTTTAGAGACTCAACCCCTTCTTTCTCAAAGAATTTGGTATTAATCTTTTTGGTAAAAATAGATGCCATATAAAAGTCAGAACGTAAGAGGAATAAACGAACTTGGTCGAGTATAAAAGCCACCTTTTCTTTCTGATCAAAGGAACCATATGTTTCTACAGGTTCATTGCAAAGAATTTCCTGAGCTGCTTTAACATCGCCATGTTCTTCTTTGATTTGTGACAAAAGCTGTGTAAGGCGAGCTCTTTCAACTTCTACATAAATTTTTCCATCCGTAATCGTTCGTAAAGTCTCAATCAAGTCTATTTTTTTCTTAAGGTCTTCAATAGCAGGTAAATAATTCATTACATGTTGGACAAGGCTTGTCATTGCTTGCTTAAGTTGGCCATGTTTTTTAGATAGGTTCACGAGCTGTTCATTCAGGCCTTGAAAATCATGCGCATGGTATAAAAGGTCTGCAATAAAACATAATACTCTTGTATTGGTGATTGCATCCGAGGCTTGACGCACTTGCTTCTCAAAGATTAGAAGTTTTTCTAAGGAACTGTCCTACACAATATGTTAATAACAAGCTATTATCGACTTTCTCTTCAATCCTTACAATATCTACAGTGCTAGAAGCACCAAGCTCCTTCTTTAAATCTTCAAACTTGTTTGATAAATCGATTTCTGGTTTTGCTTCCATTGCCAAAGGTTTGGTTGTTGGAAACATCCTGAATGCCAAGTATGACTTTCCATGATACTCACTAAATTTTGTTGTATTGTGTTAGGTAACTTAGTCTACTACGGTACAATACGTACTTTTTGCTTAACATAGTATACTGCTATACCGTAATAAACATTATTTAGAATATAAGAGAAAAAATAATATTGGTACTAAAGAAGTGGTATACCCGGTCAAAGGCTAATCAGGATCTCAAGAAACTTTTGTAGGTTTGGATAATTTTACATAAGGTCGTCAATGAATTTTCGTTTCGACTTAAACAATGACCATGATCGACTTGAAATGAAATTTATAAGTTTTGAAGACCTTTCGCATTCAGATTTAAGTATCTTAGAATGAAATCTTGGTTTTTCAATAGAAAAAATTCTTACTACTTCTCTTACATAGGGAATCCTTATTCCTTTCATTTAGTTTAGTGAAATTCATTCGTGTACGCTATTTACCAAGTGAAGAACGCTTGGTAACTGGAACGATGAAAGACGAGGTCAAAACTTCACCACTACCACATTTACTTTCTGCGAATTCAATTATCATTTTAAGGATATATATTTATTCCTTAAAAGAGAAAATCCAGTTAAGTTTAGCGTGGTGTAAATTGAACTTCCTAAGTGGAGAGTAAGACAAAGCAGAAAGTTAAAGGAAACGTACATCCTAAAGTGGACTGAAAGAATCGCTGTAAGGGTTGACTGTATATTAAAAAATCATGTCGAATCTAGACAACGCAGTTATGGTCCGGGATGACCAGGGAAATCCTTTCATTTTGGTTCGCGATCAAGATAAGAAGAAAAGATTGCATGGTATAGAAGCCGTTAAAAGTCATATCCTCGCTACCAAGACTGTTGCCAATATTGTCCGTACATCTTTAGGACCTCGTGGATTGGATAAAATTTTGATTTCTCCAGATGGAGACATTACGGTCACGAACGATGGTGCTACCATTTTAGAGCAAATGGAAGTTGAGCATCAGATCGCCAAGTTGTTGGTTCAGTTATCAAAATCTCAAGATGATGAAATTGGTGATGGTACTACTGGTGTCGTAGTGTTGGCCGGCGCCTTGTTAGAGCAAGCTGAGGGTTTGATCGACAAGGGTATTCACCCAATCCGAATTGCAGATGGATTCGAAAAAGCTTGTCAGCATTCCGTCAAACACTTAGATTCGATATCCGATGTCGTCAACTTTGATAAGTTGGACACCACAAACTTGTTCCGTGCTGCAAAGACTAGTTTGGGAAGCAAAGTGGTATCAAAAGCCCACGATCACTTTGCCAAGATTGCTGTTGAGGCAGTCCTTTCTGTTGCCGACTTCGAACGCAAAGACGTTGATTTTGAATTAATTAAAGTCGATGGAAAGGTTGGTGCTTCTGTTGATGATACGACTCTCGTAAAGGGTGTGGTTGTTGATAAGGATATGTCTCACCCTCAGATGCCTCATCACATTGAGGATGCAAAGATTGCAATTTTAACATGTCCCTTTGAACCTCCCAAGCCAAAGACTAAACACAAGCTTGACATCACATCGGTGAACGAGTTTGAAGCTTTACAAAAATATGAGAAAGAAAAGTTTGAAGGCATGATAAAGCACGTAAAGGATGCTGGAGCAAATCTTGTTATTTGCCAATGGGGATTTGATGATGAAGCTAATCATTTACTTTTGCAAAACAATCTTCCTGCAGTCCGTTGGGTGGGTGGACCAGAGATTGAATTAATTGCCATCGCTACTAATGGACGCATTGTTCCTCGATTCGAAGATCTTTCCAACGAGAAACTTGGTACAGCTGGACTCGTTCGTGAAGTCAGTTTTGGTACTACTCGCGATAAGATTTTGGTGATTGAAAAATGTGCAAATACTCGTGCCGTAACCATATTCGTCCGTGGTAGTAACAAGATGATCGTGGACGAAGCTAAACGTGCTCTTCATGATGCTTTGTGTGTTGTACGAAATTTAATTCGTGATAACCGTGTTGTTTACGGAGGTGGTGCCGCAGAAGTTTCATGTTCCTTGGCTGTCAACCAAGAAGCAGAAAAGATTCCTGGTATTGATCAGTATTCTATGCGTGCTTTTGCAGATGCTCTAGATACCGTTCCTTTAGCCTTGGCTGAAAACAGTGGTTTATCATCCATTGAGGCATTGACTGCTGTTAAGGCACGTCATGTTAAAGAAAACAATTCTCACTTGGGCATTGATTGCCTTCACACAGGTCACAATAACATGAAGGAGCAATTCGTAATTGACCCTCTTATTGGCAAGAAGCAGCAATTACTACTTGCTACTCAACTTTGCAGAATGGTCTTGAAGGTTAATGATATTATCGTTGCCGGTTCAAAAGATGATGAGTACAATTAAGAATGATACGTGGATGGCTTGACTGGAGGTATTCGGTTGACGAAAAAAGGAATTCTCATAGTTTGGAAATGAATCCCCTTTGAAAATCAAAGCTAGAATTTAGAAATAAAGTATGTCCTTTGTCGTAGACAAAATTATTGCAAATGTTGTAAAGTCAGTAATATGTAAAGTATTGTTTGTGTCCATAATCGGATATATCTTTAGACGGCATTGGAATTGCCCTGCTACGCACGCAGTAGTACTTAAACATTTCCAATTTTACATAATGTTGAAAAGACCCCGGCAGAAGTACCGATCAGAAATCTGACGATATCGAGCCACATTACTATGTATATATTTTTTGTACATACATACATATGCCAGAACCGTTTTTATGATTCAACGTGAAAATAGCAATTCATTTTGGTTTCTAAACTTCATTTAACTAGATAACAATCTCATGTACGTTTGTATTCGCTAGGAGGAAGAGACAAAGGTGTATTCATTCGCATGAATAGGATCAGGCATAGCATTTGCAAGACAACTGTGGCTTCAGACATCAGTAACCCTTTTACTTTTGATGTTTTATTGCGTTGTCTGCTTGCTATGAACAAACAAAGACATTTTGACTCAACCAGTAAATATCTACCAATTCCAGCCCTTCTTTATGACACATCATTATGTAAACAAACAAAACAAATCGTTTTCATCATTCATTTATATGCGTTTTTGCCTTTTGTTCAATATTTGTGAATGGTATTTTTTTGAATTGAATTTGGGGAAAAGGTTTAATATTAATAGGAGAAGCAACATGTTTGAAACTTCATTTTTTATATTCGACTTTTTCACCCTTCTGGAACTGAACGATGTTAACATAATACTAACCGAAGGGTGATGCCCCAAATACCGCACTCTAACGATATGAAGTAAATCTGTTTGTTTTTCTCATTTATATGGGAGCTAAGAAGGTGCCGACAACAAAGAAAAAGCAAACGCCAACTTTCTAAAAATTTCCTACAAAGCGATTCTTTTAGTGCTTTCATAGGCTGTTTGTCGTTAAGTTCGACGTAAAAGTTGAATTTAACGATCGTTTGCCATTGGAAATATTGTATTCTTCAACTTACCATTACTTTTTTTGGGACTTCATCTTTTTGAGCGCCTCTCTTTTGAATTTAACGTAAACGCCTGTTTTACTCTTTCAGCGTATTTCGAATTCATTTAGTTTCACTATACTTTGTAATTGGTCGTGGTGCTTTTTGTATACGCGTTTTTATAGAAAAAGCGAACCTATGCCATAAGTTTCATTTTTCATACGCTTCATTGGGTTTATATTTTTTTCGAATTTGGCTGGCTACTTTGGAAAGCCCATATCTTTATTCAATTTGGAAGTTTAAAAGTTTGGATACCGAAGCATAACTGAGTTTGTGAGTTTTTCAGCAAATCGTCAATTCTGCGTAGTTATCTGTAACTACAACACCCTCTTTTTCATCATTCTTTTTTTATTTTGTTTTTATTTTTTCATTTCAAGTTTTCTTCTTTTCGCGTTTCTTGACTTCATCACTTTTACTATTATTTTTGTCAAGGACTCGACCCGAATTTTCTTTCTTTCATTGCTTTACATAAGTTTCCTCTTTTTTTCTCTTTGGTTTCTCGTCTGTCTCTCGTCGAATCCATTATGACAAAACGAATGCTTTCTTCGAATCCGATGCTCTCTTTAGAGACAGAAAATATTGCAAAACTGGGTACTTTAACAGCAGACAACTTGAGCTGCATGTGGAATGGTAATGTATTAAACAGGTGCTCTATATTAACATTATTTTCTTTTTAGTTTTTACCAAATGCGCTGAAAATCTTGAAAACGGTCGTCGATTAGAAAATCTTTCGTGGAGGCTTTGGTATCGCGAGGCTGTTATGTCTGAACCCGGTCAGAGTTGCCATGAACGAATGGAAGCTTCAATCCCTGACCTCTCTTCCAGCTGTGGTTCTATAGCTTCTTCAGCTGATTCGGATGAGGACGTCTGTGCTTTCTCCCCTACTAGCAAATCTGACACTATCCGTCTAAACTCAACTACTAATTCCGGAAGTCAAGAATCTTTCGTGCATGAGAACCCAAGAGGTTTAATTCGATCAACTTCTTCCTTGCGCCCACGAGCCAGACGCTCCAGTTCGCGTTTACTTTCTTCCGACACATTTAGTCAACTTATCACATCATTTTCTCCTTTGGAGAAACCTCTCGAAAAATCAGTTGAAAAACTTTCAAAAAAAAATCTTCCTCAGCTCACACAAAGGCTGATCTTCATCAGCAACCGTCGAATCCATCTTTTAAATATCAAAATCGACCGGCCTTAGCGGTAACCGTTAGTGAACCGCACTATGCTTCTTCTTGTTCCGTTTCAGATTACCGAAAGGATTCGCATGCAGATACGATGACACCACCTGGTCCCGCTCAGTCAAATGAGAAGATGTCAAAGAAAGAATTATCGAAAGTTGGTTCTTCTTCTCATGCGAAACCACAAATGGCAAATAAATCCGTCAGTAGTTCTGTAGCCGCAGCTGCTAGGGCTAAAGATGCAGAGCGAGAAAAAATCGCCAAATTAACTGTGACACCCGGAAAATCAACTAGTGTTATTCATGGATTTCATCCTAGTTCCTCAAAAACAACTCCTTCACCCTCTACCAAGACTAAATCCGCAGTACAAGACTCCAATACCGGATCTGGATCCTTAAAACAGGCTTTTAATACGAATAAAAGTCACCCGTTTTTTTATCTTCGAGGTGCCTACTCTGACAAAAACGCCTCACAATCATCTTCAATGATATCCACAACTGATGAAGAGACGAATCCTCCTAAAAATACCGTTATTCCTGAACTGAAAACAAGAGACCCCGAGGAAAGTGAAAAAGTCAGTTCGGATAGTGACGATGAAGATGCTTGGGTTTCCGTCGATGAAGAAGCGAACACCCCTCCGTGTTTCTATAAACGGCCTCCTACACCTTTTTCTTCTTATCGAAATAGCGCTTTGTCTTTGCTATTATCAAAAGAGGATAGAACTCATGGCGGACACAATAATGATTCAAGATCACGATTGGCCGCGGCTTCTCCGACTTTACCTATAAATGCAAGCAAAGCTAATAATCATGAAGCCAACATGGAAACTTTGAATTCTAGCCTTTTAAGTGGTAGTATTCCATTGTCATCGGAGCCCAGAGTTTATCAAATCTCTCATAACAACGCTAACAAGACAAAAATACTGAATTCGGAAATTTCAGAAAGTCTAAGACGAGATCTATTATGGGAACGGAGACAGAAAGCGTCTTTGAGCAGCGCTGTCCTTCGGCGGCATTTCAATAAAGGTCAATCTGGGGATGAGGATGCCCGTAACAAAAAGATTGTCGAAAAAGCTTTTTCAAATGATTGCTCCGTCTGGTAGAAAGAGACTAAAATACCGTTCTGAATGGATGGCTTATAATAATGGAGCTATCAGAAATTAGGAGACTTTCGTTTGTGAGGAACATAAGTCTGCGCGAGTGCCTAACTAAAGGTACTATCTTTGTTATTAACGTTTCGTAGTTGAAGCGCGTGTATATTAATCATCATAATGTATTTTACTGGATTTTATAAGGAAAGAAAAGGATAAGATATAAAAATGTATTCGTTGGTTGGCGCATGATCTTGTAAATATACGCTACTCGAATTAATATACATACATTCATGTGAAAGAAGTCTTGGTAGAAGAGACAAAGTAAGTGTTCTTATATTTTATCAATTTCTTGTTATTAATATTCTAATGAAGAAATAAGGTATTTTTCTTACAGGAGAAAGAAAAAAATCCATTTATATGTCACTAAAATACGCTTGGCCTTTCATTTTTATTTTATTTATGTTATCTTTTATTTTTTTGTTTGTAGCTTGGTAGTTTTATTTTTAGCAAAAGAGTGATTCGTTGGAGATTCTTTTACTTTCCCAATATCAATTAGCGTGTTAATGTTAGTAAAGCTCTATTAATCAGCAGATTGAGAGACAAGACAGATGTATTAATTCCAGTCTCGTAATATTGCTTCTTTGTAGATTCGTGGGCGGAGCCAGAATTATTAAAGCATTATTCATCTAGGAGTTTGAAAAATCAAGTAGAGGCGATATGAAATTAGATAAAAGAAGTAACGACTAGTATGCTGTGTATCTAGTCCTTTTTAGCATCTCTGATCATGCCTGAACTGATCTTGATCAGTTCACCTGTTTCATCATCACGGAGCTCTGTAGTGACGGCTGTACGATAGCCTAAATGTTCGTACATACCATAACCGACTGTGCTAGCAAAAAGGAAGCAGGGAAGTTGATGACTATCAGCATCACGGTGGACAATGTTTAACATAGCCTTGCCAACTCCTTTCTTTTGGCTATCTGGATTAACAGAGACCAAGTGAACCATTATGAAACCATTTGGTTGAGTTAGCAAACCAGTTTTGTAAAGTGCTGTTTCATATTGGACTTCATTATACTGCGCACGGCGTTTAAGAGCGCCGGCATCATACCACCAATAAATGAATCTTTCATAAAGACCGTGAAGCCATTGAATAAATCGTTCCCTATAGGAAAGTTTAACAGAAGGAAACTGTTCGTAGGCCAAAAAACCAACGTATGGATGAGACGAAGTATATGCTACCTTGCAGTTCACACGAGGATTTAAATAAATCTTTCTACTAAAGAGTTTTGTAAGCGGTAATAAAGCCGATGGAGAAATACCACGAAATCTCCATGCCCAGGTGTCACTGTCCTTAAAAGCACGAAGGGTTAGCGCCGTGACTGGCCCAAGGTCTGAGTATTTCAAGTTGCGGAATTGCAAAGCTTCTCCATCTACAAAGTGAGCTTCTGACATTTCCAAGGGTTGAACTGAAACAAAGCAATGGTCGGTATATTATGTTGAAACAAAAGTTTAGCAAGAAGAATAGTCAGGCACAAGGCGGGATTCTTCTATGTTTCGTGTATAAAAAAAGAATAATAAACACGTAGCTTAATACTAAAGAGAAGAGCAAGTTGATACTTTAGCTTTCCGTAGTTTATTATATAATGAAAGAAAGAAAGAAAACGAAACCAACAATAGATTGTCCAGATATTAATCTTAAAAGGACGCGGTAGCTTATTCTTTCACAAAAAAAGATCAAAACGATAGTCAGAAAGCAAGGATAAGTGATATAGATTCTAAAAATAAGTCTACTATATCTTCCAAAGATGTCTTTCAGTGGATAGAGCAAGATTGATTTCTTCTCTTTTGGTGTAGTTTCGCGTAGCTCACAGAACACCTCAAGTATATCCCGTCCCGTACGTACTTCAGTATTGAACAAATACCTCACTTTTTTGCAAAATTTCTTTTTAAGGTTGATTTTGTTAATTATTTAACAATCTTTCAAAATTCCAAAAAAATTGCTTTTACTAAATTGTTCTCGTGAATCATTGAACGGTAAAATCTCAGGACTTTCAGGTACAAAGCGTTTATTCTCCTGCTTGGGATTGCACTGGTTGAAAAATTGAATAGAATATTCAATTCTTTGCAAGAAAGGCGGTATTTGTAATCTTGATTCGATTGAGAAGTAATAATAAGCATTGTATGATTCTAGTGGTTCGATTCATATATAGCTTTAAAGAGGAAAATCTTCAGGAATAAGAGCATTATTTTACAAGCTATCGAATAATTGTTTTTGTTTACGTTTCCGCTGGAAATTATCTATATTTTATCGTTTTTTGTTCATCTCATTCGTTATTATTTTTCTTCATTCACGGCGTTAAGAACTTCAAGTGTTTTATTTTATTTTTATATATTTTGTTAAATATTTAATATGACTAATGTATCAGACAGAACTCCTTTATTGAATGATTGGAGTTCGCATCTCACAAACCAAAATGATCCCGACTGGGAAGAAATGCATCGTTCTCGTCAAAAACGATTTTTTCGATTCCAGACGCGTCATATTGCATTGTTCTCATTAGGGAGCGGCATATTGCTTTTGTTCATTTTTCTTTTTACATTCAACCCCCCTCTTTACCCACCAGGTCAATACACGGGCCATAAAGTCAAAGGAAAGTCAGGTGCAGTCGCGACGGAAGTTGCTGGATGCTCCAACATTGGAATAGATATCCTCTCTATGGGCGGAAACGCAGTAGATGCCGCGGTAGCTTCAACGCTTTGTATCGGTACTGTTAATTTTTGTTCTAGCGGTATAGGAGGAGGCGGATTTATGCTTATTCAATTGCCAAATGGAACCTCTGAATCCATAAATTTTCGTGAAATGGCTCCGGGTAATGCCTCCAAACACATGTTTGATGAAAACCCTAGACTTGCCCAGATTGGAGCTCTTTCTATCGGTATTCCCGGCGAATTAGCTGGTTTATATGATGCATGGAACCGATTTGGTCGACTGGAATGGTCCAAAATAGTCAGACCAAGTGCCAAGCTTGCAAAAGAAGGGTTTACTGTAACACCTGCAATGGAGCATAGCATGTTGGACGAAACCACCAAAGACCTAATGAATGATTCAACTTGGGCTTCTGTAATTGCTCCTTATGGAACGTTGTTGAAGGCTGGTGATATAATGCGTCGTCCTGCCTTTTCGAAGACTTTGGAGATAATAGCCAAAGAAGGTGTTGATTCATTCTATAAAGGAGCCTTGACGGATGCGATGGTTGGATTTATTCAAGAACATGGTGGTATTATAACCAAAGAAGATTTTGAGAACTATTCAGTGATGATTTCCGATGTCATTGAAACAACCTATAGGGATCACAATGTTCTTACATGCCCCCTCCCAACGAGTGGGCCCGCGTTAATCGAGGGGCTAAACATTTTGGATGGATTTCCAATGGATTCTTCTTCACTTTCTTTCACAAAGAGATTACACCTCCAGATTGAAGCGATGAAATGGTTGTCAGCTGGGCGTACTCAATTTGGTGACCCAGAATTTATTCAAGAAAATATGGCTTTGATATCAAAAATGATGTCGAAAGAATTTGCTTCGCAAGTTCGAGAAAATATTTCAATGACTAGAACATATTCTTGGGAACATTACAATCCGTCATACGATGTTCCTGGCAATCACGGAACTACGCACATTTCTGTTACAGATAACGAAGGGTATTCCGTGTCTTTGACATCCACTGTTAATCTATTATTCGGGTCTCAGTTGATGGACCCTGTTACGGGAATAGTATTTAATGATCAAATGGATGATTTTTCTATTCCTGGTTCTTCCAATGCATTTAATTTGACACCTTCACCATGGAACTATATTGAACCGTACAAGCGTCCTCTTTCATCAGCGGCTCCTACGATTTTAAGAAACAAACGCGGTAATTTTAATATGGTGCTTGGTGCTAGTGGCGGTAGCCGAATTGTTACGGCTGTTTTGGATGCTATTGTGAAGCGAGTGGATATGAAATACGATATTGAGTCGATGGTGGCTAGTGCACGTTCCCACCATCAATTGCGACCGAATGTATTAGTTTTGGAAAATGGATTTTCCAAAGTGATCGCATCCAGAATCAAGAAATACTTACATAAGGTTGTTCGATTAAAGTCCCGAACTACACCGTTGAGCGCTGTTCAGGCAGTTATGAAACACAAAGGTATGATCTATGGTATGAGTGATCCTCGAAAATATGGGCAAGCTGCTGCATATTGATGATATATAATGATTTCAACTGATATACATTAGAATACAACTTTTTTTACGTCAATTTGATATTTATTTTTAAAAGCTTTTAGGAAAAGGAAAGGAATTAAAAGCAAAACGAATGGCAAGGATGCCTCGTTGTAGGAAGTAATACACAATATTTAGATTGGAATGTTTGATAGCAATGAGTAAAAATGGAATTAAGAAATTGGAAAATTAAGCAGACTGAAACTTATTTGCCTTCTTGCGAAGCTTTTCTTGGCGTTTGGAAAGAGGTTGATTCGCGGTAGCTGGTTCAGCTTGTTCAGAAGATGCAGGATCATTGGTACCCTGGTTTCGGAACTTTTGTAATTGTTGAAAGCCCATACGCAGCAAGGGGAAGGCTTTGTAGCCAACAAAGATAGGAACCTATAGACTATGTTAGCATGAAGAAGGATATGGAAAAGACATTTGTCAACATACCAATAAATAGAGGGCAAAAAACTTGGTAGAGGTAAGAGAAGAAAGGAGAATGATAATCCAAGAGAAATACATGTAATCAATCATATAAGAAGTAACGCCGTGTTGCAAAAGATCCTGACCCACGTACAGCAAGGCGCCTCTCGAGTCGTATTTAGGAGCAGCCGCACGGTTGAGTTGGTAATGAACGAACCCGGCAGAGCCAGCAGAAAAGACATACAAGAGTTTAGAAAGCTTGGAAAGAGGACTACGAACAAAAAAGCGAAGTAATATAAACAAAAGGTTGACAGTGACATCGGCAACGAGCATAAACATCAGGATTCGCTTGTTTTGTACAGCGAGCTTTTTTTGAGCAGCGTTTGCCATCTTTCAATTGTTTAGAAAAAGAAATGAAGAAGAAAGAGAGAGGAAGGAGGAAACCACAATTTCACTACCGTAAGAAACGTTTCTTGAAGGAAGGAGAGGGTAGTATGTTTTCTAAAAAAATGGAAAAAGTTTTTCAAGTTTTTTTTTCTTACTTGTTTTTGAAACAAAGTACTGCTGCTGGAAGATACAGATATTGCTATTGTCCCTTTCGCAAAATAAGGTGAGTAAACAGGAATAAAGTGATCGTATTATCGAAGACGATATTCTTAGCCAGGTAAACAAAACGAAATCAGAAAAACGGAAGAACAAACAAAAAAAAAAGCCTAGTTCATAGGAAGCAATCAAAAGTCATGTCAAGTCGTGTGCTAAAGTTGCTTTCAACATACTTTGAAACGAACCACCGATATAGTAGTATATTTGTTCCTTGACGACTCTTTCCATATTGTAATTGGGACCAAAAAGTTTTGTGCTATGAGTCATTGCATGCTTGCGGATTTCATTCTGAAAAAGTTAATCTTCTTTCCCTACTCCTATACCTGATGTACACAATTTTTTTGCCAGACATTACGCTAACCCAAGTAACCCAAACAAAACCGATCAAAAGATCCAATGGGATGGGATTCCATTCCTTCGCGTCCAATTCACAGTCTATGACAACATCCAGAAGCGATCAAGAAAGTTATGATATCCAAGAATTCTGCTTTCTTTACATCCTTGCTTGTTTGCTTCCCTTACCATATAATCAGATCAATCTTGTCAAAGTCAACATTGCCAAAGCCGTCTAAGGAATGCAACTCATCAAGAATCTCCTCCGAAAAGCGTCATGGCAAGCTGCTTCGTATTCATTCATTTTTGAATACTTGGGTTACCTGCTTTCTTGCTACATTCCTTCCTTCTAAACCCTTCGTACCCAATAATGCTCTTCCCATTTCCGACTGCGACCTTTGAATTTTCATTTGCTCGACTTAGGTCACAACATCAAGTCACGACCATCTCCGTGAACCAGTCGGGAAGGGGCAGACACATCTTGGTCCTGTGGAGTTTCATCACTGGTGGAACCATCTCCACTAGAAGTATATCGGGAAAGGACTCACACGGTAGTAGTGGGGGTTCCGTGGGTAGTGACGGAATGAGTACGAACAACAAAGAGAAAGGATTCAACTGATTCAATTTGAAAGAAATTCCTTTTGAAAAGGTTTACGAAAATATTTATTTTAGATTTAAAAAAAAAAATATTATTGAATTACTTCAAATTTCTGTTTAACTGTCTTGTTTACAACTCTTCATTTCCTAAGGCGGGTCGGCCGTATATTTTTGCGACAAAGTTATCTAAGGTAGAAAACCCCCTCTTGTTCCACCAATCACGTACGATAGATTCGCCTTGGAAAGTGCGGGTTACTCGCGTACCACGATGGCACTAGTAATATCTGGAATCGAAGAAAAAAAAAAACAAAATTATATACTTTCTATAATGAAGATACAAAATACATGATTATATATATTTGTTTTTTCTAAAAATTTAAGGATTTTTCAAACTTGAAATGTTAGTCGTGGGAACAGTCCTACCTGACATCTCGTGTAGGGAGAGGAGATTTCTAACCGCGGATTTGCACCTTCCAAGCGCAATAAAAAGCAACCATTTCCCTTCCACGTCTTTTTTCCCGTAGACTTAGAACTATGGCTCCCCGTATAGCCTCCCATTTCCTGGGTATGTAAAGTAGAATTATTCATTTCCTCTTTTCAAAAGCGAAAAAATTTGTCTGTTCGACCGTTGTTCCTAAAAACAGTCTATCGCGGTCGCAAAGGACGTGTTTTATCTTTTCAATACATTTTTTGGTGAATTCCTAAGCGTCTTCTTTTTTAAATGACGCGTCTATTTGTGTTTTTCGGCCTATGGCTGAGATTTGCAAGTATCATCCGCTATTTTGAAAGCCTCTGCGGCAATCTCGCTTTTTCTTTCATTTCTCGTAAAAGATAAACACAGCGTCGCGTTTCTGTTAAACTCCTCCTCTTAAGAGCTTTTGAAAAGTGCCTTTTCGTTCAATACTAACTATCTTTGTAGGAGGCAATTCCCTAGATATAGCGCCTTCCAGTAAGGTGAAAGATTATATTACTTCACGTGGTGGACATACCGTAATCACGTCTATTTTAATCGCTAATAATGGTATCGCCGCTGTTAAAGAAATCCGAAGCATTCGAAAATGGGCATATGAAACGTTTAATAATGAAAGAGCTATCAAATTCACTGTCATGGCTACCCCCGATGACCTGAAGGTTAACGCCGATTATATCCGCATGGCCGACCAATATGTAGAAGTCCCCGGTGGCTCAAATAATAATAACTATGCAAACGTAGAACTCATCGTCGATGTTGCTGAGCGTATGAAGGTTCATGCCGTCTGGGCCGGTTGGGGTCATGCCTCCGAAAACCCCAGACTTCCAGAAATGTTGGCTGCCAGCAAGCAAAAGATTGTTTTCATCGGTCCTCCAGGTAGCGCAATGCGTAGTTTGGGTGATAAGATTAGCTCAACTATCGTTGCTCAAAGCGCGAAGGTCCCATGTATGCCCTGGTCGGGTCTTGGTCTAGAAAAAGTCCGTATCGACCCTGAAACCAATATCGTCACTGTTGATGATGATGTTTACCAAGAGGCTTGCATCAATTCCGCCGAAGACGGTGTTGCCGTCGCCGAAAAAATTGGATACCCCGTTATGATTAAGGCATCCGAAGGTGGTGGTGGTAAGGGTATTCGTCAAGTCACTTCCTCTCAGCACTTCACCCATGCTTATCAACAGGTTTTGGCCGAACTTCCTGGCTCTCCTGTGTTCGTGATGAAGCTTGCTGGACAAGCCCGTCACTTGGAAGTTCAGATTTTAGCTGATCAATATGGCAATAATATCTCCCTCTTTGGTCGTGATTGTTCCGTTCAACGTCGTCATCAAAAGATTATTGAAGAAGCCCCTGTCACCGTCGCTCCTCCTAATACTTTCCGTGAAATGGAGCGCGCTGCCGTTCGTTTGGGTGAACTTGTTGGCTATGCATCTGCCGGTACCATTGAGTACCTTTATGAACCTGAAACTGACAAGTTTCATTTCTTGGAATTAAACCCTCGTTTGCAAGTAGAACATCCAACTACTGAAATGGTTTCAGGCGTCAACTTGCCCGCTGCCCAACTTCAAGTTGCAATGGGTATTCCTTTACATCGCATCCCCCACATTCGTGAACTTTACGGCTTACAACGTGATGGTGAAAGTAAAATTGACTTTGCCTTTGAAAACCCCGAGTCCCATAAAGTTCAAAAAGTGCCTACGCCTAAGGGTCACTGTATTGCTTGTCGTATCACTTCAGAGGACCCTGGTGAAGGTTTCAAACCCTCCAGCGGTATGATTAAAGACCTTAATTTCCGATCTTCCAGCGATGTTTGGGGTTACTTTTCTGTCGGTACCGCAGGTGGTATCCATGAATTCGCCGATTCTCAATTCGGCCATATCTTTGCATTCGCCGATTCCCGTGAAGCTACTCGTAAGTCAATGATTGTAGCGTTGAAAGAATTATCTATCCGCGGTGATTTTAGAACAACCGTTGAGTATTTAGTCCGCCTACTTGAAACTGGCGAGTTTGCCCATAATGAATTTACCACTGCTTGGTTGGACAAACTTATCGCTCAAAAGGTTACCTCCGCTCGTCCCGACAAGATGCTTACAGTTGTTTGCGGTGCGCTTGTCCGTGCTCATGCAATCGCTGAAGAACAATATCGCGCATTTAAATCTTATTTGGAGCGCGGCCAAGTCCCTTCTCGTGATTTCCTTAAAAATGTTTATGATATAGAATTCATCTATGATGGCAATCGTTATAGGTTTACTGCTTCTCGTTCTTCCCCAGGTTCATATCATTTGTTCTTAAATGGCTCCCGCTGTACGGCTGGTGTCCGTTCTTTGACTGATGGTGGCTTGCTCGTTTTATTGAACGGTCAATCTTATACCGTTTACTATCGAGATGAAGTTACAGGTACTCGAATTTCCATTGACAACATGTCATGCATGTTAGAAAAAGAAAATGACCCAACGCAGTTGCGTACTCCTTCCCCTGGTAAATTGGTTCGCTTCTTAGTTGAAACAGACGAGCATATTAAGGCAGGTGAAGCTTACGCGGAAGTTGAGGTTATGAAAATGATTATGCCATTAGTAGCCACTGAGGATGGTACAGTGCAGTTGATCAAGCAACCTGGTGCCTCTATTGGTGCAGGTGATATCCTTGGTATTCTAACTCTTGACGATCCTAGCCGTGTTAAGCATGCGCTACCCTTCAATGGTCAGCTTCCCAAATTTGGTGATCCTCAAATTGCTGGTAACAAGCCTTGCCAACGTTATCATCAATTGTTAAACATTTTACTTGACATTTTGAAGGGTTACGATAATCAAATCATTCTTAACAGCACTTATAACGAAATTATTGAGGTCCTCCGTGATCCTGAACTTCCATTCAGTGAGTGGAGCTCTTATTACTCTGCATTGGTTAGTCGCATGCCTCCTGCTTTAGATAAATTGTTTGTTTCTATTATCGAAAAGGCAAGAGCTCGTAAGACTGAATTCCCTGCCAAGCAGTTGGAGTTAGGCTTGCAAACTTATTGTGAGGGCCAAAAGCTCTCCGTAACTCAGCAACTCAAGCAACAAATTGCTCCTTTGATTGATGTTATTAATGACTATAAAGACGGTTTGAAGGTACATGAGTACCGTGTCGTTAGAAGTATTTTAGAGGAGTACTACAATGTTGAGCGCTTGTTTTCAGGTCCCAATAAAAGAGAAGAAGATGTCACACTTCGTCTTCGTGATGAGAACAAGGACAATGTTGATAAAGTCATTGCCCTTGCTTTGTCTCACTCTCGTATTGGTTCCAAGAATAACCTTCTCATAACTATGCTTGATCTTATAAAATTGGAGCCTTCTACTTTCGTTTCATTGTACTTTAATGATATCTTAAGAAAACTCACTGATCTTGATTCTAGAGCTACTGCCAAGGTCTCTCTCAAGGCACGTGAACTCTTAATTTCATGTGCTATGCCATCTCTCTCTGAACGTTTCTCTCAGATGGAGCACATCTTGAAAACCTCAGTTGTAGAAAGCCACTATGGTGATTCCGAGTTTGCTCACCGTCCTCCTAATTTGGAAATTTTGAAGGAACTCATTGATTCCAAGTACACGGTCTTTGATGTTTTACCTGCTTTCTTCTGTCATCCCGATCCATGGGTGTCTTTGGCTGCATTAGAGGTCTATGTACGCAGAGCTTATCGTGCTTATGCTGTTTTGGAGTTGAATTATCACGTCGAAAACGACACTCCTTTTGTGATTTCCTGGAGATTCCAGCTTCGTGCTAGTAGTACGCCAGGACAAGGTGCTAGTGGAGCAAATGGTCTTCTTCCAAGCAGCAGTTCCCCTTCCTTGGAAAATGAGAACAAGCGCCTTCAATCTTACAGTGATCTTTCTTGGTATGTAAACAAGAATGATTCCGAGCCTTTCCGTTTCGGAGCCGTTGTTGCCGCTGATAATTTTGATCAACTGGAAACCAATCTTGCTTTGGCTATCGAGCGTCTACCATTGGCTCGCAATACCTTCAATGCCGGATTAACTTTGAATAATGAAGAACCATCTAGTGCTCCTCTTCAAGAACTTACAAATGTTCTTAACGTTGCTTTAACGTCTACTAATGATCTCGAAGATTCTGCTATTGTCGATAAACTTAGCTCCGTTTTAGGCGAATTTCGGGATGACTTACTTGAACACAATGTTCGAAGAATCACTGTAATTGGTGGTAGACATAATAAGTCAGCTCATCCTTCTTATTTCACTTATCGTGCCTCTTCGGATAGTTTCGAACATGAGACGGTTCGCTACGTTGAAGATGAGCGAATTCGCCATATTGAACCAGCTTTGGCCTTCCAATTGGAATTGGGTAGACTTTCCAACTTTGATATTGAGCCCGTTTTTATTGACAACCATAACATTCATGTTTACCGTGCGACTGCGAAAAATATGAGTTCGGATAAGCGTTTCTTTACCAGGGCTCTCGTCCGTCCTGGAAGACTTCGTGATGAAATTCCAACAGCTGAATATCTTATTTCTGAGACTCATCGATTGATTAACGATATTCTTGATGCTCTCGAGGTCATTAGTCCTGATGAAACTGATCTTAATCACATTTTCATTAACTTCCTTCCTGCATTTGGACTCGCTCCCAAGCAAGTTGAAGCTGCTTTAGGTGGATTTTTGGAGCGCTTTGGACGTCGTTTATGGCGTTTACGTGTAACCGCTGCTGAAATTCGCATTATCTGCACTGATCCTAAAACAAACACTCTTTTCCCCTTGCGTGTCATCATATCCAACGTTTCTGGATTTGTCGTAAATATCGAACTTTACGCAGAAGTGAAGACCGAAAACAACTCTTGGATCTTCAAGAGTATTGGCCAACCTGGATCAATGCATCTCAGACGTATCAATACCCCTTATCCAAACAAAGAATGGCTTCAACCTCGTCGCTACAAGGCACAATTGATGGGTACAACATTCGTTTACGATTTTCCAGAGTTGTTCCGTCGTGCTTTTAGTGACAGCTGGAGAAAGGTCGACAGTGGTCATTCTGAAAACCCTGTCCCACAAGACATGTTCAACTGCAAGGAGTTGGTTGAGGATGAAAATGGAGATTTGCAAGAGGTTAGCCGTGAGCCCGGTACAAACTCTTGTGGTATGGTTGCTTGGTCGGTGACTGTCAAAACTCCTGAATATCCTAATGGTAGAAAATTGATCATCATCGCTAATGATATTACATACCAGATTGGCTCATTTGGACCAAGAGAAGATAACTTTTTCTTTAAGGTGACCGAACTTTCTCGTCAGCGCGGAGTTCCCAGATTGTATTTGGCTGCTAATTCTGGTGCCCGTATTGGTGTTGCAGATGAGTTGATTCCCTTATTCAACGTGGCCTGGAACAACGTCAATTCACCCGAGAAGGGATTTGAGTATTTGTATTTGACACCCGAAGTTCAAGAGCGCTTAGATAAGCAGGATACTAAAACCATACATACTGAAAGAATTGAGACCGAGTCTGGCGAAGTTCGTTACAAGATCACAGCTATCATTGGTTCTGGTGAAGGATTGGGTGTAGAATGTTTGAGAGGTTCTGGTTTGATTGCTGGTGTTACATCTAGAGCTTATAATGACATTTTTACCTGTACGCTTGTTACTTGCCGTGCCGTTGGTATTGGTGCATATCTCGTTCGTCTTGGCCAGAGAGCGGTTCAAGTTGAAGGTCAACCAATTATTCTTACCGGTGCTCCTGCCCTTAATAAGGTTCTGGGACGTGAAGTCTACAATTCTAATTTACAATTGGGTGGTACTCAAGTAATGCACAGGAACGGTATTTCTCATTTAACTGCTCAAGATGATTTCGACGGAATTTCGAAAATCGTCAATTGGCTTTCATATATTCCTGATAAGCGCAATAACCCCGTTCCCGTATCGCCATCGAGTGATCCTTGGGATCGTGATGTTGAGTATTATCCCAATCAGAGTGGTTACGATCCTCGCTGGTTGATTGATGGTAAAGAGGATGAAGATTTGTACTTGTACGGTATGTTCGACAAGGGTTCCTTCCAAGAAACTTTGGATGGATGGGCAAAGACAGTTGTCGTAGGTCGTGCACGTTTAGGTGGTATACCAATCGGTGTTATCGCTGTTGAAACTCGCACCATCGAAAACACTCTACCTGCTGATCCAGCCAATCCAAGCTCTACGGAACAAAACTTAATGGAAGCCGGACAAGTTTGGTATCCTAACTCAGCTTTCAAGACCGCCCAAGCCATCAACGATTTTAACCACGGCGAACAATTACCGTTATTTATTCTCGCTAATTGGCGTGGTTTCTCTGGTGGTCAACGAGACATGTTCAATGAAGTACTTAAATATGGTTCTTACATTGTTGATGCTCTTGCTGAATACAAACAGCCAGTATTCGTATACATTCCCCCTTACAGTGAATTACGTGGTGGCTCTTGGGTTGTTGTGGATCCTACCATTAATGATAAGCAAATGGAAATGTATGCCGATGAAGAAAGTAGAGCTGGTGTTTTAGAACCAGAAGGAATGGTCAGCATTAAGTTCAGACGTGAGAAGTTACTTTCATTGATGCGCAGATGCGATGAGCAATACGCTGCTTTGCAAGATAAGCTCAACCAAAAGGATTTAAGCCCCGATGAACTCTCAACGGTCAAGGTTCAATTAATGGAACGCGAACAAAAGCTGATGCCTATTTATCAACAAATCAGTATTCACTTTGCTGATTTGCATGATCGTGTAGATCGTATGGTTGCTAAAAAGGTCGTCCGTCAACCCTTGAAATGGACCAATGCTAGACGCTTCTTCTACTGGCGCTTGAGAAGACGTTTGGATGAACATTATTCTCAACAGAAATTAATGCAGCTTATTCCCGGTTTAAGCCATGAAGAATCGCAACGTTGTCTTAAGCAGTGGTACACAGAATGGCGCGGCAAAGAGGATTGGGATACTGCTGATCGATCCGTTATTACATGGATTGAAGAAAACAGTGAAACTCTAACTAAACACACCCAAGAGTTGAAGAGTCATTATTATAGCAACCGTATCGCTGAACTAATTCGTGCTGATAAGCAAAACATGATTGATAGTCTTGCTTTAGTCTTGACCGAACTCGATGAAGCAGAGAAAAAGGAATTAGCTGCAAAACTTGCTGCTAGGAATTAAGAATTAAGCTTATGAACTCTGAGGATAATGTTTGTGTATTTATTTCATCCAGACTTCTTTGATTTGTTTACTTGCTCAGAAGCTGTTGGAGGAAGTTATACCTTGTAAAGCTACATGATGTACTTATACCCTGAATATAGGAGATGCGAATTTATTTCATTATTTTTGATAAATTGTATACCGTTCAAAGATCTTTAATCACTTCATAGCATATATGCCGTTCATTTAACAATTGTCCTTTGAAATAGGTAGTACATGTTTAACAATGAAAGTTTTATTCTTACGAAATGAATATGAATATGCAGTGCAGTATAGTAACTAGTCTTGTACATGAAGTAGTCGGTAAACAAATTCGAATGGAGTGCGAGTACAGTTGGCTTATAAATATTCACGAGTTAAGATCTTGTAAGTAATTTATTTTTTAAAAAATGTAGTTTATACGAACACAAAAAGAAAAACAAGTGGATAACTATCATAATCATGCTGGATTATCATTTTCAGATAAGTGCAGCGTCAACGCTACTTTAAAAATTAAAGAACTTCTTCAAAACATTAGCAAAACGTTCTATAGCAATTTCGAATTCATGAAGTTCAGCGTAAGCAAAAGTAACGCGGAAAAAGATTTTGTCGTTGATTGAAGAATCAACAACGAACCAGTTGCCACACGCAACATTGGCACCATCTTCAATAGCGTCCGCATGAATCTCAGATTCAATTTCAGCAATACTCTTGCCCTGGTCAGCAAATTTATATGCTGCCTTGTCCACCTCGAACCAAATGAACATACCGGCTTCAGGGGCAATGTAAGAACAGATGGATTTTGGAAGGTACTTGTCCATAGCATAGAGTAAAGCATTACGGCGTTCAGTATAAGAGAAACGAATGTTCTTTAACCACGCAAGGTATCCATCATGTCCCCAGGTTTGGAACAAGGCTTGTAAAAGTGCCTGAGAGATACCAGAAGCATTTTGAGAAGCAGTCTCGGTATAACGAAGACTACGCTCGATAAACAAAGGTTGAGCAGTGATCCAACCAATACGGGAACCAGGTGCAACAACCTTCGAGAGAGAGTCCATGCGAATAACACGGCCATCGACATCGATGTGCAAGAAAGAGGTGATTAGATTCTTGACAAATTCTTCGTTAGTAAACTTGGGGTCAACGGCTTCCGGTTTATGTTGGTATTCATCCATTTGCAAATAATAGTAGGGTTCGTCCTCAATAATGATAAAGTCGTGTTTTTGAGCAAGAGCGTAGATTTTCTCCTTACGTTCCACAGACAAGGTACTACCAGTGGGATTCTGACCGCTAGGAATGGTGTACAAGACACGAGGCTTGTTACCGTCTTTCCAATTACTTAAAATATTATCCAAAGATTCAGGCAACATGCCATTTTTGTCCATGTCAACTGAAACAACGTTCAAACCCATTGGACGCATAGCCTGAAGAGCGGAGGGAAAGGTGTACTTCTCCACAAGGATACTGTCTCCTCTGTTTAAGAGCATACGCAAACACATGTCCAAACCTTGAGTATTACCAGTAGTGAGTAGAATGTCCCAATCCTTATAAGGGGGAGAGTGAATCAATTGAGTATGTTCTTTCAAAAATTTTGACAATGGAGCACAGCCAGAACCTTTTCCGTATTGCAAAGCCACAGAAAGAGGCAAATCATCTTCATTCTGAGAATCCATGGGAACGGAGACATTAGATAAATTGCCTTCATTCTCAGCACCACGAACCCAAGAACCGATGGACGGGATCTCTGCTCCCATTTCTCGGAAGGGGAAGTATTGAGGATTAGGAAGTCCTCCGGCCAAAGATATCACATTAAGTCCCTTCTTACTTACAGAGCCTGCAATTGCCTTCAAAGGTGAAGGCTTACGAGAAGCGCTTTCCACCGAAAGGTGATGAGACAAATCTTTAGGTTGAATCGACATAGCTTTTATCTTTCTAGACTCGTAATTTGGTATTCTATTGATTCAAATTCACACTGGCTTGGAGGGGTGATGGTTATGGTTAGAATTTTTCATATCGGTGCAGAGGATATTATTTACCACAACTGATAATAGATGTAGTCACGATTAGTTAGCATTTTCAAGGCACTTTTAATAGTTCTTTATTGACAGATAAGTGAGATAGAAGAATGCTAGAATAAATTTTCCAGGATGAGCGAAAGGTATTTCAGTACTAACAGCATATATTACCAAATTTCTCTATATGCAGCGAAGTTGTTTTAGCAACTGAACACATCTGTTTTTCGTTCATATCGTGGAATTGAGGTTCATACTTTTTATAGAGGCAAGAGCTTTAAGGGTGAAAAGTCTCTCACTTGGATACACGGTATGAAAGGTTTATATTTAGCTTGTACTAGCAGTCTTTGGGCATCGTTCTCAACAAATTTGAGAAAAGAGAAATTGTTTCTTCCTGTTTTATATAGTATGCTGTTGTTAGATCGGTGATACCCCCAGTCAAGTAGTCCTTTTCGTAATGATCATCACGAGGCAAAATTATGCAACAAGAATCATCCAAGGATATTTGCCAACGCTCATGAAATCGTTATTTAAGAAACGTTTCAGTACATACTTTTAAAAAGTTTTAGCGTTTTCTTTTCAGGTTTAGAGAAATAAAAGTAGCATTTCATATGTGTAAGTGTATGCACAGACAAATTCATGCGAAACAGAATTGGGAAAATGACTTTCATAAGCGCTCTTTGAAGAAACATAATTTCTTATTATTCTTTCTAAACTAGTACGGCGCTCGACTATTCTTTAGTTGGTCGAACAATGACACAACAATAAAGTGTCTTTGCGAGTGCTCCAAATTGTAATCAAAACTTAAGCTGTCTTGCTATATATCGAAGGTCATTCGGAGAGTAAAATCTAGTTTTATGATTAGACTAGCTTCAATACTAGGTAGTCCAAAGCGTTGAAGAAATTGCTCGCATCCTTGAGGGTCACCTTGAAACATCGAATCTTCATTAAGAGAAAGATCAATTATGTATCATTTGATCTTTAATAGTTTCATTGAGAATTGGAAAATTACCAATTTGAGAACAGTTCATTATCCTACTGAGTTGTCATATCATTTCACCACAATTTATAGAGAACACACACTTATATGTAAATAAATCTCTTTTCGCTGATTTCTTCTTCAGAAAAATATATTTGGTTTGTTATACTTTTTACCTTCTTTGATTGTTTGTTCTTTAGCCTTGACAAGCCAACAAGTGCTATTTCCTATACGATATTCAACACGCTTGTCGTTAATGTGAAACAAAAATGAAGGCATTTGTTACTGTCGGCTCTACGAGATTTGATGAACTTGTTTCTAGCGTTCTGAATGCTGATACACAGTACCAACTAGTTCAGCACGGAATCACTCAACTAATTGTTCAATATGGAAATGGCAGAGAGGCTTTTGGAACACCAGAGCCTGTTAACGGAATATCCATTTCTGGATTCGACTATGCACCAGAAATTGGATCATACATAGATTCGTCTTCGGTTGTTATCTCCCATGCTGGTGCAGGTAGTATCCTTCAATGTCTACGAGCAAAGAAGCCTCTCATCGTAGTACCGAATGAATCTTTGATGGACAATCATCAACTAGAGCTTGGGAATAAATTGGCTTCTTTGAATTACCTGGTAACGTGTTCCTATAGAAATCTTCCTCAAGGACTTGAGGCCTTATTCCGTACTCAGCTAGAACCATTTCCTGAGCCTGAATATTCTGCTTTTCGGAATGTTCTTAACGATGTTTTAATCAAATAAGACTATAACAGTGGGTCCCTGATTCTGTACGTTTCTCATGGCTTGTGCTCTAAATCCAATCCCTCTAATGCTACAGGGGGAAATTTGCGTGTAACCTACAGTTTGAATTATTTTCTGTTTGATTCCCTTCTTTAGTTGCTCTGTGTTTTCACGTTTACTACAAAGACAATACACCTTCAAAAGAAAAGTATATCTGGAAGGTTATTAGAATAGTTGATTAGAAGCAGTGAAGTACTTCATTTCTTTCATCAGCTTCCTTGGAAACAAAACATTCATTCATTCGTGATTTGTATAGCCAACATTAACTCTTTGTTTACTACTGTGTTCATTGATAAACCTCGTAAAATTTCTCGATCCATTTGCTAACTTATATCAATAGTAGGACAGTCCTCTAACAAGTTGAACTAAGAATTTATATTCATTCTACGATGGGGTATTTCACCTCAAAATCGGCTAGGAGTGTTTTCTCTCTCAAGCAGCTGTCCATTAGTACTGCCGTTGTTTCTTCAATAGGATATGCGGTATATCAACTACGTGAACAAAATGCTGTTCGATTGGATCCACCTAATACAACTTATGCGAATCCATCGAAGGTTCGCTTACCACCAACGGACCGTGAAAGTATTAACAAGCGTTTACGGGAGTATGAAAAGTCCGTGTTTGTGAATCGAGATGGAATCGCCAGATACGACTTTAATCAGTTAGCAAGTAACGACCCTTGTGAGGATGACCATGTGGAGTCAGTCTCAAAAGATATTGACGATGAAAATTGGTACTTTTGGGGTGTTTTTGATGGTCACTCCGGCTGGAATACTTCTTTATATTTGCGTCAGCATTTAGTCCCAGTTGTCGTTGATGAATTACGGAAAACAGCATTGACTGCAATGCAAAATAGTGCATGTCCTTCTGCCTTGAGTTATGAACGATCTTTGTGCAATGCCTTTGAGAATTTGGATAATCATATTGTACATGAGAACATTGCGACTGTTTTCAAAAATCCAAAATCTATGCAGAATGCTGCCCGCTTATTATTACCAGCAGTTTCTGGTTCTTGTGCCCTTTTAACCGCGTACTCTGCAAAGTCAAAGACTCTACAAGTTGCTTGCACTGGTGACTCGCGAGCTGTAATGGGTGAACAAAATTCCAATGGAAGTTGGAACGCTGTCCCGTTAAGTAGAGACCAAACAGGTGCAAATCTAGACGAGGCTGCACGTTTGGAAGTCGAACATCCCGGTGAAACCGTTTTACGCAATAACCGTATACTTGGACGGTTGATGCCTTCCCGTGCTGTAAGTTATTACTTGAGAAACTATATTGTAATTTTTTACTAACATTTTAGTTTGGTGATGCAAGGTTTAAGTGGTCTCGAGATGTCAGTGAACGTTTACATAGGGAGTACTTCTCGGCTGCTCCCATTCCGGTGAAATCTCCGCCATACGTAACGGCTATTCCTGAAGTAGAAACAGTAAAAATAGATTCTAAGAAACAAAAATTTCTTATTATGGCTTCCGATGGTCTATGGGACACAATGTCTAGTGAACGAGCAGTTGAGCTAGTAGGTCAATGGATCAATTCAGAGTTTGGGAAAAATCCTGAATCTAATAGTTTTTCGTCAAGTACTTTGAACCCATTTAATTGGTTCCATAAAGAATCGCCGGTTGTAGATGAAAATGCTGCCACCCATCTCATCCGCAATGCATTAGGGGGAAAAGATGAAAAAGTTTCAGCTCTTCTTACTTTGACCTATCCTCTCTCTCGAAGATATAGAGACGACCTTACAGTAACGGTAGTATTCTTTGAAGAAAATGAAGCGTCTTGAATGTTGTTGGAAGTGAAGGATTGCATTTACTACCGAACGGCTAGCACTATGTATTTATCGGCAGCCCATACAAAACGAACGAGAAACGAAACAGTATAGCCGCTCTCTTCAAATGCTTATATACTTATTATGATTATGAACAGCTTATTTCTTTACGAATGAAATGGTACCTTAAGTATCTAATTATTAGCAATGAAGTATTATTTTCCATTAGCATATAAACATTTCAAAATACACAAAACAAGAGTGTTTTGTACAACATAAAGAGAAAAGTCTCATGGCAAGATATAGTCATACAGCTACAAACTATATCTACAATATCCTGTCATTAAACTCACAAGCCATTCCAAATGTTCAAAATATTCACATAACGAATTTAAACTAATCGTATATAATTTTAAGAAAAGAAATTTACAATGAGCAAGTTAAAAAGTACTTGATCTCAAAAAATTAACGAAAAAAGTAGTAAAGGTGAAGAACTCGAACATACCACCTAACAAGAAGCATGACAGTTGTACCTATTAGTACAAAACACGGAGGAACTAAATATTAAGATTATTGCTTAGTTACACCATCAGCGAGAAAAAATAACGTAAAATAACAAAGGGGAACGACAGGCGAGTCCTTGAACCTCTATAATTAATAAGCGCGAAGATTCATTACGAAGTAGCAAATTCACATGGCTATACATGATGTTTAATTAGCATTCCTATTCTGTATTCTTATTCTCGTGATTCAAACTGTCGTTGTCGTCATTGTCGAAGTGTTGGACAATGGACTCTCTTCGACTACTGACTTCGCTTGGTGCCGAATCCGTTGGTCGCTTGACATGGATTGATGGTTCCTTTGATGGAGAGCCCGTGACGGCAATCCTATGAGGGATTGTTTCTGGTGAAGGTATTTCTTTACCTATACAGGTTATGCCAGCATCGGACGCTTTACCAGCTTTATTTAATGCGTAGTCGCCTGAATCAAAATATTTTCTTCCTTGCTATGATTCCAATTAATATCGATTCCGAATACGCGTCCTTCTCAACATATTCTTACTTACCTGTAATTTTTGAACTAAAAGGTCTTTACGCTGTGGAAGTCTTCCGTAAAGACGGAAGAGCTTTTGCTCCTCTGGGCTGAGCTTCTAAAAATTACTTAGTCAACAAAGTTGATCTAGAAAATTGTTTTCGTACCGTTATGTCAACCGTATTCTCTGGATTACCCGATGTCATACCTTCAAAGCAATTTGGTTGTTGCCAACAACTGTTCGTACAAGGTAATAGGGATCGAACAAAATGTGTATGTAATATATACTTGTTAGGATAATATTACAAAACCGACTTTTTATGAATGACAACATCAATCAAGGATCACTTTATTAAAAAACTCACATTTGAGCTTGCTTTTGTGTATTCTTTTTCTAATAAGCATTTAAGAAGCTATATGATCACTTTCCACTTTCCATTTTCCACTAGAAAGTAAAAATTTGTTTTACTCAAAATTCATAGCTTTTTCAGTGTTCAATTATAAAGAAGTTTACTTTAATGTTTTATTAATATTTTTAAGCAAATAATAAATCCATATAAAAAGCGTTGTACACACGTTTGATATTTAAAAAAGTTAACTACTGTTAGAAGCATGATACGTTAACGATTTACATTTTGAGATATAATCCTCAGACGAGTCCTTGGTATAATCTGAAGAAGACCAATGCGTCCTACTTTGTTTGAGACTGCTACTATTGGACTCGTCGTAAGCAGAGTCAGTATGCGTGTTTGTATTCGGACTGGGCAACGGTCGAATTGAGATATAGTCATCTAGATCTTTTTCTGTGTAATATTGCCGACATTTGCAGAGGTCCAAAAGTAGTTGGTTACAAAAGTCGTAAAACCCACGAAGAAAAGAATCCTTTTTAAATATAACCGCGTCCGTATCGTACAGAAAAAGGCCTGATTCTGGAACCCTTCCTTCAAACACGGTATCCTTTGTATTCATATATATATGAATGGGAAAAGCATGACCGTTGTTTCCTACACAGTGCATCATAGATAACCAGGCAATGTCAGCTTCAGAGGATGCGGAATGCAACATCGCTTCAAAGCCACGCAGTTCGTACGGAAGGCTACCCTCGCATAACGGTAATTGTAGTTGGAGGTAGCTTAGAAAGTTTGAACATGCAACAGCAACACAATCCTTCTTTTCTTTGAGAGCGTAAATATCGTTTGGATCGATCAGATACATGCGTATACAGCCAAGTCTGTTTTGTAAAGCAAGCTTTAGTAGTTTGGACTGAGCGTTCTGACGACTAGAAAGATAATGGTCAACAGCAATCCAAAGACATTCCTGAATTGCTGGAGGGTAAAATTGGAATAGCATAACATGGTGAATCAAAACCGAGATAGGGACAGGGCCAGCACGAAGATACTCACAAAGATGATTAAATAAACTACGGTGGCTTTTGAGTAGCAATTTTACATTTTCATCAGCACACCTATTATATTGTGTAAAGTGATATACTTTGTCTGGCATAGAAAAACCGCGCTCATCCAGCTCATACCTGTGTTTTAGATAAGTACCGCTGAAAGTATGAAAAACACTGCTTAAAGAACCCTGCGTAAACGTGTTTGGAATATCATAACAATCCGGAAGTTCAAACTCCCCTAGCTTTAAAACTTCGCAGATGTCAGGAATCCAAGGAAGAGAACTTAGAAGCAAAAAGCGAGTTTCTTTTGGTATGTCGATGTCGGCATATGCAATTTCCACTGATGGGTCTTCACAATCACACTCTTGGCAGGCCAATTCACAACTATCACAGGATACACAACAGAATAAAACATTGTAAAAGGCGTCCGTAATTTTCTCGTAAATTGACTGCGTGTGTTTCTCAGAATGGTCTGAGCTGGCCGGCATTTCTAGAATTCGTCAAAACAAATCGCACAAGACTTGAACAGAAGAGTTTTCAGAATCCAGAGAATATAGCAACAAAGCTCAGAAAGAGGTGGACAATGCACAAGACAAGGAAAATTACATATAAAATCCGCGTGATAATGAGGGCATCTAAGCTTTGAGCCTGATTGTAACGGTGTACAGTTCAATAAAAAAGGTATGAGACTATTATAAGACAAAAACAAAAACAAAAAAAATCAGACTTAAAGTGAGTAAATTGATAAAGGAAGAGATGCGACTGTTGCAATCCCCATAAACAAGAACACTAAGTCGGTGTCTCCTGGCAAAGTCAACAAACAATGCACAAACACTCACCCCCACCAACGCTAATATTGTAAACATACCACGTAACCTTTTAAACTGATACTTTTAAACGCTTCTTCCTACGATAGAAATCATAGCCAGACTATTAGGTTAAACGCTTTACAATTTTAATAGAATCCTTTCTTTTGCTCTACAGAGAACAAAAGAATTTCAAGTAAATAAACAAATACTATTCATCTACGGATGCACTATTGCTAGGAAACGCTAAGAACGAAGAATACTTTCCAAAATCAGACCTAATAACTCAACACAGTGTTTTAACACTTCAGTGCTTGACTCTTTGTATGTTTTGATCATCATATTTTGGATTCAACTCATTATATAAGCGTGGCTACCCAAAGTAGGTTTGGCTTGAATCGAACAAGCTCTCTCAAAAAGAGAAACCACTCAAACCTTTCACATAAAAAAGATTGGCAAAAAACCTTTGAACCCATGACTAAGCCCCATTGAGTTACATCGATTTAAAGATGTGATCGTATAACTATCGCCTACGACGAAAAAACACAGTTCAATGGTAAGGCAAACCTCGCATAGCAGCTACCTTCATGTTCTCTAGACACTTCCTAACACGCGCTTCATAGACTTATATCCTTGTCTACTCCGTTCCGGAAACAAAACGCATACAAAGAAGACTATGAGAAAACAAAGATAACGCCTGCCACGGGGTAAGCCCACCATAGTAACCGCTGATTCTTTAGGTCAGCGCGTTTCCGCTTATCCTGAATCCTTTCGGAAACAAGACGAAAGAGTCCGGGGACTTTCCCTAAAGCTGCGAAAGAAACTTTGGTGTTTCGTAAGATTGCTTCAACAACGATCGTTCGAGCTCAAAGGTGTCTTTGCATAGTGAAACTTCGAAAACCTCGCAAGTATATATGAGCTTTTGTGACTGCCTTTTCATCCATGGTTTTTTGCTACCCTACCCTGTCTTATCCTATTAGTGAGGTATATAAAATAATATCATAATAAAAAGCTAACAAGAAAATAATGAACGAAAGCATAGTAGTAATTGTTAGTATATATAGTAGTTATCGTTTTTCGTATTTAAATAGTTATTTAATATACTCTTTTTTCATCAATTGGCTTGGCAGTATTTTTTTAAATGTCGATAATTCCACAACGGTAGTGTCCCTATGAAACCAAACTTGAGAGCTTGGTTTTATACAATAAAGGACCTTTTTAGTCAACTTAGAGATGATGAAAAGTGAAAGAATAAAAAATTAGAAGCAAACAGCTTTGTAGTTTTGGAAGTCAAGCATTTGGATTCGTTGAAAATTCTAGCAACTCGTACTCGTCTGGCAAACAGAAAACTTTCAATGACAAGTCAAGGGTTTATCATCAATTTTGAATCTTTATGATAGAAAAAAAAATTAAACAGAAACATAAGAGTATGCTTCTTAAACCGCTTTTTCTTGCAGTGATTTTTGCGAATACCAGTAACCATGCTACCGCACTCATTACGTTCGCATCTTTTGTGAAATGTTCGTTGGGAAAGCAAGGCAGAGTACGAAACATCTTCATACAACTTCAGAAAGAGAAAATTACATTACGAATGTAAGGAGAGAGGAAAGGAATCTATAGAATACAACTAGTGAACATATCTAAATACGCCAGCAAGAATACCGGATTCGCATACCTGGGTCCAAAAGCTGTTTCGCAGCAGACAGAAAAGTAAAAGAATTAACATTTCATCAAAATTTTACATATCTAAAAGATTCTATTCCCGCTACAGTTGATTAGTTTGGGAATGTTCACTTGGATGGGAATTCGTTCATCATTAGTATCACAGAATGTAAAATTGATGAATCCTTTAGCCCGAGGATCATCTCGCTATTTCAATACCAAATTTTTCTCTTCCAACGCTTCCAAACAAACCACCAGCAAACGTTTCATATGGGGCAAAAGACTAGTCTTGTTGGGAAGTCTTGGGGCTGGAGTTTACATATGGGATAGCTACTTTAATGCCCAAGCTTTAACTAGGAGTATTCGGACTGTGTATACAGCTACCATTATTGCAGCGGATTACAAAATCAACTTCAATGCAGAAAGAGCTGATCGAATTGAGGCTTTACATGAGCGGGTTGCTCATCGCTTGGTCAATATGGTTTCCAAAAATGGCGGTCTTTATATAAAAATGGGACAAATAGTTGCGATGCAATCGGCCAACCTTCCTCCTGTCTATGGACAGGCTTTCAAAGGAATGTTTGACGATGCTCCACAAGTAGGATGGGATGAAGTATCTGAGATCATAAAAACCCAGTATAACAGGCCCGCAGAAGAAGTTTTTGCTAGCATTGAAAAAACAGCTTCAGCAAGTGCTAGTATAGCCCAAGTACATGAAGCGACGCTTTGGTCAGGAGAAAAAGTGGCCGTCAAGGTACAAAAGCCATCGGTTTCTAAGCAAATGAACTGGGACTTGTTGGTTTACAAATGTATGATGTATGTTTATGATAAATGGATTTTTCACATTCCCTTATATTTCACGGTGGATTATGTCTCAGAAAGACTTCGGTCAGAGATAAATTTCGTTGTTGAAGCCGAAGCGACACGGTCAAGCCGTGATGCAATTAATAGCACAAATTTTTTGAAGGGAAATGTTTATGTTCCAAAAGTATATGATGAATTGTCTGGAGAAAAGATTATGGTTACGGAGTGGATCGATGGAATTCCCCTTTATAACCAAGAAGCATTGTCCAATGCTGGTTTAAGTAAAAAGCAAATCCTTGGTAGCTTATTCCATTTCCTTTCTTTTCAAATGTTTTCTACAAAGCAAGTGCATTGCGATCCTCATCCCGGCAATATAGTGGTGCGCAAAGTAGGCCGTCAGCCCCAGGTAGTCATTTTAGATCATGGATTGTATGTTCACGAATCGGAATCTTTTAGGAAAAGTTTTGCTCTATTATTTAGTGCTGTTTATGATTTTGATAGATCGGCTATAATGGAAGTCATGCATTCCTGGGGTGTTACTGAACCCGATGTTTTTGCAAATCGAATGTTAAATATCCCTGTTGATGGTGATTTGGGGGGAAATTCGGAATCAAAATCTCAAGAAGAATTGTTTCAAGAGCAGCTTAGCCAAAGAGCTAGGTTTGTGAGCTTTTTGAATGATTGTCAACGTTTGCCTCAGGAATTATTAATGCTGGGTCGCTGTATCATGCTTATTCAAAAGAACAATCAGATGTTTGGGTATCCCGTAAATAGTCTAGCAATAATGGGTGATGTTGCTAGTCGATATGTGGAGAACAAATCTTCGCCTCGTTGGTACCAAAGACTATATTCATCTGTATATTGGTTTTTCCAGCACATATTTTTCCCTGGGGACTTTCGAGTGCCAGAGGTTACCGAATAAGAAATCTTACATATGAATGTTTCAGCACGGGACAGTGAACTCCTTGCATTAAGAAGTACTTTTTTCCTTGTACTATTATTTAGAGTAGGGATTATGACTAGTATGAATGAATTCACACACACAGCTATCAATAAATGAATTTCTCACGCATGCTCATCAAACGTCGACGTAAAATGATGAATCTCAGCCCGTTGTAAATTATGTTTCAGATTCAACTTATACTAAACCTAATACTATTTAAAGAATATACTTTCTTTTTCATTAATTATAAAAATGTGCCTTATTTTGTAAACGATATTTCATCATATTAAATTGATTATCCAAACGAGGTGATCTTATATCAGGAAAATCAAGATTGGAATGGACTTAATCGGCAACGGAAATCAAGTTTAGAACCTGAATATTACCATCACGACATACATAAAAAATGTCTGACTTTGGATTTGAAGAATTAATAGAAGCTCAGCCTGATGCCATTTTCAAGTTAAACGCTTTATATAACCAAGATGAAGATCCTTCTAAGGTTAACATGAGCATAGGTGCTTATCGTGACAACAACGGTAAGCCATGGATTTTGCCTGTTGTAAAGAAGGCTACTGAAATTGTAGAAAAGGATCCCAACTTCAACCATGAATACATGCCGATTGCTGGGTTTGGTCAGTTTACAAAGGCTGCCGCTGAAATTCTGTTCAAGCCCAATGAACATTTACTGAAGGAAGACCGCATTTGCTCCATCCAATCCGTCTCTGGTACTGGTGCTAATTTTATGGCTGCTAGATTTATAGCTGAACACTATGCCCGAAAGAATGGAGCGGCCGTTTACATTTCTAACCCCACTTGGCCTGTTCATAGGACCCTTTGGGAAAGCGTCAATGTTAAGGTTGAGACTTATCCCTACTGGGATGCTAAAAATCGAAGATTTGATTTTGAAGGAACTATGGAGGTAATGAAATCTGCTCCAGAGGGCAGCATTTTCCTACTTCATGCTTGTGCACATAATCCTACAGGAATGGACCCCACTAGGGAACAGTGGAAGTCCATGTTTGAAGCTCTTCTTGCCCGCAAGCATTTAGTTGTGTTTGATATTGCCTACCAAGGATTTGCCAGTGGTGATTTGGACCGTGATTCTTGGGCCCTGAATGAGTTTGCAAAATTCAATAAAGATTTCTTCGTCTGTCAATCTTTTGCCAAGAATATGGGTTTGTATGGTGAACGTACTGGATGTCTTCATTACGTCGCTAAAAATAACACCGTAAAATCCAAAATGCAATCGGTGCTTTGTCTCATTCAACGTAATAGCATTTCAAATCCTCCTGCATATGGTGCTCGTATTGCTGCTGCCATTTTAAGCAACCCCGAACTTTTTGAACAATGGAAGGAAGACTTAAGAACTATGTCTTCTCGCATCAATGAAATGCGTCGTCACTTGCGCGATTCTCTCGTGACTTTGAAGACACCTGGTACTTGGGATCACATAACTGAACAAATCGGTATGTTTTCCTTCACTGGTTTAACTCCTTCTCAAGTCCAATTTTGCCAAGAAAAGTATCACCTTTATTTCAGTGCCAATGGTCGTATTTCTATGGCTGGCCTCAACAGTTCCAACGTTGACCATGTGGCCAAGGCTTTTGATCACGCAGTTCGTTCAGTTAACTAATCATCATTTTGTTCATGTTCTTTTTTGAAGTTATGTTATATTACTAAAATAAATACCAGCAAGAAGATTACAAAATGATACGACAATAAATGAAATCGTGACAAGAAAAAATGGACTACTTTTTTATTCTTCTTGTTTACAGAAATACTCTCATTTATCATTTTGTTTCCTTATGGTTTCTTATAATTAACCCTACAATGAAATTTACTACTAAATAATATACTCCAATATTGCATTTCTTGTTTAGCTGTAGAATAGATATGTAAAAACCCTAAGTTATTAGCAGCTTATTACTGACTATCTACGTATTCTATGTTCCTTTACTTCAGTCTATCTTTTTCCAATTCATGCGTTGGGGTAGAATAATGTAGTTCTTTGTCCATTGTCTATGGTGGGTTGCTAAACCAGCTAAAAATCAATAATGCATATTCCTCCAAGTCTTTCAAAACCTACTTGTATTTAATTTTGACTTTTTTTTTAAAAGAGAAGGGTTGTTCAGTTTCTGCCTTCTAAGATTGATTGATTTTAACTTGGTATACATAGTGTAAATATTCCCTATTTAGACAGGAATTCTTTTGATCATAATACTTTTTGAATTATTCGGGACCGGACTCTTTTTGACATACCTTTATAGAATATGTCAAACATTCATACATCGAATCAAGTAGCGTTTATAAGTGCTACAAGTACCCTTTTAGGACTGGTCATTGGATCGGGGTGCATTTTAACTATACTGACAAAATCCAGAGTCAGTGCTTTCCTTGCCGTGCTTGGAATTTTTCATGAATTAGAATTTTATATTACAGCTGAGTTTCAGGGCTCTCAATTATCTTGGGATTCTTTTGTTTTGAACAACGGAGCAGCATACTGGATTGCCATGACCATTGGTGTGTTTGAGTACTACTTTACTAATGGATCGAGTATTTCAAAAATCTTACCTAGGCTACATTTTCCTTCGTGCGCCCTATCATGGATTCCTTGGTTATTCACAAGATTAGCTATTACTATGATTATTTCTGGGCAATTACTTCGATCATACGCTATGGTACACGCTGGTAAATCATTTTCTCACCACATTGCTAGCGAGAAAAAACGTGAGCATAGCCTTGTTAAATCGGGTGTGTATCATTATGTCCGTCATCCTTCATACGTTGGATTTTTTGTCTGGGCATTAGGAACGCAGTTCCTTTTGCAGAATACCTTTTCTCTCATAGCTTTTGCTATTGTCCTTTGGGATTTCTTCAGCAAGCGAATTGCTGGAGAAGAGATGTACTTGATAAAGTTTTTTGGAGAAGAGTATAAAGACTATCGAAGAAAAACTGCATCTGGGATTCCGTTCGTTCCTTGAAGTTGATTTTATCTTCTCTTCGGCTACCTCGGCTTGTCAAGTTTAGTAAGTGAGCGCTTATCCCATTTGCTTTGAAGGGTTTTTCGTATATAGAACTTCTTGAGAAATTACCAACTAATAAAAGGCTCGTTTTCTATCTTTGTATCCTTCAAATCCTTCAAGTAGTAGAGTTCCTCAAGTATCAATTAGGTAGCTAAACATTTTATATTTCCCTCTCCATATTATCTGTGTTCCTTTTCAATTTATTTACTAACAAAAATTAAACTATTATTTGCAAGAAATTCTGTCTTTTTTCGTAAAACTAGTTTTATATTCGTCATCGCCATATAAATAATACAATGGATTCTTTCTTCCATTTCCACACTCTCAAACATTGTGCTTTAAGGTATTGTATTTGACCAGAATTGGCTCATAGAATTAAATATTCCTATATAATATTATATATATATAAATTGGTTTTATCGTTAAAAAGACATTTAAGTGAATTCTCAGAAGGAAGTATACAAAAAGCCGCTTAAGTGCGGTGATGGACTTGTTGAAGCAATGGACTGAGCAAGCTAAAGAGGCCCTTACGGAAGCTCGCAAACTTTGCGGTGATGCCTATGAATACAATGAAGCCTCGAAAGATTGCTTGAGAAACTCTGCTAAGCAGCATCAGCAACTAAATGAATTGGCAAAATTAACAGCCTCACAATGTGCGAGACTCGATTCTTCTACTTCTCTGATAAAGCAGCTTCTAAATCTTGTACAGAATCATCCAACATTCGGTCAATTGAACGATCTTCACGATCGCTTAGAATCGTCCTTAAAAAGACTTCGAGAATGCGTCTTGGATCCAGCCTTAGGAAGTGAGTATCCTAATCTCTATTCGTTTGTTGATGATGCAGCATTGGAAGATCTGAAGACAAGGCTTCGGGGAGTTACAGATGGTGTATGGAATGCGTATGAAAAACTTTCTGGATTATTGGAAGAAGACGTATGCGAACGTTACCATACTGCCCTCAAAGCGATTTCGTTGGACTTCTTACCTCCAGTAAATAATGATTTAGCGGAATCTCTGGCTGATTTGCTTCTTCAAGTAGCGCAACATTTCGACCAGTGTTCAGAAGCTCTGACAATTTATTCCGGCCTTTCTGATGTTGAAAAGAAAGAATTAATTGAGGTTTTACGATATGATTCAAATCATGTTCCGGCCGTATTGGAGGATCTTCGAACCGGCCTTGAAGAAACGAAGGCTTATCATTTGACTGTTTTGGAATACAAGCAAACCGTGGATGCAAGTGCGAAAAGACTTGAAGAGCTTGCAGAAGAATTAAACAAAAATCAGCTTACAAATCGGCGTCATGAAGCAGCACACGAACTTATGAGTGCTCACACTGGTTTGGAAATACCTCAGCTAGCTCAAGAATTGATTCAACTAGAAAGGCACTATACCCACTTTGCTAAAGCATACCATCTTCTTCTTCAAGAAATACATAGGCGGCGGGCTTATGAAAAAAGGGTTCGCTCAGTAGTCGACGATCTTGTGTACAAGCTAGAACAAGAACAGCAGATTGAAACGAAATCGAGAATTGATTTTTGCACACAATATGGTGATTACTTGCCTCAAACGCTGTGGAATGCAGTTACCGACCCACCTCTGCATTTCGAAATTATAGAGCATCAGTATACTGAGTTGCCAAATGTTAAGATACCTTCCGAAAAGAAGCTAAAAAAAGATAAAAATAGCAATAACCACTGAAGAAATAGCGAAACGAGATATGATAATGATGCCTTCTACGACTATTCACTCTAGACTCCTTTTTATTGTCAAAGCCATATACAGAAAGTTCTAATTATTAACTTTTTTTTCTTAATTTTAGTATCCGAAATAGAATAACAATGTATTATTATATCCTTTATCCACTACCCAAAAATAAACAGAAACAAACAAAATATAATCAAGCTTACTTTTTGCGACCTGTTTGTTTCACTTTGCGCTTTTTCTCATATTTTGATATCTTCGTTTTCCTTTTCTCCGCTTTTTCTTCTTTTACTTTTTGTTTGCGAGCGCGTTTTTCTTCTGCACTTTCTTTTTCACGACCGCCATTATCTTTACTGGCATAATCATCTTTCTCGAAAGAATTAGAATTGTTTTCATCGTCTGAACCAGACGCGTCTGAGGCTTCGCTTTCTGAAGCGGAAGTTGGGTCATTGTTGGGGTATGAAGTATTCGTATGCTCCTCACTACTTTCTTTTACACCAGTATTCAATAAATGTTTATATACTAGACTTTCTCCACGTCCTTCCTCTACCAACTGGGTATCACGATCAATATCGTAAACTTCTTCCAACGTCCGTGGTACATATGTTTTCAAAAACTCTTCTTCGTGATCTTCATCGGGATCGTGGTCTCCTTCCCTAAGCTCTTCTAAACGTTTTTTCATATCTTGTTTTTCAACGCTGCCATTTTCAGTTACAAACTTAAATAGACTTGGCAAGGACAAGCAATCTGCTTCAAAGCGCTTGAAAAATGAAGTGACATTCAAGATATCCATTCTCAAAAACTCGAAACTTCCAGGGTGATCATGCTCGACAGATTGAGAAACGTCAATCAAAAAAACTTTTCCTTTATGATAAAGCATATTGTACTCTGACAAATCGGCATGTACAAGATGGCAAACTTGATACATTATACGCATGTATCTTGCAACCATACTGTAGAGCTTTGTAGCCTCCTCCGCAGTAACGTCTACATCCTTTAGTTTTGGATAAGGCCAACCCTTTTTGTCACCCAAAAAGGACATTACTAAAACATGATGCTTTAACAGAAGGGGCTCAGGGGAAGGAATACCTGCTGCATAGACTCGCTTCAAATTTCTAATTTCTTTTTCCGCCCAAACTCTCACCATCTTTCTTGGATTTCTTTTGTTGTAGCCATGGCGGAAGCGAAATTCACCAGATACATAACGGTCTCTATCTTTAAATACAAGAATTGAGGTTTTGAAGATTTTGACAGCGAGATGTTTCCCTTCCTCGTTGACAGCATGATAAACATTTGCCTCTTTACCGGTACTTATACAGCCATTAATTTCCGAAATAGTTCCATTGTTAATTAATTTTAACAGAATAATCCGAGTTCGAGGATCAAGTACTTGTTCAGATGTAGCCCTATCGCTTTTGTCTTTTGTATTGGCTTTTTCTTTTTATAGTAGTTAGTAAGAGTAATTCTCAAACTCATTTCGAATGTTGTTGAACTTACCACCTCCATCGAAATGATCTTTCACATTCATATTATCCATATAACGACTCAGTGTTGAGACACGATCCTGTCCCTTAGCTACTTTTGTTTTGCTATTTGGCTGCGATGTTGCTTGTAGCCCAGCTGAAGCAGAACCGCCTGCACTCGAAGAAGCATAGTCTACGAATTAGTAAATAGTCTCCAAAAATGAAAAAGAATGTAACGATCATAAATTGACCGCATCGTACATACCAGATGAAGCTAATACCCAGTCAATCTCGTCGAGATTTTCGTACTCTGCGTTTTCAGAATCCTCACTGAATTCCTCATAATGCTCTTCTCCTTTTGTGGCTTCTTGGTAAGGTTCCTCTCCTTTTTCTGTCATCTTTCACTGCTTGTTCACCTAAAAAGTTGGGTATTAAGGAGTGAATTAGAATTCTAACACAAATTTGCTGTCAAAAACCTGAAATGCTCCAACTAGAATAAGGTAGGATAAACTACGGCTTTAGCGGAGCATGATCGTAAGCGATAGTTTATTAGTTCAATTTTATTCAAATGTTTACTATGGAAGTATTTTGGCTCTGCTTTTTGCAGGTATAGAGAATTTTCAAGATTTAAGACAGTAATTCCTTCAAATTGATAATTGAATAATTGATGGTGACAATTCAGTGTTTTGCATAGTTGCAGTCTGTTCGGTGTTCTGTACCTTCTATCTTTGTCCGTCGAAAAAAATTTTCAATGAATTATTCGTTTATTATTTTATTCAGTATGTTTTTCTAAATTCTGATCAAAAAGAGAGAAGTTCCAATCACCGTTAGCAATTCTTGTTGTTCGGTTGCTACTTGCTAGTATATGCGCGACGCGTGTCGGTCTGCTTCATTTGTCCAAAGCCAACAACAGAATCTATGCATATAAAAAAGGTTAGTAGTAAAACTGATTGATTATAGCTAATGAATTTTTAGCTTGTTATTCAAGGATTTAAGTCTTATAAAGATTATACCGTTATAGAACCGATTAGTCCTCATCACAATGTGATTGTTGGAAGGAATGGTTCAGGGAAAAGTAACTTTTTCGCTGCTATTCGTTTTGTTTTAGGCGATGATTACACTCATTTATCACGTGAAGAAAGACAAGCTCTCTTGCACGAGGGTCCTGGCTCAACTGTCATGAGTGCTTATGTTGAAGTTACCTTTGAAAACTCAGATAATCGCTTTCCTACAGGAAAAAGTGAGGTTGTGCTACGTCGAACAATTGGTCTCAAAAAGGATGAATATTCTTTGGATAGGAAAACAGTGAACAAAAGCGAAGTAATCAATCTTTTAGAGTCTGCTGGATTTTCACGTTCGAACCCATACTATATTGTTCCCCAAGGCCGAGTTACGTCTCTTACAAACGCAAAGGACTCTGAGCGTTTGGAACTCTTAAAAGAAGTTGCAGGAACTCAAATTTACGAAAACAGACGTTCGGAGTCTAACAAAATTATGTCAGAAACAGTCCTCAAGTCTGAGAAAATTGATGAATTGTTGGAGTATATTGAAGAAAGACTACGTGAGCTTGAGGAAGAGAAAAATGAACTTGCTGCTTATCATAAGAAAGACAATGAACGAAGATGTTTGGAATATGCGATTTATTCACGTGAACACGATGAAATTAATACCGTCTTGGATGCCTTAGAACAAGATCGTACTAGTACGCTTCAAAGAAACGAGATAGATTCTGGAGCTTTTATCGAAAGAGAGACACGCATCGAACAAATTAAGAGTGAAACTAGTGAGCTGCAGAATTCTATCAACTTACTTCGTCTTGAAAAGCAACAAAACGAAGAGGATTACACAAATCTTATCAAATCTAAAGCAGCTATGGATCTGCAATACCAACAGTTGCTACGTCAGATCGAATTTTCTAAAGAAGATGAAACGTCAAAAATCGAGATGCTTCAATCTTTGGAATCTGAAATCCATGGTAAGGAGTCAGAATTAACTAAGGTTATCCCCGAGTATAATGATGTTGTCTCTCAAGTCGATCTCCTAAATCAGCAGATACTATCTTTACAAAATCAGAGAAGAACCATTCTAGATAAACAATCAAGAATATCCCAATTTGCTACCAGAGAAGAGCGTGATGTTTGGATTAAGGATCAAATCAACGAGGTTTCTTCAAGCATTCGAATTCAGAAAAAGCGGATTTTGGAATTAAATACCGAAATAGAGAATATTTCTGAGTCGTTAAATATGAAAACCTCTCGTAAACAAGAGATTCAGTCAGCACTTTCTTCTCGAGGTGAGCTTACTGCTGCAGCAATGGCTAAAGTTTCTTCAGTCAACGAAAAGAAAGAGAATCTTATTGATAAACGAAAAGAATTATGGAGAGAAGAGGCTAAGCTGAAATCCATCACTGAAAATATCAAGGATGATCTTTCGCAATCCGAAAAGAGCATGAGTACCACCATGGATAGGAACACAAGTACAGGTCTTAGATCTGTTAAAAGCATTTCAGATCGCTTAAAGCTGACTGGTTATTATGGTCCCTTGTGCGACCTTTTCACTGTTGATAACCGGTTTAAAACAGCAGTAGAAGCAACCGCTGGAAACAGTTTGTTCCATGTTGTTGTAGATTCTGACGCTACGGCTGATCAGATTTTACAGGTAATGTATAAAGAGAATGCTGGAAGAGTTACGTTTATGCCATTAAACAGACTTCGACCAAAACCAGTTAACTATCCTGATGCCAGTGATGCTTTACCGTTGGTTAACTTTCTTGAATACGATTCCAAGTATCAACCCGCATTTCAACAAGTTTTCTCTAAAACTATTGTGTGTCCTTCTATCGAAGTTGCTTCACAATATGCCAGATCACATCAACTCAACGGTATTACCTTAAGTGGTGACCGTTCTGATAAGAAAGGTGCCTTAACTGGTGGCTACCGTGATTACAAGAATTCTCGTTTAGACGCTCTCAAGAATGTTAAAAAATATCAGAAACGACTTAGTGAAACACAGGCAAATCTCGATAAGGTTACTACCGAAATTGATTCTATCGATCAGCAGATAACCAATTGCTTAAATGAGCTGCAGAAAGCAGAGCTTGAGCTCAAGCAATTAGAACGTGATCATGCTCCGCTTAATATGGAACAAGTCGCCATAACGCAGGAAGAAGTGGAAATTCAGGGTTCTCACCGTAGGAAGGTTCAAGATTTGCATTTGGCTAAATTAGAACTTCAAACTTTGGAACAACAAGTAAAAGATTTTGAGGAAGAACTACAATCGGAAATGGTAGAGATGGATCCGAAAGATTTGAAGAGACTTAAACATTTGGAAACACAAATCGAGCAATTGTCAGTTGACTATAACGATATGAACGCAAAATTGGTTGAAATTGAATCTCAAAAGGTAAATCTTGAATACCAGTTAAATACGAATCTGTACTTGAGACGTGATCCTCTAAAGATGCAACTTGGTATGGATAACCTTGTAGATGAATCGGAACTTTCCAATGTCAAGAGAACCATAGAAAAGCATGAGGCCAAGCTTCGTAAACTTGAGGATGCATCCAGGAGACTGGATAGTGAGATTCAGAAATTTGTTGATGAATTACAAACTAAAGAGAAGGGACTAGAAACACTGGAAGAAAAACAGCATGAGGCAGCAGCCAAAATTGAGCACGAATCGAAACTTAGTGAAAGAAATGCCGCCAAAAGAAGTCTATTGCTTGCCCGTAAGAAGGAGTGCAACGAAAATATTAAGTCACTTGGCGTTTTGCCCGAAGAAGCTTTCGTTAAATACGTTTCCACTAGTTCAAACGCTATAGTCAAAAAATTGCATAAGATTAATGATGCTTTGAAAGAGTACGGAAGCGTTAATAAAAAAGCGTATGAGCAATACAACAATTTCACTAAACAGCGTGACTCTTTGATTTCCAGAAGAGAAGACTTAAGAAAATCTCAAGATTCCATTAATGAACTAACGATGGTGTTGGATCAGCGCAAGGATGAAGCTATAGAGCGTACGTTCAAGCAGGTAGCAAAGAATTTCTCAGAAATTTTTGAAAAACTCGTTCCTGCTGGACGTGGTGAATTAGTTATGAGTAAACGAAGCGAACTTAGTCAAAGCCTCGAACAAGAAAACTCTATGGATATCGACAGTCAAACTGCCCAGAGAAGCTCGATTGATAATTACACAGGTGTTGGTATTCGTGTATCCTTTAATAGCAAGGATGATGAACAGTTAAGCATTCATCAACTTAGTGGAGGTCAGAAATCGTTATGTGCTTTAGCTTTAATTTTTGCAATTCAGCGATGCGATCCTGCGCCTTTCAATATTCTTGACGAATGTGATGCAAACCTGGATGCTCAATATCGGTCTGCTTTGGCGGCAATGGTAAAGGGTATGTCTAAAACAAGCCAATTCATATGCACAACTTTTCGACCTGAGATGGTGAAAGCTGCTGATACTTTCTATGGCGTTATGTTCAATCATAAGGTATCAACAGTTGAAACTATTTCCAAGGATGAAGCTATGAAGTTTGTTGAAGGGTAAAAACCTTTTAACATATACCTTTTCCTTAATTTATTTTTAGATATGAATGTCATGATGCTCTAATATTTACTCTTGATTGGTTTTCGTCCTCAAGAGTTGGGACTCTTTGCTTAATATAATTTATATATTGGATTTGCTTCAACATACCCATTCGCATGGTAATAATGCTAATATGGTTTCTTAGTTATAATATCTGCAGATTTTTAATGTTTATATTGTTAATCAGAATATTCTGAATTTTGTAATTAATGTAAATTATTCATTTAACTATAATTATATTGCTAACACCTGTACATAATAAATTAAAATTTTTTACCCATGTGGTAATCTGTAATAGCAGACGACAGTGGGAAAGTCTCAGCTAGTGTCGCCAGCGATTTACCTTCTGCATATGGAAAACACAAATTGAGGAGTAACGAGCATGAATAGTCCGTATACAACAGCCGTATCGAAGTCCGAAGGTATGGAGAGACGTATGAGTATTTAGAGCCAGAATTCTGACGAATTTCAGAGATCAAGTACAGACAAAAATGCAAGGATCTTAAGGCAAGGATAGTACAAGTACAAACAGGGAATGAACAGTTATTACAAAAATACGATTACATTAGAAAAACAGTTCGACGAGCAAGACTAGAGCGAGCTTTCTTGATGGAACAATTGGAAAAACAATCTCAAGAAAAGGCCGATCAACTTGGACAACAGGCCCGACAATCTCCACCGGTATTAAATATTTTTCGAAATCTAATTTTACTAACTGCTGTAGCCTCCTCCTGAAGGAATTAAGATCAAAATATCCACGAAAGGAACGCAACCCCAAAACAAAAAACGGAAGTCACCTTCTACTAAGTCAGACACATCTAAAAGTTCAAAAAATGTCGGTAAAAATCAAGAAGACCAAGAAATCATTAATGGAAATCCAGAGGAAGTAACCAACATTGAAGATAATATGAACGCTGAAAAACCTGCTATTCCACTTGATGCAGATATGAGAGATAGTAAAACGGCGGAGAATTTAGCAAGTAATGCGGATGCTCAAAACAAGAATCAAAAATCCAATAGTGCAACTCCAAAAATCACAAACCATATGGCGTTTACGTATTTTTCCTCTCAGGAGAAAGCGAAATTAAAAGAAGAAGGTAATACTCTGAAGGGAACGGGATTAAAAAAACTTCTCGACGATTCTTGGAATGCTCTGAATGATGAAGACAAGAAAAAATTTTTTAACGGTGCTGCTGAAGCAAAGGCCAAGAAAGAGCCCAAACGAAAAAAGACTGCGAGATCACCAGCAAAGACAGAAATAAAAGAAGAACACGGCTCTCATGAACCTCCTATCCCAGAAAATATTCAACCTAAGGAGCCTGAGCAAGAAAATAAAGATGCACCTGCACCTACGAATGGTCCAGAAGTAGTACGTACCGGTGGATTCACCGTTGTTAATCCTTCGCCAAAGGTAGAGAAATAAATTGGTCTTTTAGCAGTCTCTCGCGGAAAATTACTATATGGCTTCTTAAATTTGACCGATAATTCCATATTATGGGAAGTTAATATTGGACTAATGCATTCTGCTTAAAACATTATTTTTAATATTTACTTTAATAACTACATTTTTGTTCAGTATACTCTCGAGGGGAAATTAAGTTCTTATTATATGGTATGTTTGAATCTACCAAGCAGAAGCCTACTCTGTCTGAATGCAACTTAATTCCTAGCTCAATTGGAAGTAAACTAATTTTGGAGGAATCCATAACGTAACAAAGAAAATGAATGTGAAGCTTATAACTCACGAGTTATGAAATTGTATCACGAATAAAGTGAGTCGTTAGGTGAGTAAACTGATGTTCGACTGATATATCAATTGGGCTGTTTCCTAATGTTGAACATCCATCGAATCCACTGTTTTAAAAAACTAATTGATATGAAGGTTAGCTAATAAACTAACGACTCACTATCAAGGATACCTTCTTGTATTGAAGTCTAAAATTGCTAATAATGTACTTTTCAAAGGGACATTTTGGGTAAAGTAGAGCTGTGTAGAAGTTAGAAAATTTTATTGGGATAAAATTAAGAAACCCTGACATAGAAATTAGAAGTTGTTCCGTCATTTGCAGAAGAATCACATTGTAAAAGTATGGCTGCTACGTTACCAACTGAGCTAGTATCTTTATTAACATTTTTCATTATATGCGATGGTAAACAGCATCAATTTATAGTATATGGATACCAGTGTTTTTCTTTTTTTTCTTAATTGGTTGTACACTTCATGTAAAATTCTGATAAATGTAAATGTTATTATCTTCTTCAGATTATTGACAAGTTCATGAATCATTGGACTTTTGAACATCTGTAATTAATTAATTTTTTAGTTTTTTATATCATATTCAGCGCCCTCGAAGTTATAACAAGAGACTAACGCTAGTTTATCATATTATGCAACGAATATCAGAACATAGGATTAATCGTTTGTTAGGCTTTCAGCATAATCACTGGTGATTCAAAATTATTATTAAATAATCAATTCGCAAACTTCCACAAAGCTTGGTAATACTATATTTAAAAAGATGTACCTAGATGAAAAATCAACTCGCGTAAAAGCGATTTAATCGCAAGTGCAACAAAAACCGACATACTTAAAAGCTATAGTGCTTGGGATTACGCTTGTCTATAATTACTCAGAAGCCTTGGTGTCGACAGGGGGTTGAGTAGGGACGGTAGCAGACGCTTCGGCAACTTGAGTTCCATGACCCCTAGAATCAGCAACTTTACGAGCTTCACTGTGAATTCCAAGTAATTGGTTCTTACCAGAGTCGTAAACGCTGTGAACCTTTTGGCCAGCTGACGTACCGGCAGCGGTTTCATAAGCCTTGTTTAAGTAGTTACTGAAGAGAGAAGTAGTGCGTTTGTATGTATCACTAATTGAAAGCTTGCTGTCAACTTCATTAGCTTTTTCTTTAACATGATAGCGTTCATTCATTGAATGAACGCTAGACAACGCGCTTTCAAGAACGCCCTTGAATTTGGTCGAAACACCTAGGCTCTGGTCTAGCTGTATACCCTTTTCCAAAGTTACATCGCTTAAATGATAGCCACGACCCAAAAGTTCAGAAATAATTGCAGACCGAGGCTTATCTTCCTGACTAGTAGCTTGGTCCCCACCAGCACCACCCTTGTCGAGGGAGCTGCTAGAGCTAGCTGGAGCGTCACTGCTGCTAATTTGGATCTTATTCTGTCCTAAAAGAGCATCCTGTAAAAGTAACGCAGTCTTCGTAGCACTAGGACGTTCAAATTGGATTTTAGCAGTTTGAGTGTCTCCTTCCTTAAACGTAGAGATGTTGGAAACTTTTCCGCAGAAGGAAAAGAAATCCGAAATTTGCTTCTCAGTTACTTCCAAAGAGATATTCTTGACTAAAACTTGATTACTCATTGGTACTGTCTTAAATACTTAGTTGCGAAAGACAAGACTGATGCATGAGGTTGACAGTATAAAGACCATTACATCAGCGGCAACCTGATAGTAGAATATTATTCTTCCGTTATGCTCAAATTTATAATATACTTATATAATCATATGCTTAAAAGTTACAGTATACATATATCATAAAGTGATATACGAGAAATCAAATCAGTTACAAATATTCAATAATTCAAAAGGTGGTGGGAGTAGTAGTAGTAGCAGTTGATGAAGCAATTCAGTAGTAAGGATCTACTCCTCTAAGTTATGGATGTTAGTTTAAAAGAGCTGCTTAAAGAAACCTCACTGCTTCATACTTTGCCTCCAATGGACTTCATCAACATAAATTCATGTTTAATAATTAGTAAGTTCTATAGTAAAATGTCCGTTTTTTGGTATCGCCTGATGGTAACAAAACAGTCTGTTTAGGACAACGAGGACTTGCTTGATTAAAGCAGATAAAATTACCAACGTTGTGATCTAGACCTGGGTTATGACATTTAAAGAGTAGTATAAAATAGTATACGAAAGAAAGAAAGCCATCTGTCAAAAGAATGCAACATGGTGTCAACGGGATAAGCAGGAGCGTTAAATATCTATCACTGACTTCTATAATATAGTAATAAAAAGTAAAAATGGGACTAAAAATAGTATTAAGCACTTATATTTTAAGTTATTCCTTAACTGTTTGCATTTTTTCTTCTACTCGTATTCTCAAGTGTATCAGTTGTGCCTGCTGCCTCCTTCCAATTGCCAACTCATATATGAAATATGGCGTCGAAGGCTGCATATAAGCGGGTATAAAATACAAGGAACAAAGAAGTTAAACTAACTAATTCAGTTAATGAAAGAATATTTAGCACTTCAAAGGAATCCTGTAGAGTACATAGACGCCAAACCAGCACCAGAAAACATTTTAGAATGGCATTATATCGTTACGGGTCCTCCTGACACACCTTATGAGGGTGGTCAATATCATGGTAAGAACTATTTTAATAATTCTTATTAATACTAATGTTTATTATCAGGGACCCTTATATTCCCTTCAGAGTATCCTTTCAAACCTCCAGCAATTCGGATGATTACACCGAGTGGCCGGTTCCAAACCAATACTCGTCTATGTCTATCATTTTCTGATTTTCATCCGAAATCTTGGAATCCCGCATGGATGGTATCAACGATCCTTGTTGGTCTCGTCTCGTTTATGACTTCTGATGAAATAACTACAGGCGGTATTGTAACACCTGAATCCACAAGAAAAGCATACGCAAAGGACACAAAGCGTTTCAACTTATCGAATAATCCAAAGTTCGCTGCCATATTTCCAGAACTTTTGGATCAGAATCGGCGAGACATAATGGAACAATCTGCCGCCAGCGCAAAGGCAAATGATGAAGCTATTGCTCAGAAAATCACGTCCACTCCGTCGAAGTCTGATTCTAATACATCAAAAGATGAGGAAGGAAAGTGGTTTAAAGGTCGTTGGGGCCTCATCGTTGTGGTGTTCTTTGCACTAGCATTAGCTCGTTTTTTCGGCTCAGAAGCCTAGGTCATTCATTGTTTGAGCCAACTTTTGTCATTATTCGTTTTTCCTAATTCTATTTTCCAACCCTGAATTAAAATTCAAACAGATTTGGTTTTTCTGCTATAGAATAAAATTTACATATTTATTTCATTATGGTATAAAATATTTGCTATACAGTGAGCGCTCTATCGATCATAAGACGAATCATTCTTAACCGTACATATTACTCAGCTATACTATCATAAAGCTTTTATTTAACTATGGTAAGTATTCAACCTTAATTCATAACAAGGTGTTTACTTACTCATTTTCTGTTACTATCCATGTCGTCGCATATCCTGCTGCTACATAGGTTACCATTCCTGGCAATCCCAAATTTTTAGCCTGGTAAACGTCTTGACGATCTTCATTAAATGCATTTCCATGCTCATTCCATCCATAAATATATGCTTCCATATTTTTTGTTCGCACAATATTGTGCTCACTACCTCCAGCAATAGCTAGTGTATCATTCTGCACAGTATGTGCTTTTTGGGCACGATCTCCTCTACCAAATGCATATATTCTTCCATTTGAATCTAATAAAGACAAAGTAGACCAATTCGAAGATATATCAACGATAAGAGCTGAAAGACTTGGATTGTTATTCTGCCATTGAACGCATTCTTCAGAAAGATTCCAACGATCACCTCCTAATATACTTACACGACCTGTTTCCTGGAGGAATGCAGAAAACTGAAGTCCACAACAAACCTTGGTAGCATGTTCTACCTGAGCCAAAAATTGAACTCTGTTAGTCATTTTTGGGACGGCTGGTCCTAGTTGACCCTTGCGTCCATCTCCACAACCATAAACATTACCTTTGTTTGTAATACAGACCCAGTGTTTTACACTTGAAGAGATGTCTAAAATGATTTCATTTTCATCAAGGTAAGGGATCATAATTTTCGTCAAAGAAGACGCTCTAACTTCTCCCTGGCCAAGTTCTCCCTGTGGACCAGCGCCACACGTCCAAACAGTCCTTCTGTCTTTTTCCACCAAGACGCTAAACTCCCAACCAACGGCTATCATAGACCAGTAAATTCTATTGATAACGTGAAATTCATGAATGTAACTCGATTCAATCGGTTTTAAGCGGTTAATGGACCCATCTGTTATATTGCTATCAGATGTTTGGCAGCACTGTAGCATTCTATTATCCCCGCAAGCCCAAAGTTGACCATGCTGATCAAGGATTAATGTGTGATTTCCACCACAGGCAATTTGCTTCGGCTGTTCAGGAAAATTCACCTTCTCTGGTTTTGATATGTCTTCCTCATGCTCTAGTCCTAATTGATAACTTCCATTAGATCCAAGAGAGTATAACATCATGATTCTCGTTTATTCTGTCATTCGGCCCATCCTTGGTGGTACTCTGATGTGACTCTTCTACTGAGCACTTGCCTTTACAGAAAAAATATGTAACGCTGTTAATTTTTTAACAGGAAAATTCTAAATATATAAAAGAAATGGAATAAAACAATACCAAATTTGCTGGGATATTCTTATAAAAAAAGAGAAAAAAAATTTTCACCCTTCCTTCATAAGGACCATGAGTGACATTCTTTTTCTCTCCTCCACGTACCACCAACTTTGGAGCAAACAAAAGGGGATATCAAGATGAAATATGTACTAGTTTCCGGAGGTGTTATTAGCGGTATTGGAAAAGGTGTGATTGCCTCTTCCACTGGTTTATTGCTAAAAACCTTGGGATTAAAAGTTACCAGTATTAAAATCGATCCATATATGAACATTGATGCTGGCACCATGTCACCATTAGAACACGGAGAGGTTTTTGTATTAAATGATGGTGGTGAAGTTGATTTGGATTTGGGAAATTATGAGCGTTATTTGAATGTTACATTGACTCATGATAATAACATTACCACCGGTAAGGTTTACTCAAAAGTTATTGAGAAAGAACGCCGTGGTGATTATCTTGGCAAAACTGTGCAAATTGTCCCCCATGTTACCAACGAAATCCAAGATTGGATTGAACGTGTTGCTCGTGTGCCGGTTGATCAGAGTGGTGAAGAACCAGATGTTTGTATTGTCGAACTCGGTGGTACGGTTGGCGATATTGAATCTGCTGCTTTTGTTGAAGCTATGCGTCAATTTCAGTTCCGTGTTGGACGCGATAATTTTGTGTCGATTCACGTATCTCTTGTTCCCGTTATCAACGGTGAACAAAAAACGAAGCCCACTCAACAAGCTATTAGAGATCTTCGTAGTCTAGGTATTATGCCTGATTTAATTGCCTGCCGCTGCAAGCTGCCCCTTGAGGAAAATGTTATTGACAAGATTTCTCTATTTTGTCATGTTGGTCCTGAACAGGTTTTGGCTGTTCATGATGTTTCCAGCACTTATCATGTTCCTCAACTTCTTGAAAACAAATTATTAGATTTCCTTAAGACGCGCTTTAAGTTGGATCAGATTTCTATCAGCCCCAATCATGTGAATGCCGGTTCAGTGATGTGGAACTCTTGGAAACTTTTAACTTCCGGTCACGACCGTCTTTTCCAAAAGGTTACCATTGTCCTTGTTGGAAAATACACACATCTTAAAGATTCCTACATTTCTGTTATCAAGGCTTTGGAACACTCTGCTATGCGTTGTGGACGAAAGCTTGATTTACAATGGGTTGAGGCTTCTCATTTGGAGGCAAGTATGAATGGGACTGATCCCCTTAGTTATCACAGAGCTTGGCACTTGGTGTGCTCTGCAAACGGTATTTTGATTCCTGGTGGATTTGGTTCCCGTGGTATAGAAGGAATGATTGCTGCTGCTCAATGGGCCCGTGAGAACAACACTCCTTATTTGGGTATTTGTCTCGGTCTCCAAGTTGCCGTCATTGAATTTGCTCGTCACGTTTGCGGTGTTGAACGTAAGTTACAATTAAATCTTTTCGAATTTCCCTTTATTGTTCTTCTTAGCTATATTGAGCAAACATGCACCTACTAGAGGTTATTATCATTTCCCATTGATTTTAACTGTAGACAGGTGCTATATTAAAGTTATGAAGACAATAAATGGGAGATGAATGGAATTTATTTTCCAGTGTTCTTTTAACTAACAATTTTTAGATGCTACTTCTGAAGAGTTTGTACCTCAGTCTGATGAGCATGTTATTGTTTACATGCCTGAAATTAATAAAGATAAGTTGGGCGGTACCATGCGATTAGGCTTGCGCCCTACTATCTTCCAGCCCGATAGCGAATGGAGTAAGCTTCGTAAGCTTCACAAAAATTCTAAAGAAGTCCTCGAGCGTCATCGTCATCGTTATGAAGTTAACCCTAAGTACGTTGAACTTTTGGAACAAAAGGGTCTTACGTTCGTCGGTAAAGATGAAAAGGCTGAGCGTATGGAAATTATCGAGAAGCGAGATCATCCTTACTTCGTTGGTGTACAATATCACCCCGAATATCTTTCTAAGCCTTTAAGACCATCTACTCCTATTTTTGGTTTGGTCGCCGCTAGTGCTGGCTTACTTGACGAGTTTATTAGTTCCGGAGAACCCGTGGAATGGACTGATGTTTCTCATTTTAATGCTGAGTCCGCTCTTGCTGATTCATCAGAATCTGTGGAGGTTACCAGCCAAGCTACTATAGTTTCTACCGATTAATTAGTTTAAATCGTATTTCTCAGTTCTTCTCGGAGAAAAAAGATGGATTGGCTCATTGTCACTCACTTTATATTTTATGAATACTAAAGGTTTTGGTTTTGGTACTTGGTTAACACTTTGGTTTGTTTTAATAATACACTTGATTTCAATTTTCAAATGTTAAATCATGTGTCGTATTGAATAGACACTCACAATACTATTTATTTTTTAAGTAAAACTCATTTGGAGGTTTTAAGAATAGTATAGGATCTTGTAGATTCAAATCACACATGTGTTTTGCATATTATTTATCTCTCAGCGAAAGCTGTTGTGAATATTAGTACAGTGCTAGGGCAACTTGAGTAGATTAAGACTACACTAAATTCGACAGCAATATAAATTCATCAAAGAATAATTTATGAAGCGGTTCGATTGCTTGAACTAATACACCTGTTTGACTACGTTTTGTCAGTGTCGTTGGTTTACATTATATTAGCATAACGAATACCAACGAGTGAAACGCCTACATGGAAATTGAAGCATATGAGATTTCCTCTATTTACACATTCATACAGCCTAGATGTTATACCATTTTCCTTCGTTTTACAATTTTTAAGTCTTATCTTAATATTATTAATTGATCAAATGGATGATTTAGAGGAATTGGAGTACCTCTCCCTAGTTTCAAAGGTGGCCTCTGAAATAAAAAATCATACTGGTACGTTTGCTGCCATTGACAAAGCAAAACATGGCTTTTTGGAAGGATCACGCTAACTTGAATAGGTATCGATGATAAAACTCTCTCAGAATTTGTTATAAACTTATATGAGAAATCCAAAACTTATGATGAATTTAAAGGAAATGTTCAAGCATCGGGAGGAGACTTTGCAGATTCCTTTTTACAAAACGTTGCTAGATTGATTCGCGAATTACATCCAAAATTAAAAGCGACAAGTCAAGTTGATCGAAATTCTGGTAATAAAAAAACCGAGGAGTCTAATATAACTTCTGAAGGAGATAATACGAATCGAAAACGGGAGTTGTTTCCTAGTTTAAGTATTCCTGATCATAGGAATTTTGAAAATGTTCAAAAAGACAGTGATTTGATGGACGATACCATGAATGACTTAAGTCGGTTATCCAGCTCTTCTCGTTCAAGAAGGTCAGATAACACTCGAGATATATACAGAGACAGATCAACAAGTCCGCGTCGGACTTTTCGCGATGGTGATAGACACACTTCAGACCGGTATGTACCTTCTCGTTCGCGAGATAGTAGTTCTGCTTCTCGGCGTCATAAAACTAATACCATGAATGGTTTTCCCAAATTAAACGAAGTATATTCTGGAATTGTTTCGGGTATCAAGGATTTTGGTGCCTTTGTGACATTGGACGGGTTTTCCCGTAGAACAGATGGTTTGGTCCATATATCTAATATAATGAGTGGTCGGCGCGTTGAGCATCCCTCTGAAGTGGTTGCCTATGGGCAACCAGTTTTGGTTAAGGTTATTCGAGTAGATGAAGCTAGCAAAAGAATAGGTCTATCGATGAAAGAAGTTGATCAGATTACTGGAGAAGACTTGAAGCCGGAAACAGAAGAGAATGATTTTTATCGTGGTACAGGTGCTAATTCTGTTGGTCTGAATACAAACGAGAAACAAGCCCAGACAGCTGATATTTTTGGCGCTGGTAAGAATAATGGAAGAAAACGATTGACTTCTCCTGAGATTTGGGAACTACAACAGCTGGCTGCTTCGGGAGCCATTTCATCATCAAATATTCCTGGATTCCAAGAGGAATTGACTACCTTTAATAATCCCGAGCTTAAGCCAGAGGATGACGAAGATTTTGAAATTGAACTACGTGATGAAGAACCTAGATTCCTTGCTGGTCAAACAAAACTCTCCCTTAAGCTTTCTCCTATTAAAGTAGTAAAAGCGCCCGATGGGTCTTTATCTCGAGCTGCAATGCAAGGACAAGTATTAGCTAGTGATCGTCGAGAAATGCGTCAGAAAGAAGCACGGATGCAAAGTGAAAAGGAGCTTGAAAAACAGGACCTGTCGTTAGTATGGAATGATACAATGGCGCGTCCTGAAGACAATAAATTTGTTCAGGATATTCGCAGTTCAGCAGCCCAACAGGTAACGGCTCAAATTCCAAATTGGCGACAGCGATCCGTAAAGGGCCCGGATGTATCGTACGGAAGGAAGACGAGTTTAAGCATGAAAGAGCAGAGAGAGAATCTTCCTGTCTTTAAACTTCGGAAAGCCTTCTTAGAAGCTGTTTTCAAAAATCAGGTTCTCGTTTTGTTGGGTGAAACAGGTTCTGGTAAAACCACCCAAATAACCCAATATTTAGCCGAAGAGGGATATACCGATAATAGGAAAATAGTTGGCTGTACTCAACCAAGACGTGTAGCTGCTATGTCAGTGGCGAAGCGTGTTGCTGAAGAAGTTGGTTGCCGGGTTGGAGAAGAAGTTGGTTATACCATTCGTTTTGAAGATAAGACAAGTAGAATGACTCAAATTAAATACATGACAGATGGTATGCTTCAGCGCGAATGTTTGGTCGATCCACTCCTGAGGAAGTATTCTGTAATCATTCTTGATGAAGCACATGAAAGAACTGTATCTACCGACGTTTTGTTTGGTTTATTGAAACATACAGTAACGAAAAGACCAGATCTAAAATTAATTGTCACGTCTGCTACGTTAGATGCTGAACGATTTTCCTCGTATTTTCACAAATGCCCTATATTCACTATTCCTGGACGCTCTTATCCTGTTGAAATACTATACGCCAAGCAACCAGAAAGCGACTATCTTGATGCAGCCTTACTTACGATAATGCAAATACACTTAACTGAAGGTCCGGGTGACATTTTGGTATTTTTGACAGGACAAGAAGAAATTGACACTAGTTGTGAAATTCTGCATGAAAGAACAAAAATGCTTGGGGATACTGTACCTGAATTAGTTATTCTGCCAGTATATTCCGCACTTCCTTCGGAGGTACAAAGTCGTATTTTCGAACCCGCTCCTCCTGGAGGAAGAAAGGTAGTTATCGCTACTAATATTGCAGAAACTAGTTTAACAATTGATGGAATCTACTATGTCGTGGATCCTGGTTTTGTGAAGCAGAGTTGTTTTGATCCCAAATTGGGTATGGATTCTCTCGTCGTTACGCCGATTTCACAGGCGCAAGCAAGACAGAGAAGTGGTCGTGCTGGTCGTACGGGTCCAGGAAAGTGCTATCGGTTGTATACAGAAAATGCTTTCCAGAATGAGATGTTACCTAGTCCAATCCCGGAGATTCAACGTCAAAATCTTTCTTATACCATTCTTATGCTGAAGGCAATGGGGATCAATGATTTATTGAACTTTGATTTTATGGATCCTCCGCCAGCGCAAACGATGATTGCCGCATTACAAAATTTATATGCATTATCGGCTCTCGACGACGAGGGATTGTTAACGACGTTAGGACGGAAAATGGCAGACTTCCCTATGGAGCCACAATTATCAAAGGTTTTGATTACAAGTGTTGAACTCGGATGTTCTGAAGAAATTTTGACGATTATAGCTATGCTGAGCGCTCCGAACATCTGGAGTCGGCCAAGAGAGAAACAGCAGGAAGCGGATAAGCACCGAGCACAATTTTCGAATCCAGAAAGTGATCACTTGACTCTGTTAAACGTATATACGGCATGGAAAACAAACAGATGCTCTGATAATTGGTGTTATGAGCATTATATTCAAGCACGAGGGCTTCGAAGAGTGGAAGATGTCCGTAAACAGTTACTACGATTAATGGACCGCTATCATCAGCCGGTAATATCATGTGGCCGAAATCGTGAATTAATTCTGCGTGCGTTGTGTTCTGGACACTTTACTAATGTTGCAAAGAGAGACTCACAAGAAGGATGTTATCGAACCACTGTGGAGAATGCGCAAGTGTATATGCATCCCAGTAGTGTTTTATTTGGAAAACCCGCTGAATGGGTAATTTACCATGAATTAATACAAACGACGAAGGAATACATGCACACCGTTAGCACGATTCATCCCCGATGGTTGGTAGAGGTAGCTCCGACATTTTTCAAATTTGCGAATCCAAACCAGATTTCCAAGTCGAAGAAAGGAACAAAAGTTGTACCGCTATTCAATCGTTTTGAAAAGGCAGACGAATGGAGAATTTCTAAGCAAAGAAGAGGAAAGTAATTTGAAGGAAAGATGTAAGAAGGATGAAGCCTTGAATGTTTTGAAATGTTTTTATGGTCATCATGGGTTATGGGTCATAATACTATGTATATATAAAAAGACAAGGATCTATAAACGTAGATAAAAATTAAGTTAGAGGAAAGTTTTCTTATAATAATAATGATAAAAAAGGTTTTTGGTGGAGAGGGACAGTTTTGCTTTGATGGATGCACTGCACTCACTCTATAGCAAGAGTTTGAATGAACGGTTTTTGTTCGTTCTTTGTGGTATTGGTATAATGAAAATTGTATTTTTGGTGGTTTACCGGAATTATTGAGGGTGACATTAATGTGAAATTACTTACTGCATGAACGTATTATTAAACCTCCTAATTGACGCTGTGGGAATCAATAGAAAGGCTAAAACGAAAAGAATCACTATAAAAATAAATAAAACAATAAAAGTATGAACTAATTAATCCTAAACAAATTCTTCTATTTTATTCAAATTTCGAATAAAATCCATAAACATAAACAAGCGCCCACTTCATCGCATCCCCCACATTAACAAAAAAAGTATTTTCACTCCTTATTCTTATTTATATCTGCTCATCTTTATTGGGGAATCCGTCGCGAACACCCAACCCAAAACCGGTTACTAACGAGCATAGAGTAGCGTAATAGATTACAAAAGATTGGCTGGGAATTTTATATAATTATAGAATTTCTCAATGAACAAGCCAATCAAAAACAAAAGATATTTTCGTTCACATTCTAAATAAAAAATTTCAGATTGTTATAAAAAAGAAAAACAGAAAAAGATCATTAACAATCTACATGTGTATCTTTTGGGTTGGGACCATCTGGCGTGGATCGTTCGATAAAGTAACAAAATCAAGTATTGCTACTTGACCCGATCCTACGAGCACGTTAATCACGCAATCTACTGTGGAATTGCTCAACAGCTACACGAACATCAGCGTGGTATATAACTTACCCTCTACCGCATTCTTTATTCGCTTTCAAAGCAAAAATAATTGTAAGGGAACGCGATAGTGGAATTGCAAACATTTGTTGCAGTTGTCCACCGGAAAATAAATAGGAATAGAGATCAAATTCCCGTAGTTCTGCAATTTTGTGCTAGAATCTCTTACCATTTATTTTTTTGTCTTTTATATGATAAATAATTTTATTGGCTGAATTCTTTTGGTTTTGATTTCTATAATTCCCTAATTGTTTTCACGATTTATTTTTCAATCCTAGAGAAATTTTTGATATCGTCCTTTTTTCCTGTCTGAGCAAATAGTTCGATTTCATATTTTATTTTTTACGATTTTTCCCTTCATCATTTTACTATGAGTTTAAAAGCGTCCATCACAAATTCTCAGGAAGCTGTGACTCGCGTCGCTTTCCGATGCGCAGATTCCCTCTATGTTGTTCATCCAAACAATGAACCTCTCGATACAACCTTCCAAGAGGCCCTGCAAGATTTACGGAAGCTGAAGGCATTGAACGTTTCCGGAAAATCCACTTCAGTTATCTCATTGAAGTCACATGCTGATCCTTTTGCTCATCTTACTGATAATTTCTTTGCTGAGCAAGAATCTCCAGTTCCTACCCGCAAACACATCGTTTCAGTCGTAGCTTCTGCTGATTCTCTCTTCTTTGCAACTCCCCATCTCTACAAGCTTTCCCACCAGCCTGTTGTAGCCCATATCGCTCTTGATCCTACTGAGCCTTTTGATTTTGCTTCTGTTCGTGACACAGGATTTACCATTTTGCTTTCCGGAAACTGCCCTAACGGCTCGGAGCAAGACGCCTTAAATGACGTCCTTCAAACTGCTGCTCTTGCACAGAATCTTGCTGTCAGACAGAACACCGGTGTTTTACATTTTTACACTCCCGTCTACAATTCCTCAGTGGCCTTGGAAGACTTGGATTCTCTTCCTTCCAAGGAAGACTTAGAGGCTGCTCGTATTGCCGATCTCCCTTCTGAAGACCAAGAAACAGCAGAAGTTGAAAAATCTTCCTCTTACCTCCCTCCTGTTTATGATCAGCCAGCTCGTGATGCTGCTTCCTATGCTTTCCTCTCTTCACAATCTTTCAAGCCTTTCGAATATTATGGTCCTTCCGATGCCTCTAATGTTCTTTTGGCTTTCGGCAGCGCTTCTCCTTTGCTTTCTAAATTAGCCCTTCAACAAGGATCTGTTGGCGTTGTTGTTATTCGTCTTTTGCGACCTTGGTTGCCCGACGAATTGTTCTCCAGTTTGCCATCCACCGTGAAGCGTATTGCTGTTCTCGAACCTCTTGGTAACCTTCCTCGTAAATGGGACCCCTTGTATTTAGATATTTTGGCTGCTCTCGTCTCTGCTAAATCTAGTACTCAATTATTGGCCGTTAAGTATGGTTTGCAAGACACAAAACACGTCCAAGACGTTGTTTCTGCTGCCATTGATAATATCAACGGTTCCGCCAAGCCCTCTATTGTTGCTGATTTCACTGAAAGTGGAAAACAAGTTTTCGTCCCAACTCCCCCTGCTATTGAGGATGTTTATCACAAGTTGCTCCAACGTGTATTTAAGGCTCGTCTGAATGTCGTAAATGACCCTAGTTCTACGGGACCTGCTGTATCTTCTCATCTAATTATTTCTCCTCAATTCGCTTTAGGTACCGTATTGGAATACGAAAAACAAAGACGTGCTTTCTGTGATGAAGTCGCATCTTTATTAAAGGCCGAATCTTCTGAAGTTTCAGCTGAATCGTTACAAGTTCTTTCCAACTGGATAGTCTCTGTCGATAATTTGGACTCACCAGTCGACCCTGAACTTGTTGTGGCAGAACTTAAAAAGGACTCATCTGCTACAGTCAAGTCATTGCTTGAGCGTTCTCAGTTCTTTACAAATGTCTCTCATTGGATCATCGGTTCCGACTCTTGGGCTTATGATTTGGGCAACTCAGCTTTGCACCAAGCGCTTTGCCTTGAGTCTAACGTTAATCTACTCATTGTTGATACTCAACCTTATTCCACTCGTGAAGTTGTCCGTGCTTCCTCTCGCAAAAAGGATATCGGTTTGTATGCCATGAACTTTAGTAATGCCTATGTCGCTTCTACAGCTCTTTATAGCTCTTACACCCAGGTCATATCCGCCATCTTAGAAGCTGACAAATTCAACGGTCCTTCTGTTGTTTTGGCTTATCTTCCTTATCATTCCCCTAATGATGATGCTATTACCGTTTTACAAGAAACTAAGAAGGCCGTTGATGTTGGTTATTGGCCTTTGTATCGTTGGACTCCTGCCCTTCAAGATGGTGAAAGTTCTGATTTCCAATTGGACTCTGAACGTATTCGCAATGAGCTTCGCGCTTTCCTTGAAAGGGATAACTATTTGACTCAATTGACCTTACGTAAACCCGCATTGTCCAAAACACTTTCCCAATCCTTTGGTGCTGACGTCCGTCATAAACAGAACCTTGATGCTCGTAACGCTCTTAACAAGTTGATTGAAGGTCTGTCTGGTCCTCCACTGACGATTTTGTATGCTTCAGACGGTGGTACTGCCGAGAATGTCGCTAAGCGACTCCACCACAGAGCTAGTGCTCGTGGCTCCAAATGCAAGATCATGGTGATGGATGATTTTCCAGTTGAAGAATTACCCAAAGAAACCAATGTCGTCCTTTTGGTCAGTACCGCTGGTCAGGGTGATTTCCCTCAAAATGGTCATGAATTCTGGGAAGCATTCAAGAATGCTGATTTGGTTTTAAATAACTTAAATTATGGTGTATTTGGTTTCGGTGATTATGAATACTGGCCTCGTAAGGAGGACAAACTTTATTATAATCGTCCCGGTAAACAATTGGATGCGAAATTCCAAGAATTTGGAGCTAAACCTCTTCTTCCTTTGGGATTGGGTAATGATCAAGATCCTGATGGTTGGGAAACTGCTTACAATACTTGGGAGCCTGAACTTTGGGCAGCAATGGGTTTAGACAAAGTAGACGTTGACATTGACGAACCCAAACCTATCACCAACGAAGATATTAAAACGGCTTCTAATTTCCTTCGTGGTACTATCATGGAAGGTTTGGCCGACAATTCGACTGGAGCACTCTCTGAACACGATTGTCAACTGACCAAGTTCCATGGTATCTATATGCAGGATGATCGTGATATTCGTGATGAACGCAAAAAGCAAGGACTTGAACCTGCTTATGGATTTATGATTCGTGCTCGTTTACCAGCTGGTGTTTGCACACCTGAACAATGGTTGGCTATGGATGATATTTCTGCAAAATGGGGTAATAAGACTTTGAAGATGACTACTCGTCAGACTTTCCAATGGCATGGTGTACTTAAAGGAAATTTGAGAAATGCTATTCGCTCCATATCTAAGGTATTTATGACTACTTTAGGTGCCTGTGGTGATGTTGCTCGTAACGTTACTTGCTCATCCGCTCCTGAAAATGAGGAGGTCCATGCTCAACTTTTTGAGACTTCTAAGGAAATCAGCAACTCTTTGCTTCCTACAACTTCGTCTTACCATGAAATCTGGATTGAAGATCCCGAATCTGTACAAAAGAAAAAGGTTGCTGGGGAAGTCGCCCAGGATGTTGAGCCATTATACGGACCTACTTATCTTCCAAGAAAATTCAAGGTTGGTGTTGTTGCACCTCCATATAACGATGTCGACATTTATACAAATGATGTCGGTCTTATTGCTATTACTGAAGGCGCTAAAGTGGTTGGCTATAACTTAGCTGTTGGTGGTGGTATGGGTACCACCCATAATAACAAGAAGACCTATCCCCGTCTTGGTTCAGTTATTGGTTACGTTCCTAGTGATAAAGTCGTGGATGCTGTGAAGGGTGTTCTCATTGTCCAACGTGATAATGGTGATCGCGAAAACCGTAAGCATGCTCGTCTTAAATATACGGTGGATACTTTAAGTGTTGAAACTTTCAAGCAGAAAACCGAAGAAGTCATGGGCTTTGCTTTCGAGCCTGCTCGTGAGCACGCTCCATTCGTCAAGAATACTGATGATTTTGAAGGCTGGAACCGAACAGAAAAAGGAAAGTACTGGCGCACAATTTTCGTTGAAAACGGTCGTATTGAAGACAGTGGAGAACTTCTTTTCAAGACAGGCTTGCGCGAGCTTGCTGAGAAACTTTATGAAAAGAAGTCTAAAGCTGAATTCCGCTTAACGGCCAACCAACATCTTATTTTGTTCAATGTTTCTCCTGAAGAGTTAGAATGGGTATCCGAACATTTAGCTAAGTACAAACTTGACAACACTGCTTTCACTGGCTTACGTCTTTCTTCTGCTGCATGTGTTGCTTTCCCCACTTGCGGACTTGCAATGGCTGAAAGTGAACGTTATCTTCCTAAACTTATCACTAAGGTTGAAGACGTTATCAATGAAGCAGGACTCCAAAAGGATAGCATTGTTATGCGTATGACTGGTTGCGGTAATGGTTGCTCTCGTCCTTGGGTTGCCGAAATAGCCTGTGTTGGTAAAGCACCAGACACTTACAATTTGATGTTGGGTGGTGGTCATTATGGTCAAAGACTTAACAAGTTGTATCGTGCTTCGGTTCAAGAGCGTGAAATTATCGATCTTTTGCGTCCTCTGATCAAACGTTACGCTTTGGAGCGTGAAGACGGAGAACCTTTTGGCGATTGGGTAATCAGAGCCGGCATTATAACAGAGGTTGTTAATGGTGGTGCCAACGGTTCTGTCCATGAAGGTGTTTCCGAGGAAGCATTTTAATCGTCATTGCATGGAAGGTGTTTCATTGTTTGTAACGAAAAGATGTTAATTGTAAAAACTTATTTTGGGTTTAGAAGAAAAAGATTGTTTATTAATCATATATGTGATTTATACAAAGTACATACATAATTAATATTTATAATAAATGAAATCTTGGTAGATTTTTAGTTTTCAGAATAAAGGTATTTAACTATGAATAGCTGTGTATATACATCTTTCAATTGTAATATGACGGCGATGCTTGAAGTGTGTTTCTTACAAAGAACCAAACCTGTACCGCTTCTTCATTGATCAAACGAGAATCAGAAGAAATTAATACTCTCGTCTTTAAAGCAAGAACGCTGCATCAAGAGCAATGTTTACTTCGAAGAGACGTACGTACCTACGATGGTAACTTAGTACAAAGCTTTCTTAAAGAAATCAAACGAAAGCTTACTACTCCACAACTCGAATAAAGGATTTTGCAGAGGATATTTTCTATTTTTTAGTTCATAGAACCACTTTCATACTATCTATTGCTAATTTCCTGTACATATAGATAACTAAAAAAATGACAGAAGTTGCTCAGAGTATATTAAAGAAATCATGGGCAGTTTCAGACAGTGTGAATTGCTCATCACCGCAACGAGTCACATTTAAAAGCTTCAATTTGCTGGAAATACTAAAAAATACAATATATCTCTAAGAAGAGTTAGCAATAAATAACATAAATAAAATGAAATGAAATCCAACAGACTGCGAGAAATCAGTAAGACTCGAAATCAACAAAGCGATCACGACTTCAATGTACAGTTGAAGACTTGGAATGTGACCAATTTAGTCCGCCCGTTATGTCTTTGAAACTCATCCTATAAATGCGCAAGCTGTCGGAGTATTTAACATACACATTATACTACAGCACCATAAAGTGTCTTAGTCTGGGAAATCAATAATAATCATTCTAAAGGGTTAGCTTGGCAAAGAAAAGGTTAAAAAAGAGAGAATACTAATCAGACAAGGCTGAAACTTAAAAAAAATACAACAGAATTCAACATGAGTTATTCAGTTGTATACGTCGTTTTGTCATCACTTTAAATCCTTAAAGTATTTATTATGTACTTACCAACTATGAACTAAAGCTTCAAGAAAAAGTAGCTAATGTACAAGCTTGGTAAAACAGAAAGCACTTTGGTGCACTTTTATTGTTTACGTGACTGCTTTTTAACTGCGTGGTCTATTACCTACTGGCAAAAATCAGTGACAAGGGTGCATGTTACCTAGAGAATGGTTCCTGGCCGTGATGTAGCAGAGTCCTCTATTGTGTAAACAAACTTCTGTCAAATTAAGTGGTAGTATGAAAATATTATAGATTCTGTATTAGAAATTGCTTCTTTGATATAGAAATAAAAATATTTGGAAAAGATAGAAAGTAGAAATGGGCATTCAAATTTATACACAACCAACTCGTAATTACAGCATGTATATAGGTCCCGTGCTGGTTTCAGCATCAAAGATCCAAAAGTTATCTATGGGATATTGGCGTTTACTAATTGCATTCAAAGCATCCTGGGAAACAACACCTCCTACGATGGAGATCACTGGCATCCACTGGAAGTTGGAATTCTGGGAAAAGTCGCTAAAGTAAATTGTTAACGAAACCGTTGAAAACAAAATCATCACTTACTTCAAAAAGCTTTCGTTTAGGATTGCGCTTGGATCTAACTTTTGTTCAAGACACATCTTCTTGATGGAATCCGGGTCTGACCTGTTGTGTTTCAGAACGGCTGTGAAGGTGTTAGCATGCAACGTTATACTAGAATGTAATGTTTTTTTTAATATCTTACACAATAACGCTGGATAAGCTGCCGGAACTTTTTTTGCTAAACGAGGTTTTAACTTGGAACCAAGGGCAGTATCAAAAGCTACCTGCATGGGTTTTTGACTGGTCGACATTGCTTGCTCAACTTTAGTATTTTCAACAGTTTTTTCTCTATTAAAAGTTAGTATGTAGAAAAAAAAAATAACAACATCCTTGATAGACTCCTCACTTACATTACAAATTCATGATCGATCAAATCCGCGAAAGCAAATCCATAAAGTCCATAGCAACTTGAAGCATACATAGGACGCTTGCTGGTACGACATAAATTGTTTACCTTGCAGAAATCATCATATTGTAGCTGAGTTGCAATAACCATTTGAAACGAAGAGATTATACTTTCAGACAACTCTGCGATCGGTGTATTCAAAGAGGATAATTTCACCAGAGGATTGAGGTCTTTAAGTTTTTCTATAAGGGAAGATACCTTAGATTTTCCTATATTTGAATCCTCCAAAAAGAACTGGTCATGCACATCTTGCATCTCAACAGAATGGGTGTCTTGCAAGCATAACTCCCCAATACCGGCCAAGACTAAATTTTTTGCAATTTCGTTTGATAAAGGAGATGCTGTAATTAACAAAACTCGAGATTGTTTTAACCTAGACAACGCTGGTTAGAGGTTCTCATAGATTAGCAAAACACTCACGCTTGTTGGGCATTGAAGCCCCAAAGTCTAATTTGTCTATCGTATAATGCAATTTCTTCAGGATTCATGCCGTTCTTGTCCATATTAGCCCGATTCAGTTCGTATGAGACGGTTTGTCTCAATAAGCTCTTGCCTTCCCTATAAAATGGCTTCCAGCTTATAAGTTCAAAGTGGAATAACCAAAATGTCTTGATTCAGCTACGTTTTCTAATGGTAAAAAAAAGAAGTTGTAAAAATAAAATGACATAATATTATTAAAACTTTTATAACTTCACGACTATATGACATTCGTGCATTTCGACTGATGAATTTAGAATTTTAGTATAACAATTGTGCTTGACATAACGATTGATAAATAATAACACATTAATATAAGGTAAAGGAATGTGGAAAGAGACTGAAAAAGTGATCGGATTTTGAAGACTGAAAAATTCAGACGCATAAAATGTCTAAAGAGATTCATGATAAGAAAACGTAAACATCACAGACGCATTTTAAGGACCGGTTTCTTCTTCCAACACTCTTACAGCACGTTGACACTCTTCCTCACGTTGTACGGCAAGAGCTTCTTCTTCTTGCTTAGTTTTCTTGTTTTGAAGATGGTAGTAAAAACATAAAGAAAGCAAAACCGCTTGCAAAGATGCGCTAACAACGTACATCATGTAACTGGTCCAATTTGTACCGGGGAGTCTTGACAATAGGTAACCGATCAAGAAACCGCCAGGAGTTTGTACAACCATCATGGGAATGCTTAAAGCGCCATGGGACTTGTGACGGATAGTGGAAATAAACTGAGGGACGTACTGTACGATGGCGCAGAAAGAAGCACTAAAACCAAGAAATGCTGCCCAAGCCATATTGTAAGTTAAAACGGTAGCAGATAAGATGCAGATACACAGGCCCCAGGCAAATATTCCCAATAAACCATACGAGGTTGTTCGCCAGGTTTTGCTTTTCGTAATGCTTAAAGGCTCTGGGATAGGATCACCACTCTCATCATCGTTGGAAACAAAATGAATAGGACGAGGGAGGTACATCCAGAAAGAGAGTAGAACTGCACCCATTGACATCACCTGAGAACCGACCTGCATAAGACCGCTGGAATTGGCAAAGCATTGGCGAGCAGAGTAAAATTCATGGCAGCACTTTGTCAAAGGGACGACCTGAAGAGTAATTACGTTGGCAAGAGCATTCAATACACCAATGTAACCTAAGCCCAGGTAGGAAAAGCTAAGACCCTTTGAGGTTCCAAGTTTTACGATTCGGTAAACCTGGAGTAGATAAGAAAGAACAAGTCCGATAATAATAATAATCGCAGATACAAAGCTTGTTACAGTTGCCAAAGGACACTGTTGCTCTTGATCATTTCGTAGAAAACTTGAAGACATTGCGCGCATAATCAGCCGGTAATTTCAATTAGGAGACAAGCAGCAAGGAAAGAAAGACTTCTCAAATTTAGGAGGTTTCCGCTATGTAAGGAAGAAAGAAAGTAGTAAAATTAGTCCGCGACAAACGATTTTAACAGATTACGGTACGATATTCGAAAGACAGATACAGGAATCCAACAAGACGCTTCCTATCACGAATTAAATTGGAAAAAAAAAAAAGAAAAACCTATTATTAACAAATACCAGTTTATATTTGTAGCTTCAAAGAAGGGAAACTAAAGCAATGTTGGTGGATGGCAAAAGGTAGTGGGATGAACTTATACCTTTGAAGTCATCAGTTAAGCGACTTTCATCCCAATCGAAAGGTACAACTCTACAAAGAAAATTGATAATTCGGATCAGTGAACAGATAGGAATTAATTAGTTAAATATATAACGTATATTAAAAAAGTTGATTGCTTTCGCGTGGAATTGCTTTTTATAGATGAATTCGTCATTCCGCGTAAATAAACAAGAGACAATAAAATGGGTTGAAGAAGAAAATGTAAAATGGTAAACCCGATCCCATCTGAGCTGAGCTTCTGTCACTGTGTCTTCTTTGCTAAATCACTAAGTTAGTATATAAGAAAAAAAAAATACTATTCACGAAGCGGTCTTTTGGTCAAATATAAGCAAAGTACTCTACAAACGACCAATTCAAATTCTTGCTTGCTCTTTTTTAGAAGAGAACCGGATTTTAATGTCATTCAAACGATCATTCTCTTAAACGGTACAACAGATCCCATACGAGATGGTTATAATTTGGTTTGGAAGTTGATATGTTGGTGCGTTTCTTTTCCATTCTTTAGTGCTATAAATGATGCATATTATTCTAGTCTTTTAAGCATCGGGCATATGATGCAGTGGTAGCATGCTCGCTTTGCATGCGAGTTGGCCTGGGTTCAATCCCCAGTGTGTCCATTATTTTTTCTTTTTTTTTGCTTATATTTTGGCAAATAGAAGCTTTTCTTTTTTAAAAATGAATAATTTTACTATTTTAAATCTCCAGAGAGAGCTGGTGTTTCATACAACAAACCAATATTTCATACTTAGCTTTTACCAGGGTTTCAACTTAAGACTTGCAATTGTATTATTGTAATCATGAATTTCGGTGTCCGTCTTGTACATAGCCAATTCTTCCAACCATTTTCTTTAAAGTCTTAAGTTATTTCACTCCACTTCCTTTCTTTTTTTTTTGTTGATTGCAAATATCAAATGGAAACAACAAATAGCGAAAAAAAATATATAAAAAATATATAAATAAAAAAAGGCGCTTTCATTTCATCAGCAGTCGCTTGTTAAATGGTTAAATGTAACCGGGAGTTTGTTTCTCTCATCTAAACAATATCGTTACACCGCCGTATTTTGAACTTGCTCTAAACCACTATAGAAAAGAAAACTAAAAGCGAACACCACCTTCCTTCCCTTTTCATTTCACGAAAGCTTTTTTGTGCCAGAGGATCAACTAGAAAACAGATACTCCTTTAATTTCTTAGATTTCCAAATGTCGGACAATTATTCGTTTTCGTTGCGTAAATACAAGCTTGTCTTTTTGGGAGAACAATCCGTTGGTAAAACTTCTTTAATCACCCGGTTTATGTATGATCAGTTCGACAATACTTATCAGGTACGAAGCAAATAAATTAGCGGAAATTTTGTTTGGCTAACGTCACCATCGGTAGGCTACAATTGGAATTGATTTCCTAAGTAAAACAATGTATTTGGAAGACCGCACTGTTCGTCTTCAACTTTGGGATACCGCTGGCCAAGAAAGATTTCGTTCTTTAATTCCTTCTTATATTCGGGATTCTTCTGTTGCCATCATTGTTTACGATATTACGAGTATGTTAATGTCAAAGCAAACCATCTTTGAAATCTTATGACGGTTGGCAATTAACTTTTAATAATGTCGACCGTTTGCTTCTATCGCAAGATAATGATTTATGTTTACTAACATGTCATGTAGACCATAACTCCTTTGTGAATACTGAAAAATGGATTGAAGATGTGAGGGCTGAACGGGGTGACGATGTGATTATCGTACTTGTTGGAAACAAAACAGATTTATCAGATAAAAGGTATGTCTTATCCAAAAAGAAAGAGGGAGTGCTTAAAATCACATTATAAGGTTTCTTCCTTCCCTGTTGATTATGAATTGCCTTTTCACTAATTCTTTTACAGACAAGTTAGCCAAGAAGAAGGTGAAAAAAAAGCTAGTGAATTAAAAATTATGCATATGGAAACTAGTGCCAAAGCTGGTTATAATGTGAAACAACTTTTCCGGAAAATCGCTCAAATGCTTCCTGGAATGGAAAATGTCGAGACTCAAAGTACCCAGTTAATCGACGTAAGTATCCAACCGAACGAAAACGAAGGCGGTTGCAACTGTTGAGATAGTTGTTTGCAAATTTTGAACCTTTTCCCCTTTTACCTCTGCGCCCAAGATATGTCAAGATATGTTATGAATGTGTATTGACGGATTGTTTACATTTTTACATATTGCATATTTAACGTTGACAGTCTTTTTATTACTTTCAACATTATTTTGTCAGTGCACAGATATTTAATGAACGACACGATGAGAAAACCTTGCCTTCTTTTCAATGACTTTGGTAGTTTTTTTTTTAATATATTCATCAACCTAATCTTTGTCTAAATCCAAGTTTATGGTCTAGCACCTTCGTTTTTTTACTCTAGGTTTCTTTTCGTTGATGTTTTCAGGAAAACTTCTAGCTTTTTGTAATTATTTTAACCTTCTTTGGAATTTCGTTCCATCCCAAAATCTTTTATTTTCTATTAAAAGAATTAGGACCCTTTCACTTTTTTCCTGATTTGATTTCTATGTATTTTATTTCTTCCATTACATAGAAAGAATGTTATGATTATGTACATCGTTTCTACTTTTGCCTGCCTCCGTACCTGTCTAATATTATCTTCAATGAACAGTGAACAACAATCAAAGGATATTTGTATAAACCGTGAACTCTCATTTTCCCTTTGATATATTTTTTAAACAGAAAAACTTTTTTTTCGCTTAATCTGTTAAACAAAAAATCAGGCGCGCCATGATCTGGGTCATTTTCCCTTTGCTCATACGCGCAAATATTATAGTATCAGTAAAGAGATGATTAAGCACCTGAAAGGTATTTTTTTGGTTGAAACTCCTCTAAATTCATCAGAAGTTCACACTGATCATCAACAAGGTCTTTCAATTGATCGTGGAAAAGATTAAGAATCGCTGCATCAGGAACCCAAATGACATGCATACCAGCAGCTTTTGCACTTTTAACTCCAGGAACGCTGTCTTCAAAAGCAATACAATCTTTTGGAGATAATGGAGGTAGACTTTGCTTTTCGCGGTTTTGATTGATAAGATTTAGAGCTTGAAGCCATATGTCAGGATGGGGTTTTCCACGACCAGGAGGAATGCGAGGATCATCGCCGGTAATAACGTTCTCACCGAATTTGTCAAATGCATGACGAAGATGATTGGTTTTCATTTGGTAATTTGCAACGTTGGATGAAGTAGCTAACTATGTGGATAAAAGGTTAGCTATGAAAGTCCAACAACCTTCATCTTGAATGCACCAAACAGGGAAGGAACTTACGGCAATATCAATGTGATTTGTATATAAATGTTCGAGTAGTGATTCAGCGCCCGGCATCAAACTCATGGAAGACCAAAACTTTGCCTAGAATGGTGGTTAGCTTTTAAGGTGATGGGAAGCTGAAGACTTACGCGGATAACTTGTTGTTCGTCAACAAATTCTTGTATAGTCATTGGGATTTTGGACCAGTTAATTACAACTTCGGCAGCTTTATCTCCGGGGCGACCTGAAACAAGGTGAGCAAAATAGAAAGTAAACAGATATAATAGCAAAAAGTCCCTTGAAACTACGTACCCATCATTTGGGCCTTAATAGTAAGAGGTAGTGGGCCCTTGTTATAACGTTCCAGCATGAAATCTGAGAAGAATGTTAGTTTTGGTACCATGTCATGCAGACGATATATCCATACTTGTAGTTTTGGTGTAGACGGTTTCACTATCAACGAGGAGACCCTACGCAAAGAAGAATGGTTAACTTATGAAAACAAACTACGGTCCAAGATACAGTTTAACGGATTCAACCAGAAACTAAAACAGGACGACATACATCCATATCAAACAGACAGGCTTTATATAAATGGTTTTGAGCAGGCATGGTAGTCTTGATTCCAGTTTCTAATTAAAACAGAAATGGCGATGCGATACGATACGAACAGCAGGATATCGAGTATTACTACAAAAGATAGAACAGGAAGACCATGCAATAGAAAAGTGCGCCAACAAAGAAGCAACGAAAAAAATGCAATTCAATTGAAAATCTCAAGAGAAAGTTCCAAATCCAAAATTTAAGAAGCGGTTCAGCTTGCCCCCAATAAGAAGATGCCTAGAAATCTTCCAAGTCCAAAAAATGAAACGCCCGAAGCAATAGCAAACTTTTTCGTTTACTGGTGGAATGGATGTTCAAACCGTTAGTGGCGAATAGCTTACTTTTGAAGATTGTTTGCTATGTCAGATTGTGAGCATAAAGATTGAGTTCTTTAAAATATCGCTGACCGCCACTAGTACTACTAATAATATTATGTAATATTAAACAAATGTATGAATCAAATAATACAACACCGAACTAGTCCCAGTATTCCAGGAGTACATAATACTATCCCATATGTACTTTACGAAAAATTACGGTATGACACTTCAAAGAAAGATTTCACGTAATTCAAAAAATACTGTGTTTTCTTTACGCTATGGAATTTAGACTATAGCTTCGTTTATCGTTTAGTGCAGTTCCGATCGCCTATAAAATCTTGTGTCATCAACAACGTGTTTGTTCATCAAAGTATAGAAGACGCTCGCTTTTGGTAAAGCAAAAGTGAACAAGGTACAAAACTATATGCGAAACAGCTTCAGAGTCAGATGCTACTTTGACTCAGTCTTCCAGTCTTCCTATTACGGTGTCTGGTTACATCATATCCAACGATTCACCTAAGTTCAATAAGACCGTAAAGTAATGATTTAGAACGTTTCTGAAATTCCAAAAATTTTATGAATCATATTTTCTATCTGTAAGGTAAGCGAAATCATTAAAATTCCAGAAAATACAGTACGTGAACATTTGGTTACCTCACAGGTCGCAAAGTAAGAATAATGCAAAGGTAAAAGTTAATCGAAATCGCAGACAGAAGCGGTGTTTTGAAGTTTTTATTTTGTTTTAGTTTCTACTTTTCTATTATTTTTATTATTTTTTCTTACCAAACTTTCTAAATATGAACCGGATTTATTGTGAGCATCTCTTTCACGTGGAGATTTACGTACAGAAAAATGGTAGGAAACCCTGACTGTAATTTGGAATCACGCTGACAAGGATCTACCTATTTAATTCCATTAAATAATATGTGAAAAGAAAACGAACCAAAAGTGAAGTCATCGTTGGAATGATCAATGTGGCATAACATCATTCTCAAACATCATCATCTGCATCATAGTGGATAATTTGATCAGAAGCAAAGTTATAAACAGTAGCCCATATATTCATTATGCAGCATAGTTAATCAGTTTATTTTGTAAATTCATAACTAGAAACGAAAAATGAGCCCTCCCGCCAAGAACATTAACGAAAGAACCATCACTGACCTCCTCAGCTTAAAGGGCAAGAAGGCCCTTCTTTACGGATGCTCTAAGGGTATCGGTTTAGATGTTGCAAGAGCATTTGCCCAATCTGGAGCAGATGTTTTAATTACCTACAACAGCACCAATGCCGAAAGTCAAGCCAAGGAAATCAGTCAAAAATATGGTGTTAAGGCTATTGCCTTGAAATGCAACGTTAGCAACTGTGACGAGGTTAAAAGCGTCTTTGACGAGGCCTTAAAGCAATTTGGTCATATTGATACTGTTGTTGCAAATGCTGGTGTTTGCACCGGTAAATCTGCAATTGAGATGACTCCTGAAGAGTGGTCGAAGGATATCACCATCAACTTGACCGGTATTTTCAACGTTGGTCACGTTGCTGGTGCCGTCTTTGAAAAGCAAGGCTTCGGTAGTCTTACTGCTACTGGTTCCATGTCAGGAGCCATTGTTAACGTTCCTCAAAAGCAAGCTGCTTACAATGCTTCCAAGGCAGGTGTAATTCACCTTTGTAAGAGTTTGGCTGTTGAATGGGCTGATTTTGCTCGTGTCAACGTCGTTTCCCCTGGTTACATTTCCACTGACATGACCGGTGGAATGCACGAAGAATGGGTTCCCTACACTCCTTTCCGTCGTATTGGTTTACCTAGAGAATTGGTTGGTGCCTATGTGTTCTTAGCCAGTGACGCTGCTACTTATGTTACTGGTTTAGACCTCAAGGTTGACGGTGGTTACACCTCAATTTAAGAGAAGATCAAAAAATAATTTTGCTATTTATTTATTTTACATGTTGGAACATCTTTTCCTCCACACATTTTGATTCCTCTTTTCCGTATTTACGACAAATATACTCTCCATGATGACGATGGACTCTTCTTTCATAAGAAGTCTTTGTTTGGTAGTTAGCAATTTATGATGAAATATATTTTAATTGCAAGTACTATATATATAATATGTTGTCTTTGTAAGTCATAAATTGTAGTTGAAAGAATTAAGATATTAAGTGATCAAACAACATATTTGACATTTTAGAGGTTCACTACGGATCGGACATATGCTCATTTATGTGTGCATGTACACACAATTGGCATTATTGACTCCAAAAGGAAAAAAAAAAACAAGAAAAGAAACAAATATATTACCAAAACATACATATATAATCTGAATAAAAACATTCAAAAAGTAGCCATACATTGCAAAATCATACGTCTCATGGCTTAGGCCATTTGCCATTCTGGTGCTACAGGTGCTTTACCTAAACCCATAGGGACAATACCGCTGATGTGGCATTCCGGACCGTACACCTTCAAAGGAAGATTATACTTTTCGCCAGCCTCACGAATGACACGGAGACCTTCTTGATAATTGGGGCCAGCACGACGAACCCAGATAGAAACTTTGTGTTCAAGCAATTTGTCTTTGAATTCGCCCAAAGCTCGAGAAATGGCGCGGAATGTTACAGCTGGGGAAGTGAAGTTTGCGATACCACCACCAATGAAAAGGATTTTACCATCAGCACGAGGCTTGCCACGAGTCATCAAATCCAAAACCGTCTTGGCGTATTGATAAGTTTGACCATCTGTAGGTGCACCACTATATTCACCATAGTTAGCTAATTCATCTGCAGCACCGTTAACAGCAACGGCATCAGCATAAACTACTGAGGCACCACCTCCGGCGACAAGATTCCAAACACGACCATTGGGATTCATTATGGTTAACTTTAGAGAAGCACCGGTCTTGGCATCCAGTTCTTGAACGTAAGCTTCCTCTTTGCTCAAATCACGACCAAATGGAGCTGGGAAAGCCATGGGAGGGCCATAGTCAGCTGTGATCGGTTTAGAGTCATCTTTGTTTTCAGATTTGATGCCCAAAGCTTCAGCAGTACGAGCTACAGCCCATTTTGCGCCACACTCAAAGTCGGCAGTTTGGTCAAGCTTTGCAGCAAGGTCCAGATAGTGTACATTTGCACCAGAACCACTGGGAAGAATAACTAACGGATTGATTTCCAAGTATGTGAATTGGCAGTCGACATAGACCGAATACAGACGGATGATAAAATCAACTAGAGAGTCATGTTGCTTCTCTGGAATTCCCGAAAGAAGAGTATTAGCAATTTCAGTACGAGAAGGAAAGTTATCAAGGCATACAGGGATCAAAATCTTCTTAGCCTTTGCATCGACATCACCAACGTCGACACCACCTTCATTGCAAAATAATATCCAATCTCCTTCTCGCACAGAGTTAATATTAATGTAATATTCTTCATCAGAGGAATGAGGGACAAAAGGCTCTACCAAAAAAGTAGTTAAAAGACCGACAGCGTGTTGAACTTGCTGTGGTTGACCAGCACGTTCACGGATCCAGTCTTTCGCTTCGTCCCAAGTGGAATTCAATTTTAAAAGTCCAGATTTACCACGACGTTTAATTAGCTGGTCTGGCTTTGCAACAAGCTTGGAATCATGGACCCAAGGGTGTTGACGAGCTACTTCAGCAAAAACATCCTCAACAACTTGCTTGTAAGCAGAAGAGTTAACTGGACTTTCCTCATTAGGTAATGGAAATTGAATATGAGCGAGTCGAGTATCTGGATTGGAAGAAGGGGTTTTGTATGCTTCCTTAGAAATGCTTGGAGACTTGTTCAACCAATAGGCTAAAACAGCCTTACCATCAAACTAAAATTTCACTAGTAAGTATATAGAATTCTTTGAATTAAAAAATCTGCTGTTCTTTACCTCTCTAATGGATTTTGCCGACATTATGAATTTGGTCAGTAGTAAGAAGCATCAAGGCATATTAGAAAGAAGGCACTGCGTCTCGCAGATTTTGTTAAGTCATCAAATATTATTAATAGTATAATCTTATTTAATAAGCAATTTCTTATTTAAATTTTATTTTTTTTTCATATTTATTTGGAAAAAGAAAGTGTCCGTTTATTTTGAGCGAATCTTTTTGTTCAAGTACATTTTTATCTTGCTCTTCCATTATTTAATTGCAAATCTCATTATAGCTTCCTTCAAAAAATTAGTACATGAATTCAATTTCAAAATGGAGTTAATAAAGTAACTTGCTAAGTGAATACGAGTATCAAACTTCACGCTGAAAATGAATAGGAATTAACAGTTTCCCCTTTAAATAAGATAAATTTCACACAAGTTATATACCATTATAGCTACTAAAGTCAATGAATTTCATTACTTTTTATTTCGAATCATCTTACGAGAAAATAGCTTTTATTTTCCTCGGTTTACGTATCACAATTAATGGTAAAATCACAAGGAATCAACCGCTAAAAAAATAATAAAAATAACAAATACAATAAAAGTTAAAAAGAAATTCTAATATAAAGAAAAGAATGAAACCATGAATAATTACCGCAGAGTTTCAGCAAGAAGAGTTGGCTTATCCAAACATACAGCTTACTAAAAATTTATATATCTACCTCGCGTCCTTCCGAATAAACTTTAAATCAAAAACATCTACTAATTATAAGTCCAAGAAAAGGTAAAAATATTTTCACCGACCTCTCATAATTTTTAATGAAATACTGCTTTGTTTACATTTCAAAAATAGCCTTTACGAAGCGAATTGTTTACACTCGCATCTACATGATTATTTCCCATCAAGATAAAAGTGTTCTGGAAGATACTATTAAACGACATGTGACTGCTTCTCATGTTACTTACTGGAATTTCGACCGGTGTATAAACACTTACCACAAACCAACTTGTACTTTTCCTTTATAGAGTATATAAGGTATTAATTCTAAAATCTGTGCAGTGATTGATTAATAATTGATTACTTGTTCATATTTCAAAAGAATTCAAGTCTTATTGTTGGTCTTGTTATTGTATAAAGAAATCCAAAATTAGACTGAATACTTCTTTATAAAATGAGGAAGTTTCAACTCTTCAGCATTTTCAGCTATTTTATAGCTTTATTTGTTCTTTTACCTTCAGTTTTCGCCGATTCGGAGAAAAACGAAACTGAAAACTATGGTACTGTCATTGGTATCGATCTTGGTACTACCTACTCCTGTGTGGCTGTTATGAAGAATGGTCGTGTCGAAATCATCGCCAACGACCAAGGTAGCCGTATTACCCCTTCATATGTTGGTTTCACTGATGAAGAACGTTTGGTTGGTGAGGCAGCTAAGAACCAGGCTCCTGCCAATCCCGAGAACACCGTTTTCGATATCAAGCGTCTTATTGGCCGTAAATTTGACGAAAAGACTATGACTAGAGATATTAAGTCTCTTCCCTTCAACATTGTCAACAACAAAAACCGTCCTCTCGTTGAGGTTAAGTACGGTGGTAAGACAAAAGAATTCACCCCTGAAGAAATCTCTGCCATGATTCTTGGTAAGATGAAGCAGACTGCTGAAACTTACCTTGGACACCCCGTCACCCACGCTGTTGTAACGGTTCCCGCCTACTTTAACGACGCTCAACGTCAAGCTACCAAGGATGCTGGTACAATTGCCGGTCTTAATGTCATTCGTATTGTCAATGAACCCACAGCCGCAGCTATTGCCTACGGTTTGGATAAGACTGACAGTGAAAAGCATATCATCGTTTATGACTTGGGTGGTGGTACTTTTGATGTTTCTCTTTTGTCTATTGACAACGGCGTGTTTGAAGTTTTGGCCACTTCCGGTGACACTCATCTTGGTGGTGAAGATTTTGACAACAAGATCATCAACTACTTGGCCCGTTTGTATAACCGCAAGAACAACGTCGATGTTACTAAGGACGCCAAAGCTATGGGTAAGCTTAAGCGCGAAGTTGAAAAGGCAAAGCGTACTTTGTCTTCTCAAAAGTCCGCTCGTATTGAAATCGATTCTTTCCACGATGGTAAGGACTTCTCCGAAACCTTGTCTCGTGCCAAGTTTGAGGAATTGAACATGGACCTTTTCAAGAGAACATTGAAGCCTGTTGAGCAAGTTTTGAAGGATTCTGGACTTAAGAAATCTGAAGTTGATGACATTGTTCTTGTCGGTGGTTCCACTCGTATTCCTAAGGTTCAAGAACTTTTGGAGAGCTACTTTGGTAAGAAGTCCTCTAAGGGCATTAACCCTGATGAGGCTGTGGCTTATGGTGCTGCTGTTCAAGCTGGTGTTTTATCTGGCGAAGAAGGAAGTGATAACATTGTACTCTTGGATGTCATCCCTTTGACTTTGGGTATTGAGACCACCGGTGGTGTCATGACTCACCTTATCCGCCGTAACTCACCTATTCCTACCCGTAAGTCTCAAATTTTTTCAACTGCCAGTGACAACCAAAACACCGTTTTGATTCAAGTATTTGAAGGTGAGCGTACTCTGACCAAGGACAACAACTTGCTTGGTAAATTCGACTTGCGCGGTATTCCTCCCGCTCCTCGCGGTGTTCCTCAAATTGAAGTTACTTTCGAAGTCGACGCTAATGGTGTATTGACCGTTTCAGCTCTTGACAAGTCTGGTAAGGGCAAGCCCGAGAAACTCGTTATTAAGAACGATAAGGGCCGCTTGTCTGAAGAGGACATTGAACGTATGGTCAAGGAAGCCGAGCAATATTCCGAAGAGGACAAAATTTTGAAGGAGCGCATTGAAGCTCGTAATGGTCTTGAAAACTACGTTTACTCTTTGAAAACCCAATTCACCGATAAAGAACAATTCGGCGGTAAGGTTAGCGAGGAGGACAAGCAAACTGTTTTGGACACCGTTGAGGATGTTATTGAATGGCTTGAAGTTGAAGGTGCTGAAGCATCTAAAGAAGAGCTTGATGATCAACGTCAAAAGGTTGATCAAGCTGTTCATCCCATTACTCAAAAGCTTTACTCTGAGGGAGCTGGAGCCGACGAAGAAGATGAGGACTTTGATGCTGATGAACTTTAAAGTGTTTATGGATTCGTCGTTCAAAAACATTCATGCACTAATATGACACTATAAATCTTAAAAAATATTAAGATTTGCAATAATTTATTAATGTTTCTTGAGAAATGATTATGATAGAATCAGTTATTTTAATGAGTTCAGCTGTAGCTTTCACTTTTCTGCAGTGAAAGCTACATAACTGAATTGATGTCCCTTCGAAATTAATATCGGTGCATGCTATTCCTTTACTGAACGACCCATCATATATAGAAAGCCGTTAGTTTTGTTGATGTATATTAGCTAAGCTAACTGGTGCTGATGTTAACTTTGCAAATGGTACATTGAATTAACTAACGGATTTTCTGAGTTTGATATCGTTCAGATAACCATTTAAATCAAAAATAATGTATAACAATACTATCCTTTGTTATTAGCATGAAGAGTATATAGTCTAATAAAAACGTTACATTCTTTTATTTTTGATAAAAATACTGGCTTTGAAGAACTGTAAACTCAAAGAACGATATTGCAAATGTTAGGAAGGTTGAAATTAGAAAAATGAAATTTATTTTCTTATATATCTGTCTTCTTTCTTTCTCTTGTAGACACTTTTTTCGTGTAACTTTGAATGAAGCTCTGGATAGGAAGAAGCACCAGTCGCGCTTAACGCTGCTTCTGACGATAACTATACCACATATATAAAAAAGGCGGTACAATGGATCTTTATGATTATATGAGCCCAAGTACTACAACGGAAGAGCAAAATGAAGAAGGATACGAGAAATTAAAAGAAGAAATGGGTTCCGCATTGGACGTATGTCTTCGTATTGCATAATTGTTAAGGCCTCAAACTGACATTGAATAGTCCATAACTGGAGGGAAATTTGGTCCCTTTTGGAGTAAATTTAAAGAAAAGGTACGGGAGATAATTGTGAAATGATAGTTAACATATCGTATGAAGAGCGAAAGCTTTATGGGTGATACAAGAGAGCGTGCGAATACAGGGATGAGTAATTTGAAAGCACAATTTGAAGAAGGTAGTTCCTCAGGATCGACAATGGAAAATCTTCGCAGAGTGGAAGAGTCAGCAGGTCGTTATTGGAATAGTTTTGGAACAAGAGTCAATGGATTTTTGGACAAAGCGCTACAGGTCAATCCAAAAGGGGAAGAACAACCAAGTTTAACAAGATCCAAATCTTCTCGTGCAAGTTTATTGTAAGTAATGCGATTTATCTAGTTGTTTGATAGTACCTCTTCATGTAATTACCATTACGTGGAAATAAGGGCTTAAGTTTCGCTGAATAAATTGAACAGAACGACCTAACTGTTTTTAGTTTGAGCCGTCAGGACAAGAAAATTTTGCGATTGATTGAAAATTCAGATCTCTTTCGAAATCCCGTGTCTGATGAGGGTTATAATGATTGGGAAAAGGGAATTTCCATTGATAGCAAGACAGATGAGATTTCAGCTCTCCTACAAACATATGAAAACTTGCGTAACCAAATGGAAGAATTAGTGCCTTCACAGGTTTCATATGAAGCCTTTTGGAAACGTTTCTTTTGGTACAAGGAACAACCAACGAAATCCCTGAGTTCTATGCACACTGAAGAAGAAATATTTAGTTGGGATGATGAAAAAAGCGATATTGAAGAAGAAGATGACGATAAGAAGACAAACGGAGGGAAGGAAGAAGTTTCTAAAGATAATAAGGAGGAACTCGACTCGGAACAAAACAAAAAGAACAGTACTTCAACTTCTGCTAATCACGTTGATGAAAAAGTAACTGCAGAGCCTTCCTTAACTGAAAGAGACGATACGAAACAAAATAAAGACAATGATGACGATGACGATTGGGAATAAACTTACTGTTTACTGAACGCGATATGTTTGTTTCTCCGTTATTTCGAGAATATAAATCCCCGTTGTTTTGGATTATCTACGCACATGTTAATGAACGTTTGTCAAAAGGATTATTATCCATGAAGAAACTTTAAATAGCCGCTACTTGTCAACCTAATGAAAGACTATGATAAAATAACATTAAATTCTATTATCCTAGAACGAAAGAACCGACAACTCACGATTCGATCAGCGTATTCGTAAACATATCATGGAAAGTTGTGTCATTAAAAGGTATAATAAAAAATATATAGAAAGGACTACAGAAAGCTCATCTGGTTTTCTATAGCCATCCTTTACTTTGCATTTGTGGCCTCGTATCGTTGACGATTTACATCGCACAGGCGAAGGTCAACAACGCGGCCGCAAGCAGCCCTGTCCTCTTCTCCCACCTGCGAATACTGATCCACCAAGTATTCCAAGCTATTGAGAGGCCTTGTCAATACCTCGGTGTTGTATGCTGTCAATGCAACGTGGATATAAATAATCAGCACCAGTATCCAGCTTGGAATTGCAAGTGCCCACCAGCGGGAAAGGTAAGACTGTATTTCCAGATAATTCACGGCAGACGCTGGAAGGATTGCCCAACAGATGAAGAGGCCAAAGGCGACCATCGATACCAGGTACAGAACGAATCCATAGTACTCATAAGTAGGGACCTTCACCATGATATCCCATTCCTGTTGATCCATTTCAGAGACGTCAATTTCGTCTCCTTCAGGAGTGGTAGACCTCGCACGCAACATCGTTGTCAATGAAGGAGACGGCGGAATCAACATGGGATGTCCATAGAATGGTGGATCAAACACCGTATTTGAGAGGTTATCATTGAATTCATCCTCTACAATTCCGTCTAGCCTTTCTAAGGGTGACGAGTACTGATTATCTGCCATTCAGACATATGTTTATATTGCTTTGTGTCAATAGAAGATGGTCATTGTAACCAGGCAACACCTTATAAGGAAGTTTCTTAGGAAGATATTAACAACAAAATTTGTATGTCGTTATATTTAATTAACGAAAATAAATTAAGATGGTACGATACGTTAAACATTATTAACTTGGCTACTTTCAGTTGGCCAAGGAGTAAATAAGCAAATATTCAAAACATCGCACTAGCGCTGCGTAGAACGGTATTTTTAATCCACAGTAAACACTGCAATAAAGAATTTGAAATTTACAACATGTCAGAAGTAAAAGAATCAGGTCCTTCTTACTACTTCCCGGGAGACGATGTAAAGTTATCTAGTATAGTGGAACAAGGAACTGTTCGATTAGGTCCTGGTTTAGTTCATCAGAAACACGATCATGAAGATGAAATAAAAGTCTCTCGACCTGGGTTTCTACATCAGGGAGTTAAAAATACTGTTTTAGTGGATACAAGAATGAAACGAGTAAGTACTAAGAGTGTTTAGTATAGGAAAATCGACATTGAGACTTATAACTACTCCGAGAAAGACGATTGCGTCTATGCAATACAACCTCAATGTTTGCTTTCGTCCTTTTTAAGAAAAAGTTCTAACAGAAATTCAGTATATTCCTGCTATGAATGATCAGGTCATTGGCCAAATTACTTCTCGTTTTGCTGAGGGTTATCGAGTGGATATTGGATCAGCACACAGTGCTCAATTAAACGCACTGGCCTTTGAAAACGTTACCAGAAAAAGCAAACCAAATCTGAATGTGGGAAGTTTGGTATATGCCCGCGTATCTTTAGCTGACCGCGATATGGAACCAGAGTTGGAATGTTTAGATGCGACCACAGGAAAAGCTGGTGGTTTTGGAGAATTGAAGGAAGGGTATATGATTACCGGATTATCGTTATCACACTGCAGAAAGCTTTTGTCTCCTCAGAATGCCCTTTTACAAACTCTTGGTACTTATATTCCGTTTGAAATTGCTGTTGGGATGAATGGACGTGTGTGGGCTCATTCGGAAACAATTCCAACGACGATTTTGATTAGCAATTGCATAAAACAGTCGGAATTTTTGAATGATGATGAGCAAATTGAATTAGTAAAGTCAATGGTAAAAAATCTTTAACCCTTTTTACTGAAATTTCGGAAAAATATATGTAATTTTCTTTGTACAATAAGTAAGTAATAAGATAAATATAATAGTTGCAATGAATATATGGCTTTGGCTTTTCCTGTTTTTTTCTTTTTTTTTTCTAGTATTTTCAGTGCTTCATGAGTTTCGTAGCTTGTGTATTTATGAAATGTATTCTTGTTTTAGACTACTGTAAAAATACAATCCAATAAATATGGAATCAATATGTTCTATAGAAAAGGCATTTCATTGGTAGTACGTATCGTCGTTTCTACATAAAACTAGAATCACTTTTAAAACTAGATATATATATGTCCTCTAATAATAATAATAATAATACAACAAATATAAGGGTTATAAATAATGCATGCCTACTTGGCGAAACCTTCAACAATAGCAGCAACACCAAGGGCACCGGCATCAGGAACCTTCACATCTCCACCAACATAAACAGCACGACCAAGCTTAGCTTGCAAGTAAGCGGTATTTTCAGCGCCATCACGAGCAGCCTTAGAAGCAGCATGGATGTCGTCGGTTTCGACAAACTTTTCAACGAATGGAACAAGGGCATCGCACATAGTACGATCACCAGGACGAGCAGGAGTGTACTTGAAGAGAGTATTCAAAGCAACATTTAAGGCGTTAGACCACATCTTGGTGGAAATATCCTTCGTTTCTTGAAGGTGATCCTTGACGCCCTTGGCGAAACCATGGAAGAAGATGGCATACAAGGCACCAGAGGTACCATCCATATTGTCTTCGATGACATCGGCAATATCACGGACAAGACGAATTGGATCATCACTGAATTTGTCAGATTTGACAAATTCAGCGACACCTTCAGCGCCTCGCTTCAATGTGGTACCGCAGTCACCATCGCCCGCAATTGTATCAAACTTGGTAATCTCGGGTTCAGCATCAATTAAATTCTGCATAGCAGTAAGAATAATTTTGCGAACAGCTTCCTTGTCAATTTTAACAGGAGATTGAATATCAGCGTGGGCTTCTTGAATGCTGATATTGCCAATCTTGTTCTGGGAGTTGACGTTGGCAGGCAGACAGTAAGGCCAGCCAGTAGCCTCAACGGGCTCGTCTAGTAAATTAAGGAAGGAAATTTCTTTGCCATTGATGTTTATATGATCGGTGGTACGGAACAAGGTGATACCAAAGCCAAGACCGTTCAGACTGGTCGTAAAGATACCAGCATACACACGGACTGGACGAATGGAATATTGTTCAGCAAGTGCTTCCTCGACTTTGCTGGAAACAGCACTGAATTCAAGTAAGGACAAGCCACCAAGGTTGTTCATGACCAACACTACCTCATCCTCACTGTTGATATTTACATAAGCACGATCCTTATCGGATTGGTCTAGCAATTGTTTTAGCATTTCAGAAACAAGGTCATCAATAGAGGGAATAGGGGAGATACGACGGCAACCGGGTTCGTTGTGGATACCCATACCGAGTTCCATTTCATCGTGAGCCATGCTTTCATCATCGTCACGAGGACCTTGTCCAGGAACGTGGACATGGGCCAAAGAGGCATTAATACTGACCATATTATCATTGGCAGTGTGACAAAGTTTTACAAGATCTTCCAAACCAACACCATGGCTAGCAGCAGCACCGGCTATTTTGTGAATGAGAACCGTACCGGCGAGACCACGACGACCGACTTTACCACTCTTGGCACGGCCAACGGACACATCATCGCCCACGGCAATCAATTCAGCTTTTCTTCCGGCGGCTCTTTCTTTTTCAACTGCCATAGCGAAATGAAGCACATCTCCCGTATAATTCTTGCAAATTACCAAGGTACCAGCATCTGACTTGACTTGCTTAATACCGGCATTAATTTGTTTAGACGAAGGGGAGGCAAAAATAGAGCCACAGATAGTAGCATTTAGCATCCCCTTTCCGACAAACGAGGAGTGGGTCGGTTCGTGCCCCGCACCACCGCCTGATATAACACTGACATTGTTCTTATTATATTCATGGAAGTAAATAAATTTTCCTTCCTCATGAACACTAAGTGTCTTGTTTAAAGAAGCCAAGGCTTTAAGAGAGCCTTTGACCAAAACATCGGGATCATTAATAAAGTGTTTGTCCATTTTTTTAATAATTAGTTATTTTTTCCAAAATCAATAAATGAAATATAGATGCAGAAAAGGAGTGATATGGGTCCAAAAAAGATTAGGAGAAATAAGAAAGAAAGGGTTTTTTAGGTTATAATTTTTTTTGGGGTGAAATTTTTTGGTAAAGAGAAAAAGCGCGCACTAAGAAATCGTTGTTGAGAGTTGTTTTAATGTTGAATATGTGAAGAAATAGGTCTACTTATATACTACAAACACCGTGACCTATTCATCGATTATGTAATTTTTTTTTTGGTTTCATACAAAGCTTATTTATGGACAAAGTGCATGATGCAACCATGTAATAATACTTCTAGCGAATAAAAGCTGCCTGTCTATGAAGTAAAACAAGTAGAAGTTCGAATTAAATTTTCATTTTAAATAGCGTTTGCTTCCTGGAGGGTCATAGAACCAATACCAGGGCTCTGCTTCAATCCAAATTCAAAGTTTTAGTTTCTTCCTTTACCAAAAGAAAGCGTAAAGAATAAAGTCCCCCAGTAGAAGCGCCCGTTAGCTTAAACTGTAAAATATTTGGCGAATTTTATATGTCAAACGTAAAAGTTTATATATGGAAAAGAAGGAAGCTTCATAGAGGCTTATACAATTCTCCACAAATTTAACTTTAAAGGACCTCCCCCTCTCTTGAATTGTTGCAATTTTGTTCAGCGCCAGCCCCAATTCTTAACTCTAATTTCGGTTTCTTTTGCACGTAACTTGACACATAAACAAAAGGTCAAAATGTGATCATTGGAAACAACTCAGCCTTCATGTGAACAATGATCCAACAATATTGAAACAACAGATTTTTTGATTGAAATTTTCATATTATTCAAGTCTTTTTTACTTACTAGATATTTACAGAATTGTAGACAGCTTCAATATTGGTGATATACCCGTTCAACATGAAGATTTTATAGGATATCATAATAACCAAATTCATTGAGCCTCGGATAAACGAGGTTAAAAAGATTAAAGATGAAAGAACCGAATACGAACGTATTTGGATTGGAAGTTTCTTGAAAAGAAAAAGAAGGAAAAGGATGAAATCGTTGGGTTTTCTTTTCTTTTCTTTTCTTTTCTTTTCTTTTCTTTTCTTTTCTTTTCTTTTCGTTTCGTTTCGTTTCGTTTCAAAGTTTCAACTAATTTTTCTTTTCTTCTGGCTTGGGGGAAAGTCGCAAGCAATGAATGCCATACTCTTCGGTGATGGATGATATTACATGAGCGACAAAGTTTCCATAGATTCCTAGAGTAAAGCCGATATAAGCAAATATATATTCCTTTTGATAGCCTTCGAGGATTCCAAATGTATAGGCGTCCAAAGCATTCACCATGTACGGCAAAATCAAGACATTCCAGTGAGGGAAGGAAGATTCGGTCACATGGGAGACGATGATGATACCAACAGAATAGGCCAAAATCATGGCATTCAATAAATAAACTGTAACAAATTGCTCTTCAAACAGGTTGGGGTATTTGGCATAGAGCAAAAAAACGGCAGCCCATTGTGCCAAATAGGGAGAAAGTCCCAACAAGCCCTTGCAAACGCTCTTCTTTTCCTCTTTCAATACACGTGCAGCATTTTGAATACTTTGGAATACATTCAAAAACAAACCAACGCTCATTAGGTAAAACATGCAAGAGCCATATGTGTAGTAGGGAATCATAGAACGAATGGTGCCAAAGGATTCTGGGGTGGGATGAAGTTTTGTCCAAAATACACCACCGGTATATGCAGTTATACCAAACAATACACAAACCACAAGAATGCCTTCCACCGGACCAGAAAAGTAAGACAAATACAAGACGCCTGTATGGTATTCCTCCCATGTAGAAGCGTAAAAGTATAACAAGCAAGCACATTGAGTAAAGATAGTCAAGGGAATACTCATTTGAAATAGTTCTGTGGTTAGCCAAACTTCCAAACTTGTGTTGATGGCATCCACGCCATGGTCAAATAGTTGACCAAGTGGAGACGAACTGTTGGTTCGACGTGCCTGTGATCCATCAATTGCATCAAAACTTTGATACAAAAACAATCCTACAGCCCAAGACGCGTATACCCACCCGGGGTATCCGTCCGTTTCATATCCATACTTATACACGAGCATGGTTATGACATTCACGGTGACAAATCCCAATCCAGTCAAGGTAATCAAATTCGGCCTAAAGTCGTTAGCATCGCCTTTCTACACACAATTAACCATACGCCATCCACATTGGGATCACCTTGAGCAATTGGCTCCACCAGTACGGCTTCAAAACATGTCTAGATAATAAAGAATTATCAACACCCGCGTATTGATATTTATGAAGACTTTTCAACTGTTGCTTGTTTAAATGCATGTTAAAAACACGCTCTTTAGTGAGTCGATGCAAAGGAACGAGTGTTTTGTAAAAACCAAGAGGTTTTCACACTTCACAAAAAGGGTCGAAACTTTCCTTTAATCATCTATGCCCAAAAAATGGTTCAATTATTTTTGATTTTTTTTTTTCATTTTTCTTTCAACTCAAATACCAAACTTTCATTTTGGTCTGTCGTAACGCACCTGGCCTCAGCCTTTAGGCCATGGGCATTCAACGAACTTCCTATTACCACGCGTCCACTTCCTACTTATATCAGCACTGTTCATACATCATACGTTTAATTTTCGTTTCTAATCGTTTTCTCGTGATTATTTGAAGGTTTTAAAATTATTTTGGGGCTCGGGTTCGGTTTATCTATTTTCATATTTAAATATATCCAAAATCTACCATTTTTACCGTGGCAATGACCTCTGTTGCTGGAACACCTCCTTCCGATCAAAATAATTTACAAAAAGATGGCGTCTTAGGTCTTCCAACCAATTTGATTCTTCCTCCTCCGGAAATCAGAGAAATCATTGACAAATCCGCCGGCTACGTCGCTAGAAATGGGCTTGCGTTTGAAGAAAAGATTCGCCAAAATGAGATAAAAAATCCAAAGTTTTCCTTTTTACAAGTGGACGATCCTTATTACAAGTACTATCAGCACAAACTTCAAGAGGCTAGACAAGGAAAACTAAAAGCAACTGCAGGAGTTGGACAAGGAGCTGCAAATTTGGCGCGGCCCATCACTAAATCCATTGAAAGCGCACCTCCCGCACCTCCTCCGTATTTGTTTTCAGAACCCTTGCCTTCTGTATCAGCGCAAGACTTAAACGTACTCCGACTAACAGCTCGCTACGCAGCTATTCGAGGACCTACCTTCATTGCTAAACTTTCACAAAAGGAATGGGGAAATACGCAATTTGATTTTTTACATCAAAACCATGCTCTCTATCCTTATTTTACGCGCATAGTACAACAATACGCTTCTTTAGTAAAAAATACTCTTCCGCCTTTTGAACCCTTACTTCGTCAAAACATTCAGGATCCCTACAGCGTTCTTTCACGGATACAACCCAGAGTTGAGTGGCAGAAATACCAAGAAACTCAAAAGGCGAAACGTAAAGAAGAACAAGAGAGGGAAAAAATTGAATACGCACAAATTGACTGGAACGATTTCGCAGTGGTTGAGGTCATCCAATTCACTGGAGCAGATGAAACAACCAAGCTCTCAAAACCGACAAATCTTGCTGATTTGCAAACCGCAACGTTAGAGCAAAAGTCCGCAATGTTCACTATGCCCGATATGAACTACTCTATTGAAGAAGCTCCTCCCACATCAGCTGCTTGGGAACCTTTGAATGCACCCGCCAAAGCAGAATTTGGTGTCGCTATGCCTTCTTCCTTACCTTCACAAAGAACATCCGCAGAAACCTCTCCATCACCAGCTACACAACCTTCGGCTATGGGTGCACCCCCACCTCTTCGTTCTGCAAAACCCACTAAGTCTGTTCCTAAAGCATTTCAACGGCATGTACCTATGGAGCGTAGTCCATTTACTGGTGAAATGATTCCGGCAAGTGAAATGGGTGAACATATGCGAGTTCATTTATTAGACCCCCGCTGGCGTGAGCAACGTAAAATTGAAGAGTCACGAAGATCCACATTGAACCTAGAAAACGTTGATGTTGCTGCAAACATGAAACGACTAGTCAGTAACCGGACTGATATTTTCGATGTACATAATGGCATAGAGATTACGCCCGAAGAGGTAGAACGAAGAAAACGCGCAGCTACACAAAGTTCATTTGGTGCTGCTCCTCCTCCAAATAAACGTCGTTGATTTACAGAAAAGGATATATATAATGTATTTTTAGTTAATGATAACTTAGCAATTGCAATCGCTCGTATAGTACTACGACTCCTTTTTCATCAGTTTTCTTATTCTTTACTCAATGTCTTACTTTTTCTATATGTGTATGTATGTGGAATTATCGCGTATGTCACAGGCGCACTGCTATGTGTTGTATGCTTACATTTGACTCATCCCATCAAGTCTATCAATTAATTTCAAAGAAGTTTTTTTTTTTTATTGTTTTTCTAGTACTTCACTTTGATTTATTTTTTTCTGTAATCTAGTGTGATTTGTTTATTAGCACAACTTATAATTTTCAAATAGTAATGAGTTCAGTAAGTATCATACATATAAATTGATGTATGCCCCTCGGGAACAGCCCGTTTCACACACTTCATTTTCCATACAGTTAAAAAGAATATTTGAGTAAATCTTTTGAAATTTAATACTACTTTTGGATAATTACTCGTAAACTTCTTATGTTTCGTGTTATTAATCCAAGATCCTGGCAGGTTGCTGCCCATCAAGCGAAACATCATGCTGTTCGTCGATTGACAACAGAAGTACCGGCCTCGGGAAATCGAATAGCTGATGTAGCCTTTGCATTTGAGTAATTATTTTTGTGTTCTTTGACTGATTTGAAAGCTAACCACTCGAAGTATTGATGGTGTCCTTATTCGAGGAGGAAAAGGCTTGACCGAAGGGACTAAGACGTATGCATAGTTCGTCATAACACTTTTACTTACTTTTAGCTTGCGTTTTCTTCAAGAGCACAAAATCCCGTTCATTCTGCTCACCAATGGAGGTGGAATGCATGAAACAACACGGGCCGAGCGCTTGTCTAAGCTCTTGCAGATTAGCTTAAAGGAAATTGACTTTTGTCAATCGCATACACCGTTCAAGAACCTTAAAGATAAATACAAGCATATACTCGTTCTCGGAGGAAGCGATGACAGCGTACGGAAGACAGCTGAGATGTATGGTTTTCCAAGCGTTATCAATGAGCTCGATGTAATTGCTAAGCGTGGTGCACCATTTTGGCCCTTCACATCTTTTACAGAAAGTGATTTAAAGAAAGCTCGTGACTTTGACTTGAATCAACCAATTGAGGCCGTGTTCACCTATGTTGATCCAGTAAGATTTGGACTCGATTTGCAACTAGTTATGGAAATGGCTCAATCGAAGAACGGTATTTTAGGAACTGTATCCGAAACAAATGAAGAAGGACCCGATATTTATTTTTCAAAGTAAGCTCCAAACAGACGCGCTGTGAAAATTTCAAATGTGTTTTTATTTTGCTTACATTTTTAGTGCTGATTTGGTTTGGCCAAATGAATACCCACTTCCTCGTTTGGGACAAGGCGCATTCGCTTCTTGTTGTGAAAAGATCTATCATGAGCTTACCGGAAAGCAAATGAAATTCACTAAATATGGAAAACCCCATAAAATTACTTACGATTATGCTACTAATATCCTTGAAGCAAAGAGAAAGGCCTTAAACATTCCCAATTTTCCAAAGGAAATCTTTATGGTTGGTGATAACCCTGAAAGTGATATTCGCGGAGCTAATGATTACGGGTGGACCAGTATTTTGGTTCGTACTGGTATATTCCAAGGCGCTGACAACAGTCCCAAATATCCTGCTAAGCATGTTGCCAAAAATGTTTGGGAAGGTATGCGGTGGGCTCTTTCTCGACACGTGCCTGGTTCAAAGCTGGATAAGACAATGAATGGTATTCGTGGTTTTCACAATTCTTCTAAACCACCTACCGTCACTGAAAAACGTAATGAAAAAAAGGGCTTTCAATTGCCCATTCGTGAGAATGTTTTTACATTGCCTAACATGCTGACCCTGTCAAGGCTTTTCTCATCTCCACTGATTGCGTTTCTTTATGTAAACGACTATGCGAAGGCAGCTGCTTGTTTGTTTATGTATGCTGGATTTACCGATTTGGTGGATGGCTATCTTGCTAGAAAGTTTCACATGCGAAGCGTCGCCGGAACGGTTTTGGATCCTCTTGCTGACAAGACTTTAATGACGTGTTTGACGCTTTGTTTAGCATACCAAAACTCAATGCCTGGTATGGTTTTCCTTCTGTACTTTTTTTATTAACCTTTACAGCACTATTGGCTGGCTTAATCATCGGAAGAGACGTTTTGCTTGTGTCCATGGTCTGCTTTCTTCGATACCTAACCCTTCCATCTCCGAAAACTTTAAGAAAATATTTTGATTTTAGCCTTCCAACCGCTGAGTTACGGCCTACGAGGATAAGCAAGGTATGTTTATTTTCATTATTTTATTGTTAATAAAGTCAGTGGAATACTGCTTTTCAGTTGATGTTGCTTGGTCTTTTAATTACTGAGCCGATATTACCTATAGACATTGAAATCGCCAAAACACCACTTTTGTAAGTGAGATTTAAATTTATCATATTAAAACTACTAGGATCCCATTATTAACATATGTTTAGTTTTCTAGTTGGATGTACAACAATTGCTTCCGGAGCTTCCTATATTTTAAGTCGCAACACATTTCGTATATTGACTTCGGTGAAAAAATAGTAATGGAGGTCTCTTCAGGAAGTAAAAATTAGAGGTTAAAGGAAGGCGGTATTTTTTTTGTCTCTCTTAAAATTGAATATAAAAGGAATTACATCGGCTTATAATGAAAAGAACCAGGTGCTATTATTAATTGGAATTTTTCCATCTTTAGTTATGCCTTCGACAAATGAATTAAATGAATGAATTCATACGAATTTTTAGACAGTACTTAAACATTCTTTACGAGCAATTGTAGGTATCAGTCCGATGTTACTTGGTCCATAAGAAGTAACGCTTCTACTCAGACTTGCAAGCTTTGTACTTCAAACACTCACTTGCTAAAGTCTCTGTCATAGTGTATTATATGGCACGTTTGTCCTTTTATTTGGCATAAACAGAAAAGAGAACATTTCGTAATTTTTGGTAACAGTGTTGGTAAGACTGTACTAGAAAAATGGACAAGTCGGCGTTGTCTGCTTTGCAGAATGAAAAGCAGAAAAGAAATGTCCGTGATGTGGAGCTTTCTCGTCCTCGAAAGTTCTTTACATCTAAAGATTTTGGAATTGTGATTTTGCTTACAGTTGTTGCATTCGCTATCCGAGTTCAACGTTTAATGATCCCTTCTAAGGTGGTATTTGAAGAGTTAAGATACGTAAATTATGCTCTCGATTACGCGTCAAATAAATTTGTTATGGATGTTTATCCTCCTCTTGGAAAATTATTGCTCAGTTTTGGTCTAACTTTCTTTAATTCCGATCCTAATCTTGCTGGTGTAAGTTCCACAGGACAGGAATTTCCTTCCATTGAAACGGCCAGGCGCCTCCGTCTTATCGTTGCTGGTTTTGGCTCCCTTTTGATACCCTTAATGTATGGTAATGTATATTTCTCATCAAACTCCAAATCTGCCGCTTTCCTAGCCTCCGTTTTTGCTATGTTCGACAACGGATTAATTACAATGAGTCGCTATGTTATGATTGAAATTCCCACTTTATTTTTCATGGGTTTGACTTCCTTCTGCTGGATGTATTATGAAAATCAGCAAAAAAATCCTTTCTCTTTAAAATGGCACTTGAGTCTTTTATCTACTGGTATCAGCCTTGGCCTTGTGATTAGCACTAAGCTATCAGGACTGTTTACACTCATATGGTTATTGGTTTTAGCAGTTTTCCATCTTTGGAACTTACTTGGTGACCTCAGTGTACCTATCACTCGTATCATTCGTTACGGATTCAACTATGTAATCCATCTTGTGGGTGTCCCTATGGTTATTTACCTTGCTGTATTTACCGTTCACTCAGAATTAGCTGTGAAGTCTAATACTTACGATTCATTTTTAACTCCTGAGTACAAGTACGCATTGAAAAATAATGATTTTGGAGAACAATATGCAGATGTGGCATATGGTTCATTGGTGACAATTCGTAATGCAATCCCTGAACATGGTTACTTGCATTCAAACGAACTCGTATATCCTGAAGGCACTGAGCAACAGATAGTTTCATTGACAGACCATCCCAATCAGAATGCTCTTTGGATTATCGAACATGATAGTCCTCATCAAAACAACCGTGAAAATGTCGAACTACTGGAAGACGGCAGCATAGTTCGTCTTCGCCATATCATGACCGGAAGAGCTTTGCATTCTCATGATCATCGACCTCTTGTGAGTAACCATGACTGGCAGTTAGAAGTTTCTGGTTACGGTGGTTTTGGTTTTGAAGGAGATGGAAATGATTTATTCCGCGTTCAAATCCTTGAGCGTCCTTCTCGTCATGCCTCTTCCAATGGAACAGTTGAAGCATTAAATACTTATTTCAGATTGATTCACATATTTACCAACTGCGAATTGATGACTTCTCATCGCCGCCTTCCCGACTGGGGCCAAAATCATCGAGAAGTTACATGTTGCAGAAATTGTATCGAACGAAGTACAACATGGGTTATCGAATCCAATTTTCACGATGCAATGCCATCGAATGCTAGAAGAATAAAGTACAGAAAGCCGAGCTTCTTTGAAAAATTTGTAGAAGCGAACAAGTTGATGTGGATAAAAGACCGAAAAATGGGAGACGGACATGAATTTGAAAGTCATGCTTTAACCTGGCCTTTCTTGTTAGGCCCTTTGAGATTTTTATCAGATCAGGGTCGTCAAGTTTATTTTTTCGGTAATCCCGTTGTTTGGTACAGTGTGGTTTCTCTGACTCTTTTCTTTGCATTGGTAGTGCTATTTTTCATTGTAAGATGGAATATGGGCTACAATGATGAAGGTCCCAATGTTAATCACTACTTGTATAACATTGGCAAATTTTCTCTTGGTTGGTTAATTCACTGGGCTCCTTACATTTTAGAAACGGATCGTGTATTCCTCTATCATTACCTTCCAGCCTTGTATTTTGGAATAGCGGCGCTTGGTGTGGCCTGGTCATTCGTCGGAGTTGTAATCTTAGAACGCCGCCCTGTGTACTCTTTTATTACAACAGCATTCATTGCTTTGATGATCGGTGTTTATTACCTCTACAGTCCTTTTACGTTCATGACTCCTTTGACCCAGTCGTCATGTCGTTCTCTTGAATTGAAGGGGTCTTGGAATTTCAAATGCAATAACTATATGGAATCCTTACACCAATATGATTCTGACATTAATAGTCCTGCTTTCTATGAGCGTGCCGCTCCTCATCCTTTTGTGTATAGTGATGCTGCTGAAAATTCAGATTCTGAAGTTCCTCTGAAAGAAAACCTTGGGGTATATTATCCAGTTTGGGATGCCCAAGTAGAGATGGGCTACAAGGTTGCAGCTGAGGAAAAGGCCGCCATGGAAGCGAAAGAGAATGCTGAACAAGCTGCATCAGCTGAATCCACTTCAGTATCTTCTGAAGAGACTTCAAACAGTGAGTAATCACAGTAATTATGCGATCAAAGCTCGACGATAATAGAATTCTCGAGTTAAAAGAGAATTTTGAAGTAACAGATTGGTTACAGAGCTCCTATATTCTGAATTTACGATTTTTACTATGAAAAGTGTGTTTTCCATTTATCCCAAAATATTAGTTGATGAATGGAAACTGTTCTTATAAATATTTATGTAGAATTTGGCTATCTTTTGCAGATAAACAAAAGGACCGTTTACCTGTTGGTAATAGGATGAGTTTTGTTTTTTTTTTCTTTATGTCTAATTTTAGACGTGGCATTATTACATATCTTCGTAAATGTAATATTATTTTATTTACTTATTCTTTTCTAGAAAGGATGTGCAATGGTAAGAGAATAGACTTACAGTAAGAGGGTAGACCGCGATACGGCTTCGTTGTAACTATTGCGACTAGTTGAAGCAGCCTAACTGCTCAAGATCGACAGGTAATGTAGTCCGTGTTCTTCCCAATCTCTTAGAGCAAATGGTATCATGTATACCTACTTTTTACTGAACTCTGAGTCAAATCATCTAGGACATCTGAGAAAGTAACATGACTTGTTCGTGGGAAATGAGTTATAAATCAGCAAAGAGCGTGATACAGAAGTTTTAAACTACTTTGCGGTCTTTTTTCTACGTCTGTAAACAGATAATAAAGAGATATCATACGAAGAATGAATGAAAATCGAAAGCTTTTTGTTGGCGTACCTAATATACCACGCTCAGCATCGAAAGTGTAAAAATAAACTATAAGCTATCCATATATACAAGCATAAAAGCATCTGATTCCACTGAAAACATATGCTGCGATATTTTGTAAACAAATAAATCGCATTGTTTACGGATTTGCAAGTACATGCAAGATCCACATGATGTTACTTGTTTTTCAGGTAACGGTCGAATGTTTCCAGAATACCAACTACGATGAGCCCAAGCATTGGGCTTTGTAGACATGAAGTTGTTGGGCATAATCGAACCATCCATGCATTAATTTGTCTTTTACTAAATGCTATAAAAGTGCTTTCTTCTTTTCCGCCTATTTTGTAGAGATTGAACTTTGCTGTTGAGACAGTGCTTTGACCTGTAATTTTTTCGCTCTTTTCTTTTTTCCTCCTAATAGACGGTCGCCTTGCAATGGTTTCAGAATCTTCAAGTAAACTTAAAGTCCTTTGTCTTCATGGTTATGGAGAAACAGGGAATCTGTTCTCTGTAAAAATGCGCGCTTTGCGTGAACATATGGTCAATGATATCGAACTTTATTTTCCTACTGGTCCCATCAAACTCTCAAACGACAAAGGCCAAGTTGACTATTCTGATGAGGACTCTGAGGATTCGTTACATGTAGCCTCTACCACCTGCGGATGGTGGAGAATTGATGAGTACGGGGATTCCAAAACTTTAGAACCAAAAATCTCATACGAGCATCTTGCTTCCTATATACGCAAGCACGGTCCTTTTGACGGTATCATTGGCTTCTCCCAAGGTTCAAATTTAGCTGTCAATCTTGCGATGTTTGTTACCCTCCCAAAATACCAAGAATATTTTGGTCAGAAGGACTTCCGATTTGGTATCTTTTTTAGCGGTTATTATCGTGCACTCTCTATTAATGGAGAAATTCATGAAATTAAATTAAAAATTCCCACTCTGCATTTCCTAGGAAAGTATGATAACGTTTTGTCTACCGAAAGTTCTTCGACCTTAATCGAAGTCTGCGAAGATTCACAAGTTCTATTCCATCCAGGTGCTCATCACATCCCATCTCCAAGTGCTTACGTTGAGGTCACTGCTGACTTTATTGATTTTTTTGGCCGCGAAGATTGGCCTGTCGTTTCAAAAAAGATATCTCTCATTATTCCCACACCTAAACCAAATCCTCTTTCTGTCTCTCAGTACTCTAATATGAATCACCCTGGAAGTAACAACAATCATTTAGAGAAGGAACTTATTTCAAAAATCGTATCTCGAACCTCTAAGAATGGACTTAACATTGTTTTAAGCAATCTTCAAACATTCAACGAATATGAAGATATTCTAAAGAGGAGGGTGTTCTCACTTGTAATCACTGATGGCCAGGAGCCCCAGTCGTTTGATGCTTCTGTTCACTATGTTCCTACCTTCAAACAGGCGTTAAGCATATTGAAGGCAAGAGAGAGTTCTTTCGGTCATGTTTTTGTTATTGGTGATAAAAGGTTGTTGACTCTGGGTTTAATGTGCCGTTGCACGAAGCGCATTATTGCCGTAACTGGTGCCAAAGACAGATATCAAATGAATACCCCGGTAAGCAGCATCACACACAGTGCACCTTTCTTGGAATACAGCAAAGAATGGTTACAGGCTAAATCATCACAAATCCGACAATGGACTGGACAAAATAGACTGAAGCATTTGAGTAAGGACGAATCTGGTGAGCCGATTACCATGAAGTTACAAATGTGGGAACGCTTATGATTGTAATATACAAATTGTACTTGATGGATCTGTGTCCCTAGAATCGCTGTTTACACACACCATTCATGCATAGATAAAAAGACGGACCACCGTTCAAACTCATTGATATCCTGATCCTATAATTATTGTTTGACATTTATTCTTTTTAGTTACTAGAACGATTTTTGATGAAATGACATAAAATAATTCCTTTCAGCTTAAAGGCCTTTGTGCTTTTTATTATTATTAACTCAGAGAGCGTTTAAGTCTTTAGAAAACTCATTAAACAAAGGTATCAATCCATGGAATTAATCAAAGACAAAAAACGAAAAGAAAACACTCATTTTGACTTTCACGTATATGTTTAAAACAATATCCTGTAGCAAAAATACTCTATAAAAACCCCAAAATATAAAACCTTTTAATTTTCACGCCATTGGAACTTGCACTTGGTACAGCGGTAAAAAGTACTCATTGGCTCATCAGCACTTCGAATTTGAAGTTGGAAGAAGTAAGCACGATTATTGTCACATTTGCTATTATCGCATGCCACTTCTGTTTGTTGATTCGATTCGAATGCTTCATCACCTCCTAACACATCATCAATTTTCTTTTGTGGAAATTCATGTCTGCTGTAAAGCAAAGCTGAAATAGGAAATTGATAAGGGCATGTTTTACAGTCAAATGCATTACGACCTTCTTCGTCAATGGCTATCACAAGATGATTTCCGCAGGTTGGGCAAAATTGCATTCTTTCTCTATAGGCTTTTTACCAAGGTGTTCTAAATTTGTTCTTTCCTAACTTCCGACGTTCTTTTCTACAATTTTCTTTCTTTGAGCAATACTCTTTCTTCTATCCAGGTTTTATGGAGACTGCATGATTTTTGCTTTAGAAAGAAAATTATGTATAATGAGTTACAATGTTTGTTTACTAATCTACACGTTAAATAGTAAACAAATCATATTTTTTTAGTTTAAACAGTTTAAATTGTTACTGCAAAAATTGTTAGATGTTTTAGAGTTGTAGCAATACTTTTGTCTTGGAAATTTTATTCGTAAAAAAAAAAAAAAAAAAAAAAAAAAAAAAAAAGAACTCACTGATATACATATATCGCATTTGCGATAACATCTTACTTACTTCTGATCCTATAAGAGACAAAATAAAGCTTTATAATCTTTCTATTCACAGCTCAATTTTTTCTTTTCATGGAACGAATTCTTAGGTCGTATCTTGATTAGCTTGTAAGGATCCTTTTTTGTTTATTTATTAAGCCAAAACTATTAAATCTCGGTAACGTATTTAAAAACGAGGATACTCGAGTTTCCGTTAAGCTCCATAGCATGGATTGTTCAAATTCACAAACACGACCCTTTACGTGACTGTTTTTTTAGGTGTGAAATTCTTGACTTCAGGCCGTACAGCTTTCTTTCTCCATACCAAGCAATTTGCAAGAATGGTTCGTCAATCTGTCCTCTCCGACTGTTTGAACAACATCGTTAACGCTGAGCGTCGTGGACGTCGTCAAGTGCTTATCCGTCCTTCCTCCAAGGTCATCGTCAAGTTCTTGACTGTCATGCAAAAGCATGGTTACATTGACGAATTCGAGGAGATTGATGACCATCGTTCTGGCAAGATTGTTATTCAATTGAACGGTCGTATCAACAAGTGTGGTGTTATCTCTCCCCGCTTCAACATTAAGCTCAAGGATATTGAGAAGTGGGTCAACAACCTCTTGCCCTCTCGTCAAGTCGGTATCATTGTTTTGACCACCTCCCGTGGTATCATGTCTCACAACGAAGCTCGTGCCAAGGATACTGGTGGTAAGATCCTCGGTTTCTTCTACTAGACTCAGTAGCCGTTCTTTGTGAATAAAAAGCCTTTGACCTTCTTCATTTTGTTTGCGACTTGCTTTATTCTTTCTTGTAGTCTCATGTAAGAACCTCATTTAGTATAAAAATGTAGATTGTGATAGATATTCCTTTTTGGCGTAGATTATGCTGATGCCGATGTTGAAAATTACCGTATATTACTCTTTTGGAACATATGAACCATTGAAACAGGTTAAACGCAAATGAGAAGCCAAGAGGTATTCTGCAAAAATTAACAATATACTATAAAAACACATTTGGTTTTATCTTACCTAGTCTACTTCATAGTCATTGAAAAGACATATAACTCGTAGGAACTCGGATCTCAGTATCATTGACCATTCTGATAATTGCAATTCTGTTATAAGAAAAACGTTTTGACCACCAAAATTTTTAATATCTCTTAAAATTAAAGATCCCTTTTTGTTAAAGGTAAAATAACAAAAAGTAAATATTATAAAGCAATGGATGAAGTCTTGCATTCTTTCCTAGAAGGAAAGCTTTCTAAAGAACAATTTCAGGCAACATTGGCTTTACACTACACAAACGAGCAAGGATTATACGAAGAATTAAGGAGTTGTATTCAAATATGTATCCAATCTGGTAGGGATGAGCGCACGTACGAAGCTTTTCATCATTTACTGGACATGACAGCAGGTATATCTTCTCTTGCAATTCGAAAAAGCCTACTAGAATATATGTATGCACAACTCTCGCCATTAGAAGGTATCCGGTCCGAACTATTAGCGAAGTGCAGTTTACTGCTTGCTGCCGTTTTTGAAGCGGAAAATGACTACGAAAATCTTTGTAGCGCTTTGGAAACGTTAGAAAAACATGCAAACCTGGAAACTGATTTAGAACAACTTTTATTGTTAAGAATTCGATTAGGAGAAAACTATATTAAGTTTGGCAAACCGGAGAAAGCAATTCTTTTGATGCGGACAAGTATGCCAATTGCACACAAAACAAATGATCATCAACTGTTAATGGAGCTTCAGCTATGTAATGCAAGGGCTCTAGATGAAACGTTGCAATTCTTAGACGCAGCCAGAAGTTACTATAAAGCTCTTCAGTATAAAGTTCCGGGGAATGAGATTGTTTTCCTTGAGAACCTAAGTCTTGCCATACAATGCCTGTTTTTGGCAACTCCTTCTCAAGTTGTTTTGCAGTTCCTACAGGAACTATCTTTACTTCCAAATGTGAAGGAATTACCTCTCTATCCATTTTTAAATAAATACCTTAAAAGAAATTTTGTTACACCGGAAGATGCAAACTCGATCTTGCCATTCTTACTTCCCCACCAAGTTCAGTACATGCATACCCTCATAGCAAATCCAAAACATTTTTTGGAGACAAATCTTCTTTTCGTATCGGATTTTTACGAAGTTGCATCTTTGGAGAGTCTAGCAAAAATCTTTGGCATTACAACGAAGGAATTGGATTCTGTATTAACAAATATGATTTTTCAACATCGAATTCGAGTTACCATTGATCAATTTGCTGGCTATGTTTCCTTTCTACCTAATTCCGAAAAACCTTTAAACCGTCCAAATTACATCGAGAATCTTTCCCAAATACTAAATCAATACGGATAAATTCTATCTGGACTAATTGTACTGAACGAGGTGATTTTACGATAATCATCGTTTTATTAATACAAGATTTTGGAAAGCAGGAGGATGATAACCTATATATCTGTCCTATTACCCTGTTTATTCCATTCCTATTCCCATGTTAATTTATCTGTCTATCGAAATCAATAATAAAGTTTTATAATGAATATTTTTCTTGGTTTTTCTTTGACCTTGTTTTGCTCCGAGCTGATGGGTCATCATATGTTTGTTTACATGAAACTTGTCTACTGCACTTACGCAAAAAGCTGAGCAAATGGAGGATTTTGAGTTAATTCGAAAACAAGAAGCAGATCCGTATTATTTTCATCCTTGTCTTAAATTTGAAGAGCACATCGTCGATGGATTTCTCTCAATTTGCAAGGCCCCTCCCCCTTTCTCCTTCGTTGCTTCTCAGGCTCGTAACAAGCGATCTGTAGGTGCAGTCAGTATTGATCACTTCCCTCCTCTAATAAATGAACGAATTTTTGAAAATAAGAAGAAAACTGGGTTCTTTGATTCCCAAGCATACTCCTCTACCGATCCTCAAGAATTACCCTTGACGTTTGAAAGAGACACTTCGAAAGCTAGACATAAAAGGACTCGACAGTTGCTTCTCAAGGACAAACGAGAAAGGTATTGATCGAATATTCAATTAAAATTATTTTAAAAAGAATATCTGAGCTTACAATTTCTCCTAAAAAGCTGTATTTACATTTCATCCAGCTGTTAACGAAATTGTCCAAACTCCTAAATTGAAACTAACGACTTCTAAGATGACACGCAATTCAAAGTCTCCCCAAGTAATGTTTGAAAATTCCATTTCCCCTTTAGACATACTCTTTTTGAGAGGACTGTACCTGTTTATAATTAGAAAACCTTTTTCAAGGTTTTTACTGCTTTGATAATATAGAAAGCAGTTTTCCTCTTTGGCTTAGCTGTCCTTTCTACAAAATAAATAGTGGGAAGTTGGTTTTTTTTACTACCGAATTAGAGCTGTTCCTTCATTTTGTTTTACTTCTTAATTAATTAATTATAAAAAAATTTGGAAAATCATCTCAAAAGAACAATTTGCCTCATTCTCACTTTTCTGTAAGGATTTACGATCTGTAAAGTTTTGATTGCTGAAGCAAACTAAAACTAACGAAATCTCATAACGAAGTTGTACGTTTGCTTATTTAAAGGTTAACTCCTTTCTCGGATTCGGTTTTGTAAAGGTGTTAGAACTGGACATAACTTTCACTGTCTGTGTACGATATCATGAGCAAAAGAAAGACTTCTACCATTACAGATTTTTTTCAAAAAAACAATTCTGGCCGTAATATATGGGGAAACGAAGCCGCTGCCATCGAAGCATCCCAGAAAGAGGCCAAAACCAAAACAAACAGTTTACAAGTAGAAGGAATAAGTCCTGAAGCTTTAGAACGATTTAATGATCCTTCGATAAAGCTCGAAAATGTGGAACCTCCTCAATGGACTCCTCAAAACGAAACTGGTTTTTTAGAACCTATCAAGTCCTCTAGTTATGAAAATGAAAAGGTCAGCATGCCGGAGGTAATGCTCTGCCCTGTTTGCCAGATAGATTTTAGTACCCTTTCTGTCGATCCTAATGAACACGTGAATGCTTGTCTCGATGGTCGAACTCCCGAAACTTTTGCTAAAAATGCGAAGAAGAGGCTCTTCTTGTCTTTGGAAAGTTCAAATGATGCTGATACCATTGTTGTTGATCCTAGAAGTACGCCTACCGTGGATGCTAACAAACCTATAAAGAAGTCGAGTCTTGCTCCTTTCTATAAGATTATGCCATACAACATGCCGTTTGCTGTTGATGCTTTCAGCTTTGGAGATATTGACGGTGTTGAAGCTTACTTTTTGTCTCATTTCCATGCTGATCATTACGGTGGATTGTCTTCAAAATGGGAACATGGCCCAATTTATTGCTCGGAAGTCACTGGAAATTTACTCGTCAATATCCTTCACGTGGATGAAAAGTACGTGCACAGACTTTCTTTAAACGAACCTCACAACATATTGGGTGTTACGGTCTATCTTATTGATGCGAATCATTGTCCCGGTTCGGCAATGTTTCTCTTTGAAACTCTTCATGAAAACAAGACGAAGAGAGTCCTTCATTGTGGTGATTTCCGGGCTTCCAAAGCACATGTTACGCATCCTGCTTTAAAAGATAAAACCATTCATAAACTGTATTTGGATACTACGTACCTAAACCCAAAGTATACCTTCCCTGCACAAAAACATGTTGTTGAAGCTTGTGCTCGCAAAGCGCTTGATGTGAAGAACGCTGCCAATTCAAAATTGCTGGTTGTTGTTAGCACATACAGTATTGGTAAGGAAAAGGTGGCTGTAGCCATTGCGAAATCACTTTCTTCAAAAATATTTGTGGTTCCTAGAAAACGACTTATTATTGAACAACTTGGCGATCAGGAATTACTGGATTTATTAACGGATGATCCGACCCAAGCGTCTGTTCATATGGTAACGATGGGTGGTATCCAGCCCAGTTCTTTATTGGAATATCTGGAGCAACATAATTCGTTTGAGAGAGTGATCGGGTATCGGGTTACTGGATGGACGTTTCAACCCCTTGAAAAACGAGCTGATCTTAGCAGTAATCTTGACTCTATAATTTCTCGGCCACCAAAGTTTGTATCTCACGACTTACGAGCAATGAGAGGAGCAAGCGAGAAAGTTGCTGCATTTGTAGCACCATATAGTGAGCATTCTAGCTTTTACGAGTTGACTATGTTTTGTCTTAGTATGAATATCCTTACCACTATTCCTACGGTTAACATGGGGAGCCAACGATCTCGTGAAAAAATGCAAGTATGGCTAGACCGATGGGCATGGCGTCGCAAGAAACAAGGCTTGCTTTCCGTGGACGATACGAATTGGTAATAAAAAGTAGACTTTTGGTTACATAGGGATAACATTGGGAAAATGAAATATAGCATTTAGCATACTCTATGAATATATTTATAAAAGAGAGAGTAAGGTTCAGTGTATGGACATGATAGAAGTAATTAGTTATTAGATACTAATGCGGGAAATAAAGCATCGATTTAGGCTGTCAAGGCAGCGAGCAAGGAAAAGAAAAACTGGAAAGTGGTACAAGAATTTATTTATTTATTTGAAGTGTGTTTGGTGATCGTACTAAAAGCAACGGAATGCGTGGTTATGACTATATGTTTCAAACAGGAGGACTGAAAGAAGGATGGTCTAAAATGAGTTTATAACATTTATTACAACTATACGAAAACGGAGAGAGTAAAACAATTACCGGAAAACATGAATGAGAAATCGAAGAGACAATTATATGTACATATATATAAAAAACCATATATGTATGTAAAAATTAAAAAAAAAAAAAAAGAAAAAAAAGACACAACAGTAGAGAAAAAAGCAGAAGATGAGAATAGAAGTAACGAGATACAAGTTTGAAAATTCATATGAGGAAAGGCCATGTCGGAAGCACGATTGGCAATTTCTATGAGAAATGTATTGAGGAGTGTAACAAACATGCTACAATCAAACAGTCTGTAAATATTTCAACTTTTTTTTTTTTTTTTTTTTCTAAAACAAAAAAAAAAGAGTACAAAGCTGTGTTGAGAGATAATAGAGCAGCAGCTACCAGAAAAAGAAACAATCATTATGTTTTAGGAATACATAGAAAGAAAGGAAAAGAAAAGAGAATATAAAAATTATAAAAAATCGGAAAAACAGAGGAAAACATCAAAACGGAACGGAATTCTTATTGCAATCACATACCCAAAAAAAAAACAAGAACACAAACAGAAATGTTTAAAAACAATTTTGGTGTATGAGATCAAGATTGTTTCTCTCCAGGTTGTTGATTTTCAAGATTCCTAATGTGGGCTTCCAAGGCCATTTGTTCGGATTTAAGTTGTTCAATGTACTGAATGGCACGGGTAAGCAAACCCCATTTTGAAGACTTTGTACTTTTGTCGACGGGAAGAGCATCCTTAAGGTCATCAAAAAGTTCCTTAATTTCCTTTCGACGTTTTCGTTCGGCGAGTTTATGGTTTGTGCGAAGTTCTGGGTTTCGCACATAGGGATTCATGTACTCGGTATGAACGGGAACCATGGAGGTAACACGACGCAAATAGTTATTACGGCCATAAGGGACGTTTGCGTTGAGAGGATAAGGACCAGTTGGTGGATAAGCTTTTGAAAGGGTGGAAGAATCGGAAGAAGGATTGTAAGCAGGGGGCTGTTGCTTGTGAGGGTGCTGGTAGTAAGACTGGTGGTGTTGGTGATGGTAGTCTGGGTAAGGAATTTGGAGGGGGGTAGGGAGGGAAGGGGTGGAAGAATCGGTTGAAAACGAAGAAATGGAGGAAGGAGGGAGATTTTGGGGAGTGAGGTAGAGAGGTTGAAGGGGAGGAGGAGGGTTTGGATTCTGGACGGAATGAACATAGGTGGTAAAAGCATCGTTCCGGATAGAAGGATTAGAAGAGACGGATTGTTGAGAGGGAAGGGGCATGTAATTGTTTGAATTTGAGTAAGGAGAGGAGTGTACGGAATCGGGAGAGGAAGAAGAAGGAGTATGATTGTTGTTGGAAGTTAAAGAAGGAGGGGCGGCAGAGGGAAGAGACGGATTGGGGTTGGAAGATGCTGAAGAAGAAGAAGAAGAAGAAGAAGTTGAAGTAGAGGTGGTGTGACGGGAGGAAGAGGGATGATCATTCATGATGGCAGAAGAGGGAGTGGAGGAGGAGGAAGAGTCATTCACGGGGTTGGAGGAGGAGGAGGAGGAAGAAGAAGAGGAAGAAGAAAGAGGGGGCCAAGAAGATTGTTGAAAAGGTTTGGCGATACAATTGATGGGAGGAAGGCGTGGTTGGGAAGAAGAATAGGAAAAGGAGGAATCCGTTGGAGGAGGAGGAGGGTATGGGTGATGGGAAGAAGCAGAGATAGAGGGAGGGGCGGCAGTAGTGGTGATGGAGGGCATATGAGGAAGTGAATAAGCGTTAGACATGATGGAGAATGTATGTGTAGAGAGAGGGGATTGTAAAACGATGAAAATAGAAGAGACAAGAGAGATTTTACTATCGTATGGGTATAATCATGAAAAGAAATAAAAGACAAAGGTAAGACGAGTCGATAAGTGGGAATAGAGTCGATGGAAAAACCTTTAGAAAGAAAGTGAAACGAAGGAGAATGTAGGGAATGATTCTTGATGAGCAAGAAGCGATGACTTGGGTAGAATCCAAAAGGGAAGGAACAATTGAATAGGAAAGATCAAAAGAGAATAATGTTACAAGTTGATTATAGAACGTGTGTAAATAAAAACAAAAGAAAAAGGAGAAAACACCACCTTTGTTAATCTTTTTTTTTTTTTTTCTCTTTTTGTTTTTTTAAAAAAAAAACAAAAAAATTATTTTCTAAAAGTGGTAGAAAACAAACAATTTGGAGGATGGTAGTATGCAAAAGAAGAATTCGTTTGGTGGCCGTGAAAGATTCCTGAAAACAACAAAGGAATCCAAAAGACAAGAGAAAAAGAAGAAAATGAGTACAGCAACGACGACAACAACAAACTTCAAGCACAAGGAATGAAAATGTTTCTAGATGGAGAGAATAAACACGAGATCGGAAAGACGGTAGTAGAGAGTAGGTAGATGAAAATTAGTACGACGATTCGTTAAATGTTGGTTTAATTGATGACAATAATTAGCAAAGCAAAGCAAAGCAAAAGCAAAACACAAAAGAAGCAAAAAACGAAAACGACGACGAAAACAAAGAAGAGAAAAGATGGGAAAAGAGATCTTTTTATAAAATGAAAAAAAAAATCAACAAAAAAAAAAGACACGTAGAGAGAGGTGGATTATACGGGAAAGAAACAGGGATAACAAGAGAAGAATCTATGTCGTATCATTATTGGACGACGTAATATGGAGCGGAGATCTCTGGAAGTATTTTCGCGAGATAAAGAGGTTTGGCGGTGGTGGGTGATAGAGGAGAGAGAGAGAGAGAGAGAGAGAGAGGAAGAGGAAGAGGAAGAGGAAGAGGAAGAGGAAGAGGAAGGAGAGGAACAAAACATTCATCGTTTTTTGCTTTTGTTTTTGTTTTTTTTTTTTTTTTTTTTTTTTTCCTCTGTGCTCTTTTCTCTCTCTCTTTCTCTCAACTCAACTCGATGGTGGATGGTGGTGGTGGTTCTTTTTCTTCACTGAGTCGTACCTCTCTCACACTGTGTGTCTCGCTCCATTGAAAACGACAAGACTCGAAGAGTCTGCAGATAAAAAAAAACAGGAAAACGTCAGTATCCGTCGATTCCCTCTTTCTCTTTTTCGAGTGTTGGGAAATTCACCATTTCAAAATGACAGAACGAAAGAGGCGCAATGGATGATGATGGTGATGATGATGATGATGATTTTTGTTTTTCTTTTTCCCAAGCAGTTAGATTCCCCAAACGAGATTGAGATGTATGTGGGTTGAATTAGTCATTCAAGACGAGAGGAAATACGTAAGGAAATAAAGAAGAAAAGGTAGGAATGGAGTGAAATGGAATGGAATGAAATGTGAAATGTGAAATAAAGATGAAGAATTTAAGAATTTAATTTTTTCATTATTTAATATTATATTTATATTGAAAGAAAAGAAAACGAAAAACGAAATACGAAAAACGAAATGAATTCCTAAAAAAACTATACACTATACATATACAATACAAAAGTCAGTCCTTTCTTTCAATTCTCACCTCCATGGGTTCATCTTTTTCTCCTTCGTCATGATTTCCCATCTCACTCACAAATACTTCTTGATACGGCGGAGGTGGTAATCCTGTAGACACTCTTCCAGGCATCATCATCATCGTAGATGCCATTGTCTCTCTTGCCGCCCCAGCGTTTCTAGATTCCATTCTTGCTCGCTCTCCTCTTTCTTGTTCATTTTCGTGTACAGTTCCTGTTCCTGTTCCCGTTCCTGTTCCACTTTCGTTTTCGTTTTCTTTTTCTTTTTCCTCTTCTGCTTCTTCTAATGCTAGCCGTTCCACCTGTGCTATTCCTGGCGTAAATAGTCCATACAAGCAAATCACCAATCCCAAAAGCAGCTCCGGCATATATCCAAGTCCAAACGCAATTCCTGGATTCACTTTTGGATTGCTCGGATTCCAATGGTAATTCCAACTTGATACACATCCATACACCTCTCGTATAAGCACCATCAATCCTCCCGCATTCACACTCATCCATCGTTTTCTTCGGTCCCGTCCAAATTCAATCAAGTACATACAAAACGCTCCTTCACAGCATAAATATCCTAGCAAATTCAAAATCGCCGACGCTTTAAAACGCGCATCCGTCGCCACACTTTCCTCTCCTCGCGCTAGCTTTCCCCACGAATGAAAGCCTGCTAGCAAAAATCCAATCATCGAAAGTATGTACACTACCACAGGCATTCCGTATTCCATTTTCTCTATCCTTTGCATACGTCGATTCCCATCCATTTCCTGTCCAACCACCGTTCGCTCTCGCCAGCGTATAAATCCAAACGTACTCACATAGTGCCAATACACCAACACTAGGATCGGTACGTTGGAGTGAAAGCAAAACGAAAAAATGCAAAGCGACATTCCTTGAATCACGCTTCGGTCCACGTCAATGTACGCAAACCCCGATACCGCCAGCACAAGAATCAACAAAATCAACCAGTAAAATTCCGCTCGTCTCTGGAATCCTTTCGTCGCTCCCGCTACACCAAACTTTCCAATGTTCATAAACACTAGCGGGATTAATAGAAACCCAAGGCACGCAGACACGATCCCAACCGCCCCGTGTCCCGCCAGCTTCTTCACTGGGCTGTCACAATTCATTCCATTCAAAATTTTTCCTTCTTCCGTTATGATCGGCCAATTTTGATATCTCCATAGGTAGCAAGCTGTTCCATTGCTTATTGTGCCATTTCCATACACTTGATACAGAAAGCGTTGAAAAGTCGCTTCTTGCGAATCATTCATTCCAATGGATTTTCTTTTCTATGTTCCCAAGTCTGCTTAAATTGGTCTCCCAATCGTTCCAACGTCTTGTAGAATCGACTTTTTTGGTTTTCCAGAGATCCTCCTCTAGAGAAACAACGACAAAAGAAAGATGAAAATAAATAAAAGATTGTGTTCTACCTCTTTTTTTTTTTTTCTTTTTTGTTTTGTTTCCCACAAAACAAAAACAAATAATAAAACGCTTCAACATCATTCTATTTCGTACAACTTCCGTTTAAATACTTTCAAACAAATAATTACCAAGCGCTGACGCAAATTTACTTGTTTCGCTCTTGACTTCCCACCTACAATACTTCAATGACTTCAACATGCTGTAACCGACGAAATGATTCATTAAACAATTTGTTAGACCTGAACTGAATTCCTTTGGCTTCCTCTTTCATTGCTGCCAGTTCCTGTTTTCGCTCGCTGTATAACTTTGAATTCCCTCTAAGCATTCCACTTTTCTTCAAACATAGTCTTCATGGAACAAGGGATCATCTAGGCAAAACCTTTCTTCTTCTTCGTTTCTTCGAGCACCTTTGTTAAATCTTTGTAAAAGGTACACCCAAAGACGACATCCCAGATCCCCATGCTAAAAATCCCAGTTTGGGAGACACCGTCCAGTGCATCGTATAGTTTGCTTCCAAATTACTAAAATCATTGCTATACTCATGAAAAGGGTGTGCATGTAAATTAGACAGTGCATTCTTCACTTGTAAATGGGATTCGTCTGGCGTTGATAAAATGCGATCCCAAACGATAACATTATTCACATCCTGTAACCATTAGTAATTTGTTTTCGTTCAATTCAATACAATTCAATTCCAATTCAAACCCTCGACTCAACATACATGTTTTTCGGTCGGATACGACGCTACCAAGTAGACAACAACGTGCTTGGTATTCCAATTCCATAGGTTTGAAAAATCGGCATCCAAGTCAAATTTGACTTGAGCATAATTTTGCTTCTTATTATGAAACGCATGATAAAATCGGGCCGGTTTACTAGTTTCCAATTGTTAGTATTCCACCATTGAAAGAATACAAAGCTGAAGTAATCACAAAGTCTAATTCCCTCATAAAAATATTCTCCAATTTTTCATTCTTTTTTCACAATCGGTTCTTACAACAGTAATCGATTCCAGTTGAACCTCATTTCGAATGGGAATTACAACACCCGCGTTTTTTTCATAATATTACTTACTATTTAGCATAATGAACATTAGCTGGAAAGACCTTATCAACATTAGGTGCTTTCACAATATTCTGAACCGTAATGATTGCACATAAAAGAATCAGCATAGAAGACACTTTGCTGAAAAAAGCGCTGGCTCGATTCGATGTCGTATCTAATAACATGTTTGCTTTATAATCAAATTACTTTCAAGGTATGATGATGGTGTTTAATAAATACTTGCATCCAGTATTGCTGTTGTAAATGAGTATGTTTGGCTTCTCTTATAAACGTCGGTTAAAGGGTAAAGTTCCTCCTACCGAATGACTAAACTTGCTATAACGAGCCAACCTTTGAGAAATTGGCTTTATAAAACTATATATAGAACTTGTGTGTACTAAATAAATTTCGCATTTCCATAAATAATTGAATTGACTTCTTTTATATTTTTTGTGTTATTTCCTTTGTCCCTAAATTTTTTTCTCAACAGCTAATATACAATGTTATCATGTTTGATGCTTGATATAAATAAATAGCTTTATGCATGAAACTATTCCAACAAGCTTCGAGTCCAATCAAACGGATGAAAACGAGCTCGAAAAGCATCTTCTGCTGGATCCTTAACGCCCGTCCATTTGCCTCTCCTTCGAATGAATTCTGTCGGAAGGTTCAGCATACTCGCAAACACTTGTCTTGGGACTTGGTCATGTTGGCCCCATAATTTTTCATTTTCGACGACATGCCCATAACCTCCATCGACCGTGAACCAAACATGAAAATATCCCAACTCTAAGAATTGTTAGATTTTGTGATGAAATATATTCTTGAAATTGTCTTACCTTTCACCATCATCTTGCGGAAAGCATATTTTCCATATTTTTCAACTCCTTCCATGGTATCAATGATTTTGCGATGCTGAGACCATTCGTCATCGGAAGTTAGAATAGCTTCACGGAAATAAGCTGGTGCCAACGAAAGCGTGCGTCTTGGGACCGGTACGCATTCAATTGCAGTGTGATGATATCTGTGAGGTGCAGGTGCATTTTCGTAAAAAATAACACCCATTCCCATAGAATCAAACATTAAAGCTATACATTTCATAAAGTTCTACAGTCAGGTTAGTCTCCATAAACGCTCACAATAAACAGAAATATAAACTTACCCGAATCTCGTCCCACTCATCTTCATCACAAGATAGAGCATTTACACGATGATTCATAGGAACAATTAAGCAATGATATTTTGCTAACCCAGGTTTTGTCGGTAAAGTAAGGTACGCGCGATGACTCAGTGTAATGACAGGTGCCAGTGGCTGTGAATTAGCATTCATACATAACGGACAAGAATCCAATGCACGATTCATTTTTGATAAATTTCCTCCTTGGAATATTTGTTCCAGGTTTATTTCCCTTCGGCTCATACGATCGGCCAATCTATTGGCATTTTCGTCAAGATAATCCAAATCATTGGAATACCTACTATCCCTGGTAATGCGCTTCGCATAGTCTTTGCTCAATCCATGCTTGTCTAGTTTATTTAAAAGTTTCTCTTCCTGAACCATTTCCTCAATAGACGGGTCATTTTTGCTGGTGAAAGATTTCAAGTGAGACGAACTAGCGTCATTTAAAGAATCATCAAAATTTTTATGCATGGCATCATATTGTTGCTTTAACGCTTCATAATTTGATGAACCTCTCGCCTGCGCACGTAAAACCTCTGCTTTTAACTTGTTTATTTCATCTCGTGTAGGCTTTGAAGAAGAGTAAGACACAGGTTCCAATACCGTCGATTTGTTGTTCTTGTCTTGTTCTAATCGACTTCGATGTTTTTCACCTGTTAGTTCATCTTTCCGAATTTTTCCCGTTGCCTTCCGATAATCTAGTTCTTCTCTTTCTTCCAAAGCGTCATCAAAGTCCTTTAGAGAGCCGTACCTTTCAAGAGCTACATCTTCAACAGGTCGATGATTGTCCTTCGCCATATCAAAAACACGTTGAAGCTTCATCATTCTCCATCGTGAGCCATTGTCACCAATTTTATACTCAACACGTTCAGCTTTCACATACTGCTCTTGAACATCGGTAGCTCCAGAAGGACGATCAGGTTGGGTAGCTCTCCTAAATCGACCAGGGGTATCTTTAGGTTCTTCATGCATATGCTCTTTTGACATACGCTTGCCATACATTCCAAAATCCATTCCCTCTAAAGTACCATGTCTAGAGGTGCCTCCTAAAGAATCGTTACCTCCGGCAAAACGAGATTGAAAATAATCATTTTTCTGAGCAAATTCTTTCTCAGCATCTCGTCTTCGAAGAGTTTCATCATCATAGGAATGCTTTCTTCGAGGACTACGTGACCGTTCACGCCGGTGTTTTCTTCTTACGTCGCGTTCATCCTGCTCATGGCGTTGTCTATGGCGATATTCACGATCATGTCTATCGTACCTAGAAGAAGATTCTCTCTCATCTTTCCTCCTATTTAAGCGCTCATCTGCAACCATTATATCAAATATAAAATAACCAATTCACCTATTTGGCAGGAAAATCCAGGTTGGTTTGTTTAAGCTGTTCCTTCCATCAAAAGCTTAACGAAGTACCTTGGAATTTGTAAACAAACAAATGACAGGTAACTCGCTGGGAAGGGAAGAATAAGCAGAGGAAGATAAAATCAGAAACAATTTCAAACGAATAGAACAAAATGGGAACCAAAATCTTCGAATAGAAATTTTGTTTCGCTTGGGAACTTCCTAAACAGAAACCCCACCACCAAACTTTTTCGCGGATTAAGATTTCTACGCTATCGTTCCTTACGTATAACAGCTTGACTCACTATTCACTGAGTCCTTAGGTTCCTTAGCAAATAATTATAACAAGGCAATACCTTTGCAGGATTCGCGTAACTGTGCCTTTTCAGCGGATGTACATTAAATAATCGTATTAAGTTTTAATCTTTAGTAGAGTTAATGTCTGGAGCACCGTATTATGAAGATGACGGCGAGTCATTGAATTCTGGAACTTATCCTTTTCCATTTGCCGATGATCGTAGATTTCCAAACTCATTGCAGCAAGCTATTTTCCATGAAGATGATTCAGGACGAGGTAGCGCTGGTGATTCTGCTTTAATTGACCCACCGTTTCATGATATATCAAAATCAAACGTGAACGCGGCCGATCCCATGGAGAGCGACTTTAGCCAATTTCAGCCAGCAAGCAAAGAACAGGATTTTCACCCCTTATCGAATAACGGCTCTAAGGATGACTTGTTATTGACCGAAGACGCGAATGGACTGAAAGACAAAGGCGGAATGCCTTCTTCAACCAGTCCGCATCGACCAGAAAGCGGTTCTCCAAAAAGTCATGAAGCGCACATCAAGAGGAATACACCACTGCCGCCTCATGGCGCATCACCTCTCCCTCCAATGTCCATTGCCATGAATTTTGCCCGGAAGAAGGCTTGGCCTGCAAGTTTAGCTATTGGTAAGCAATTTAACGAAAATCAAGTAAGTTGTGACTGACTGAATTTTTTGTAGAACGTGATAACACCGCTGATGCTATTTTTTCGAGAGAAGAAGGTAAAGAAGAGCAATTTACTTTAGAAGGTGTTAAAACAAAATCAGGACGTAAAGTCCACCGACCCAATCATTTTGATCCTTTGGTAAAATTACCCACTAGAAAGCGTGGCCCTGGTCGACGGCCTACTATTGCATTAACTATGAAATGTTGCGTATGTCAACGTTTACAATCACCACCTAAAAACCGCATTGTTTTCTGCGATGGTTGTAATACTCCATTTCACCAACTTTGCCATGAACCCAATATACCCGATTCTTTGTTGGATTCTTCGAGCGCTGAATGGTTTTGTAACGCTTGCTCAATGCGAAAACATCAAAAACCGTTAAGCATGGGTTCCACTGCGAAGGAACTAAGTTTATCCATAGAAGAAAGAAAGTCTTATTTAATTAGCCTACCAACATCACATTTGGTTGACATTCTGCTCACGTGTGAACAAACTCATCCGGAATTACCAGTAATAAGTCCAAAAGCCGCCTCCTTCATTCAAAACTCCAAACAAGAAAAAACGCCGATTGTTCCCTCAGAAGCACTACCTCAGTCGAATTTTGCTAATATTTCATCTGACCCAAACGAGATTTCTCAAGCAAAGCTTCAAGGATTAACTTCTTCAAGTTTTAACTTGAGTTCCGCTGATCCAATTGCTTCTCAAGACCATATTTTTCAATTTTCTGAAAGTATTCCATCTATCGATGACTACATGCAAACTCACAGTAACGCTGACGAGGTGATGCTTGAAGTGTTAGAGAAGTTTCCAGCTGTGGCCTCGCTTGATTCTATATTTAATTACATTCACAGGTTTGTTCTCGGTTTTAATTTTTATTTCATTGAGTTATACTAACAATTGACTAGTAATTACGGAGATAAACACATAAATAATTCAGATATAATCAGAACACTAAACCGGTTAGTGCGAAAAGGGCGTGTGCTTCGAGATGCGACTGGTGTTTCATACGAATTGGACCGAACATTTGATAGACAAAAGCCGTCCATTCGTAATGATATATCTGTAACTGGACCCATACCCATTGATTTTATGTTGTACACGCCAAACACTGACGAATTAGAAGAATCTTTTTGTACTCATTATGTTTTCAACGACTCAGCTGTACTTTAGTCAACTTTTTACGCTATAATCTTTAGGAGCTTGCATTACATACCCCCAAAAAATTTACTATCAATTTATTTTACAAAGTGAATGAAATGAACGTTGGATGAATACCCAGATATTATTACGCACATAGAGCAATTACTGTTATTTCATATAAAAAAAAAAAAAGGAAGTGTAAAATAAGGAACAAAAAAAAAATAATTAATATTAGTAGTTAAATAATAATTTAGAAGTATAAACAAAAAGACATACATTTTTATACCAAATCTTCAATATCATGAAGATGCTGACGAGAAAAATATTCAGAGGCAGCAGCAGCCGTTCTACGAGACCGCCTTCGCGGCTGAGCTGTATTCTTCGTATAGTTATCCTCCATTATTACTTTTTGTTCATTATCCTCTAGAGGAGTTTCTAACTTGATTTTTTTTCCTGGTAGAGCATTAGGGGGAAGTTCATTCATGCCAGTAGGGATCTCTTCGTAGACAGTCTGTTGGTCTTGGACCACATCAATTTCTGGAGAAGCAGAAGGAGAACGTTTCACCTTTTTTGCAGTCTGTAAGCGCTTTGCTTTGACAAGGCTTTTCTCTTGGAATGCACTTGGGCACAATCCTTTGGAAGCAAGTGTGCAATCATTGCATCGTCTCCCTCTTGGAAGGCAAATCGTTTGACCAAAACCAACAAGCATATAATTCACTTCCTGCCATAAATCTTTTGGTAAGAAACTTTGTAGTGCTAATCGAGTTTGCTCTTCCGTTTTCGTATGGCACCAACCCAGAATATTTGAGATGCGGTGCACATGTACATCAACTCCAATCCCGACATTTTTTTTCCAAGCAATACCCATGCATAGGTATCCCATCTTGGGACCTACACCGGGGATAGACATCAACTCTTCGACGGTTTGTGGAATATCACCTCCGTATTTTTCTTCCAGAATTTGCGCCATCTTTTTTAAATAAGTTGTTTTTCTATTATGAAATCCTACTTTTTCAATGAGCTTGTTTAATGAAACCTCATCAATTTCTCTAATATCCTGAAGGCACAGTCCTTTCGGCAAATTCTCCTTCAGGCACTTCATGGTTGGCCCAAGCACTGTATCTTTTGTTTGGCTCGACAGCATTAAAGCTACAAGAGTTTGAAATCGAAACACTTCCGGGGTTCTTTTATCACCTAATGTATGTGAACCTTGCTCATCGACAGGAGCAACTACGTGTTTCTTCATTTCCTTAATCTCATTGTAAACAATTTCCCAGTTCTTCGGGACATTTTCCTCCATCATTTGGGAATCTTTTAAAAATTTCCACGAGTTTAAACAAAATGAATATTTGGAGAGAAGAACTGTAAGCTGTGTAAAAAAACTTTACTGCATTATTATATTACATGCGCAAAAAAGTAAACAAAACGAGAAGGCAATAGACAGTTTATTTTTTTGGAATCCTACATTAAAACTATTCGTAAAATGTTTACGGATGACTGTAATCTGCAGTCTAGCTTTGGTAAAAAGACTTATGAATGTTTGACAAAAAACGACACCAGCAGGATTTGAACCTGCGCGCGGAGACCGCAATAGATTTCTAATCTATCCCTTTAACCACTCAGGCATAGTGTCCAATTGATGGTTATAGCTAAATTAAAGCGAATATGTAGTAGTGATTAGGTATTTATTACATTTGCAAACTTTGAGTTTTGTGAAGCAATAACTTCGGGAATCTGAAGAATTGTATAGATACTCTGTTAAATGTTCGTAGAGAACACTTAGAGTAACTATAGCCGGTCGGATTGGAAGGTATAGCATGAAGACAAATTTCAGTATATTGGAACATCTATGATATCTTCGTTGTTCAGGTCAACTGCTACTTCTGGAGAGTGAAATCGTACCTACATTGTCTTTGAAATGTAAAACATAGAACGTAATGGGAGCTGCCATCTTGGTTGTTTCACGTTCCAGTGAAACAGCGAAGCTTGAAGTAGAGACATATAAAAGATTTTGACAATGGTTCAAAATTCATTAAGTTTACATTTTCAGTAAATGAAAATGACCACTACCGTTTCTGTATGGGGTATTCCTGTTGATAGTTAGTACTGGCGAGTTACGATGTTACTCACAGACGAATTGATAATTTAAACAAGCAAGAGCAATTCAAAAAGAATTCCGAATTTATTGAGCGAATCGAATACTTACAAGACTTTTTTTATTACTAAACGTATTTCCCATTCAAGATTGAAAGATATTAAAAAGAAGTTGACTTACGAGCGAAAGTCATAGCCGAATTTATATGTAACTGAGAAAAGCAACAATATACTACCCGATTGAAAGGAAAGAGAAGTCAAATCCAGAAAGATTTTGAATAATCGTCATTTTTAGTTATTTTTTTCAGGAGCAAGCAGATTTTAGAGTTCAACACATATTTGTCCATGGAAAACGGAATTGTCGCTTTTTGCGGCACTTTCGTCCTAATTTCGCTCGCTCTATCAACTATTTCTATCTATTCTCATTTAAAAAATTACAGAAAACCCGTTTTGCAGCGCTCTGTAGTAAGAATTTTGTTAATGTTCGTTTAATTCCTACTCTCATTTCCTTTCCCATTTGGCTGTTTTCTTTGGAGAATGAGGTTGTTAAAATCATATACTAACCGGATGCTTGTTAGGATCGTAACTTATTCTATTGTTTCTTTTTTGACTGTATATAATGAAAGAATTGGTGCCTTTTTTGAACCTTTCAGGGAGATGTACGAGGTAAGATTTATAACCGTTTTTAAGCGTGGTTATTTTCTCAACAAGTGTTGTCAAACTATTGCGATGCGTGTTTTGGATCTGGCAGAATTGCGTTCTCTTGTACATATTTTCTTGTGGGATCCTATCTAATTATATAATCTAGGCATTCGCACTCTATTGCTTCTTTTGTTTGTTGATTGACTACTTAGGAGGTGAAAGAGCTGCCGTAATCATCTTACATGGGCATTTACCTCGTCCTCGTTTATGGCCAATGAATCATATTCAGAGTGATATTGATTTAAGCGATCCTTACACTTTCCTTTCGATCAAGCGAGGTATTTTACAATATACATGGCTAAAGCCATTTCTCATTATAGCTACGCTCCTAAGCAGAGTTTTAGGAATCTATGAAGACGAAGATAAGCCCGTTTATGTCACATCGGCTTTATGGATCGGCTTGCTGTACAACATCTCTATTACCATCTCTCTCTATTCCCTAACAACATTTTGGATTTGCTTACACGAGGAACTGACTCCATTTCGGCCTTTCCCAAAATTTCTCTCTGTAAAAGCCATTATTTTCGCTTCGTATTGGCAGCAAACTTTATTGTCAGTCGCCGGTTGGCTTGGTATTTTACCAAGAAAACACGGCATATTTATCTTACTGGACCAGAATGTCCTTATGTGCTTGGAAATGCCTTTCTTTGCATTATCTCACTGGCATGCCTTTCGCATCAAAGATTACATAACGCCGTCATGGATATCATGTTCACGAATGCCGCTTTTAAAAGCTTGGAAAGATGTCGTTGGGTTTAAAGATGTCTGGTGCGACAGTATTCAAACATTACAAGGTGATCGATACGTATATGAGAATTTTGAACCCGCTGAATGCCAGGTCCCGTCTAGACATAACGCTCGATTAAATCGCACAACTCACGGGCTGCGTTACAGTCAAGGAGGCCAAAGAAAACTTTGGGTTTCTCGATACGATCAATCGCGCGTACGTTTAATAAATAACAACGATTCCCAAAACTCACCATCATCAAACAAGACCTATTTTTCTATTCCTGGACTATATAGTGAATCTCAACATTATGAAGGAGGCATATGTTTCGAGATAGACGATGAGATGGAATCGTTGTATGCTCAAGCAAAAAGTATGCCTTTCGGTGACTATAATTATCCGGTACTTCCAATCTCGAGTACTACAGAAGCCAACTCTGTAGGAAGAAGCCTCGCAGAAACATGATTGAAAGCCAGCTAAAATCTCGTAGCAAATGAACCAAGTGTGGTACCAATATTTAGCCCGCCTGATCGTTTTGATTTCGGCATCTGACTTTTAGAAGATGCCACAATTTCATTCAAATTGGTTTCTAACACCAATCCACCGGAGACGATTTCGGCAAGAATAGCATGAATTTCTTGAAATTTGAAGACCTAAGACAAAAAAGTTAGTAATAATTATTTTTTTTATGATTCCTGTATAATAAAATAATCTCTTTAATCTCTGTTCGTCTTTCTAGCTGTGTAAAGACTAATATCCTTTATTCAGATAAGTAAATCAAGTGCTCACAACAATTAATTTTCTTGGTTATTAAGAAACAGAAGCCGTTCATAATTGAAGAACCGTTTCCCGATTCAATCAGTAGAGATAAGCAAGAAATTTTAAGAGTTGTCATTGTTGGATTCATCCAGTTCTCAAACTTACCAAATCTAACTCACAAACATTATTAAAGCAGCGATCTAAAGCTTCCACGAAAACCTGACTGTTAATATAATTGCAATAATAAAAATGAAACAAACCTGTATGAGATCTAAAATTCCAAGTTCACTTTCTCCTTCATCAACTACAAATACAAAATATAATGTAGCATATTGACGATATATTATTCTATTTTTTCCAGCAATCAAGCTGCTTTCCAAGAAATTGCACGATGCAGCCGTGCGGTTAGACACTGATTGATATATTTCGCCAAGTAACCTTTGCTGATCCGATTCTTCAATTGGCGTATAAAACTTTGTCAGTCTAGGATTTCCTTTATTGTTGAAAATAAAAATTGCGTAAATCATGCCCAAAAGATGCTTCACTACTTGCTGGTACCGGTAATAGACTAGCTTACCTAGTTGGAATATGCTTAGAATCCTATACCGGTAAAAGAGGAGGTTATTTTTGAGTTATACAAGCCGAGCATTTAATAAGTAACATAGCTAACCATCTTTTTATTCGTATATAATATACATGAACAATATTAGGATAATAAGTATTCTTCTTCTTAATCAAAATTTACGAAAGCTAAACTTGTGATCGTTTAATTAGCATTCGGTCTTAATTTGAAGGTACGGGAATCTACACCAGCTTAATTGGTATAGCAGGTGCATGATATTTGTTACCCGATTGTTTTCAAAATTCCTCTATGACTAAAAACTCAAGAGTTCTCAAAATACAAACTTACATGTATTTCTAGCACTGTCATACTCCATTATTCAGTATTTTTAAATGAGTTTTATTTGACTTCATTTTGAGACATATAGCGAGCTTGGAAGGCTACACTATCCTTGCCTAACGGGAGTTTGTTTCGTCTTTAGAACTCTCTATTCAAATTCAGTACCGCTTGCCACGACGAAATGTTTGACAAGTTCGTCTTAACTACAGTCTCTTTCTCATCGTCGATGTGCTTGTTTTAATGCCTCCAACTTCGAGAAATCAACGTGCAAATAAAAAGGTACAAAGAACTCCTTATGAAAGACATGGGTCGGGTAATAACCGTCCCTATTTTTCGGCTTTGAAGGCCACATTTGCCTCAATTTTACGACCATTCACCTCGAGCTGGTCTAGCAATGCTGAAGCCGAAACGTCTAATAATAAGAGAGCTTCGAGAAGTCTTTTGGATCCCGAATTGAATCCCCATTATTTGGGACGAACTCCGTAAGTACAGTAGTAAGGAAAGGAAGATTCCTATTTTGAAAGACATTCTTTGGTTTATTCTTCAGGTTTCTGTTTACTAATCGTATACAGTCATATCGTACGCATAAACAACCGTAGTCATATTCGCACACTTGATGGAGTCGAAGGAAAGTCAAGCGAAAGTGATTTACCATTAAAACAAAATACCCAAATTGCTGTAGAAAACAAATATCCCGTTCGTAGAGACAGCAAACAATTAGATTTTCAGCCCTTAAAGCAGCATCAGTTTGCTTCTGAACGTAAACTACACCCCCCACCATTAACTTCTTCTTCTGCGGCCTTGCTTGATATTTTGCGCTCCATTCGAACAAACCCTGGTGCTGGAGATCTTTCGCGCTCAATCGATCCATCCCAAAAGTCCACAGGTCATCGAAGCGAACAGAAAATTCCTTCTCGTCGTAATGAGCGTCGTTCTTCTTCTTCCAAGAGAGAACGTCCACAGAGCCCGGATTCAGAATTTACAAATTTTGATGCCGATAAAAATGATGACCAAATAAGACCTAGCTATTCTTCAACTGAACAACCTTCATCAACTCGCGAGATGGATCAGCCTAAAGGCGTCGGTCGTACTGAACCATACCCCAAGAAAACAAAAAGGGAGGAGCCGAATGGAAAGTCTCTTAAAGAGTTGAGGAAAGAAAAATTACGTCAAGAGCTAATTCCTATTGTTTACGAAACTCTTGAACGCATCGATTTAAAGAAACAAAAACAAGTTAACGTCGAGGTCCAGACTGAAGAGCAACCTGGTAATCCAAATTCCGTAAATAAACAGGATTTCGTTTCTCAGTATGAATATTCCGCTCCTTCAGGCAGTAACAAGAGACGCGTGAGAGCTGCCTTTTCAGCTCTGGATGAGGATTTAGACGAGCTTTTTGACAAGGACGAAGACAGTGCATTATCCGTTTCTACCTCTCATTCAACGAAAAAGCATGAACCTTTTATTGCAGGTTCTGATAAGAAGCCTCCTAAGACTTTGCTTCCTCGATCAGGCCCTACTTTCGAACAACTTCAATCTTCGTTGTCACCAAAACGAACACAGCCTACTTTACAGGAATCAGCTATAGCTTTACCGACTGATATTCCCGGAACCTCCGAGAAGGATACTAATACACCTAAGACATCTGACTCTGCTACACAAATTTCATCTAAACGAGAAGGATCCCAACCCGCTGACGCTTTAAAAAGATTTGCTATAATGTCAGAAAAGAATGATACCGCTAAACTTCCAGAGAGTTCGTCCGGTAATATACCAAAATTTGAGTTTAAACCAGTTACTAAAAATGCTGAAGATGAAAATAAAGATAAAGACAACGATGGACAAAATAAATCTGCAGGATTTTCTTTTGGTAACTTGTCTGATAGCTCCAACAAGACGTTTGGTCAAACTACCCTCCCAGCCGAAAAACCTTCGGTTCCCCAAAAACCTTTCACTTTCGGACAACCAGCTGAGAAGGATTCATCTCAACAAACTGTTGAGGCCCCAAAGCTTTCCTTTAATTTTAAAGCAGCTCAAACTGACGAAAGCAAGCAGGCTCCCGCTCCCTCGTTTAACTTCGGCCAGAAGTCTGAGGAAAAAGAACCAAAAGAAGATAACAAAGCTTCATTCAGTTTTGGCCTTCCTTCTCAGCAACAGCTACCTAAGTCTGCCACACCGTCTTTTACGTTCGGTGAGGCAAGTGGAAATAAGTCGGCAGAAAGCTCTTCTAAATCTCCATTTAGTTTTGGCCAGCTTCCATCTAGTAAGAAGACAGATGAATTACAAGATAAACTTGCTGATTCCACATCGGTTGGCAAAAAAGACTCTGACGTTCCCAAGTTAAATTTCACTTTCGGGCAACAGTCTGAGAAGAAGGAACCCTCTAATCCAAAACCTGCATTTTCTTTTGGTCAATCAGGTACGGCAGCCTCCTTGCAATCGCCTGAATTTAGTTTTAATAAACCAAGTACAGACCAAAAAGATGCTGGTAGTACAAGTGGACCTTTTGCGAACGCTGCCCCTGCAATGAAAACAGAAACTCCGAAATTTAGTTTCGGACAAACAGCTGTACAAAACAATACTCGTCCAAAGAATGGAGAAGAAAAGAATGAGCAAGTACCAAAACCGGCATTTTCATTTGGACAAAGTCTTAAGACAGATGAAAAGAGTGAAACGGCAAAACCTTCTTTCAGTTTTGGAACGTCTTCTTCGAAGGATGAAAACAAAGAATCAACTGTTCCCACGACCGATACGAATACTATGAAACCTGCGTTTAGTTTTGGTCAATCAGGGGGCTTAACAACATCAACTGCAAATAAAGCTGCGTTTAGTTTTGGAGGCCCCCAGAAGAAGGATGACGCTACTGAAAATGAAAAGCCTTCTACCTCTATATTTTCATTTTCCAAGCCATCTGAAGATGCAAAGGATAATGCTAATCTATCTAACAAAACTGCTTCAGAAGCAAAGCCAGCTACTCCCATATTTTCTTTTGGTTCTAATACAACTCCGAGTGCCTTAAATCCTACTGAGAAACAGTCTCCTTTTTCCACTGGCATTCCCGGTTCTACTACGAACACTTTGGCAATAAACAAAGAAAACACGGGTCCTTTTGGCAAAACAGAACCTAATGAACAAGAGAAGACTAAACCCTTTATTCCTGTATCTACTGAAAAGCCTTTCTCATTTTCCAAAACAGAAGAACCTCAAGAGAAACAGACGACTGCTCCACCAGCTACCCCGTTTACGTTTGGTTCTGTTGCCAATCCCCCTACTAGTGCCTTTGGTTCAGGCCCATCTAACACGGCCATTGGCGATAATGGAGGTCTTCAAAGTTCTGCATTCTCTTTTAATAACAATAACAGTGGTAGTGCACCAGGATTTGGAATGTCGAATACAGCAAGTACAAAACCACCTAAGACTAGTAACACCTCGGCGCCGTCCGCTTTTGGAAGTAGTTTATCGCAACCCAACACTCAACCCGCTGGGGCTTTTGGGTCAACTGCATTTGGAAATTTAAATTCCCCATTCGCTTCCCAGCCAAATACAGATTCTAATGGTCCAAATCCAGGAAGCGGTTTCGGTAACGTAACTCAAGCCCCTTCAACAGGCTTTACATTCGGAGCCTCTGGTAACACTATTCCTTCTGCTTTCGGGGCAGCTAAGCCTAGTGGATTTAACACCAATATCGGTAACACGACACCGTCTTTCAATTTTGGTTCGCCTCAGCCCTCCAATCCACCCAACGCAGGATTCTCGTTTGGTGGAACCGGCACGCCTGCGTTCAGTGCTGGTTCCAGTGCTGCACAGTCTCCAGCTCCTCAACCTCAAGGCGGTATACAGTTTAATTTGGGATCTACTAATGAACAACCTAACCCTCCGGCTGGACGAAAGATTGCAGTTCCTCGAAGCAGAAGAAAACGCTAGAATGAAATTTTATAAGTTAATTGAATGACATGGGTATTTAGGATAGAGAAATAAAGCTATAGAAGTTTATTTACAGAATCATTTAGAAAGTAAAACTCTAAGAGAACATTAAGATATTGTTACTACCCAAAACCTATTTAAACCTAATACCAATGCGTTTTCCATTATTTACTTTTTACCCTTGACTTTAGTTTTTGTCATTCTATCCTTCTTAGTCTTTTTATATGAACGGGGCATCTCCTCTTTTTCTAATTCCTTTTTCCTCTTAGCCAGCGACTGTTTATTTGGCTTTTCAGAAGCTTGAGCTGATAAAGTTAGTAAAAAAACTTTTTCAATTAGAACATACCTTTGGAAGCCTTCTTTTGTTTTTCACTTTGGAACCACGTACGAGCTGGTCTGGAACGAATTTCATCACTATGCTTGATGATATTCTCTCCCTTCTTTAAATCACGTTCAGCAATTTTGATCTAATGCATTAGTACTTCTCTTTCCAAGCTTAAAATAAAATCATACCTCTCTCTCTTGCTTTTCTTCGTTAGTAACCTTGTCGACCACTTCTTCCAAATCTTTAATTTGCTTTCCGTAAGACTCCACTTTCTCAAATTCGAGGTTACGGCTAACTACCTTAGTATTCTGAGCTGCGGAAGTTTTAAACACATCCTTGATTACTTTTCGGTCACCTTCACCAGCAAGGGTTACAGCTCGTCCACTACGGCCAGCACGAGCAGTACGTCCAACACGATGAAGGTATATCTCGTGTGAAGAAGGAGCTTCGTAATTAATTACAACCTCGATGCCCTTAATATCAATACCACGGGAAGCAACGTCTGTAGCCAGCAAATAATTGCATTTACCATCTCGGAAATCCTCTAACGCGCGTATACGCTGTTCTTGGGACAAAGAGCCATGAATTTCGGCCGCACTCAAAGACAGTAGTCCAAAAATAATTCTCATTCTATGTGCAAAGACTTTGCTTCGGAAAAAGATGATGGTCTTCTTATGGAACAATGTCTTGCACAAGTAAACGAGCATGGCTGGACGAAGGTTTTCACGTTGTGGACGAACCCGGATAAATTCTTGGGTAAGTTGCTTAGCTGTCGATTTTTTAGCATCTACGAAAAGACGAACTGGTCTATTTAAAGAAAGACGAATTAAGTCGTCTACTTTGTCCGTCATTGTAGCCGAAAACAGCATTGTTTGTCGAGACTTAGGACAGGAATTGATAATTTCATTCAATTCATCAGCGAAGCCATCGTCAAGCATTCGATCAGCCTCGTCCATAACCATAATTTCAATATGCTCAACTGTAAAACCTTGGGAATTTCTCATGTGATCGATGAAACGACCAGGGGTTGCAATTATAATATCTGGTCGATTGCGAAGTTCTTGCTCCTGTTGCTTCAAAGATAAACCACCAACACACAAGCATGAAACGATATCGGTAAAGGCAGCAATCTTTGTTGCTACACTATGACATTGAATACCAAGCTCACGAGTAGGGACCAATACCAATACTCTTGAGGTCGGTATTTTTTTAGGGCGATAGAGCAAACGTTCTAGAATAGGGACAATGAATGCAGCTGTCTTACCACTACCAGTAATGGCAGCACCAACAATATCTTTTCCAAGAAGAGCAACGGGGATTGTTTTTGCTTGAATTTGAGTAGGTTCTTCAAAACCCATTTTGGAAAGACCCTTCAAAATAGGTCGAGACAGGTTCATTGCTTGGAAAGAGGCTTGCATCTTTATATCAGCACTATCTTTGTCTCCTTCAGAGAAATAAGCGTTCTTTTTAGCAACTTCCTGTTCGTCTTCTTCATCAGATGAAGATGCCTCAGCGTTTAGGTCTTCAGCACCATCCTGCAAAGGTGCAAAGGAAGGAACAGGTTCCGTAATATCATCGTCTTCAGATTCCTCTTCTTCAGAATCAGATTTCTCAGATGGTTTTGCCCCAGTACCGAAACCATCGGCGGCCAAATCTTCATCGTCTGAGTGCAGGCTAATCTCCTCTTCCTCATCCTTCTCTTCAGTGGGATTTTTCTTCGTTTCTTCGTCTTCATTTTGGATATTTTGAATCCGATTGCGTTCGATAATTGCATCCAAATTGACTACATTCGAATCATCACGGTAACCAGATTTTGCGGAAAGATCGAAATCCCAATTCGAGTCTTCCTCAGTAACAACACCTTGGTTTACGTCCGTCTCAAATGCAAAATCATTGCTAAATTCACCTTCATCATCCTTTTCCTTCTGCTTCTTCGATTTTTTCTTAGGGGTCTTCAATGGAGCTTTGTTTCCATCTTCCACGACATCAACATCGTTGTCATCGTACTGAATGTCGTCCTCCGAATCATCTATAGTTAAAATAAAATCGTCCTGGACCTTCATTGTAAAAGGCTGGAATAAGTAGGAGCAGTTCGCACTTGGCTCTTAGTACATTCAATGTTTGCCATCCAGGTGAAAAGACATTAACGACCTGGTGTGCATCTTTGAAGTATCATTATTTGTTTTACGTTGCGTAACAAAGATCGTAATTTACAATCGCTAAGAGGAAACGTCAAAATTAAGCAACTTTTTAGCGATCAAATATTTAATACAGTCAAGCTTTCATGAATTGCTCATTTTAATGTAAATTCAAGTAATTCACTTATTAGCATGTTTATTATCTAATTTTAAAAACACATAAATCTAGTTATAGAATGGTTGGATGTACGGTTAGTATTGGTTGATGACACTCTTTATAAAACAAAAAACTCCAATAGGGGTAAGTGCGAATCATATACAGGTACAAAACTATATGTACATATTTATTTATTCTCTAAAGCAGAACAACTCAGGATATTTCATGATATTTGTATTAAAATACTCAGAAATTCGGAATTCTGTAAAGCGAAGATATCATAATAAGGTATCTTTAGGATAATTATATTACTATAGAGAAGAATTATAACTATGCGAGTTTAATGAAGGGACCGTCGGATTAGCTAGCAAACACCAAAACCTTTGGCAGCGTTCGTAATTTGTTGAAATTGAATTAGCATTTTTCTTCTGCATGTATATTTAGAAAATCCTTTAGGTTTCTTTATGATATGAATCCATCACCGGAAAATTCCGGAGATTTTGAAAGGACATTCAACAATTTTAATAAAATCTATACGGAAAGCAATTCCAAAGAACCTAGGAATGCTGAATTTAATGATTATATAGACTACAATTCGAATATTTCCTCTGGAAACGGTTATGATGCGTATCCTTCGTATGCCACGATGAATTCCCAGGAATCTCAATATCCTTCTGTCGATAATCCGGGTTATCTACCTTACAACATTCCTAAAGATGATAATGTAATGATGGCTGATGATATTTTGGAAAATTCCAAGTATCACACTGATACATACGGATTCGATGGTAAAAACTTTGGAAGTCGTCTTGAAATGGATGACTCTTTCACGGATGCTCAATGGGCACATCTTGCTGGTAAGCAACAGCATCCTTTAGAACCTCGTGAAGTTCCATTTCCTGTTACGGATCCCTTGAATCCGAAGATTGAAATGAATCAGTTTGCTAATATCGCGGCTGTTCTTCGATATCGTGGAGTTTATAATGCAAAAAAAACAGCGTTTGTAATTTTGGACAGCAAAGGAAAAGAATTTGCGTCTAGTACCTGGGAAAAGATTGCTTCGCGAGCAGAAAAAGTTGCTCAAGTTATACGCGACAAGAGTGGCTTGTTTAGAAGTGATAGAGTTGCCCTCATGTATCGCGATAGTGAAGCTATTGATTTTATTGTTTCTCTTTTTGGGTGTTTTATTGCCGGGGTAGTAGCAGTACCTGTAAACCATTTTGATGATTATAATGAACTAACCTCTATTTTTACTACCACCGGCACTCGATTAGCTTTGACTACCGATGCCAATTTAAAGAGTTTCCAAAGGGATCTAAACGCCAAAAAGTTACATTGGCCAAAAAATGTAGAGTGGTGGAAAACGAATGAGTTTGGTGGATTTCATTTCAGAAAAAAAGGTGATTTACCGCCCTTACAAGTTCCAGATCTTGCCTATATTGAATTTTCAAGGTCACCACTAGGCGAACTGCATGGTGTAGTCATATCGCATCGAACTATCTTGCATCAGATGAACTGCTTTGCTGCTAGTCTTTCTACTGCTCCTGCTTATGATTCGGATAAGATGGACTATTTATCTATGGATCGTGAATACTTTGAAGGTGTAAGTAAGGCTGGTTTATTTTTGACGTATCTTGACTTACGGCAAGCCATTGGCTTGATTCTTGGTGTTTTACATACCGTTTTTTCTGGTTACACTACCGTTTGGTGTCCTCAGAGTGCTGTTTTTGTGCCTGGATTATGGGCGAACCTTGCCACGCGCTATCGTGCCAACTATATGTTGACTGATTACGCTGGCTTAAAAGCAATAGCTTATAATTATCAAAATGATCCAAAGGCCACTCTTGGTTTTAGTAAAAAGCAGCCCGTCGATCTCTCAACATTGAGAATGTGCATGGTCGACTGCCTTAATGTTGACTGTGAATTTCAGGAGATTGTATCGGATAGATGGTTGAAACCATTAGGTAATCATAATTCCCGTGCAACCCTAGTGCCTCTTTTGTGCCTTCCGGAACACGGTGGTATGGTCATCTCTATGAAGGACTGGGTAGGTGGAGAGGAATTTATGTCTCCTAGAGGTTTTCAAGTTCCTCGTACTTCCGAAAATGAGATTGCAGAGGTGTTATTGGATAAAGAAGCATTGAAGCTTAATGAAGTTGTTGTTTTGGCGGAAGACGAGAAAGCCCGTCGGCAATCGAAACACCCTAGTACTATTCGACTTGGTGCATTTTGGTATCCTTTTGTTGATGCAACTTTAGCAATTGTTGATCCAGAAACTGAAGTGTTGTGCATCCCTAATGTGGTTGGTGAAATCTGGGTCGATTCTCCTTCATTGTCAGGCGGTTTTTTTGCATTACCTAAACAAACTGAAGCTATATTTCATGCTAAAACTTATTTTATATCCTCTGATACTTTTGAGCCAGTTGCTTCAAATCAAGAATTTTTGCGAACGGGATTGTTAGGATTTGTCCATAAAGGTAAAATTTATGTTCTAGGCTTGTATGAGGATCGTCTTCAACAAAAGGTTGAATGGGTTGATAATGGAAAACAGGATACAATATTCTTTCATCATTATACATCTCATTTAGTTACTACTATCATGAGAACTGTAACTAAAGTTTTTGATTGCTCGACCTTTGACATTTATGTAAACAGCGAGCATCTGCCTGTCGTTTTGTTAGAGAGTCCAGCGGCAAGTGTACCAGCTGATACTTCTGGTACTCAATTTTTGTTGAATTATGATATGCTGAGTCAAATAACCGCGGAATGTATTGAGTGTCTATTGGAGTATCATCAGGTTCGTGTCTACTGTGTACTGATTTGCGCTCCTTTCACGTTGCCAAGAGTAACTAAGAATGGTCGGCAGGAAATCGGAAATATGATGTGTCGAAGAGCCTTTGAGCATGGTACACTACCGTTTGTTTTTGTAAAATTTGCCGTTGAGCGCGCTGTACTTAATCTTCCAGTTGGAGAAGATGCCATTGATGGTATTTGGTCAAATTACGCTAGTAATCTTCGGCAAAATCTTCTTCTTGATCAAGAACTACAATATAGTGGCTATATCGAACGTCCAATTCATTTGGATGGGAAGACTTTGGTTAATATGTCTTCGTACAAAAGTATATTGGACATACTTCAACTTCGTGTAAAAGAGAATGCTGATGATATAGCATATATTACTATAGATGGACGTGGACGCGAGGGAAAAAACATAACTTGGAGAAAATTTGATCAAAGGGTTGCGACTGTAATTCGATATTTGCAAAAGAAGAAATATCTCAAGGCTGGAAGAGTTGTTGTGCTAATGTATACACATTCTGAAGACTATGTGTATGCATTGTATGCTTGTTTTTATTTGGGCTTAATTCCTATTCCTGTTCCTCCGTTGGATAATACTCGGTTATCCGAAGACGTCCCAGCTTTCTTATTCCTCAACAAGCAATATTATGTTAGTGCAGTGTTGCTAAATTCTGAAGCCGATATGGCAATTAGAGGGAAAAACGCTTCACAGCATCTCAAGCAGTCTGCTATGGCCGCTAAGGTGATTCTTCCTTCGTTTATAGTCACCTCTAAGCTAAGCAAACAAACAAAGAGCATTAAAGAGTTAGGTGTAACTTTAGATCCTGTATGTTTGGATCCTGCATTTCCTGCACTGGTATCAGCTCACTGGTCTCCAGATCACAAATTAACTTTAACAGCTTACAATCATGAAACATTGCTCTCTTCATGTCAAATTCAGAAAGAAACTTGTCAGATGACACATAAAAGGCCCGTGCTTGGTCATGTACGAAGTATGAGTGGTATAGGTTTTTTGCATACCTGTCTGATGGGCGTGTTTCTGGGAACAACTACATATATGTTATCTCCCTTGGATTTTGCGAATAATCCACTTTTGCTCTTTCATATCATTTCCAAGTATAAAATCAAAGATACTTATGCTACGTTCCAGACACTGAACTATGTTCAAAATATGCAGCCTACTAAATGGCCAAACTTATCCTGCTTAGAAAATTTGATGATACCTCATGATGGCCGAGTTAATGCCTTTTACATCTCCGAATTGCAGAAATTTTTCATGAAATTTGGACTAAGTCCGTATGCTTTTAGTATTGTATATAGCAGTTGTCTCAATTCTTTTGTTACTACAAGGTCTTACATGGGAGCTACTCCTACGAAATACTGTGTTGATCTTCGTGCTCTTCGCCATGGGTTAGTACAGCCTTGTGATTCTGAAGATAAAACTTATGCACTACCACTCTTGGACTCGGGAATGGTTCCGATATCCACTCAAGTCGCCATTGTAAATCCTGACACTAGGGAACTCTGTCGTTTGGGCGAATATGGTGAAATTTGGGTTCGTTCTAGTTCTAATGCCATTTCATTTTTCCAGTCTAGTGACCCAGTTGATATGATGAGATTCAATGCTTCTTGTGATAACGAATCCATCGGTAATGGCCAATATGTTCGTACTGGAGATTTGGGATTTCTCCAAATTACGTCTCAGTCTATGGGGCCTGGTAATCCGATTGTTGATATGCAGCTCCTTTACGTTTTAGGACCGATAGGAGAAACGTTTGAGGTGAACGGGTTAAGTCATTTTCCTCCAGATATTGAAGATACAATTGAAAGATCACATCCTCGTATTACACGAGGTGGTTCTGTCGTTTTTCAATCGGGAGGAAACGTTGTCATCGTTGTTGAAGTGATAGGTTATGATTATTTATCTGCGATTGTCCCCGTTATCATCAATAGCATCTTGGATGAGCATCAAATTGTGGTAGACACTGTTGCCTTTACTTCACGAGGGAACTTTCCTCGGTCTCGTTTACGTGAAAAGCAACGAGGCAAGATCCTTGCTTCATGGGTTACTAGAAGACTGCGGACAACACAAATATTTTACATTAGGGGTTCTGCTGATAAATCTCAAGACCCGTATGTTCCTTATATTAGTTCAAATGCTAGTGCAACGCCTTCTATCAGTTCGAAAAATACAAGTCTACGAGTTTTTTGATAATACTTCGCTATGTTTCCCGAGAATGCAAAGATAGCAGAGGATTGATTTATTTAACTCTGCGAAAACACTTTGTATGATTACGCTTTACGACTTTTGAGATTTTGGTTACTATATTTTTGCATGTCATGTATATTTATACACATATTTTTTCAACGCCATTATTGTTTTTTACATACGTCCTTTTTCATTCCCTCTTTTTTCTGTCACTTACACCGTATTTTGCATAGTATCTTATGAAAGAAATTAATAGCTGCAATGTTCGTTTTATTTTTAGTTCAGTATACTTCAAAAATAGATTTCGTTACGGTAGCACTCAATAGTCATTCGCATGTCTATTCCATTACTTAGAGCAATTCTTGTAAAAAGATCAGATGGCGATTTTAAATAACGAGAGATTACAAAATTCATTATAACACCGTACTGAGCTAAATTACAGTAAAGGCTTTAATGAGCTTAATTGAGGCACTTCGTTTTGATAAACAATAAAAAGAACTCGGAATTTATCAAACCAGAACCACTTTGCATTGAGGTTAAAAAAGGTGTTAAAGATGGGTAAAAAAGGAAAAAAAGCCGCGTACGCCGACTGGGAAGATGAACTAGGACAGGATATAAGTGGTCAAAATGAATTTTCTGCTCAAAATGGCGAGGAAATCAACGAAACAGACGAATTGAAAGAAGTCGAGGATTTCAACGCTTCCTCAAACAAAAAGTCAAAGAAGAAGAAGGGCAAAAAGAATCAGGAAGAACAAGCACTTGAAGAAGAAGAGCCCGTTGACGAGGAACAAGTTCCTAGCGGTCCTGTTGAATTGACAGCTGTTACTGAATTAGACGATGATGAATTTGCATACGAAAAGCCCAAGAAGGGGAAGAAGAACAAGAAACAGCAGGTTGTTGAAGAAGAAGAAGAAGAAGAACAGGCTCCTGTTGCTGCTCCCTCTGTTCATATAAAGTCTAAAAAGGAGAAGGAACGTGAAAAAAAAGAGCGTGAAAAGTTGAAGAAGAAACAACAGGGTAAAAAACAACCTTCTTCAAAAGAAGTACCACAAACGCCCTCTGAAGAAGAATTTTCCAAACCAGCTGCTGTTTCGGAATCTGATTCAGCAAAGGGCAAACAAGGGAAGCGTAAAGGACCCAATGTTGCTGCTCTTCAAAAGATGCTCGAAGAAAAGAAAGCCCAAGAAGAAGAAGAACGCAGACAAATAGAAGAGGAAGAGCGATTGGCAGAGGAAGAAAAACGTTTGGCCGAAGAGGAAGAACGCCAAAAGGAAGAGGCTAAAGAAAAGAAGAAAGAAAAAGATAGGAAGAAGAAAGAAGAGCTCAAGGCTCAAGGAAAGTACATTTCCAAAAAGCAAAAAGAGCAACAAGCTCAAGCTCAACGTCGTTTACAACAAATGTTGGATTCAGGCGTTCAAGTCTCTGGTCTTTCCGAGAAAACAAAGAAGTCGAAGCCTGTTTACAACAATAAAAAGAAGTCCAATAAGAGTGGAACATCCTCTTTATCTTCGTCTGGCATAATTGAGCCCGCTGCTTCCGTTCCAGAATCTCCTGCTCGTCCTGAAGAGTCTAAACCTGTGGAAGAAACCGAGAAAGAAAAGAAGGAAGAAGATGATGCTGTCTTTGACGACTGGGAAGCCGCTTTGGAACAACCAGAACCAGAGCAAAAGTCAGAGCCTGAGCCTGAACCTACCCATGAAGAGGTTAAAGAACAACCTACCGAGGACAACAAAAAATCGGTTGCTCAACAAGATAGCTCTGAATTCCCTGAAGCTGCTCCAGTTGAATCTGAACCTGTCAACAATCTTCGCTCTCCTATTTGCTGTATTCTTGGACACGTTGATACTGGTAAAACTAAATTATTGGATAACTTGCGTCGCAGTCATGTACAAGAAGGAGAAGCGGGTGGTATTACTCAACAGATTGGTGCTACTTACTTCCCTATTGAATCAATTAAGCAAAAGACTGCCGCCGTTAATAAAAAGGGTAAGTTGGAGTTTAACATCCCTGGTTTATTGATTATTGATACACCTGGTCACGAATCTTTTACCAATCTTCGTTCACGTGGTACTTCTCTTTGTAACATTGCTATTCTTGTTATCGATATTATGCACGGTTTAGAGCCTCAGACTATGGAATCCATCCGTCTTTTGCGAGATAATAAAACACCTTTTGTTGTCGCCTTAAACAAGGTTGACCGTCTTTACGGTTGGCATTCGATTAAAGAAAACGGATTTCAAGACAGTTTGTCTAAGCAAAAGAAGGCTATTCAGCGTGAGTTTAGGGATCGAGTTGACAGTATTATTTTGCAGCTTAACGAACAAGGACTCAATGCTGCCCTATATTTCGAAAATAAGAAGATGGGTAGTTACGTTTCACTCGTTCCAACTTCTGCTCAATCAGGTGAAGGTGTTCCTGATTTAGTCGCCCTTTTGGTTGCTTTGACTCAAACTCGTATGTCCGAACGCATTAAGTATATTTCGACTCTTGAATGTACAGTTTTAGAAGTTAAAGTCATTGAGGGTTTGGGTGCCACGATTGATGTCATTCTGTCAAATGGTGTATTGCGAGAAGGTGACCGAATAGTACTTTGTGGTATGGGAGGCCCTATTATTACAACTGTTCGTGCTCTTTTAACTCCCCAACCTATGAAAGAAATGCGTGTCAAATCGGCATATGTGCATCATAAAGAAATTAGAGCTGCAATGGGTGTAAAGATTTGTGCTAATGACCTTGATAAGGCTGTTGCTGGTTCCCGTTTGCTGGTTGCTGGACCTGAGGATGATGAAGAAGACTTGGCTGATGAGCTTATGGGAGACCTCGAAGACTTATTGGGAAGTATAGATACTTCAGGCGTTGGTGTTTCTGTCCAAGCGTCTACTTTGGGTTCTTTAGAGGCATTACTTGAATTTTTGAGACAGATGAAGATTCCCGTCGCATCAGTCAATATTGGACCGGTTTACAAAAAAGATATTATGAAGTGTGCTACCATGGTAGAAAAGGCTAAAGAGTATGCTTTACTTCTTTGCTTTGATGTTAAAGTAGATCATGATGCTGAACTCTTGGCTGACCAATTGGGCATTAAGGTTTTCTCTGCTAATGTAATTTATCATCTTTTCGATGCTTTCACTGCTCATCAAAACAAAATTATGGATCAGAAGCGTGAGGAAAATTCCGATGTTGCTGTTTTCCCTTGCGTGTTGAATACTATTGCTGCGTTCAACAAGCGGGATCCTATTATTTTGGGTGTTGATGTAGTCGAGGGTGTCTTGCGCAAAGGTACACCTATTGTTTCAGTTAAAGGTGCCCCCGGTGAAGAGCCTCAAGTAATTGAATTGGGACGTGTTGTCAGTCTTGAAATGAACCACAAACCTGTTGAAAGAGTTAAGAAGGGTCAAGCTGGTGGTGGTGTCGCCATGAAGCTGGAAGCTGGCGGTGGTTCACAAATACTGTTTGGCCGTCACGTAACAGAATCTGATACCTTGTATTCACATATTACTCGTGAAAGTATTGATGCTTTGAAGGATCCTGCTTTCCGAAATGAGGTTCACAGAGATGAATGGCAATTGATCATTCAACTCAAAAAGGTTTTTGGTATTATCTGATCTGTTTATGTAGGACTGAAATTTTGGATTAGATATGAATTTATGTTGGATGTTGCGAGAATAGCGTTAGTAATTGTAGGTGATTTAAGAATCCCTCATTAAGGAGTATTATAATGGTATCGCGTACTTCAATAAAAGGTAATTCTTATGGCACACTGCTATGAAGAGTTTTGAGAAAATGCGAAATTTTATAACAGACATTCATGATCTAAATAAGCGGTTTTTTATTAAATACCTCGTATGTAATTAAGAAGTATAAGCTTTGGCAAGCCAGTCCAAAGCGATAGCAGCAGTTACTAAATAACCTGTATTGGAATTTGTCTTAAACCAGCTAAAGCAATCCTTCGGGGAGTTCAGGTCTACTTTATATATCATGGAAAACACACGATAAGCAGTTCCAGCAACGCCAATAGTATAGAACAAGGGCCCTTGATTGTTAAATATACCGGCAGTTGTCAACATACTCAATTGAAAAAGAGCAAGGCCAGTTAAAAGTGGTTTGGTATTATCACCATAACGGAGAGCCATAGAGTAAATATTAGCTTTCACATCATCACGTTTATCTTGGTGCGCATATATAGTATCGTACAAGACAATCCACGATACTGTACTTAGATATAGAGGAGCAACGACCGACCAATTCATTAAGGCTTCACCTACTAAAGCAGGCCAACCCATGACGGCACCATATCCGAATGTTAAGCCAAGGACGACTTGTGGATAATAAGTTACCCGCTTCATAGCAGGGTAGATGCAAACAGGGAGGAGAGACGCAATACCCAGTTTAATTGTATAAGGATTAAGCTGTAGAAGAATTCCAAGGCTTGCAGTCAATTGAACACCTAAAACTGATACAGCTTCACGGACGCTAACCAGCTTGTTAGCTAATGGTCTGGATTTGCTACGTTCTACCTTAGCATCCAGATTTCGATCCCAAAGATCATTAACAACACATCCAGCACTTCTCATTAAGAAGGAACCAGCCCCGAAAAGTGCAAGAATTTTGAATACATCGAACAAGTTGCTATTAACAGAGTAAGCGCCCATTAAAATTGACCATGTACACGGACTATACAGCAAAAATGTTCCAGTCGGATTAAAGGCACGTGACAAGTGAGCATACGCATTTATTCTTTGAGATAATTGTGAAAATAGTGGTTTTTTCACTGTTGGTAATTGCTTGATTTTGTCTTGATTAGATTCACTAAAAGAACTATACGCAGAGGTTTGCCGAACAGTAAAAGAATATAAGGACTTTCTTTTATTTAACAATACATATATCGATTGGCATCTTGAAGGAATCAAAGAAGAATAAATTCTGGGAGTAGTCAGAAACATCGTAGTGCCCTCTCAAAAGACGAGGAAAGAAAAGGTTAGAAAGAATGACAAAATCGATTTAGAAATATTATGTAAAATACATAAAATAATTCTGTGTTTCAATTGTTTCGCACAACCACCTTTATTAAAGCTGTGAGCAAGATTAGCTTGCCAAGTGTTGAACTATTAGGAGTCAAAAGGGTGCGAATCTACAAATTATAATAGCAAAGTAAAAGCAATACTACAAATCAATGGCTTTTTCAAATTTAGGGAAAGAATATACTCAATAGAGTGTTTGTTAATTGGTTATGTAAGTGTCTCTCTTGTTTTCGTTTCTTGTTTTTTTTTTTATGAAAAATGTTTTAGTAGTAATACAACCTAAAAAAGTACAGTAAAATATTAAAACCAAGAATATATATCCTAATGATATCTTTAGTGAGGTTAGAATAAGAAATAAAGATAACTTAGTACTCGTTGATCATCTATTTAGAAGGTAATGTCTTTATTAAGCATTGACTATGAGCGCTTGATGTACCGTGAATACGAAAGGTTCAACTTGTTGTTTTCTAATTACCATTGTTAAGTGATGGTGCAGTTCAAACTCTCCTTTTTTGGAGTAACCACTCAAAACTCTGTTTTTATGGTTGCGTTTGCAAGTAATATTTAATATGACACGGTTTCTCGTTTGGTTCACATCACATGTATTTGTAGGTCTATAAGTTCATAATTGACTCGACCTACGTGTCTGGTGAAAACATTTCATTAAATAATACGAATATGGAAACAATGTCGTCCCGAATTACCACATAAACCTTTGTAAATTTCCTGGTTCAGAAGGCCAAGAGAAAGGACGGTAAATAAATATATACACACTGACAGCATTCACAGCCATATGGAAAATAAACTCTGTCAACATAAAATTTTTTGATTTCCACGGGACTTTCATCCGCCAAAACAAAAACGGGAGGATGAAGTATCGAAATTCTACTAAGGGAGCCGGTACTAATGTAAGCAAAGTAGCCAATGTCATGACGGTAAAATCCAAGACAGATATATGAGGAGAAACATCTTTAATAAATAAACTGTAACATAAGGCATATACTGGTGCTCCAAGGTATTTCAACCACCAGTATCTACGGAATCGATTAAATACATAAAACACATAATGGCGATTATCGGCAAGTATAAACGGGTGCATAATTCTACATTTGTTAGTATTCCTCTAGTTAAAAAACTTACGTGTTATATTTTATGATGAGGAACAGATAAGGGAGAAGCACAAGGGTCGTACGCGTAAGTTTATGAAAAAGAATATTTGTCTTCCAGAATTCCCTTCTTAAGAGAGAAGATAGGCAAGACGGAAAAGAAAAAATAAAGAAAAAGACGAAGAAGTAATTTATCTGGGAAAGATGAATAACCGGTGTATGATTTGATTTGTCGCCTAAAACAATACCTCCATTAAACATTAAAAAACCCAAAGAAAAGGCAATGACAAAAGAAAAAGGAATAACTTTTTTCCAAATTCTTCTTAAATTTTTTAGAATGCTTCCAACCAAAGAAGTGGCCGTCAAAAGCAAATCAACAAAGGTTGCTTCAGACAATTTAGGATTATAAAAAGACAAATCATTCGAAACCAAAGTATATATGATATATCCTACCCAAACAATGTTTGTTTGTCTAAAGAACAAACTGAAAAAGCAAAAGACAGAACTTAATATAGCGGCATTTCTTAGTGCCAGGTCATAAGCTAATAAAGTTATTACGGTACTAGCTGTATCGGTGTAATAAAGTAAAGAACTGAACCACAAAGGAGGTAAAGAGGAAAGGACTAATGGGAATCCACGAGCTTTACTGTTCAATTGTTTGCTGATATCAAACAAAATTACCGGCATACCAATAACGCCAAGAGCGAAATTTAGAAAACGAAGATAAAATAAACTACATCCTAATATAGGCTTTAGAATGTACGACAGTAAGTATAAACCTGGAGGAGTAGTAATGGCTGGATCCCATCTCCAATCTTGATTGCAATATCTTTGGGCTTGAGATACATGAAAAATCTCATCCATATAAGGAATACAGACAAAACGATTAACCAAATAAAAGGACATAAGGGCCGTTAGGATCCACAATCTCACAAGGTTTATATCTGTTTCAACCCCATATATAGCTCTTACCAGACGTCCCTTTTTTATGGTCATATTTAAGATTATACTAGAGAATAATATACAAAAAAGAATTAAATTAGTAAAGAAATCATGTATTTTGACTGATAACGAAAAGAACGTCTGTTACGAAAATTCCAAGTCATTTGTTTGCAGTTAGACGGATTACAATAACAAATTTGAGGAAGTAGGCATAGAGACAGCGTTCGAAAAGGGGTTTATCCTTCCTTTTATTGAATAGGATCATTGTTAAAGTCCGTTTTTGAAAGATACTTAAGGGTGATTTTTGCATTTTGATATTATTGTGCGCATTAAATGTATGTTAAATTGAGCTCGTGTTCACGCGTGAATGATCAGTTTAGAAGATTTAAGTAAGTGAAGTTCTAATCCATTGAATATTCTATTGGTTTCTGCATTTAGTTATTCGTATATGAGAGCAAAATGCTATACTTTGAAGACGCCAGGTACACTAATATTCTTCCCGTACAAATTCACTTGCATTCATTCTCTTGTATCTTTGATCATTCATAATTCGCTTGATTCAAGTAAAAAGGTATTGGATCTTTCGGTTTACCAAGAATTTCAGTATGTTCCTATTATTCTCGTCGTAATTTGTGATTCAAATGAGAGAAGAGAGAAAAAAGAAATAAAATGTTTATAAAAAAATCCATACTTGATGCAGCTTACCAAGTTGATTCTTCTACCGGGTAGGAAAATTATGGATGATACATTTACAAGATATAAGAAACCAAGTCATATGAAAGGCATTAAATGCCTTTCAACAACCCACATAGAATTGAGTTTTCTAGTATTTGTCGAGTTTATCATCTAGATTAGTATGGCATTTCACAATGAATAGTTATTGAGACACGAGTAGTGCTTGATAAAAAAGTTCTCTTCAGAAGCTTCGATTAAACAAAAACGAACAATTAGTTTTATAGAAGATATATCCCATGGTTTACAGAAACCTTAAGATATGACATCTGGCACTATGTTTACGCGTTATCAAGCTGAAGAAACTAATTGCTAGTAAATATTCTGCTCAATTTATAGCACTTTCACAACTTAAGATTTAGAATCAGTTAATGCAACTCAATATCCTTGGTTGCTTATCCATCAAAGATGTCAGCTAACGTCAACGAAAACAGTATTGTATTCAATACAAAAGAAGAAGAAATAGTATAGAGTTTACGAAGAACTCCATAAATAAAAATAATTGTGCGTGCTTGACTTTCACCTGGTTCTTAAACCTACCTACCACAAAAAACTCAATGGATACCTTTTACCTAATTTATTTTCTAAGTCACTTTATTGCTGCGATCTTTGTCGACCTTCCAATCTCTGAATGGGTGCAAGACAAATATCCTTCGCTTTCAGCTGTTAGACGCTTTTATTTGGACAAGTACGATGATCCAATTTTGAAAAGCCATGCCCCATGGCAAAATGGCTTATTTGTTTCTGAAGCATTCATTCAGCTGCCATATTTTTTATGGGTCTCTTATAGCATTTGGAAAGACACAGAAAGTCCTTCATTATGGCTCTCAATGTTGATCTACGGAATTCATGCCGCCACGACAACATGGATCTGTATTTTTGAACTATATGCTCAACAAAAATGGATCTTAATTTCTTTTTACTTTCCTTATTTGGTGATTCCTTTGTTAATGGCGGTTCATATGTGCAAGCGACTTATAAGAGCGTGCACCCTTACGGCATACCAGTCCTCTACCACCTCTTTAACTACTCAAAAAAAGAATTTGTAAGAACATTTCTCGTAGAAAATGAATCAATTATCTTCTGAAGAAATACGTCGAACTATTTTATCCACACCAATCCTTTTAAATCGCGTACAAAATGAATTCCCACAACTAGCAGAAGTTTTAGAAGATCCTGACCGATTTGCATCTACTTGGCAAACATTAAATCTTTCGCAACTTCTATCAGCACCGCAGTCATCCGGTTCTGTTCCTTTTTCTGCGCCTACCGTTCCTGTATGATTACAGAAACAGATTTTTTTGCATCTTATACTAACAATATCAATTAGGATGACCAATTATTTGATGTAGAAGTTCAAAGAAAAATTGAAGAGCAAATTCGTCAATCTAACATAGCGGAAAATATGCAAAGTGCCATCGAAAATCACCCAGAGGTTTTTGGACAAGTGTACATGCTTTTCGTCAATGTCGAAATTAATGGACATAAAGTAAAGGCATTTGTAGACTCAGGAGCTCAAGCTACAATTTTGTCTGCCGACTGTGCTTCACGCTGTGGTTTGACTCGATTATTGGATACCAGATTTTCAGGTGTCGCAAAGGGCGTGGGTATGGCAAAAATTTTAGGCTCTGTACATAGTGCTCCTTTGAAAATCGGGAACCTATATCTTCCTTGTCGGTTTACCGTTATTGAGGGTCGTGACGTTGATATGCTCCTTGGTTTAGACATGCTACGCAGATATCAAGCATGCATCGATTTAGAAAACAATGTTCTTCGTATCCATGGACAAGAGGTTCCATTCTTAGGGGAATCTGAAATTCCGAAAATGCACGCTACTTCTCAAACATCCGGAGCCGATGGTATTCCTTCAGGCGTTTCCGCGTCTAATACATCTGGTGGAATGCGTTTGGGTACGAATGATGATAGCAAGTCATCTTCAAGTATTCCTGCGACTTCAAGTACCCCTAGCCTTAATGTAACGGGTGATCCTACTGTTGAATCGAAGATTGGACAGCTTATCAGTATGGGCTTTGATCCTTTAGAAGCGGCACAAGCATTAGATGCGGCCAATGGAGACGTGGATGTTGCTGCATCTTTTCTTCTATAATGGCTTAATTGATGACTGATAGAACATTTAGACGCATGCTCTTCTAGGGATTACCTTGTTATTTATTTTTTTCAATTTTAGAAAAATATATATATTATGATTTGTAAATGAATTTCTCTTTTACTAATTTCTAGATTATCCTATTTATCTTTCGTATTGCGTATTCTACCCAGCAATAAATTTGCTTTTTCAGAGGTTAATAAATTAGAAATAATATTTTCTGTAAATATTAAGAACCAAAAATTGAATAAAATATCATGTTGATATGCCCAATTTGGATGAACCTTTCTAGCTGCTCATCCTCCACTCTTAGCCATATCAAGTTTGGGCGAACAAAAATTTGCACTAAACAGTATGTTTCAGGTAAATTGGGATTTGGGAAGTGCTCCGCCGAAAAGGCAGGAACCTAAAGAAAATAAGAAAAGAAAAAGTCAATCCGAAAAGGCAAAATCTGAAACACCCAAAAACAAAGAGTCGAAGGCTCAACAATCATCAATTAAGAAGCAAAAACAGGAAGGGAATGGAAAAGAAAAGCCAGTAACTGAAAATAAGCAATCATCTGCTCAACAGGGCGATAAAAAGTTAGCAAATGAAAATTCTTTGACATCGCTTCAACAGAAAATGAAAGGGAAATTAGATGGTGCTAAATTTCGATGGATCAATGAACAACTATACACTACGCAAAGTGAAGACGCTGTGAAGCTTTTCCGGGATAGCCCTGACATGTTTGACGTTTACCATGCCGGATTTCGACATCAGATTGAAAACTGGCCTGAGAACCCTGTCGACGTCTTTATTCGCTTTTTAAAGGAGAGGTACGATAAAAAGAAAAGATCCGTTAGCGTGGTAGATCTTGGATGCGGTGAAGCTAAGATTGCTTCAACATTTGAAGCATCCAAGCACATCATGGTACGAAGTTTTGATCTTGTTTCCGCAAACAGGTTTATTGAAGCTGCGGATATCTCAAACCTTCCCTTGGAAGATGGCACGGTTGATGTCGCTATCTTCTGTCTAAGTCTGATGGGAACGAATTGGCAATCATTTTTGCGAGAAGCATACCGCGTTCTAAAGCCCCAAACGGGACAATTATGGGTTGCGGAAATTAAAAGTCGCTTCTCTGACAAGAGCGGTAAAGTCTTTGCTGAAGAACTCCCCAAAATGGGTTTTGAGAATACATCACTTGCTTTGGGTAATAAAATGTTTACACTTTTCGAGTTCGTCAAAAAACCCCGGTCTCAAGAGCCTCAAAGTCTTCCTCCTATTCTAAGTGCTTGTATCTATAAGCGTCGGTGATCTTTCCTTTTTTTTCTTGTAATCTGAATATTGTTGTTAGAGTTGTACGGTACATGGGTTTTTGTGGGATTGACAGGTGGAAGTATCTTTTTTTTTCAAAGGTTTATGTTTTAGAATACTTTATTGTTTAATAATAAAAATGAAGGTTTTCGCCTGTCAGTGCTTCGTTTGTAACATTATTATTTTTCTTTTTTTTTCTCATTGTTTATTTACGTTTCATTGCTTATAGTGAGCTTGACAGCGGTTTCTCCGAACACGTAATCATTCTGGTAACTAAGCTTACTTTAATTACTTAAGATAGTGCTGCGCAATTTTGTAAATAAATCCAACGTAAGGTTATCCACATAACCATCTCTCATTGTATCGATTTATAGGAGATTGGAATTCCAAAACTCAACCAAAGCCAACTATTACACTGGGTAAGGTTCGTTAGAATTGGGTGGTAAAAATGAAAATTAGTGACAAACTCCAACATTCGGATTGGAAAGACAAAATTACATGGAGCTATGAGTTTTTTCCGCCGAAAACAAGCACAGGTATTCAAAATCTCTACAATCGTATAGATCGCATGAAAGAATGGGGATATCCTATGTTTGTAGATGTGACCTGGGGAGCTGGCGGGTCTACTTCTGATTTAACTCCAGTGATTGTAAATGTTGCTCAAAAAGATTTTCAGCTTGACACATGCATGCATCTCACCTGTACAAATATGTCAGGTGAAATGATAAGGACCGCCTTGAAAAAGGCTTACGATACGGGCTGTCGTAATGTTTTGGCACTGAGAGGTGATCCACCCAAAAATGAAACCGAATGGACCCAAGCGGAGGGTGGCTTTCGCTACGCGGCGGATTTAGTTCGATACATAAAAAAAACCTATGGAGATGAAATATGCATTGGTGTTGCTGGTTATCCTGAAGGATACTCACCAGGCGACGACATTGATAGGAGTATAAGTCACCTTAAAGAAAAAGTGGATGCTGGAGCATCCTTTATCGTAACGCAAATGTTTTATGATGCCGATAATTTTATTGAATGGGTTAAGAAATGCCGGGAACGGGGTATATCGGTACCCATTTTTCCAGGAATCATGCCTATTCAAGCTTGGGATTCGTTTATTCGAAGAGCGAAATGGAGCGGAGTAAAGATTCCCCAGCATTTTATGGACGCATTATTACCCGTAAAAGACAACGATGATGATATTCGCGAGCGTGGTGCAGAACTAATGGTACAATTCTGCCGAAAATTAATAGATAATGGTATAACCCGTCTTCATTTCTATACTATGAACTTAGAAAAGGCCGTTAAAATGATCATTGAGCGACTCGGCTTGCTCGATAAAGAACTTCAGGAAGTAACCAAAAAACCTGAAAACGAACTGACTACGAACCGTACGGATATTTTCCCCAACGGTACCAAACGTGAGAATGAAGATGTGCGTCCTATATTCTGGAGAACTCGTTTGGAAAGCTATATATCAAGAACAGAACAATGGGATGAATTTCCTCATGGCCGATGGGGTGATTCCCGTAGCCCTGCGTTTGGTGAATTTGATCCTTCCCGTCATGGCCTACGTCAGTCGGCTCCTGAAATTTTGGCTCTTTGGGGCAGTCCAAAATCTTACAGAGAGCTCGGTGAACTTTTCGCAAGCTACTGCACGAAAGTAAAGACTAGCTTACCTTGGAGCGATATGCCTATATCAGAAGAGGCAAAAGTGATACAGGACCAGCTGGAATATATGAATACCAAAGCTTTTCTCACAATTAATTCCCAGCCTGCTCTGAATGGCGTTAAAAGCTCTGATCCAGTCCATGGTTGGGGTCCAACTAATGGATATGTATACCAAAAACCTTACGTTGAGTTTTTCGTACACCCTTCCTTGATTGATGAAATAAAATCATCTCTTCACCAGATGGAAGATATGTCTTACTTCTTCATTTCTGTTTCTGGGAAATTGGATACCAATGCCGCATATGAAGTTCCCAATGCAGTTACATGGGGAGTATTTCCCAATCGGGAGGTAATTCAACCAACTATCGTTGAATCTACTTCTTTCTTGGCTTGGAAAGACGAAGCGTATTCTCTTGGTATGGCTTGGGCTTCGGCCCACGATCCCAAATCTGAAACACACAAGTTATTGGTATCCATGATGTCCAGCTGGGTGCTTTGTGTTATTGTTGACAATAATTATGAACGTGGCCAATCTTTGTTTGACATTTTTCCAAAATTGAGAAGCTTGGAAGATATTCATCCTGAGCTCTACAACGGAGTGGCTATATGATTTAAAAAGGTGTTTGCTAATTTTCTCTTTTATTCCTCACCTGTTTGTGTTTTGTTTATCCGGGCTTTGTGCTCAAAATCAATGTAAGGTAATAACCCCACACTCTCTTTCAACAGTTTTTGTTTATTTGGGATGGTTTTGGTTTCAAAATTAAATTGATCGTTTATGAATTCCTTCTCTATATTTGCATTGGCTTCAACAGTCATCCGATAGTTTTTATCCTCATTTATCCTTTATTATCTCTTAATACTAATGATATATATACGAAGATATGCTTGCTATTATATTAATAATAAAGATAATTTTCTTTCTTCATTGTAGAAAAAAGAAGAGCATAAGTATTGACCGAAAAAATACGAAGCAGAACAGTGGAGTAGTTTGGAATTCGCTGTTTTGTATATGTTCTTTCAATGTTTCGTTTTTGAGTAAGATGGAAGGAAATTAATTTAATTTTTAAGTACTGTTCTTTATATGTAATAGTTTCGTTAACTAGTACAAACCACAGTGATATTGGAGCCAGTGGTGGAATTAGAATACAAAAGTGAGAATAACTTTAGCAGTTATTTATGTGAAATTTCAACAGCAAATTTGTTTTATTTTTTAATAGAAACTAAAGAAGTTTAGATTATCTTCTTTTTTTTCATTCTGGTAGTAAGAAACTATTTGAGTAATTTTAGGTGTTGGTCTGAACTCAACACCATTCCTACTGGGAGACATATACAATTGGAAATTCATTTTGGGGTCATAATAAATAATACAAAATGTCTTTCCGTGAGAAACAACATACGATAGAAGAAGAGAAAAATGGCGGTTTCGGAGATCCATATTCAGCGGATGAGTACCAATATCTACAAGCATCACTGACCAGGAAACTGGGCCCAGAGTATGTTTCCCGGAGGTCTGGTCCAGGTGGATTTTCAGTGAGCTATATTGAATCTTGGAAAGCAATCGAACTTGCTAATGAAATTTTTGGATTTAATGGATGGTCATCCTCTATAAGAAGTGTGAATATTGACTTTCTGGACGAAAACAAAGAAACCAATCGAGTGAGTTTAGGACTAAGCGTTGTGGTTCGAGTGACTATTAAAGATGGAGCATATCATGAGGTATCCTACCGTTTATTTAGTATTTATAACAAACAAGAGACTAATGAATATAGGATATTGGTTACGGATCAATTGATAACTGTAGAGGAAAAGCATCAGCGTTTGAAAAGGTTTGCAAAAAATTCAGAATCAGGTTATGAGAAATCATTTATTAATGTTTTATTAAGTGCAAAAAAGAGGGAACCACGGATGCCTTAAAACGTGCTCTCAGAAACTTCGGAAACAGTCTTGGAAATTGCATGTATGACAAGTATTATCTACGAGAAATTGGAAAAATGAAACCGCCAGCAGTATGTATAGTTAAATATCGAGAAGAAAATACAGTACAACGACTAACAGATTTTCTTCTAGTATCAACTTGATAGTGGTGATTTATTTCGCAAGTCAGAATCTGGATCGAGAGGAGAATTTATGAAAATGAGTAATGCCTCGGCAAAAGCCAACAATAGGCCGGTCGTCAAAAATGAAAAATCCGTCCATCCATCTGCTGTCAATTCAAGGCCGGAGAACAGAGATCCAGAAATGTATTCTGACGAGGAATTGGATAATATCTTTGTAGAAGATGATATGATTGCCCATTTGGCAGTTACTGATACGGGTTCTCCCGCTAATAAGTCATTTGAAGACTCCGATGCGAAACCCAAATCAGGTTCGAAGTCTATCCAACGTAATAATACATATCCTATGATTGGACCTCCACAAACGATGAACGAAAAGGTGAATTCTAATGGACCAGGTTTGCCTCCAAAGGTCGATCAACTAAGTCTCAATGGGCCTTCTCCTTCTTCAGCAAAATTCATTAGTGCTCGTGCTGCTGCTGCTGCCGAGGGAGCTGTTTCCGCTCCTAATTCTGCAAATTTTAATCCTCGGTTGGATAGTCCATCAATACGAAAATCGTCTGTGGTGGACCATTCAAAATCAGTTCCAGTTCATAGATCAGTAGTGAAGCCTGCTGAAAGAGCCCAGACTCGACCTAACGGAAAAGTTGGAGCGCCGCCTAATGTCTCTCTTGAGCAGCGGAGATCTTCAGGTACAAAAAGGTCTCTTCAAGACACTACTTCTTCTCGTCAAAATTCAATGGAAACAAGTCAAGTAAATGTTACGTCAGGTTCTGAAACCAATCCGAAAGTCTTGCAAGATGACCCTGGAATCGATAAAAAACATAAAACAAGTTGATTTCATTTCCTAAACATTCTTTTTTTTTTATTTTACGATGTATCAGTCCGGGTACTTTAATTATGTAGATTAGTCTTTTAAGATAATATTTAATCCAAACCACCTTTTTGTGATGACCTTAAATAATAATCAGTTAAGTATTTCTGTTTTAAGTATTTAATTCAATTAAAGTACAAATTTGTATTGTTTATTTACATTTATGTAAACAAAATCCGTCCATCATTTTTATGTAACTTAAAGCAGCCTACGTTATCTTGATAAATATGCATCCTCTATATGGTAATATCTGATACCATATATAAGAATACAAAAAAGGCCAACAAATAGCGGTTTTTTGGAGGCAAAGTGTCTGTTTCCCACGGATGTAGTGAAGTTGCCAAAAGCCAAACACTGTGTCAATTCAAACGTCGGCGAGAATCCAAGGATTGCATATAAAGAGAAGAGTACAAAAATAGCATTAACAATCTTTAAAAGAAGGTCGAAACCTGTGGTAGGAAGAATTAATTCAATCTACGGAGATGGCTCAAATGCAATTGTCCGTGCCAGACGGAACGGAAGGAGTTAAGAAACGTGTCCATGGCCGCCGACATTCTTCATACGAAGTTGAAGAAAAGAAGGGAGACATTCCTGAAGATGTTGTTGTTTACAAGTTTGATATGTTTCTCAGCCGTTTGGGGGATCGGATGAAGCGAATTGAAGAGGTAGGACTTCCAACAATAGAGGAACCGAATACCACGTATGAGATATTGGTAAGATTACGAAATTCCTTCATTGGAAGTACCATTTTGGGGAAAAACCAGGTTATGTATTTCCTTCGGATGATTGAGGAAAAGTACCATGACGTGCTGGCTGCCTGTGATTCATTTCCTTCAAAAGCACTGAAGGCTTTAAATGTTTTGGAAAGTTTACTATCCGATTTGGAAGATATAGCTAATGTTGAGAGTCGAACAACGGTTGGTGAAATTTTTGAAGATACCAAAGAAAAACTTCAAAGTGCCATTCGTGCAGGTGAGAGTCGACTTCTTAAAGTAGAAGAGGTTCCTTTAGAATGGAAAAATAACCCTTTCATCGTTCGTGGATATCGGTTCTATCCCAGTAAACGCCGATGTATTCGCTCAATGCTTGCCCTCCATAATGAAACGTTTAATATTTGGACCCATCTAATTGCATTCCTTGGATTCCTCATGGTCACGTCATATTTTTATCCATTGTCTACTTCTTGGATTTCATCTTCTGTATCAAATCGTATTGTTCGTGTTTTCTTTTTAGTATGTGCGATGAAATGCTTAGCTTGCTCGGTTACCTGGCACACGTTTTCCAGTTTGTCCAAGTATGAGCACATGCGACGTGCTGCTTGCATGGACTATGTCGGTATTTCAGCTCTCATTGCTGCTTCTATTATTGCAGTTGAATTCCATGCTTTCAAATGTCACAGCATGTTCCGTGTACTTTACATAGCCGTCACTGGGTCGCTTGGGTGTATAGGAATATATATGCCTTGGAAAGAATGGTTCAATGATTATAATTATCGTTCCTTTAAAATCTTTTTCTTTGTTGGTTTAGCGTGTAGTGGGTTCTTGCCATTACTTACGATGTGCTATATCCAAGGCACTTCCAGCACGTTAATTTATCTGAAACCCGTATTTATGTCAATTTTTAGCTATATTATTGGAGTTATTTTTTATGCTTTACATATACCTGAAAAGTTAAATCCTGGCATATTTGACATTGTGGGAAATAGTCATCAATTGTGGCATATTGCTATTATCATTGGTATAGGTTTTCATTATTACGGTATAAAGACATTTGAAACAACTCACAGAGGGTTCGCCTGTGATTGTGTATAATATTTATTGCCGATAACTCGAATGATGATGACTATACCAAGCGAACCCCCAATCATGCATATATCGTTTTAGGAAAGGACATAACATGAACCCGTATTCTCTACAATTTTTCGCAATTTTTAATTTTTTGTTCCTTTTTGTGTTCTTTTGGTTTCTTTTTTAATACTTTTATAACTTTCGTTTTGTACATAATGATATTATTGAAAGATTGAATTGATTGGGACAATTCATATTGATCCCTCTATTCAAAACACTTTGATGATGGATGGAATGGCTTTTTGTTTGTTTTATCAAAAAAGCAGGGAATTAGAAATAATAAAAATCTTTTAATACTTGAATGTACTATCCTGTCGTTTACAAGAGGTACCTAACGCTTGTATATTCACATATCAAACTTTATTTATTTAAATAAAATTGTTTTTGTTATGCTGATTAAAACTAATCATTGAAAAGAAAATGAATTGAAACTTGACACTACAAGTCTAAGGAAATCCCGAATTGTTGGACCCGCGAAAAAGCAGTCACAATGTGTATAGGACACAACGCAACAACTCAACTCGATTCTGTGCACAGCAAGTTACCCAGCAAGTCGATAAAATGGTATGCGAATTTTATCCTTTTGGTTTTCATGAGAAACTAACATCGTGTTATAGCCTCGCCAGGTCACTGATATTAAGCTCTTTTTACAGCTTGCTCACAGAGGTGATGCGACTTCTGCCCGTGTGAAGAAGAACCAAAACAAGGACGTTAAGTTCAAGCTTCGCTGCTCCAAGTACCTCTACACTTTGGTTGTCGCTGATGCCAAGAAGGCCGAGAAACTTCGTCAATCTCTTCCTCCTGGTATGTTAAAAGAAATGCGAATGGACACATACAAAAATTTTTGTGTTTGTACATTCAACTAAGTATCATCTTCTTTGCAAGTAACTAACAGTTGTATTAGCCCTTACCGTTGCCGAAGTTGGCAAGAAGGCTTAGAAAGAATCAATGAATTATCGGTTTTAAGAACAGGATCAAATGTAAAAAAGTAGAAAAGGAGCAAGATAGTAAGGACGACGTTGTGAACAGTTTCGTTTTGTATAAAAAGTAAATTCACGTAGAATATTGGTTGAAAATTATTATTCATGAGTAAACTATCCTAATTTACGAAAAGTCAGGACTCGTAGCCAGATACTCATGCTTCTAGGAAATAGGATATTTCTAAAGACGCTAAAAGATAGTGAACGATGATTATCCAAAATGAAATCACATAGTATCAAACAATAAAAAAAAAACAGAAATGAAAAAGAATTGCGCGGCCAGGTTTCGATCCTGGGACCTACGGGTTATGAGCCCGTCGGAGTTCCACTCTCCTACCGCGCACACATTTATACCGTCAGCAGCAGGATTTGAACCTGCGCGGGCAGAGCCCATTAGATGCCTCGAATGGGGAATTCGAGTCTAACTCCTTAACCACTCGGACATACTGACTATTGTTGAGAGTTGATTAAACAAGAATTATTTATGCTCCAATTCTTTATTTCCATAAAACCATAATATTTTAACAAAGAACAGCCAATATTATGTGAATCTATTTTATATATATTGAAAGAAAAAAGTATTGATCAATTTGTGTCAAGACGAATTTCGTCGTGATATATTCATTGCTTTTTGCTGCTTATGGGTATCTTACAATACAGTAGTACTTTATCAACGGTTTGTACATATTTCCCTTCTATTCTATATGATTAGATTCATCATAAACAAATATGTATATATGGATGAAAAAGTAAAAGCTAAACATTTATTTTTCTTGGTAAGTATTTGAATTATTTACTAACGCTTTCTTGTTCAAATGCACTAATAAACAATGAGGATGTAAATTTGGCGCTTTTTTAGTTTTCTACTGAGAAATCGAAATTCTTTTACTTTTATTTTTTTTGCACTTGGGATATGATTCTATTATTAAACATTTAATTTTAAAGTCAGCTTGTCCTGCTAAAACTCATATTTGTAACCTTTTATTGCCAGTTGAAATGTAGAGAACGATTTTTCATGTAACTTAATGGAGTTAGATATGAGATTAATGTTACTACATGTTTTTTAACTAGAAAGGCAAATTTGCTTCTTCATGAAAACCAAAGAAGAGTAGCTTGCGACAAAAATCATTCTCCACGCTCGTAAAAGAATCTTGTAAAACTTAACTAATTTAAAATTATTAGTAATTATATTTAAATTTTCTTTTCTCATGTTTAACAGAGAAGAACAATCGCCATTGTATTTGTTTTACAATGATTGCCATTTTTTTTTGTAATCCACACTACCCACCAAATTCAAGCTTTTAAAGCGTCGACATCGAAATTCACACTCAGCAAATAAATAATTCCAAAGTTAAATTGGTTAAATAAATTGATTAAGAATGTCGTCTCTTTGTAAAACTCGACTCCAAGAGGAGCGCAAACAATGGAGGAGAGACCACCCATTTGTAAGTGATACCACATTAATAACCTATAAAATTTCTTTCACCTGAGTTTGAGTATTAATACTTTTCTTCAGGGTTTTTTTGCAAAGCCTAGTAAATCCTCCGATGGCGGTCTTGACTTAATGAACTGGACAGTTGGAATTCCTGGTAAACCTAAAACTTCATGGGAGGGCGGTCTTTATAAATTAACTATGACTTTTCCTGAAGGTATGTCTTGATATTTCTGATACATGCAGTGCTTGCCTATCTTGCGAATCATCATTCAATTCGCCATGCACTGAAGCATTCATTATCAACAGAAAAGTTGGATACCATATTTCGACGCATGGTTTTTGCTAACTACATGTCTTTAGAATATCCAACGCGTCCCCCCAAATGTAAGCTCTAGCCATTATTTACAAAGACTGTCTTTCCAGCATTCTAACATCGTTTAGGCCGATTTACTCCACCTTTATTCCACCCTAATGTTTATCCTTCTGGCACTGTTTGCCTTTCTATCTTAAATGAAGAAGAAGGCTGGAAGCCTGCTATTACCATTAAACAGGTATGATTATTTAAACCACTATGGCTCTGAAATCTCATCGCTAATATCTATTTCAGATCTTACTAGGAATTCAGGATTTATTAAATGATCCTAATATAGCTTCTCCTGCCCAGACGGAGGCTTACACAATGTTCAAGTAAGTTTTCTGATGAATCATTTTTGTTTTAGCTAGTGCTAATCTCAATCAAACTAGAAAAGACAAAATAGAATACGAAAGGCGCGTCCGCGCACAAGCTAAAGAAAATGCACCATAAAAATAGAGCTACATTTCTTTTCTGTATCCCTAATTTATAAATTATTGTCGCTGTTGACCAGATATTTTCTTAAGAATATTGTTTAATCGCTCCCACTTGTAAATCGATTAGACGAATCATTACATTAAACACTAAACAAAGAAACATCGACACTAAATTCAAAAAAAAAACGAATGTATTTTTCAAGATAACGTAGAAAACACTTTTCACTACGATAGTCGTCCATTGCCCAAGCACCAAACTAATCCCACCTTTTCAGTTATTGCGGCGGATTTGCCCCACGACTTTGAGCATATATTTGTTGTTGGTAATACTGAACATAGGCATTGTAGCCCCCGAAAGCTGCATATGGATCTGCTCCAGGCGCGGACATAGCTGGAATACCAACACCCGGGGCATCAATCCCTGGTGGTCCTGACATTCCAGGTGCCCCGTACACATACGGCATACTTGGCGAGATCATGGGAACTGCAGGAGACATACCTGGAGGGTAGCCTGCTGCTGTAACTGAAGTGCCAGGTGGAACAACAGACGTAGATGACAAAGGGGCGTTAAAGTTAGCAGCAGGTGATACATTGGTCATTGGTGGAGTCCCATGATTGCTGGGTGTTTCTGCTTTGGATGAGCGGTTGGAGTAATGACTACGATTGGACTGCTTATAAGCTTGTGATCCTTGACCGCCTTCTCTGTATTGATTTTTCCAAGCCTGGTATTGTTGATGTACATTCGCAATCAAATCCTCGCATAATGGTTTTGCTTTTTGAATATTGTTCATATCGTGGCTCATTATACACAGATGTAAAGGTTCGTCAGATTCTCGGTTAGTAGAAGGTTCAATAAAAGCAGATCCTTGTCCTTTTATTTGTACTCGAGTACGAGTTTCTTGCTGGATATGTTTTACATAAGCACCTTGAGGACCGACCACTGCCTGACGAAGATGGAAACCTTTGATAGGAGTCAGGTTAATATAAACTTTTTCTTCATTCCATCGTTTACGTATTCCTTGATGTTCGTTTGGACTTGAATTTTCCTGAGGAGATGCACCTTGAGATGGGTTACGATCCATTTCATCTCGTCTTCGAAACCTTCTCTCATCTACGAGTGGTCCAATATCTTTAAGTATCCAAGACTCTATTTCGGCTAGGGCCTTTGACAAATCTTCTGCAGAGCTTGCTACCACATGAAGGTATAGAGGAGGGTCTCGGTCAGAAGCTAATGCTTTGTTTGGATAATAGCGGCCTTTTGAATACAATTGAACTCCACTTTTATGTTCAATTTCAGACAACGTGGATGATTTTACGAGTATATAACGATTTTTAACATTATTAATCTCAACGTTAATCGTAAAAACTCCTTCGCCTTCAATAACTTTCCCGGTTATATCTGCTATAGAAGGAGGTACCACATCATTTAACCCAGACTGAGAATTAGGAGGAAGAGGTGGAGCAGGTGCATTGGGAAGTGGAACAGAGCTCTCCGAGTTTTGTACTTGTTTAGCACTATTGTCTTCATCGAAGGAACGACCAGATTGCAATGACTCTGCTACACGTTTAGCAGCTGCGGCAGCTGCTTCCACTGGATCCAAAGATGGCTTGTAGGTGTATCTTTCACTTTCTTTATTATGAAAAGAGCGGTCTCTATAAGCAGGTGGGCTTAAAGATCTGTCGTTTGTTCGATATGTCCGAGATTCTCTGGGTCGTTCATTAGTAGCCGAATCACGGGAGAAGCGAGATCTTCTCTCAGGAACAGGTTCTTCCTGATAGCTACGATGCCTTGAACTTGACATAAGGGAATCTGTAGGATCGAAAAAACTGCTTGTTCAGTAGGAATGCACTACTAGTTAGTACTTCTTGTGCACAGTTGGGTAACGAAAAGTAACAAAATAATTAACGGAGATGAGATATGTTTTAAAAATCATTTTTCTATTGAGACATATGAACAAAAGAAGAGACAATAGTAAAATTCAAATAACTTCTTACCGACAGCATTCCTCTGCCTGAATAGACAATTGATTGCATGCATACCTATACCTCCTACCTAATGATATCAAAACTAAACAGTAAACAGTAAACAAAAAATAAGAAAATTTTAGTGCTATTTAATAAAGCATCTTCCAAACTTTCAAACGGTGTAGGAACTTATTTACAACGTCGATAACCTCTTTAGGATAGACGGTAGAGGGATCGACCTGAGCGTCCAAAACAGTAGTCTCGTGCTTACGTGCTTCGTCCCTTGTCATAGCTACAAGATTTGTATGATCGAAAGGTAAGTGAGGATTCCATCGCACCACGCTTACTTTTTGAGTTTCATGGGGAAGAAGGGCGCTTCGACCGCAGTATACTTCTTCAATAATATAAGACATTTCGGAAGCGTTAAAAGTTTTATCTAAGCGTACATTTGCATTTCTTGCTTCAGCATGCAGACGCTTTACGGCTTCTTCATAAAGACGAGGACGAACTTGAGTGGAAATAGGGTCCATAGGATATTTTGCAATTCGAGTTAATACATGAGTAGCAAGAGTAAGACCAAAAATACCAGGCATGGGTCCGATTACTGGAAGGATACGAGTGCGAAATTCTGGCAAAGCACTTAATTGATCGACATCTCCCTTCTCAAACTCTTCTTCAGCTAAGGGCAACAGGGTAGCTTTACGAGGATCTGGTTTTTCAGAAGAAAACGCAACAGGGATCCCTTCCATAACACCTTTCAGTCTTAACCTTCTGCGAGTAGCACGAGACAAGGGGTCTTCAGAAGTAGCGGAAATATCAGCAATATTCATACGAGTGGGATCGGATTTACAAGACGAACCGGTAGAAGCAATGACTTGAATCTGGTTATAGTAGCAATAAGCCAATAAATCAACTTTCGTTTGAATGTTGTCAATAGCATCAATAACAAAGGATGGACTTCCGGAAAGAAGCTCATCAGCGGACTCAGGGTTGAACAATGTATTACAAGCCTCGATTTCAACCCATGGGGCAAAACGTTTAATGGCCCGCTTTAAAGCCAATGTTTTTGGAGTTCCCACATCCTCAAGATTAGCAATAGCATGGCGATTTAGACTACTAAGAGAAACTTGGTCGAAATCGATAATTCGAATCTTTTGTACACCTGAGCGAGCCAACATTACAGTTGCCCAGCTACCAACACCACCACAACCTACGACTACAACAAAAGAGTTACGAAGGTTTGCCATACCTTCTTCACCAAAAAAAGCATAATTGCGAGCGAGCTGCTCGCGAATTAGATCCTCATCATAAGGAATCTTCGAGTCTGTTTCAATTTGACTTTCACGTATGTTTTCTTCATCATCTAAAAGAGCACCCGACGGAGAAAGCTCGATACTCTTGCCTGAGTCACTTACAATCATCGATTGTAAGCGACGGATTGAACGATGCTTCTGAGACTCCAACGTACCGAGAATTAGAGCAGCTGTAGTAACTGACGAAGATACGGCGATCCAAAACGATTTTGACATCGCCCATGATGGAAGCTTCCAACCCGCCATTCTGGTTTTGTGCAAAAATCCCAGTGCAAGTCATAAAATCTTTGTTGTAGCAGCTTGGATTGGTGAGTGACATTGCTACTTATATATGACAAAATACATGTTGGTTTTACAGAATAGAGAAGAAACCACATATCTGACGTCCTTAGTAAAAATGGGGATTTATGTAACAAATTTATTTTTTAAACTTCTGTTAATTTTCTTAAGAATACCTTTTGTTTCCTTTATTCTGACCCTTTGGTCAATTTTTCGTGACACGTAATGTAAACAAAACGTAGTGCTATTGTTGGCAAAATAATTTTTATTCTAAGATATCCATTCATAGTAAGAAAAGTATACTATGTCCAGATATTTCACTGTGCGCATCGTAAATGTAAGCATGGAACACAGCTGTTTGAAGTACATCTTCAATACAAAACCAATATGAGCAGGACGCTCTCTGCTTAAACAAATAAGCTATAGCTTACATTCACTATTTGAAGCTCTCAAGCGGCAGCAAATTTCAAGGGGTGCGTATGTTTATTTCAGCGAATCCTGGAGTCGGCCACTAATACGCATCGCAACTTACACCTGCGGAAGTAGAAGCGTTTATAATTCTTTACACAATGCGATGAAAGAAAACACCTGTACTTGGGCCCAACGGTTAATATTCTTGTTAATTTCAATAATCTCTTAAAAATCTAAGTAACATATTAGAAGTAACTCGTCACTTACCATTCTCATAGAAAGTAACGACCGAAGTAACATATCCATTCGTATTCTGTTCTTAAAACGATGGCCACGTAGCCATCCCAGGCGCCAAGCATTCTGCCATCCGCACGTACGATTTTTACAGTAGAGGATTTCTGCAATTTAATAGTTATACTCGGTAAGTAAAATGCGAATTTCTTTCTTCGTATGAGAATTAGCAGCAAAATACTGGGGAATGTCTTGTCTTGTACTGAATAAAGAGTTACCGGAACCAGGTTAGATATTGGAGTGGAGAGAACTCTTTAAGCTGAATTGAAGTTCCTTTGATCAACTTGTAGCCGTTATATGTTATGATTTCAATGAAGCGGTAATTCAGTTACTCTTCGATTACCGCTTCTGTCATTCTAGCTACATTATGGACCAAAAGCGATGTTGGCTAAATCCGAGGTTTTCTTTTTGTTATCTTTTATCTTTCTTTTATTAATTTTACTTTTATACAGGAAAGGGTTCTCAGCTGCTGACTAAATTCTTAATGCTTATGTGTCTCGGCTTCTGCAAGGAATTTTCGCATTCTTATGTATAGTAATATGTTTACTAACATTTTTTTTGTTAGTTGTTTCCTGTCAGTCTCTTTAAACTTTACGGTGTTTGGTTTCATTTCCATTCTTTTGCATTTCGTCTTTTTGTGTTTCGTTGTTGGTTAAAATTTTTATATTGGATCTGATACTCAAACATCCTTTTTCATTCTATCTAAACAAACTTTACGAGACCTAATCTGACATTGTAAGGTTATTGTGTTTGTTCGAATCCGCTATGAGCAAGAAAACTTCCAAAGGAAAACATCATAAGGCTACTCGTACCAAGACCGTTGGCCAGAGCCCTATAAAAGATGTTCTTCATGTAGGAAATGATGATGGTGTTTTTAAGTGCTCTCTTGAAGATCGGAGAAATTTCGTGACGAAGGATGGCAAAAAATTAGTACAAGCTCCTTTATTTCTTGTTCTATGGCAAAAAGAGATCACCGTAGCTCTTATTTCATTATGCATCTTTTTGTATTATTTACCGTCAACTAGGTCCTACGTTGAACCCTTCATGGTTTTGTCCTACAAAAAAGCAGACGGTGTTTACGGAAAAGGCCCCAAAGACCTTCTTTTTTCTTTATTTTGGGTAATTAATTTTACTGCTATCAGAAGCATCGTTATGGACTATTGTTTTTGTCCTTTTATTTTATCTTGGGGGATCAGAAAACGAAAAGTCGTTATTCGATTTTGTGAACAAGGATATTGCTTTTTGTATTACCTCACATTTTGGATACTTGGCTTCTACATTTATCGTACCAGCGGATATTGGGATCATGAAGAACAACTTTTTGAACAATATCCTCAGTATTACATGACTAAACTTTTTAAATTTTATTACCTTGTTCAGTTCGGGTTTTGGTTACAACAAATTTATGTTCTTCATGTGGAACAACGTCGCGCGGATCATTGGCAAATGTTTGCTCATCACATTGTCACATGTTCTTTAATTATTTTGAGCTATTGCTTTAATTTTCTTCGAGTTGGTAATGCCATTTTATACATTTTTGATTTATCAGACTACATCTTTTCGGGCTCCAAAATGATCAAATACCTCGGCTTTGGTAAAATCTGTGATTATTTATTCGGTCTATTCATGATGAGTTGGATATATTCGAGGCATTACCTTTTTTACAGAATCCTTAAAGTTGTGGTAACATCTGCTCCTAGGATTATAGGTGGATTTCATATGGACCTTTCAAGAGGTTATATATTTAATGAGCGAATTTACTATGCTTTTATATTTCTTCTTTTTTCTTTGCAAATTTTAATTTACATTTGGTTTGGAATGATTGTCAAAGTCGCATATCGTGTTTTCTCCGGTGCTGGAGCTGTCGATAGTCGGTCTGACGATGAGGAAGAGACAGAGGAAGATCCTAAAAAGAAATAAATAGCAAGAATTAATTTTTGTTTTATTAGAAAATATGAAGTCTCCAAAATGCATTCAAAAAAAGTGATTGACGGAATCTCAAGAGTAAGTTTGAATATCCATGAATGCTGAGTGTTATGAACTCATTGGGTGATCAATTGATGATTTCTCCATATACAGTACTTTGTTGTCAATAAAGAAAAGTTATGGAGTGCTACTTGTTTGATTCAAAAAATTTTATTAAATAATTTAGTTTTTTTCCCTTCATTCTTAAGAAATCGTTAGCTTAAATGTTAGAAATTTCAATGTTATGTTAGTTATTCTAAAAAATCTACCTATTTTGTTTTGAGTACTACATTGTTTTGTTTATTTATGTATGTTTACTTTATGAATATGACAAGTGGAATGAATCTGTTGTAACGCGAGCAACAACCCGATCAATTCAATAATTAAGTATGAATGGATTTAAAGAGAATCAAAATTCTAAATTAGATAATAAACAAGTTTCATCATTTGCTGCTCGTATGGCAATGGAATTTCCAAGCAACCAAAGTTCTAGTTACGATCCTTTAGTATCGTGGATATCAACTGTTCGTGAAAATTATTCCGAAAATGTTTTAGAAAGCTCAGACAATGAAGATCAAAACGATTCTACTAATTGTGAAGCTTTGGTTGTATATAACGAGGAACCAAAAGAGACTAGATATTCTTTTTCAACTGGATGCGCTCGCTTATCGTATATGAAATCGAATGGAAAGCATAAGGAATCTTTGAATTCAAACGACACTCATGCCAATGCCAATAATCGTCTACCGACTAGATCAGTACCTGACAAACCATTGCGTGTCAAGCCAGATGTTCAATTCCCGTTACGAAACCAGAAACCAGCAGATGACGAAGAGAAGGAAAACATAGGTTCAGTGGAAATTATTGAGCTTGAATCAAACGATGAGGAAGTACGTAGCCACTCTCCAGAAGTTGTGAGCGACGCTGAAAGCTGCAGAATATCACTCATGGATGGCTTATCGAGCATGGAAAACGGATACCCAGTTGGCGATCAAGGGTCTTTCATTGACGCCGAGCCCCTTCGGTACAATCCTAACGATGATTTAAAGGACCAAATAAATTATTATCAAGATTACACCGGCAAGTACTTACTGAACGAAACTATAATGAATTGGGAAGAAAGAGAACCTACAATTACGGAAGTTCTGTCAAGAAATTACTTAGAAGATCTTGCCAGCCGTGACCATCGAAGTGGTAACAAACCATTCTTTTTTACCTGATAATGTTAATAATAGCGTTTATTGTATGGAATGAGAATTGTTGAGCCAAAAGAACCACCAAAAAAATACGATGAAACTAACACCACAAAGCTCGTAGCTATTATTGAAATGTTGGGTGAGTTATAAAAAGCGAGCAACAGTAGAATAACCAAAAGTTATAATAAATTATATATTAATAAGATGATAATTAGATAAAACCGTTAGCAAGTCATGCTAGTTAAACAAATCGGAGGGTCTAGTTCTGAATTAAAGCGTCTACCAATCTTGTTAACGTTCTCAAAATCTGATTTTAAAAAGCTTTTTCAAAGCCTTAAGCTTATTTCCTTTTTTCTTGGGCTTCTGAGGGGGTTGGTTATCCAGCATACTGTCGCTATCGTTGGCAAATCTATGGTCATATTCAGCATCGTCCCGGTTAGCACCACTGAAAGTATAAGATCTTTGATTACTATTATCAGGTTGGGGTGTTTGTCGAAGAGAATAAATAGGTTTGCGCTGCTGACTACCAAAGCTAGATCCACGCATTGTATAACGTCCAGTGCCATTACCTACCAAAGAGGAATAAGAAGCACCATAATGGCCATAGGGCAAGTCGCGTGATGCTTTGGAGTTAGACCTTTTAGGTTTTAATTTAGCAAACAGGTTTCTACCACGTCCACTGTTGCCACCGCGATCAAAGCTGCTTTCTGAAACGAAAGAAGTGTTGTCGTCCGGAATAGTTTCCAACGGATGACCGTTGTTAGGCATAGGACTCATATTATTGGCTTGATTACCACCGTCCATTTGTCTAAGCATCTCTTCAACTCTTCTCTTTGCTGCATCTTCTAAAGACATATACTGCGTACTCTCAGAATTGACAGAGTGAGAAGGGCTGCGAGGAGCGTTAGGTGGTATCACAGAGATACGCTTCGTTGATGGAACATAGAACGCAGATGATCCACTCAACTCCGTCGGGTTAGATTGAAACTCTTCATTGACGTCCTGGTACAGAGATTCTGATGACGAATTATCCATCCTGTTATCTTCCTTATCTTCGTAAATACTTACACGCTTCTTTGGCGTATAGTCAGGTAATTGCCCATCGACCGAAACCGCGGGAGAATGTTTTTTCATAGCTGATTTTTGGGTCACCCCAGGTGATGGGCGACTCGTAGTGGTAGAACGTTGTAAAGGAGACGAAACCGAATAAGAAGCCTGAGCACCGATAGGTGAAGAAGGCATGCTACTTGAACCTATTGATCTAATATTATTTGTAACAATAGGAGGTCCCCGATAACTGTTTCTGCTTGAAAGAGGAATACGCGTTGTTGAGCTTGCATTGTTTGCTTGAGTGCCATTATTGGATCGCTCAGATATTTGCTGAGCATACTGAACGGCCTTCGCATGTAACTGAGAATCCTCATAATTTCTACTACTAGGAGTTTCCGAAATGTTGCTTTTTATAGACGGTGCACGTCGACGCTCTATAGGAGGACTAAAAGAAGGAGTAAAGTCGTATGCATAACTAGAAGGATTTCTCTGTTTTTCGGATTTTGCAAGATACTTTGCAGATGCAGAAGTTAAAGTATATCTTTTTCCAGTACTAGAAGGTGAATAAGTACTGGCAGTAGAAGAAGAGGGATTGTAGACCGAGCTTACATTACGTGAATTTGCATCGCTTGTCCTTGGAACATACGGCGCATGTATTGCCTTTGAACGTAAGTAGTCATATTGAGGTGAATAAGTAGAACTGGTAAAAGTTGAAGTGCGATTTCCAAGGAAAGAATTTACAGTTCTATAGTTTTCATCGCTATTATATCCCCTACGATTGTGAAGTGCTGTTGAAGCTGCTGCAGCAGTCAACTGCGCATTATAATTTTTAGAACCATTGCTCATGATCTAAAACTGGCCGTGTCTAATGATCTAAACGCGATTAGATGTTGGCAGACGGTAGGTTGAAGAATGATGATTGTTTCTCTGGACATTTCGCTTAAGAATCTATTACGTACATAATAACTATGACGATGATGAATACAAAAATAACCGAATAACGTAAACAAACAAAATAAAAAAAAAATAAAATTAACAAAGGACGAAGAAAAACATGTAAGAAATGAGAGAAAAGGGTTTATATATATCTGAAAATAAATAAGAAAAAAAACTGAACGAAAAATATTTTCTTCTATTGTTGTTAAACATTGTTTCCACTACTATCAATTAAAATATAGAAGCTTTTATCAACTCTATATGGTGAAAATCAAGATTGCTAAGTAGGAGAATTTACTTTGATACATTTTAAATAGCTACAAATTGATTCAGAATGTTATGTTTGAAAATGGAAGTTGAGCCCTTCCACATTGCAATCACATGACTGTAGTTCCTATATAACATCAATCAATAGCGTTAAAAATTTTTATTTTCATTCTATTTTTGACATGTTGTAGGAAAAAGAATGACATAAGTAAACAATGGTTTCCAAAGACGTGTCGTGACGATGGGTTTGTTTTGTAGGAGATGTTTATGTTTACATCTGCACATACACAAAAAAAAAACAAAAGGCCCTGTTTATTTATAGAAACCAAATCCAAGTAGACTTAGAAACAACAAGCATCCTTCTTTTTTGAAAAGCAAAAATCACAATGCCTTCTTTCTCCAAAGTTTTATCGTTTCTGAAGTCTATCGAATATGTAAAAATTCCTTGTCTTTTTATGTTTGCAGCGATTGTCGGCATGAATCTTTCACTGCTTTATTGTCTCTTGCGAGGATGGAAACACGTTGGACTTTGGAGCATTGGCACTCTTATTTCCGGATTCATTGGAACTTTTTTGGCTTACAAGGTATGTGTACCGGAAAAGTGGTTTTCCTTTTTTTCACATAGGACGAATTCGCATACTAACTATTTAGAAAAAAATCTCTTGGTCTCACCTTTTACTCTTGTGGTCAACAGTTGATGCCTTCTTTAGCATGTGTTTAAGATCATGTGTGCTGATTTACTTTTCCATGAATCCTTATATACTATGCGAAGTGTTTGGCAGCGAAAATGTGATGGTATGCAGCGCCAATATGCAAAAGGTATTTATGGTTATTGTTGCCGCCTCCAATCTGTACAGTTTTTTCCAATTGGGTTGTTGCTTGCTGGTTTTCAACAATGTTATCAAAGTGCATTCCATCGAGGATTTGGAAATCCAATACATATCCAATGGTACAGAGCAAGAAGTCCATTTACAAAATGGTTCTGATTTCCCTGAAAAGCCTATTCAACTGTAAATGACTTTTCGAGTGGAGGCGGCTTTGGACTGTGAAAGGATCCTATCATTCATGCCGCTACTTTAAAATATTGGTTTATTATTTCTATTCTTATATGTTAATCGGTTTGGACGCTTACAATGACCAATATTTTTTTTTCTGTCAAACATTCAGCCGCGAAAAGAGTATACATACACACAGTACATAATGCAAATATCTGTCATGGTTTCTATTATTTTTTTTTCACCTAATATCTTATACATTGTTGGTCCTTTCGTTTGTGCAGCGCATAAATAAAGTAACCAGATGGTATTTTTTTAGTATAGCTTATATCTTACAAAAAAAAATCAAGGCAAGCGAGGACCGCTTATTTCTTACCTTTCCTCTTTCTAAAATATTCAGTAAGAATAGCTAGTAGTTTACATTAGGAGCTTAAAAATTATTCTCGGTTTCTTCTATAAACAAACCTCGACATTTTCTGTTTGTTTACTCAAGTGATGCAAGTACCACAATGCTCACCAACTTATTATAATATCGTACTAAGCTATATTATGGAACGATTTCTGTCAAACATGTATAAAGAATACAAAATAATTATTATTTCTTACTTTTTTTGTTTTTGTTTTTTTTTCTCTTTGAAAGAGCATTGTTTTTAAGGAAATTGTTTAAGTTGTGTGCAGATGACAGAGGTGTGTAGTAGGCGGGTGAAGGTTTTTGTTGATACTCCAATCGACCCACTATTACAAAATTATTTAAATAGGTGTTGTTGTGTTTGGCTAACTTGAGACGACTGTTTGTGTATATCATTTTTCTGCAGTTTCCTCTCATACTCAAAAGTTTTTAACTAACTACAAACCAATTTCGTTGACGAACGAATTGAGACAATTTGATCGGAATAGAAAACTACCATTAGATAAATGTAAATGTCTAAAGATGAATTGAAATTTCAAATGGAATATGCTTCCACATACGAAGATTGGCTTCAAGCCGCCGAGAAATTGGACATGGCAGAAGGAAAATATGAATGGCGAGAACGACCGGAATCGGACGAGTACAATTACAAGCTAGTAGAAAGTAGGCTTCATGAACTGAGGAAAATTCGTCTTTCTGGAAATGTGGGAGTCATGTTTGGAGTTTTACGAAATTCGGTTGCGAGAGACTTTGCAAACTTGGATAATGCTCAACTGTACAATTATGCATATTCTGGGACGAAAAGACTGATTGATGAATTTATCCAGGAAGTTCTGTTATGCGTCGAGTTTCTGGAGGAGAGCCCGGATGTTCCGATAGAGCAGAAGCTGGTTGAGTTTTCGAAACTCAAGTTTACGGTTGGAAACACAGCTTTGATATTGAGTGGAGGGGGTACGTTTGGTATGAATCATATAGGTGTTTTGAAAGATCTACATGAACAAGGCCTGGTACCCAAGATCATATGTGGCTCGTCCGCTGGAGCCATAGTTGCATGTGCGGCCGCAGTCCGAAACACGGAGGAACAAAAGCTGCTACTCAAGCAATTCCACACAGGGGATTTGAATGTATTCACCGATCCGAATCTCCCGCCGCTTTCCCTGTGGGCAAGTTTAAAACAGTACTTTACGAAGGGATGCGTTTTGGACATTCGTCATTTAGAAAGAGTGATGAAACTGTTGATTGGTGATTATACGTTTCAAGAAGCATTTGATCGGTCAGGTTATGTATTAAATGTTACAGTATCGTGTGGCAGTTCGTATGAGATGCCGAGTTTGCTAAATTACATTACTACACCGAATGTTCTGATATGGAGTGCAGTAGTGGCTACGTGTTCTATACCATTTTTGTTTCAGCCCGCGACGTTGTGGGAAAGAGACCCACTGACACGAGAAATTGCTGCGTTTTGTGTTACGGATGCACCTTTGTGGATGGATGGTTCGGTTGACAATGATATTCCACATTCGAAACTTACTGAACTATTCCACGTGAACCATTTTATTGTGTCGCAAGTAAACTTTCACATTGTACCCTTTATCATGGATCCGACATCTCACAGTTGGTGGGAACGAACAGCGAAGAAGACGATTGATTTAGCGGCACAGGAGGTGAGTCTTACATTTCGACTGTTATCAGAATTGGGAATTTTCCCGACGTTTTTTAGCAAGCTTCAGTCTGTGATTACACAAAAATACTCTGGAGACATTACGATTCTTCCAAAACTGAATTATCGACAAATCAAAAAGGTAATTCAAAATCCAACCCCTTCGTTTCTACTGGATGCCATGACGAGAGGAAAACGAGGAACATGGAAAAGGATTCCAGTGACGCGAAACCATTGTGCCATTGAAATTTTGATTGAAAGTGCATACACACGAATTGTGAAAAAGCTACAAGCTCAAGGAAAAACAAAGCGAGAAATTGATATGATTCCAAATTCCTTCAACGCAGGTCGCATGAATGCATATACATGAACAAGGTTGCTACCTATGAATGTTGTTTTTCTTTTCTTTTCTTTTTTTTTTTTTTTTTTTAAAAAAATTTTATTTTACCTCTACCTCTTTACCTCTACCTTTTTTCTTTGTCTTTTATTGTCTTAGTCTTAGTCTTTAGTCTTGTCTTTGAGAATTATTTATTTCTTTGTAAATCGTTAGTGTGTTTACCGTACGATTAAATACGACGATATTCCGGGTTTGCGGAATAGTACGAGCTTAAGCAAACATTCTAGAAAAAAAGGATAATGTATTGCAATGCAGTATAACGCAGTGAACACAACTGATAATCGCTCGTACGGAAGGCTGCAAAAAAGACAAATGTGGCATGTGATTGGATGACTGACTAGCGACTACGAAATGATGTCGGAACATCTAGACAACAATGGATAGATCGATGTAGTGGAGAAATGTTACCTTAAGAAAAATTAAGCCCATAATGAAAGCCAATAGGAGCAAACCAAGGAACGTGGACTTGCCGAGGCTCTCCTTTCTCCGCAAACAGCCATCCAATGAGAAAATGAGCTAGGAAGTATCAAGCAACAAAAAAAGGAAACAAGGGTAACAGTTGTAAAAAAAAAAAGAATGAACAACAACAAGAACAAGAAGCAACAAACGAAGAAAAGAGAAAAAAAAAATTTACAATTCAGCTTTTGGGGGGTTTTTTTTTTAATATAGATAGATAGATAGATAGATAGATAAAGAAAATGACTGATGTTTTTTTTTTTTTTTTTGAATCTATTCAACACGTTTTTCATTTTATTTTGTAGACATCTTATGGATCATTGTTCCCCACTTGAAATACAGTCTGGTGGGGGCCGTTTGCTGTAGAGAAAGAATGTATGACCCGGCGGTCGATGGCTCTGATGGCTCTTGTAGGTAGAGTGCGTCTCCACATAGCTATAAAGTGGGGGATACTAGTCAATATGGAAAAGAGTACTGTGGGGAAGAACCCAAGACAAGAAAAAAGATGGAGATGAAGTGGGAAAGAAAATCGAGCGAATCGACGGAATGGTTTTATTCGTTTTATCAATTTCAATTTCAATTTCAATTTTAATTTTAATTTTAATTTCTCTTTATTTGTATATCTACTTATTTTCTTTTTTACGACTGTTTCTACCACTCCTCTCATTCTCGTATGCTTCTTCTTTCATTGCAATTGTTTTCGTAGACATGCCGTCACATGCATTTGTTTACCATTAACGCCAAGTTGACGACACCTGTTCGTTTGGTTTTTCTGACAGCATTTATAAAGCTTTCCATAAAACAATTTTTTTTTCTTTTTAATTCATTTCATTTCAATTCAATTCAATTCGATTCATTTCATTTCTAGCTCATCTCATCTCTGATTTCCAAACAGAAGAAATCAAACACACTTCCCCACTACAACTTTTACTTACAAAGACAACCCAACCCATTCCATATCGCAAGGAAAGAGAAGAAACAAAAAACAAAGTCTTAAACCCTACCCTAACAAACAAAACCCAGCCAAGTGAACAGAATCCACTCCAAACCAGCCATTTTACGTCTCTAATTCTATCGCAATCCTTCCTTTTCTTGTCAATTTTTTTTTGTTCTTTTTGTTCTTTATTCATTGCTATTTTTTGCTTTGTTTACCTTTTTTTTTTCAGCTCCGGTTGAATGCCTTTTTCTTCCGTAGCGGCATTCATCACCTTGAACTTTGGAAATTCAACTTTTTCTATAACGAGCGAATCGTCGTCTGTTGGTGCGTTTTCCTCCAGCTTTTCCGAATCTCCTCCATTCTCGTTTGTTACCTGTGGTGTTGGAGGCAACTTGTTACTTTTTCGGAATCTATCACACGGGTCTCTGATTCATACGTAGTTAATTCGGGGAATCTCGTTTCAAGTGACGTGTTCCTTGAAAATTTCATTTCTTATATAGTCATCTTCCTACCACTTAAGCTTCTTTCTGAAACTTAATTTTCAGGAAAGTTGAACACTTTTTATTCATCTTCCCAAAAAAAAAAAAAACATCCACATAATGTTGCTTCGTGGATTGAGTCTTTGGACACTTTTTTTGGCCTCGTGCCTTCATACATTTGCTTTTCCCGCAAATGAAGAACCATCGGTGATCTTTACTCAAAAACGTAAAGGCAACAGTGGCAGCAAGGAACCTAGTTATGCTCCTTTTTATGCTGAATGCCCTTCTCGTAACATCGTCGAGACTCTTTCAAACAGTAGCATTCCTCGTGCCGAGGCACAATACATGAGCTCCCGTTCCTCAAAAACCAACACTGCCATCAAGGAATTTCTCAGAAATGCTCAATTACCCAACATGGCTGGCGATAACCTCTCGGGTCAAAATGGTCCTTCTATCGGTATTGCTTTGTCCGGTGGTGGTTTCCGTGCCATGCTTTTGGATGGTGGTGCCATCTCCGCTATGGACGCTCGCCATAGCAATCACACAATCTTTTCCGGTCTTCTTCAAGCCTCCGACTACATCGTTGGTGCCGACGGTGGTGCTTGGACCGTAGGTTCTATGGCCATCAACAACTTTTCCACCGTTGAAGAACTTTCAAGCAATGTCTGGCAATTAGCTCACCCTGTTATGTACCCCAAGAGTGCTATCGTCTTTAACGGTAGTTTCTACAAGAACCTCATGTCCCAAGTCAAGGCCAAGTTGGATGCCGGTTTCAACGTTTCTCTTTCCGACTATTGGGGCCGTGTTTTGGGTCGTCCTTTTGGTGATAGCCATTATGGTATGCCCAACGTTTCTTACTCGAGCATTTCCGATCAAGATTGGTATAGAAATGCAAACTTCCCTTATCCCATCATCACTTTTGCTACCAACCAAAACTATGACGACCAAGTCGATCGCAACACCACCATCATGTTGGAAGCTTCTCCCGATGTCTTTGGTACCTTTGATGCTGGCATTGATGCCTTCATCCCCACCGAATACTTGGGTACTTCCTTGGACAACGGTGCTAGCTCCAACGGTTCTTGCGTCGTCAACTACGACAACATTGGTTTCATGATGGCTTTGTCTTCCACCTACTTCAACACTCAAATGCGCAACTTTAACGATTCTAGTACCAAGAACGGTCGTATCATCCAACAATACTTGAAGAGCAACTTTTCTGAACATGGTGAACAAGTCGCTCCCATCCCTAACCCCTTCCGTGGTATTTCTAGCGCTCGTACCAGCCTTGCCAACAACTTGGGTGACGACGAAACCTTGAACATTGTCGATACTTCTTTGACTGGTGAAAACCTTCCCTTGTGGCCTTTGATTCAAAAGGGTCGTGATGTCGACGTTATTTTCGCTGTTGATAACAGTGCTGACTCTGAATACGTCTGGCCCAACGGTAATTCTCTTGTGACGACCTACGAGCATGTTTTGCGTGCTCAAGAGAACGGCAATAAGAACGTCAAGGGTTTCCCCTACGTCCCCAGCTCCCAATCTTTTGTAAGCCTTCATTACAACGACCGTCCAGTCTTCTTTGGCTGCAACGGCCGCAACACCACTGCAGGAGACCGCCCTGTCACTCGTGATACTCCTCCTTTGATTATCTACCTTCCTAATGTCCCTTGGAACTACTACACAAACATTTCTACCGACCGTACTTATTACACGAAGGATCAAGAAAGCAACCTTCTTTTGAACGGTTTGATTTCTTCCACCATGGACAATGAGACTTACTTTGGTCAATGTGTTGCTTGTGCCGTTGTTAAGCGTACTTTGGAGCGTCAAAACATCACTGCTAGCCCTGAATGCCAGCAATGCTACCAAGACTACTGCTGGAGTGGTATCATCGATGACACCGCTGCCAACGATGATGTTATCTATGACCCTACTCCTCGTTTGTAAGCGCAGGTAGTGTATTAAGGGAATATATATATATATACAACATATCTCTGGATATATATGCATGTATGAATATAATTAAAACACCTGTGAAGATTGTGTTTTAAAAAAATTATTTGTTTGCGTTCACTTTTTAGTAAAGTGAATGGAGCGCTTTCCGAACGGCAAATGGTTGTTTGCCGTACAACTTGGAAGATTATGGTTTAATGACCGACATTGTGAATCGCTCATTTAATCGGAGGAAAGCTCCCTAGTATTTAAAAATCTTTTAATAGTTAACTCATACAAAAGTCGAAGGTTTTTGGTGACCTTTTGTCGATTTACAAGACTTTCATTTTTTGTTGTTTTTAATCATCTTCCTTTGATTGTTTCTTTTCATGAGCTCATTGTTTTACATGGGAGTTCGTGCAAGTTTATGTTTATAAATAGATAGGTAAAAAAAGTTGTTTGTTCCATAATTAGTATTACTATTACTATTAGTAGAATTACAACTATTGCTAGTTACGGGATAGAATAACAAGTAAATGGGAACAATGCTAGTTAGACAAGAATGTCATGAAAAATAAACAACAAAGAATGTGGTGTAGAAAGGGCCAGGGTGGGAGGTCGTGTATGTAGGAATGTTGGATTCCATTTGTGAGAGATTTACTCGGTATTTGGTTTATGAAAGCAATTAATTATCGTAATCCACATTGTCATTGTCATTGCAATTTGCAAACGATACGGTATGTACCAAATAAGAAGAGCAAGAATGCATAACCACAAAAGAATACCATAAGCAGGTCATGAAATCTGTGCTATATATAGTAAAATCGCCAAAGAGTCTCGTGTGAGAGTCCTCGTGTGATGCTGATAATTTCGGTACTTTAATAGAGAAACAGAATAGAAAATAATAAATTCCATTGAATAAGTCGAGTTTTTAAATTAAAAAGAGCAAATTATAAACAAAGAAAATGAAAATGAAACATAAACATAAATCTACTTATAAACCACAATTCTTGAGAACTGAAAACAATTAAAACTCATAAACTACATTCGTTTTCTGGCAGTCGCAGTCGATACACTTGGCACACTGAAAAAAAAAAAAAAGAACTCGGAAATCAGAAACAAGCAAATTAAATGCAGACATCCATCTCCAACAATGTCTCTAAACTACTACACCAGTTAGTTCACTACTCTTGAACCCACTCATAGCAAGAACAAGTCCAATCCAACTGAATTTTGCGCAACATAGGCTCGGCCGTTGACTGCATACTGCTGCGTATAATCGACACTGTGACAAAAACATGAGAAATTCACCTATAATAATATTCTTAAACAAGGATTATATTTCTTGAAAATATAAATATATTCTTATAACCGACCTCGAAAACCACGAGAGAAAGTTGTGAGAAAATGGACAGGAACAAACCAATCAATTACAATATACAAAAGTATTCCAAACTTTCGAAACCTAAAGTTGGATCTCGGAATTGAAAAACTCCGAAATTATCATGAACACCGTAATTATGCAATGCTCTCTGTCTCTCGGGAAAGGTCTTACGTAAAGAACACCACATGTTAAATAAAGCTCCCGAACGTAGTGAAATAAAGCTACCCAGAGCCTATATATTCGTAGTCTCTATTCGTTGTTTCGTTTGTTATTTATTGTCTTTTCTGTGAAAATTGGAAAGGCTTGACGTTAAAAAACTGGGTTATATTGGTATAATAATTAGTTAAATAACTACAAAAAAAAAAGGTAAGTTTTATTGAAAAGGAAATGCTTGGGAAGCAAGGATTTGAAAAGCGTCGGCATGTTTTTCTAGGGAATTAAATCAATCGGGGATTTTTAAAACAGTGCAGAGAGCGCTTCAAAAAAATGATAATTGTAACATTGATGGATGTCTTGTACATGAAGTGAAAAGTCGTCTGTTGTTGTGTCGTTTGTGCTTTTGTTATTCATGTGCATAAAAGGTGATACAAATATGGGAAAGATTTTTAACAATTCACGACGGGTGCAGTTCATGATGGATACGGTTCACGACGGACAATTTGAACGATTTCAAAAAATAAAAATAAAAAACCTTTGTATATATAACAAACAAGAGTTATAGATGATGTTGAACCGTTTATGGATCTTGCCTTTTTGCCTTTTTGCCTTGTTGCTTTCTTGATTTATAATTTCATAATTTATAACTTTTTATCCCGAAAAGGATGCGATTCATCTCCTTTGCTTCTTTCTACCCTTTTGATATGTCTTTTATCAACATGCTAATCTATGTCTTTGCAGTAATTTTTTAATATCACCTGCAATTTCGTTGTGGGTATCTGTCGTTCCTATCATTTTGGATTTGGGTTTTCTACGGGATTCCGTCCTTTATAACTTAAGACTATGAATCTTTTGTTATCGTCCTTTTTAGTCTTTCTCGCCTCTCAAATCGCTGTCGCGTTTCCCCAGGAGCCTTTTTTGGAGCGTGATCTTCAAACTCCGTATGATCAACTCCCGGAATTGAGCCCTGAGGCCATTAGATTGGGTACTCGCTATGTCGAAGCTACTCGCATGCAAAAGCGTGACGAGACGAGCAATGAATATGCTCCCTACAATGTAACTTGCCCTAGCGACCTTTTGCGTGAAGGTACCCAAGGTGTGAACCACGGTGAACAATCTTTCTTGAGCAAGCGTGTCAACACTGTTAATAAACAGGTTCGCGAATTTATTCAAAACTCCGGTCTTAATGTCAGTGTGAACGATATTATCACCGACAAGGATGGTCCTCGTCTAGGTATGGCTTTCTCTGGCGGTGGTTTCCGCGCTATGCTTAACGGTGCTGGATTCTTTGACGCCTTTGATAACCGTGGCAAAGATTCCTCCAAATTTTCTGGTCTTGTTCAAAGTGCCATGTATATTTCTGGTCTCTCTGGTGGTTCTTGGCTTGTTGGCTCCATTGCCATCAACAACTTTACCAACGTTAGTTACTTACAAGAAAATGTTTGGGATATGGAGCATTCTGTTTTTAGTCCTTACTCCAATCCTATAAAGGATGCTGAATACTTGAACCACCTACGTGAAGAAATTGATGCTAAACAGGATGCTGGCTTTGACACCTCTATCACTGATCTTTGGGGTCGTTCTTTATCCAGAAAGCTTGTTGATGCCCAAAGGGGTGGCCCTGGTCTCACCTGGTCCAGCATTCGTAACCAATCATGGTTTGAAAACGCCGAGTATCCTTACCCTATCCTTATATCCGACAGCCGTAGAGAAGACGAACACATTATTCCCGAAAATTCAACTATTTTTGAATTTACTCCTTATGAATTCGGTACATGGGATAATGGTATTAACGCTTTCATTCCTATGGAATACGTCGGTACTCATTTGAACGATGGCTCTCCTCCTGACAACAAGTGTGTTCGCGGTTTCGACAATGCTGGGTTTGTAATGGGAACTTCTGCCACTCTCTTTAACGAGGCTTTATTAAGATTGAACTCCAACGGTACTTGGGCTCACCTTGCTCGTGACATCTTGAATCGTATTTCCGAAAACAAAAATGATATCGCTCCTTACCCTAATCCCTTCCAAAACTACACTGCTAAAAACACTTCCGTTACCAACAACTTCAAGAACTTCCCCACTGTTGACCTCGTTGATGGCGGTGAAGATAACCAAAATATTCCAATCTGGCCTTTGCTTCATCCCCAGCGTTTCGTGGATGTTGTTTTTGCTGTCGACTCCACTGATGATGACAATGGCTGGCCAACTGGTTCATCTCTTGTTAGAACATACGAGAGAATTGTTAGAAGCCACCACAACAAGAGTATCGATGTCCGTGGTTTTCCTTACATCCCTGACGAAGATACATTTATTTCTCTTGGCTTAAATGCTCGTCCCACCTTCTTCGGTTGCGACGGCAGAAACACCACCTTGAAGCAAGACCACGTCGATAACAAGACTCCTCCTTTGGTTGTTTATATGCCTAACTATCCCTGGTCTTATGACTCCAATATTTCCACTTTTACTTTTGACTTATCAAATGAGCACACAGATGACATTATCGAAAATGCTCGTTTGGCTGCCACTCAAAACAAGAGTGACGATTTTGCAACTTGCCTTGCTTGTGCCGTGATCCAACGTTCTGTAGAGCGTAAAAACATGACTACTCCTGCCCAATGTAAGAAGTGTTTCCAAGAGTACTGTTGGAACGGTACTACTTCAAACAAGAATACTGTGTACAACCCCACAATTCTTTCTGCCTCTGCTAGATCTTCAGCTTCTCGTACCATGAGTTTTGGAATTACTACCATGCTTTTGTCGCTTGTTCCATTTATCCTAATGATTGCATAAACATTACTTGTTTATCAGAACCGGCAAAGTCACGTACTATTTAAATAGTAATATTGCTATCTATCTGACTGTTTGTAACTTTTACTTTGCGCTAGAAGCATACTTTAATTTTATATACTTAGATAAACCGATATTTATAAATTATGTTTTTTTGTCCAACCATATGTATTTATATACCATGAGTCCATAATTTTGAACTGTTTCCCTTCTTAAATACGACAATAGATTATAGACCATCAAAAAAATCAGTTTTAGGGACCTTCTTCTTTGGCGCTGCTTTCGCAGACTTCTTGTTCCGTTTTGAATTTTGAGTAGGTTCATCTGAGTCACTACTAGACTCATCTTCAGACTCATCGGACTTTGTCTCATCACTCTCTTCCTCGCTGTCTTGGTCGGCTTTGTTTGATTCATTTGAATCATCTCCGGTGCCCCAAAAGATCAACTCTGAACCACTCGCCGATATAAGATACTCGCCATTCTCGGAAACATCTGCAGTGTCAACACCCGCTTTTGAAGTGTGCTGTCCTATAATTTTTTCATATCGGTTTGGAAGAATGTTCAATTGTCTAAGACATCCATCGCTCCCACCAATGTAAAGAGTATCCGCTCCAGCGCGATTCATGGTCTCTACTGAATAGTCGTTTGAACGAATAGGCGGCATAATACGATCTGTGTGATCTCCCCAGTCACCTTTAGTAAACAGGGTGACTACACCAGAAGCTGTACCAACAGCGAACTTTTTCTTGGCATTGTTGTCCCTAGTAAATGCTCCACACGTTAAATCATCATCTTGTTCCTCACTCAGAACAGCAGACTTAAAGTTTCTGGCATCAAGTACTAAAAGAGTTCCATCACCACTGGTAGCAACCATAAAACGATCTTCAAACGGAGATATCGAAGAAATGTAATCTATTTGATCTCTGTGTGAATGAAGGACTCCGCCATTTTTTCTTCTATCCCATATTGTAACACAACCATCATCATCACCAGTAGCAAATATATTATTTCCTTCCACCCATTCAACTACACTGTAAGGGGAGAGTTCTGCACTTGCTGTCTCTTCTTGAATCCATTTTGAAGTGACTCTTCCGGAAGAAGTATCTGCTAATTTTAAAACACAGTCAGAACCAACTGATATGAATTCAGAGTTATCGTCAGTTAAAGATAAATTTCTGCAGCTAATTTTGTGGCGTTTGGTGTTCCATTCTTCGACTAAAGAATTATTTTCTTCATCATAACTGTAATTTGCAACACGACCATTTGAAAACCCTACCAATAGATTATTTTTTTCTCCATAAGTTATTAAATTGAATACATCGTCGTCAAAGACGTGTCTGAGTTTTGCTGCTGAATTCAATTTGCTCATAGAGAAGGACGCTTGGCGAAAAGCAAAATACTCCAAGTGGATTCCTTACTCTTTATTCCACACCATCGGGAGAAAACGCTTATTCTCAATTGCAAGAACGTGTCATCCATTTGATCCGTAAAGTTCCAAAGTATTTATATCCTGACTTGAATATAGTCTGGTATAAAGTTATAGGACATTCAAGGAAAAGTTTCGTTTTTGACTGAAGTTTTAGTCCGATCTCCTTTTCCAGTACTCAAGTTATAACTTTTTATTTCTAAACATATATTGTTTAACTATATTTATATTATATATAATGTCTTCTTCACATTTGGAGCAGTGGGCTAAGGAAAATGTTTTACAAATTCTTCCACTTGATGAAGAGAGTGCTCTACTTGTAGTCCAAACAGCAGTGGCTGCAAAAAATGCCGAGGAAGCAAAAAACCATTGGATTTCTCTTCTAGGAGAATCTCCAGAAATAATTGAGTTCGTAAGTGAATTCAATCGGAGACGGTTCGCACCATCCTTAGGGGAAGACACAGGTTTTAAGAAGTTTGATGTAAATAGAAATACGAAAGGTGGATCAAATACTTTTTCATCAAATTCCACGGCTTATCCAACTATTAACCAACAACAAAAAGCAAGCCAAACGCGCCTTTCATCGTCTGACCGAGATAGAAGTAAGCCTAGAAAAACTAAAGATGATCTATACAATATACCAAAAGCTCCACAGAAGACTACAGTTCAAGGTACTTTGACGTCTGACTTAATGGGATCAAAAAAAGCCTCTAAACCGAAACAATTACCCCAAGTCAGTAAGATTGACGGTTTAGCAGATATCGAACGCGCTATTCATGAAGTTGAGATTTCCCAAAAATCTTCCAGTTCTAATAGGAGATCTTGTGATTGTCAAGGTCGCAAGCATCCTCTTAATGAGGCTGCTCCCAATTGCCTCAATTGCGGCAAGATAATTTGCATGTTGGAAGGGATGGGACCATGGTAAGTTTCCTGATTTAATTTTTAATTATTTATTCTAACCAAATTGCCAATAGTACGTTCTGTAAGGCTCCGGTAATAAGTAAGACACAGCAGCTGGAACTCTTACAAGAGTTAAAGAAAGCTGGAAGTGATTTAAAACAGGCAGCAAATCAGAAGACTAAATCGAAACATAGCTCTTCTAAACATCAATTTCAGAAACTGAATAATTCCTCTATACATTCCATATTCATTGACCCAAAGCAGTTGGAACAAAAAGCTATTGAAGCTGAACAAAGGAAAAACGTTTTATTAAATTTCGACCGGACAGCCGCCCAAAGAACAAAGATTATAGACGAGGCTGCTGATTTTGACCCGACAACGTTGGCCAGCGACACCTGGGCATCTCCTGCTGAAAAGGCGTTAAACTTGGTTAAAGTGCAGCATGCTCTGGCACAAAAGGAAAAAAAGAAAAAGAAAGTCCTTTCTATAAGTTTAAGCGGTAAAAAAGTAGTGGTAGATCAAAAAGATGAATCATCAGATGAAGAGGTGCCAATTGATGAACAACGGAAACTCTTTGAAACAAAAGAAATAGACGCTTCTAACAAACAAAAATCCTCGAATATAACTCGTATACCTAGAAGTCTAGCACGCCCTGTTTTTCGTCCCCAAAGTTTGCCTAAGGAGAGCGAATTGCCAAAGGAAATTGCTGAAAAAATAAACCGCAGCTGGTCTAAAGTACAGGACGCCATTGAAGATGATTAAAAACAAATAGCATACTATGGAAAAATGTCACACGCCATATTTCATTTAATGAAGTACCTAATCAATATTATACACAAAATTTGCAAGCTTTTCTAATTCATGAACCATTGCTAAATTATAATCGTCTTTATAAACAGTCACCAAAAATTAAAACATATTAAAATAAACCACGTTTGAAATAATAGTGTGAATGAATATTTACTCATTTTTATATGTTTCTTTTTATGGTGACGGCGGCACATAATTAGGGGAATTTCCTTCATCTTCATTCCACCCACCAGGTGTAGGGGCCGCCCAACCGCCAGGAGTAGGCGCCGCCCAAGAACCATTGTTATCATCAGTATCCCAGGTTGTTTCAGAGAAGCCACCGTACATTGGAGCTTGTGCAGTAGCATTCGTAGGACCAGAAGCATTCCACGATGGCGTTTTACCACCGACATTCCAGGCTGGCGTCTTGGCACCCGAATTCCAAGCAGGAGTCTTGCTGCCGGCATTCCAAGCAGGAGTCTTACTACCAGAATTCCAAGCAGGCGTCTTGCTGCCAGCATTCCATGCTGGAGTCTTGTTACCAGAGTTCCATGCTGGCGTTCTTCCTCCAGCGTTCCATGCTGGTGTTTTTGCTCCGGAGTTCCAGGCTGGCGTTTTACCACCAGATTGCCAACCTTGAGTACCATACGCTGGCGTACGCGCACCCTGTGCCCAGCTTGGAACACTAGGACCGTCCACGTTACCAATACTGCCAGGACGAATGCCACGACTGCGTTCAATAAACTCAGTATAAGTTATCAAGTCTCCAGTCTTAGTAGTATACAGCAAATTCTCTTTGGGAACCGGTACTATCTTATTTCCCGTATGTAACTCAACACGAGCATTAGCATCCGTAGTATCCTTAATCACACCCAGTAATCCCTTCATAGGTCCTTTACGTATACGTACTGTGGCACCAATAGCCTTATCACGGCCGATGGTACGTTTGATATTGGCAACAGGAGGTAGAGAGGGTCCGCTATTTACTGCAGGGTTCATTTTGGTTAAATCTGTCGAAATACGAGCACCTTTTGCAGCCACAGTCGCAACATTACGACTTCTAGCAACAAAAACGCCATTATTTTCCATAAGCTCTCTGTTATGAAGGAAAACAAATGCCCGGTAAATGTGTAATATAGTCCCTTCTTTGTTTTCACCTCCGACTTCTTTAACCTTATCACCAACACGAATTTCAGTACCATTCCTGTCAGTGGCGACACCACGTCGATTTGAATGTCGCATTGTAATTTGTGATGCTTTAGCGGTTCTTACACCTCCATGTTGATCTACTACGCGATAGGTATCTCTTTCAACTGAGAAGACACAACCGACCGTGTTCACATCAAGCTGAACAAGGTCGTGTAGATCGTACGCAGAATTAATAGCTTGAGCACTGCCAGCTTCACCAAGATCACGAGAAAAAACAGTTAGTTCTGTCATCATGGTATCGCTCAAAAACGTAACCTCATCTTTCGAGATACGGACAACCATACCAGTATCGTCTTTATATTTTCCTGCTATAACTTTCACGTAATCACCGTGACGAAAACGCTTTCTTAAGCCACGAGAAGGAACATCCAGTCTTAAACCGTCATTTGAAACAATGGTAACAACAGTGCCGTGAACAGTTTCGACAACACCACCGACACCAGCTTGTTCACCAACGAACACTTCAACGATGTCACCAACTTTAAATTCGGCATGATCATTTTTTACACTCAACGCAAGTGAACTAAGATCCAAATCTTCATTACTTGGGCTGAACTTCGAAACTTCATCGAGAGTTGGATTAACACCTTCAGTAACAAGAGAAGAAATCCGGATATCTTTAACAAGGAAACCATCTTCAAATTCTTCATTATTGAAAACAAATGTTCTAGGGCCCCGTCTGTAAAATTTTGTGGGGTTGCTCTTGTATGCCTCACTTTCGTTAAACAAACGAGCTTGTGGACGTGTAATTGATTTACTTCTTTTTAACGAGTTTGAGTAATCAACGCGAGGAATTATGCGCACACGGGCTGTTAAGCCATTTTCAGATAAATTATCCACCTGGGCAAGATCACCGGCGTATTTACCACGCTTAATACGCACGTACGCACCCGGTAGAAGCTCGACGGTCTGCTTTTGGACTTTAAGCAAATCAGGCATTTCCTTAATGGGTACCAGAATCATGTTATTTGTATAGACGTTCAAAATACCATTTAAAGCGGCTAATACATGTGATTGCTTCCTAGCTTCAACGTAAACGTATCCAACAAGTGAATCACGTTGAAAAGCAGAAATAATTTCTAAAGGCATGCTCGTGTATTGAAGATCCATAGCTTTTCTCATAATAGTGAAAACAACATCCTTTTCTTTTCCTGCTTTGCACCTTATAGCCCAAACATTAGGATCGTTAACGGAAGGAAGAAGAAGTCTTTGAGGGACGTTGCTCGTGTCGCTAATGAGAGTTTGGCTCCTTCCATATTTTTCTCTATATTCTTCTGCCAATCGTTCTGCATCAACGGATTGTAGTTCTTGCCTTTGGCGATCAAGTTCTCGGTGTCGTCGATCATCGGCCACATAGTCGGCTCCACCGACTTCCTCCTCAATAAAACCATCTTCTCTTCCAATTTCATCTTCTTCATCATCCAATTCCTCTTCATCTTCGTCTACTTCTGCTTCAATATCAAGGAATTGATTTCGGCGTTCATGACGTGCGCGTTTTCTCCTACCGCCTGCTGCTTCTTCCTCCTCCTCCTCCTCCTCCTCTTCATCTTCTAATTCATCATCATCATCTTCTTCTTCTTCAGCTTCGTCTTCTTCAGCCTCATCATTGACCGCCACATTTTGCTCCTTTCTTTCGACATTCGGTTCTTCATCGACATCTTCTTTATGTTCTTGGTCGTCTGAGACGTCCCCTTGCTCTTCAGAATTACCTGATGAATGGTGTGCAGTGCCATTTTCAGCGGGCACATCAGGCGATGATTTTTTATTTATTTCTTCTTCAACATTTTCTCCCGAGGAATATTTTTCTTCGCTTGGAGTAGCATTTCCTACATTACCGTCCATTGCGACGTATTATGGGGGAACCTAAATCAATTCCTCCTGTCTATAATAAGAAAATTATTTTTCCAGCAAAAATCAAGGTGCTTTCTTCCCAGCCTCAGGATTTGCCGTTATAATGTGGTATTAGAAGAAGTCAAGCATGTAGTAGTTGTCACTTAGGTTCGTAGTTCACATCGTCTATTATGTAAGTAACAAGGGGGTAACGAAAACATCTAGTAATTAAAAAAAATGTTAGAAGCCAGTTTACATTTATTTTTTGGCTATAATTTATAAAATATTTATAAATAGAATCGAACTTGAGTGCAGAGTTATGGTATTCTAGAATTAAGAATCCGTATAAACTCAACCTTTATGTGTTTACGATAGTCAGGTAGAGCAGTTGAGTGTTGTACTCTAGGACTATTTGGTGCTTTAAATAGCATCGGTGATAGATTACTTAATAACTAAGAAATCCGAAAACTTCTTTCATTTAAGTGTAGACCCAAGCACATAAACCATGTATTTTAAGGTCGCAGATATGGAAGAAATAAATACTATCGTTACCCTATTGTCAAACCTATATTTTTCTAAACTTTGGCATCATATACCATATATCAAAGTGTCTGAGACATTTAATAGGAAAGGATTATATCTGAATTTATTTAAAAGAAAATAACTACTGTTACTAGGAGGTCGAGATTAGCAACGTGTCTGTTCTTGCAAGTACCTTCCGTATACTGTAACTTTCATGTTTTCATAGGGTAGAATGAGCTCTAGAAAACCACTTAAGGGATTCGTTATATGTTGTACTAACATTGAATTAAATAAACGCGTGAGTAAATTTACAGGACTCTTGAAATGATGACTTGTAACATTAGGCTAATCTCTTCATAATAGACGGAGATCTCAACTAAAGCAATTAAGCTTGGAGCCACATATAAATCAGATTTGACGAAAGATGTTACTCATTTAGTTGCGGGTGATTTCGATACCCCCAAGTATAAGGTATACAATCACTCTCAGGCATTTCTTCTAACATGATCACTCTAGTTTGCTGCGAAATCCAGACCAGATATGAAAATTGTTTCACATGAATGGATACCAAGACTTTATGATCGTTGGGTTGAAGGTGAAGACTTGGAGTCTGATTTGCTTATCAGCAAATTTACTTTGCCCGCTCTCTTCAAATGTCGAGTATGCCTTACAAATATAGAGCAACCAGATAGATCTCAACTTGAAACTACTATATGCGAAAATGGAGGTATATTCTGTCCTGATTTAACTCGCGACGTTACCCATTTGATTGCTGGGAATACCGATGGTCGAAAATATGAGTATGCTCTTCGATGGAAAATCAAAGTTGTCCGTGTCCAATGGTTATGGGAATGTATAGAAAGGGGTGCCGTATTAGAATCAGAATACTTTAAAATGGATATGCCGCCGGATCGTATCGGACGCGGTGCTTATATCAAACAGATTCCCGAGGAGAAAATAAAAAATCAACAGGTTCGTAATGAAGACTTATTATCTGACTTAAGTTTCATCAATAAAAAGCACATTCCCGATGAAGGAGAGCTTGAACCAGTTGTTATGAAACGAGGGAAGAAAAGAGAGAGTAGTATTCTTTGGAGTGAATTAAATACAAAGGATTTGGAAAATTCATTTGCTGCCCAAAATGCTTCTCTACTAGACGAGTTCACCCCAGAAGTGTTTCAAGCTCCCGAGGAGAAAGAAGTTTCTACAAACATTGAAATAAATACAGAGCCTCGTTTATTCGATAAAATCCACTTCTATTTGTATCAATTTGAAGAGGATAAATACAATCGTTTGAAGAAATGCTTAACTAGAGAAGGAGGACTTATATCTTCGACAACTGAAGATACAACCAGCTTCGTTATCGTCCCTCATCACCTACCAATTGAAGAAATTCCTTCTTTTTCAGTACTGATCATCACTGAATGGTGGGTTGAAAGGTGTTTATTTTTTAAAAACGTTCTACCAGTCGATGAGCATGTATTATCAAAACCGTTTTATCGTTCTTATTTCAATCGAAATTTTGCTGGTTTAAGTTTTCATCTTTCAGGATTCAAAGGTGTGGATAGCTCTCACATTAAAAAAGCATTGATCCTTTGTGGAGCAACTGTGGATAACTTCTTGGGCGTACAAAGAAGCGTACTACTAGTAAATACAAATGAACCCTTTAGTATGAAAACAAGGTATAAAATACAACATGCAACTGGTTGGAATGTTCGTGTATTAGGAATATCATGGCTGTGGCACATATTTCAAACTGGAGAGTTTATTGAAAACATATCCCCATGGGCAATTGATAAAAAGGAAAATCAGAAACTTAAAAGATTTGAGCATTTACAAAAGATTGCGCTTCCGAATGAAAATTCCATACTTAAAGATGATGCGCCGTTTACTATTTTTCCAAATGCTCAATCTACCCCTGCACCAAACTTTATTTTCGAGCACTACAAGAATGCAGCGAAAGCTCAACGAAGGTCCAAAACGACTTTTGATGATGGAGGTTCAAACTTAAACGAATCTCCATCCAAACGGTTACGATCAATAACAGAACCGACCGCTGGTTCCAACGCTCGTTTGATGACCTGTCAAAGTGAAGAAGACGCACAAAGTAAGCCAGAACAAGAAAGTGTATCCTACATTGATCCTGATGCACAAAGAGAAAAACAAAAAATATATGCCCAACTGACTTCGACTTCTAATGATTCTTTTCCATTGCTTAATGAGTTTTCTTCTCAGGACAACACCTCTATCCTAATAACTAAGGAAAAACGTAATTTACGACCGAGGTAATAGCTGGTCACTAATTTATTATACATTGTTTTTTATTATTACTTTCCAATTTCCAGTTTTTAGCCCAAAAAGTTAATTTATTCAAAACCCTTATAATTAGTTCATTCCAAATAACTCCAACTCTAAATTCCTAGTAAATTATTAGTAACTTCGCTGTAAAACTATTTGAAATTAGACTTACTGTTTTTCTTTTCTAGCAAGCATTAAGTTGCAACTATTTGGGCTTCGCCAAACAGGTAGTAGATTGCGCATATCGGTAAGCGATCCATCCTCGATTTTGGCATGAGCGCGAACTATGTTACACCCTAAAACCATTTTTTCAGCTCCTGCTCTCAGTTTCCCATTTTCAGGAAACTGTTCCAAACGGGGATAATCGTGCTTCATTAGTACTTTTAGATCTTCAAGAGTAGCGTCACAGAAAAACTTTTCGTCTAGATATGGGCTAACGATATTTACACCATCACTATGGATCCGGAAATTACAAACATCTTTGTTAATTTCCAAGGACTCATTACTTTTTAACAAAGGACTAATATCCTGTTTAACGAAAAAGCGGACACCACCGTGTACAAACTTCACACGATTAATGTTGTTCTCTATAATTTTTTTGAACAAGGAGCATGCAAAATATACAGACCTCGTAGGTGTGCCGCTTTGATTACGAACGAAGAATTGGTCACGAGGAAATTTAGGATCCAAACCATAGAAATTCCTTAAAGGTTAGCATACGAAAGTTAGAGCATCCTATGAAACTTACGAGACAGAAGAAATGCTTTCGTCATCTGGCTTTATATAAACAAAAGGTTCTTCGTCAAAGTAATTATTACCGGTCTTAGTGACAGGCTGAGCAGTGGAAGCAGGTGTAGATGCTTCATTGTCAAGTTTTTGACGTTTAGGTTCTGGTCTCTCATCTTGTTTTTTTAAAGCATCAACTCTATGCGCCTGCAAAGGGCTTTCCTTCTTCAACATAGCGATGAAGAAACCTCCTGTATTTTGATGCTGAGGATATATACGTGCACTAAATGTGGTTAGATACAAATAACTATCATTTTAATAAATACCATCGTTCAATGTGTTGGTTCTTCATTTCATCCATTGATAGAGGCCACATAGTAGAGGCGAGAGTGACATTTTCAGGATGAGGATCTTCAGGAGAATTGTATTCTTGCAAAGTGTCATCCATCACCTTCCAAGTGGATAGACCAGATTCCCGTTTCAATTCAGGGAGCTTTTCCGAGATGTCTACTAGAGATACAGATTCACCTGTGGCTTTCAAAGCAGCAGATACTACTGCTTCATTTTCTATAGGGTTCATAGAGCAAGTGGAATAAACCATGTACCCGCCAACCTTTAAAAGCTGTAGACCACGGATAAGAATTCGTAACTGAAGAGAATGAAGACTCAAACCACTGGTTGCACTCCAATCCCTCCACAAAGAAATATTTTTGCGGAATGTCCCATCTCCGGAACAGGGTACATCAGCCAAAACGCGATCGTACTTTAAAATTTCCTTCTCATCGGGTTTATCTGAAGACGGGACAATCACATTCGGCATAGTTGAAGCATCATGGTTTACTACCAATACATTAGGTGAATTCAATCGATTTATTTGATGTACAAGCATTTGGGCACGTTTCGGGTCTGCATCGTTAGCAATAATGAGTCCTTGAAGAGAGCTGAGATTTGCACTGTCTTTAACAGCGTCTTTCACATGAGCTTGGTTATAAATGGCTTCAATTAATTGAGCAGTTTTTGATCCTGGAGCAGCGCACATGTCCAACACTAAATGATGCGGAAGCAAGTCTAAGAACAAGGGAGGTAACATGCTAACAGCCTCTTGACGATTGATGTTTCCGGCTTCGTTCTCACTTACAAGAAAACGTTGAAGGCGTTTAAAAGGTGGGCTCTTGCGGATAACATCTTTCTGAGTGTCAATGGTATAAGCCAGTTGGTTGGGATACCAAGGGATAATTTCAGGTGCTGGAATTTTTTTCCCTTCATACTCGACGTTCTGGAGTTGGGGAATGTAATTTTTCTCAAAATGATTTTTTAATTCAAAGGCATGCTGCAGATAACCGCAAATTCGAAAAGTTGTAGGCAATGGCTTTTTAAGAAATTCCATCAACGTTTGGAATTCTTTTTCAGATTCAGATTCGGTACTGTTACCAAAAATGTTTTGTTTACGGTAATAGCTTTCAAACTTTTCATTTCTACAGAAAGTTCATGTTAGTACTTCACCGTTTCTGAGATACATTCTACTGCTTTGAGGTTGAAAACATCGAAAATGAAACTACTTACTCTAGCACAATCTCGCTTTTATCATTATAAGCGCGCTTTCCTTGCGTAGGCTGTCCTGGTTAACCTGATGTATCAAACTATTAGTTTACCTTAGTATTTTTTTTTCCCATTCTTGAAGTACTTTCCAAAACTTGAAGTAACCTAGAACCAAGTAATAAAACCTAGCTTCGGTGAAGTAATGTTTAATTTCGTTATACCTTATTATGTGTTTTACCTTACAGTGTTGAATATATAATAAAGCACAGGAATGTTTTTTATGATAAAATAGATACTGATATTTATTGCTGTAAAGCGTACTTAATTATTTACAAATGGTGCTCTAAACACAACAATCTCTTAGCCAAGTATGCGAATCTAAACAAGTAGTTGGAAGATAATTTATATATATATATATACGAAATCTTAAGATTGTTATCTCGTTTCTCACTTAAAAATATCGGCTTAAATTTCAAAAACGTATTCAATGCCGAATTCATCTTTTATTCTGTGGATCGCTGTGATATCCGTAATCTCTCAAGTGTGTAACTCATTTAGGATTTCAAATGAATGGGTTCAAAGACTTCAACCTTCAGACGAATTCGTCAATGTTAAACTTCGACACGTATTTCACCATGGATTAAATACTCAGTATAATCAACAGTATCGTTTAGATACACACAAGAAAGATGTATATGAAAATAGCAATGATGTTTTTCGCTTGAAAATGAAGAGTACGGAAGCAACTACTTTAAAAAATCAGTCTCGTGAATTGTTGAATTACTATCGTGAGAATTCCATGCGCGGTATTCATGTTGAACAATCTTCAAATGATATATGGACAAAGAGCAAGATTGTTTTACCGGACGTTACGGATAAAGCAACAGTTTATTCTCTCGGAAAAATGAGTTTTAATGCATATCAAAAAATTCCATTTGATGGCGATTGGCTTGATGTTGGTCCGGATTGGAATATAACACCTCCGGAAGGTTTTGGATGGGATGAAGACGGTCTCCGTGGGCATGTTTTTTCCAACAACGATAACTCTACCGTGATTATATCTATGAAGGGTACTTCTATATATGGCATAGGTCGAGGAACGTCCCAAAAAGACCGCATTAATGATAACCTTTTATTTTCTTGCTGCTGTGCTCGAGTAAGTTGGGCATGGACGACAGTATGTGATTGTTACAAAAGTACTTACACTTGTCGCCAAACTTGCTTGGAGGACGAAGTGCAATCCGCCACTAGGTATTATTCCGCTTCTCTTGATATATATTACAATGTGAGAGATTTATATCCTGATGCTCAGATTTGGTTGACTGGTCACTCTCTGGGAGGTGCTACTGCTTCATTGATGGGTTTGTCCTTTGGTATTCCTACTGTTACGTTTGAAGCTCCAGGAGAGCTTATGGCTGCTCGTCGTCTTCATCTTCCTATGCCTCCCGGACTGCCTGACGAGGAAAGTCTTATTTGGCACATTGGTCATACTGCTGATCCGATTTTCTTAGGCAAATGTACCGGACCTACTTCTTTATGTTGGGCTGGTGGCTATGCTATGGAGTCCGTTTGTCATACGGGTCAAGAATGCATTTACGATGTTGCTAAGGATAAAGGTTGGCATATTTCTTTAACACATCATCGTATGCAAAGTGTCTTGAACGATGTGATTGATACTTATGATGAGGTACCAGTCTGTGCCCATACGCCAAACTGCGTAGATTGCTTCCTTTGGGAATTTCCTGATGACGAGAAATGAAACGAAACCGATTTATGACTTTATATTTTAATGATTATAACGTGAAAGTATGACTTATGCATTTTAATTTACTTTTCATGATCATAATATAATATAAGTGCACTTAATTTACGTGCTTACTTTATGAATTGATAGATTGATCAAATATAACCCATTTACCTTTTATTAAAATTTGAACCTCATAAAGACGAAGTTAAAAGAGGGAATACATATAGTGCTTCCTAATCGAGTGATTTAAGCGGTTAACAACTTATATATATCCCCCGTTTCTAACGATCAAAACTTGATAATAATCCCTTTCTTGTGAAGAAGTACACGTGTAATCGATCTACTATCGATATTTCCTTTTTCCTAATTACGAAGGAGGTGTATCATAATTTGCTTCAAAAATCTCTTCCTTTAAACAGAACGTTATGCACAACTAGCAAAATAGAGATGATAGAAATCTGAAAAACATCCAATCTTTTGTTTAAGCACAAATACGGTAACTGTTATATCTTCCACTTGTTTCACTTTTTCGTACAATTTTAACAACTTGACCACGCTTCAAACCAAGGTATCTTGCCACGGGATCAGCTAATTGAATACGAGGAAGCTGAGTCTCTCTGAGCTTATAACGATCCAAAAGCTCTTTCTTCTCTTCCGGAGTAAGTAAAATGTGCTTTGGTACGAGCTCGTGATGGGTAATGTTAACAATTAAATCACTTTCTTGGAATGTTTCAATACTAAATTGGCCCGTAACAGTTGATATAATCTTAGCTGCGCTTGGTGTCATGGAATTGGCGTAAATTAAAATGCCAGTCTTGTGATTGTGATCCCCTAACGTATGGACGAAAGAACGCATCTCCTTAATACCAACCGATGGTTCTTTTGAAAATTCAACATAAATGGTGCCTTTGTCAGAACCAGCTGGAGGCTTGGCATAAAAACTCAAAGTAGAACGACTAAACAATTGGTGTTAGATGTACATCGAGATTTAGACATTTCATCTTCTCTCTATAACCAATGATATGCTTCTTTCACACAAAAGAGAGTGATTAAGATACTTACTCTAAGTTGCGGCCCATACCACAATGCATTGCTTTGAACTGGTCCAATGTGAGATCAAGTTCTGCTTGAGATACACCATATCCCTTTTCTTTATTAGCAAAATGATACAACAAAATATTTTTCATCTGGTATCATACTCTATCGTGAACAAGCTGATGAGCAGTTTTCCAAGCTCGAAAAACTTTGACAATGTTTCTTTCGTCCGCCGACATCCTTAAAACAACTTTCTTTTTTTATCACTCTATGATTTTTTAACCTTAAATTCCCTTCAACAGTTGATTAAAGAAGGAAAAGTGTAATTGGGGATACCGATAAGGCAATTAAGGCGCGAAGATGGTACTCATCCATGAAAATTTGGTGGAAGGTCTTCGGTAAACTTCGGTAAATAATTAAGTAGTTCACCGAAGTTTACCGAAATGTAATTAAGAACTTTGTTAATAAAGTTGTAAGTAAACTAAGAATTGGTAAATGCATGTTCGTGTCATTAATATAAAGGAATTAACTAGAATCTAAAGTAAACAATTGAGGGATTGTCTTTGTCCATTCATCGTCCCAGCGAATTTTAGATTCATCAAGAGCACCTTGTCGTACAGATTGAAGCATACGCTCGTCGGAGCAAAGCATCTGCGATAAAGATTAGAAACACTAAATAGGATATAGAGAATAAAATGACAACATAAACTGTAAATTAGGTCAACTGCTTTCACATACCTCAATTTTTTTATAAAGCTCGACATAATTGTCCACAATGAAACCATTTTCGTTGTCATGAACAAGTTCAGAAATAGCTGGAAAATTCCAAGCAACAACGGGAACACCACATCCAAACAGATCTACTACTTTCATAGGTAAGTCGTAGCCGCTAGAACTTTGGTGAAGAGAAACTCCAAAATCTGCGCATGCAATAGCTCGAGGATAATCTTCAGAACTAAACCAAGGCAAACAAAATCGAATATTTTCAAGAGGATTCTTTTCGATGTGTTTTACAAAATCAGCCTTTCCTGGTCCTTTACCAGTAACAAGAACGAGAAGGGGTACAGCATTCTGAGTTTCACTATACATCTTAAGGGCATCCCAAAGAGCATATATATTCTCATCAGGGGTCCAAGACGTTGATGTAACAAGAAGCTTCTCTATCCTGGGGTCAAAATCGGCAGGGATTACTTGTAAATCACTCGTTCGAGTTGAAGCTTGTAAAGGCTGAAAATGAGCTGGTGGACGGTCATAACATACATGGCATGGGCTGTTGGTTAGTAATTCTACAAACATAATCTCATAATTCATACCGAATTCCCCATCCTTCCAATACTCGCTGCATGCTATGGGAAACTGTTATATGGCAGTAAGCATACTTGGCCAGTATACGTTCATATATGCGCAAGATTTTAACGAATAGATGATTTTTCCCTAGTTTTAGAGCAAGAATAGTATAGCCAAAATTGTGCCAGTCAATAACAAAACGAGTACCGCGTAATAAAAAAAGGACATGTCCCAAAAAGAACGTCGGGATGGAAGGAGGATTTTGGACAAGGAAGTAAGAAGATTGCTTTATTTTAAAAATAATGAAAAGGAGAGACAACAATTGGTGAAGTATTTTCGCCGGTGCAATTAGTAGGAAGGATAAACGTGAACGAAAAGAAAATTGTTTAGGAAGGGTCGGTATTGCATGGATTTTAATATTTTGGTGACTCCGAAACAAACCAGACGCTTTCTTATCTATACGAACAAAGTCAGAAGACGCAATGCAACATTTATGGAGGAACAAGCATTAAAAGTACAGCTAGTACTTATGACAGTATGTTCATCCTCATCATAAAGAATGCTTCAATTAATTACATACCTTGATAGCCGACTAAATTAACTTCCCATCCTTCTTTTGCAAAGCTTAGTGCATGATATTGCATACGCGGACTTTGGTCAATTCTTCCCAAAACAAGAATTATTATTCGTTTGCTTTTAGCGGATCTCCTAGAATTGATGAAAATTACTAGGCTTAGGAAGAGCAAAATTCTAATAACTAGCATTATTATACACAAACGAGCCCGTTGAATGGTGCATAAACAAAACAATAGAATACTATTTTAAAACAAAACGACTTAATAGAAACTTTCCTTGTAAATTATTGAATCAAACAAGCTCACTCGTTCTAAGATCTCTAAGTACAACTACAAGGCATATATGGTAGTGACGACAACCAAAAAACCGTGTAAACGCCAGGTGATTTACTTTCATTACGGAAACGATCACGAAAGGTTTTTAGGATAATACAAATTATTTATAAAGATAAATCACATTTATGGCAAACAATTTTCTAGTGAAGATTTTCCAGCCGAGCTAGACATCTACGGTAACTTTTATTTCATTCATAAAAGCAAATTTATGCATTAAAAGGAAGTGAAAAAAGAGCACTATCATGAGTTCATATTCAAAATCATATTTTCCAGATCAACATAAAACATTAGACTGGAAAAGAACGACAAACATCAAGAAGATCAAGATCCCAGAAAAGACATAATAGTAAGACTATGCAGAGTTCCAAGAACAAAGTGCGATTAAAATGTTATTCATAACTATGCTTAACTCATAAGGTATACGATATCAGGTTTAACGGAAATTATAGAGATTCGGTCAACAATCGTTCTAATGCAATACAATAAAAATTGTTTCTAGGGAAAAAGCATTCAAGGGACCAGCCCTTTATTCGATAAAACCGGTCAAACCCACTGCAATACCGAAAACCATGGCTTACGATTCCTAATAGCGAACCAAGACAAATATCAATGCCACTATACAAAAAAAAACCAACCAAGTCCATATGGAGATGCCACTGCTCTTGGAAACATTCTTCAATCGTCCCATTGTACCTTTCAGGGTATTTTGTGTAGTGTAATACGATTCATTCATTGTGTCCATCAGCTTCGAAGAAGAAGTAATTTCGGTACCAATATTCATTGTCAACTAGATAGGTGTTAGTTTTTGTCCGCCATAAATCTTCATTAGACTTGATTATATTACGCACCGACTTCAGAGATTGTACTTTTCCGGTTAAGTTCGCAATACGATTTTCATTAATACTCTCCAAACCATCCAGATGTGGTGTCGATTTTGTTTCATACAAGGGCAAGACGTCCCCATTGCGATCTTTTCTTCTACTGAATCTTTTTATTAGACCAAAGCAACTTTATCCCACTTACTTCGCAGCCATTTTATGATAGTAAGACCTCTTTTCTTTTTTTTACTTGTTTCTAATGAAATTATACGTTTTGATCAAGATACTACCGTCTGAGGAATAATTTGTATACACAACATATGAGCTATCCCAGCAGTGGTTGAATAACGCATGAGTAACAAAGCAAGTGACAATATATTTTGACAAAAAAGTTCCTAAACATCTTACTGGAAAGAGCGCATCAACAAATAAACAAAGGAAAAAAAAAGAAAGCATTATCCATTACAGGAAAGAATTGTTTTCTTAATATATGTAAAACTTAATATAAAGGCTTCAAACTGCTAATGTAATATAAATAAAAGTCCAATGAGACATTAACATACACTCGAAGCCCGATTACTATAATTAAATATTATCTTTGGTTAAGTTACCATTATACTCACTGAGATGAAACTCCAAGAACTGTTCCTAATAGTGTGCGGTTTGCTTACTGCGTATATGAACAGTTCGAAGTACACGTTCGCTAAAAACACTGTCAAATTAGAGGAGGCAGATTAATTTGATAGTTATAGAGTAACAAAAAAAAGACAAAATTAAAGCACGGAAGTGCTAAACAGTGTCTCCATGGCGGGTACAGAAGCAAAAATTAGTCAAAATTACAAGCAAGAGCCAATGGAAAAAGTCGAGCAGTTGAAGAAGAAAAGGAAAGCCACATCCGGAAGCATTTCCACACCATAGTTATATGCTGGTAGAATAATTTTTATGATGGACAGCAATAAGCGAGTTTTACACTGTACAGATCATGAAGTGATATTAATAGGAGGACACCTATAATGTGCATAAAACCAATGCAATTTATGGAAAGAGACAAAGAAGGATAAACGAAAATAATCCTGCGTAACCTAACCTTACTCATATAGATGACTGAAAGGTATATTAAGGAGCATGCTCATCATTCACTGGGTTTCTCATATGAGGACCATAAGAAGCCTGGAAAGTGGGATGGACGATGTTGAAATCATTATTTTGACACGTTGGACGAAGTTGACCAGGGAGAGGGGTAGGAGAATTACCCTGGACGACATTGGTAGAATAAGACTGAGGCGTTTTCGGCAACCGGTCGGTAGCTATACGACCAGGGGAATTTTTCACACTTGGTGTTAATTGAGGTGGAATACCAGCAGGAGGAGGAGATACCGCTGGGGATGGCAAGGTATTAAGGTTTCCATATTGGTTAGGAGTCAAATTTGCATTATTAGCATTTGCAGAAGCTGCAGCTGCAGCTGCCGCTCGCTTCTGATATTTAAGAATCATCCAGTCGAAAACATAATCATATTGTATACCTTTCCGTATGAGTAAGTTTCGGAATAGCCTTCTTAAAAAATTATAGTCGGGTTGCTCGGTAAACGATAGCTGTCTTGTATAATACATGTAGGAAATAAATTCCTCTGGGAGGCCTTTACATAGTACTTCTAAGGGGGTATTAATTTTTGTATCGCGAATTTTTTGATATTTTTGTTCTTTTGTATCAGCTTGCAGGCCTTGCCATGGTAAACTTCCTCGGCAGAAATATAATAACACATATCCCAAGGATTCTAAATCATCACGTCTGGATTGCTCAATCCCAATATGCGTATTAATACTTGCATATCTCGCTGTGCCTGTTAGGTTTTTATTATCCCGATAAGGTATATGAACGTAAGTTTTGAAATCTCTGTATTTTTTAGCCAACCCGAAATCAATCATAGTTATGACATTGCTATGTTTTTTCAAAAGAAAATTATCTGGTTTTATGTCTCTGTGCAAAAAGGACTTTTGATGAACATATTCAATGCGACTGATCAATTGGTCTGCTAAGAGAACAACCGTTTTTAACGAAAACTTTCTTCCACAATAGCAAAACAAGTCTTCTAAGGAAGGACCCAACAAGTCCATAACCATGGCATTATAATTGTTCACTATCCCGAACCAGCGAATAATTGGAATTCCAATGTTGCCTTTGAGGATGTTGTATACTCGAAATCTTTTCAACACGTTAATAAAATCATTGCAAAAATTTCATATTATAGATGAATAGTTAAACAAAAATGCATAAAAACATTTTACTAACTTCCCTTCGTTAAACAAAGGAAAGCCAGTGAATATATGTTTAGTTTGATGTTTTCAAAATAAAAGAAAAAGAGGAAAAGGCTAATTTAACTTATGTTCAAATGTAGGTACTTACTCATATTCTAATTGATGATGCCGGGACTTTAAGGGCTCAAGCTTTACTGCGACTTGCTCTCCGTTAACGACATTCAGTCCCAAGTAAATTTGCCCAAAAGACCCTGACCCAATTTTTCTTCCAATTCTATATTTATTTCCAATTTTTATATCAACAACTGACATTTTTCTTGCTTTGTTTTCTTCATCCGTAGACGGTAGTAGGTAAAATCGCATCATAAAGAAATCAAATAGTAACCACATTAACGTACTTTTGTGTGTGTTGCTATATAGCATATATGGCACTGGAAGGCAAAACAATAGTTGGTAATAACGATGATGAACGTAGAAAAGGTGTTTTATATGATATTGCTTTGTTGGTAGCTAGCTACCTAGCTAATTTAGGAAATTTCTCTTTTGCTTGTACTATCAAAAATGTAATTTATTTCAAGCTATTTAATAATATCAGAAAGACATTCCGAAAACTTGTATGTAAGTTGTACTTCGCAACTGACAGTTTTAGGTAACAATACGTTTACTAAATGAGTGTATGCCGTATTCCCACAAGAAAAACGGTGGAAAATCAGTATAGTCAATGTATTTATATTTACCAGGGAAAAAATATATTCAATTTTATATTCAGCTATGCATTATTTATTGCTTTAATTCGTGAAAATTGCTTCAACCTGAATAGCAGATATGACTAACACCAGAAATGACTTGTCATGTAGCATTTTTAAGATCTTGGATCCAGTAAGAAATACAAGTTCTAAGAGTAAATTAGAGTTGATATAAATTTAGTCATTAATATTCTGGATTGTAATCGTTTTAGAAAGAATTGCAATGTATGTTATTGTTTGCAGAGGAACTTGGAACGGCTTTGGTAAGGACGACCGAAATTCAAACCTGCTTAACAATTTAAACTTCTTGTGGATTGCTTTTCTTGTTGAATACACATAGCAAATTGATGCATATTTTTCCGAAGCATACTTGCTTCGTGACCGCAGGAACCTGTGATTCTATATTTATGCTTAAACCACCTGTGAAATATTTATCTCTTCAAGTTATTGAGATCCTGATGTTGTGTAATTTATAAAGAGGCTTTTTCCTTCCTTTCTCGTTACAATTTGATGGTTACTGAGTCTGTAAATGAGAGGGATCCTCTTCGCCGCATTAGGAGGTGCCTCTCACTAAAGATAACTTCTAAAGTTTGCAGAGCTTGTAAATACGCCAAGTTTGTTTAATTACTTCAAGAATACCGTTACATACTACCGAAATAAAGAGATCTGAAAGTCTGAAAAAAGCAAACGGCACATACAAATGCGATAAGGAGAAAGAAATACATTGATTGTTATTTCATCTTCTGGTTATTATTATCAATCAATAAAGAATTCTCTTCATTGCAAGCGACAACGAGCATTGATAGAAAAGGATACATTCATCAATGACCAGATGCAGGTTTGTCGTTCTTCTTTTCTTCCGCTATATAAGTGTCAGTACTCTGGATGAAGTTTTCTTAATTCAAAGAATATACTTACCTCCGAGAAGAGCATTACGGAGCTTGTAGGTTCCGTAGAAGATGATACCACCTAATCTTGTTAGTCTCCGTTCCAATTCACTTAGTCCCTGCTTCTTTCACTTACCTCCTAAAAAGAAAGGATACATAGGCTTTAAGATAGGAGTAGGGTAAGCACGAAGTCCAAAGAATGCCATGTTTGCTTCAACAATAGTTATAAGTGAAGAGGGGGGAGTGGAGGATAGAACAGTAAAACCGCTCCCCAAATCTTTAAGGAACACCACTAAGAATCATCATATATTCCGAGTTTTTATTTTTAAACAAAAAACTAATGTTTATTTTTTATTTATATTTCTTTATATTAGGTCATTTTCTAGTAGACTAGTATTAAGGCTTTTGCTTTCAGGTACTTAAGAATGGGTTATTCAGTCCAAAAGAAGCTTGAAAAATACTAAAAACTACTAGATTATGCTCGGTAAGAAATGCACTAAGTATATCTAAAACATTTCGTAAGTTCCGTTCGTTATGACTCGAAAGTTAATGAAATCGGGATGTTTGAAGGACTTCTATTAGTTTTCGATATTATTGCCGTGAAATAATCAACATTAATGTTGCTAGAAATTAAATAAAAATAAGAATAGTTCATGAATATGTCCATATTTACAGCGTTATTAACGTCCCCTCTCCAAAGATTTGGTTTTTTATGCTCAGTTATGAGTAGAACTTCAAAAAAAACGTTAAATCAATGCTGGTTAATAGAGTATCATCAACGAATAAACTAGTAATTATCCTCGCCAAAACCTAATTTAAGAGACAATTATTTAAGCAACAGAAAATGACATAACGGCTTCAACTACCAAGTTCCTTAGTTAATCCTGTTCGTGAATAAAACATTGCTTCACGCTTAAGGATGCACTCCGTCCAAGTCTTTTCAACAGAACAGGAATCCCAAACACCTTTAGCAACTTGGTATAGAAATGATATAAACCCGCAAACGCTGCGTAATCGGGCAACGCAATAGTTACAACAAGCATAAGACGTACCATCAGGACGAGACCTGAATTCAAAAGAGCGAAGACTGTCTTCTCGATTATCACCACAAAGGGAACAAGGAGAGTAGGCTTGCGGTGATGATGAAGACATAGGGTTAATAATTAACGAAGCGTCTAAAATAGCTGCATAGATTGATCGACGGGCTAACCACGAGAGGCCGACTGCGTGATCCAACCGTAAGGTTGGGTCAATATCCTCTTCAAGACATCGTTTAAAAAAAGCAAATTCTCGAAGACAGCGCGAAGCGGGCGGTAAGAAAGACGGATGAGACGGTGATGAAGAAGATTGCTTCGCACTTGCTGGCGTATGAGCAGTTCGATTTTGTAGAGCAATATTTTTTAACGATGAAGAAGAAGACATACGGTTTAATGTAGTTCTTGATTGAACTGACTTAGAGGAATAGGTTAACAAAGCATGAAACTCAGAAAAAGAAGGATTTTGGAGATTCATTGCTTCAGATAAGTTGGGCTGACTAGCGTTAAAAACAGCTGAATTTACGGGCGTTACATAATAAGTAGACGGAGGTGGTGAGTCTGTAACGACGACTGGAGTAGGAGGGGGAGAGGCACTACTAGACCTGTCTTCAACGACCGTTCGTACACGATGCACATGAGAAGGATGATGAATACCGAGACTTGTTGCTGCTCTTTGATCGTGAATTTGCTCAAAATGACGGTGAGCAGCCGGGTATACATAATTGGAATTAACTGACGTCCTTGGACTTTCAAAGGAGGCGGATTTTACATGATTAGGGGTATTTCGATGTAAGGCTTCTTCCAAAGCTGGCGTAGAAGAACCAGCGCTAGCTATAGAAGCTGAATCATGAGTGGAAGAACCGGGCCGCATAGGAGAATGAATAGTCTGTTCATAGGAATCAGACATGTTTTGCATAACGGACTTTAGCTCAATCAACTGGGATTGAGCATTTGTTAAAAGTGTTTCGGTATCGGCTAACTGTTTTTGGAGTTGAGAAGCACGCCGCTGATAAACGAATGTTTCTTTCCTAGCATCTGCTACCATTCGATTCGCTTCTTCAAACAAAGAGCTGGTTAATTCTTCAATCTCACTTTGGACTCGATCCCGTTCAATTTCTACAGTTTGATATTTTGCCTCCGTTCGCCGTAATTTCTCACCCACATCCTCAGTTTCAATTGCCAGCTGTTTGGTTTTTTCCTGTGTTAAAATATTTTCTTCTAATTTACGAATTCTTTCTTCCAACACTTCGTTTTTGTGAATTTCATCGGCGTATCGTTCGTCTAATGCTGCTTGTTTTTCAATTGCAACTAGCAATTTGTGAGAAAGTATTTCTTCCTGAGACATGGCTCTACTATCTTCCTTCAATTCTTTTTCATTATTCTTCTCTATATTTCTTTCCACTTCGTTGGGATGATCAGTCGATTCAACCGATACATTAGGCATATAGATCACTTATATGTCGTGGACTGCCTAAAACTGGTTTTTGACTATTGGCAGCACCTCAATTTTGGACCATACAGCACTTGAATCCTTTGTATGTTTGTTTACTTTACTCAATCGAAGTTTGCATAAAGTCCGCTACAAGGAAATGAGAACGTTATGGGTGTCATTCTCAGTTGTTTGAATTCATACTCTAATAACCTATGCTGCGAAATTGTAATGTAGAATAACGATGTTTAATAGTGTGAAGTGATCTACGATACGCTACCACAGCGACATCTATAACACGGTTACTAACGAATTTGTGCGTAATACTTTACACTTTATTATTCGTAAATTATTCAATGAATTCAACAACTGTATTTTTTTTAGTAAACATCTTTGGAGCTCATAAACTTTTTAATGTACTGTTTAATAAGACACTATTTAGTACTTCAACAGATTTCGTGGTTTTTAAAACGAGCGGTTTTATTGAGCTTTTAATAATCGTTTGAACGTCTTTGTTTCTCTTATTTGAGGATTTTTATTGTGAAGACTCCAAAGACGACGACTTGGGCGAACTTTCACAAGTCACATAACTCCATTCATTCAATCAAGAAACGAGGAAAACTCCATACATTATAGATTTGCACTTTAGTTTGTCAACATGGATGAAGAATTACAAGCTATCCGTCAAGCTCGACTTGCTCAATTAAAGGGTCAACACCAAGCATCTCAGTAAGTTACATGGGACATGGATAGGAAGTTTTGACTGAAGTACTTATGAACAACCTCTTGGCCAATCTAACGTATCCAAGAGTTTTTTATCTTTCTTTTTTAAAGGATTTTAGTCTTTTTCTTCCTATTCTTATGAATGTCATCGCAGCTCCCACTATTAACATGTGAATAGACCACAAAATGCTCCTGCAAGTGAAGGTCAGCAAAAAGAAGCCCAAGACGAGCTTCGTCAAAACATGGTATGAGCTAATTCTGTAACACCAGCTCCCCAATACTAATATATTCTGAAGCTCAGCCAAATTTTGGAACACTCTGCCCGAGATAGACTCCGTCGTATCGCTCTTGTGAAGCCAGATCGCGCTCAAGGTATGTCAAACTTCCACTGTTCTTATCTACTGGAATTTATCTAACATTTCTGTAAGCTGTTGAAGAATTATTGATTCGAATGGCTAGAAGTGGTCAAGTTTTACAAAAGATTTCTGAATCTGAATTAATTGAGCTTTTGGAACAGATCTCCGGCCAGTTATCAAAACAAAAAGAAACAAAGATTGTCGTATGTCCTATTTTTGAATTTTTTTGGTTTCCTTCTTAATTTTTAACATGTTTGTTTATAGTATAGTCGCCGTGCCGTTGATGACGAAGATGACTGGGATTTATAAGTTGAGTAAGAGGAAAGAAAAGGGAAGGGAAGCAATAACTTCTGTAACCACCATGTTTAGAGCCAGAGCATTATATTTCTTGTTTTTTGTAATTAAAGCTACTTAATGCTTATTCAGGAAGTTAGAAAATAATATACAAGTTCGAAAAGGAATAAAATGTATTTTACAATGATATGAAGGAATTAGCACTTGATTAAATAAATCCCATATCAATAATAGAAAAAAGAAGAGAAAAGAAAAGAAAAAAATGTGTCGTAGAAAAAGGAGTGAAGTTTGTACAAACCCACCAGTTAAACAAGACAATGCTATCGATTCCAGCTTGCTGGTTTGGCAAAAAGCACAATGGCTACTTAACGGAATATGAGAATGCGATAGAACGGCAGAAAAGCATTAAACAGTCATTTACCGCATCAATATAAAAATTGAAAATAATAAAGAACGGAAAGGCAGATACTAGATCGAATGTCCTAAAGAAAAACTTTTAAAATGACGAGAAAGGAAATAGGGCAGATGATCAGGAAAGCCGGGATCGCAGCCTATACAAGAGAGTGAGGAGGATTCTATGCAATATAGACGACTATGTAAAAAGGGGAGATAAATTCTATAATGGTGTACTTAAAAGAGCAGTCTCTCCATGAGCCATTTAGCAAATTATACAACCAGTTTTGTGAGAACTATCACCATTTTCTTTTGTACTTCGTGGCTGAGCAGCCAAAGCTACTCGAGCTGCTTCTGTAAAAGCCTCGTTCACACCTCTGTTTAATTTAGCACTGCATTCAAGATATCGCACGGCATTGATCTTTTTCGCAGCCGCAAGACCTTCTTCATAACCTATAAGTCTGGAGTTTGCTTGATCGTCATCTGCGCCACGTAAATCGCACTTTAAGGCTACTAGAACAAGCTTGACTGAAGGACAGTTCCTGGAGACCTCTGGTAACCACTTAGCAATGACATTTTCCAGTGAATCAGGTGAGTCAACAGCAAAACAAATCATAATGACATGTGTATCAGAGTAAGATAGTGAACGTAGTTGATCGTACTCCTCTTGACCGGCTGTATCCCATAAGGATAATTCTATACTATTGCCATCCACAAAAATATCATGAATATAATTTTCAAAACTAATATGCGTTAGGAACATAATCAATTAACGATAGAGCTGAAATAGCAACACAAAGGAAGCGCTAGGATTTTCTAATCGGGAAACAAGAAACTTGTCTCCCGAATCGGCACAAGATGCTCCATCTACAAAAGACAATGCCATTCATCTTGACAGAAATCTTATGGACGATTTTCCTTTGGAAATTTTACTAAACAGGAGTAACTTACATGGTAGGTTCATATACTTGAGGGAAATACCCCTTCGTAAACACATTTAGCAGACTGGTTTTACCAGCAGCACCTAAAAATGTTAGCCATTTACACATTCTCCAAAAGAAATCTTTAATGAAGAAACAATGCCCTTACCATCACCCAGAATTACAATTTTTCGATAAATTGGTTTCTTCTTGCGTCCAAAGCAGCCTACCATGCTTGCTATTTATTCTTCAAATCTCAGCAATTAAACAGCTCTTAATGAACTTATAAGCCGATAAAAGAGTTTGGTTTTGGATGAAAATAACACAATTGAACAAATTACTTACGCAACCCCTTGGTTGAAGTGTCGTTCTTGGACCCTTCCCCCCACTTAAAGATACACAATGAAGTATCCCACGTTTTGTACTCTGAATGAAAAGTGTGTATAATAATGTTGTTACCTAATTCATTCGTATTACATATCAAAGTTCTCAAGTGTAGGTATGAGAAAATGATGAATTATAGGAAATTTTTCGTTTTCTGTTTGCCTATACGCAGTTGACATAATTTTATTTCCCTTGAAAATTTTTAATAGTGACTTTTTCCCTCATATAGCCGAGGGTCTTGCAGTTTTAGATATCTTCGAAAATTCATAATAAAAGTGTCCTAGGTTAATAGCTAAATTTAGTTTTGAGATTCATTTAAGTTTCAATACTTTCTGTTGAATAGCTGCGAAATCGTTTAATAAGTCAATATACTGTTGTATCATGATTATCCATTCGGAAACGAAAGGAAGAATCTGATTTTTCTCTTGTTTTTTCAAATATTTTAATTGGTATAAATAGAACCATTCTTGAGAAGGTTTGCAATCTTGGAAATCCTTGGCAACTTTCATTGTAGTTTGGAATGTTTCTGACAATTTTTCGCAAACCATCCTACAGAATTTTAACATCCGTTCAACGTGATTTTTAAGTAATCCTATCATTTCTTCCAAGAATTTCTCCTCTGTATCATCACAATGCTTCCATAGAAGGTCTTGTTGGCAAAGCCTTCTTTTCGCCCGTAGCAAAATGGTTTTCCGTCGACTCAAACTCTCATTTTCTTCATCAAAATATTGAAAAGCATCTTTTGCAAAGCTTTCAGGTTTCTCTAAATCGCCTTTCTGGTGCATGTTTGATATTCCTCCAAAGGTAGCTCGCTCATCATCCAGATTTTCCATGTAAGATTCCCATTCTTTTATGGAATCCACTAGAGTATTTGGCATTGATCTTACCATTTTAATTTGATACTAATTACAAAGGATGGTGATAAAAAGCGCGACTGTTGTTAATTGCATGCGCGTACTACCTCTAGTATAAGAACACACAAAGGCGAGAATTCCTAAACGGAGTACAGTGGGTATTAAACGTCCATAAAGGGTAGACAAAATAGTACCTTTGGCGTTAAATAAAAAGAAATAAAGGAAAATGAATTAATGATTGAAAAAAGATTTCTTCATTTACGACTTTTTCAACACTTACTACTTGTCAAGTAGACAGAAAGGGCAATCCATGCGGTAGGAGAAGGCGGAAAACTATAAACTTGGTCTCTATTATTTCATTATAAAATCTGTGAATTTTTTCAACCGATGGTGCATTTTTATCATATACGACTTTTAAAGGTTCAGCCAGTGCATGAAAGAGGGTCAAAAACATGTATCATTAAAGCGGTTTTCACTTTAACAACAGATCTTGGTGAATATTTTTATCCAGAACACTGTCCCTTACAAGTTGTTGTCGCTGATGTTTCAAAAGGAACACCTATTCCTCTTAAAAGCGAATCTGTCGCCTGGAAGGGTTATGAAGTTGCGTCGACCGTATCTCTAACCATTCCAGTTAGCTCAAAGAAACTTCAACTAATTATTTTTCCACGAAGAACGATACCCAATATTTCGCTGCAGGATTATCATGACATACTGCCCGTTTGGAGCGGCTCGTTTTCCCTGAGTAAAGACGTAGGACCTAAGCACGTCTGGAGGTATTTACAACATACGGACTGGGAACCTTTCGGACTGTGCTTTATGGAACAGATGGGCGAGAGCATTGCTAAACATATATGGGATGCAGGGATTATTTTATCTGAAAAAATTTTAAAACAAGAACCCGAATGGACATTATCCGATAAGAAGAATTTACAAGTTTTAGAACTTGGAGCAGGTTGTGGAATTTTAGGCATTTCTGTAGCGTCAAAGTATCCGAATGCAAGTGTATGCATGACTGATTTGGAGGATGCTCTTGGTATCTTACAATTAAACATCTTTGAGAATCGACATCTTCTTCACAATAATATTTCTACTGACGTATTTGTCTGGTCTTCGCAAATACCGCCGAAACTACAGAAAAGATGGGACTACATTCTCATGTCCGACGTTATGTATAACGACTCAAGCTTTTCTTCCTTAGAAGCAGCCTTGAAATCCTTAATGCAAAGTCAAACCAGGCTTTTTGTTTCCTACAAGAAGCGTCACGAAAATGAGAAAAGTTTCATGGATCATCTTTTACAGTGGTGTTTACTAGAGCATGAAATTGTTCTTGACTCCATCATATTGTACTCTGTGGTAAAAAAATAGCATACCTTTAATCGCATGACGGTGGACTAAAAATAGTATTATACATTCGATTTATTGTACGCAAAGACATATAGACTGTATGAAATATCGTTAGATTCATCCTTTTTGGGCTTTTTTTACACTTCAGAGTCAGTAATTACAGTGCTTGTTTAACATTCTCGTACATCATACGTGACATTATCCAAAGTCGCTTTTACTAGTTTATTAGTTTTTGGAATCAGTTTTGGTTTCATCTTTCTTAAAATGAAGATTTTGATTCTTGTTTTCATTGTTTATAGTTGGTTACGTCATATTTATTTGACTTGCACAAGTTACATATTCTCTTTCATTCTGGTTATTCAGGAAGTACCAACAACTTGTCTTAGTATGTGTATGCGATTCATATTCAAACTGTCATTTATTTTATTGTTTTTCAAAATTCTCGTAGTACAATGTGCGTTATTAAATTTAAGTGACTTATACTAATCTTGAAAGGTACGGGCGAAACAGGGAACCTGCGACAAGCACCAACGTCTGATGTCTATAATACGAAAACAGAGGTTGTTCAAAGAACTATTTACGTGGATAAACAAAAAGTACCGCATAGGCCTACATCCGATTCTTGGCCTCAACGCAAGCTTGATGAGTTCCTGAAAAGCCATGGAGTGAAATCCTTGGATGCACCACCATCCGCAAAGTCTACGGCGGAACCTTGGAAATCTCCTTTTCAAATGATTTCTAATTTAAAAGAAAAGTATTATCCCCATGAGGCTAATCCGAACGAGTTACGGGAGTCAATGAGCAAGATTCCTGAATTAGGTGTATGGATTTTCGATGCTTGGTCGAATTCTGAACTTTCAGAATGGCTTATAGAACATAATTTTGAAGTTCCTGAGCCCGGAACGAGGGAACAATTATTGGAAACTGTCTTTCAAGCATTTTTGGAAAGCACCGAACTCACCGGTGAAGAATTTGAATCATGGTCAACGAACTTATTAGTTAACCTATTGGATGAAAAGAATGTGCGTATTCCCTTAGGTGCATCACGCGAGGATTTAACTATCCTTGCCAAACGCTACTGTTCTGCTGAGCCAGATGAGTTGGAATATCCCACGAAGTCAAGAAACGAGGAGAAAGAAATTCCTTCTTCATATATGAAAGAAATCATCCATTTATGGTCTGACGGTCGCCTTATCGACTTTTTAAGAGAGAGAGGTATCCCTGTCTCTGTATTATCTCCTCGCGAGACTTTATTGAGAAATGTGTATAATCATCGTTTCATTCCCAGAACATTCACTCCTTCCAATGTCTTGGACGGGTGGTCTTCTGAAGATCTTTTAAGATGGTTGGAAAACCATCGTACAGACGATAGCCTGTATTCAACCATTTCGTACAATACTCGTCATGATCTTATTCATACTGCGAAATTATTTTACATGGATGCTGTTTCAGAGAGGTCTGTAGCAGATGTCGAAGTCTTGAATGATTCACTATTCTCCCATCCTGCCATTTCCAAGCAATCTACTTGGACTGAAGAAGAATTAAAAGAGGAGCTTGAATCGTTTGGTGAACTAGTTCCCATTCCATTTAATAATCAAGAAGCTTTCAAGCGACTGCTTCCTCATCTTCATTATTACCTCCAAGGCCCCTCCTTCATACGAAGGATTAAGCATTGGAAAGCAGCTTTAGCCAATTATCTGAAGCAAGCTTACATTTTATCTCCCTAGGTGGATCAAGATATAGCATAGGCCGTTACGTTTTTTTTGGATATTATTATGAGCCTATTCGTTACTTCTCTTTTTGGTTTGTTAATGATTCTTTTTCTTTTTTTCTCTTTTTTTTTGTGATTTGTGTTCATTGACGGCGTCCGTGTGAAGTGTCACTACTTACTTCAAGAATCTATGTATATTTACATTATAAAAAAGGATAGGGTTTGATAGTTAATGTTAATGTCGGCTACGATAAATACGATTCACAAAACATCAGCAGTTGCTATAGATAATTAATTTAATATCTTTTGCCGATGTGCAAACCAGAAATAAATCATTAATTAAATGTATGGTATTTGAAAATAAATCGACATTCGCATGTATTCCAATTAAATAATTAGCCGCGCAAAGTTTCTTCTTTTTTCTCGTTAGCCTGAGTCAAGTCTCGCGAATTTTGATATTCGTCTCTAGAAACACGATTTATTAATAATCAAGTGAATACTCAGTTTAGTTTACCTTTGCTGTTTCAAAGCAGGCTGCATAATATAGAACTATAAGCCAGTTAGGTCTTCTTCTCAACAAAGTTCAACAAAGCTATGATTCATTTCCAATAGTAGTGAGATACTTGTCTTGAATTACTTACAGAAGAACATACTCCCAATGTTAGAGCTAACATCAATCCTGAAGACCTTCCAAAAAATGGATTCATTTTTGACAGTGTTCAGGACGTCTACTAAGAAGTTGTGTTCATCATAAAGGCTTCGGGAGGAAGCACATAAGTTCAGGTTATTTGGAAATTTAATTACAGTTGAAAATACAAGTAAACATAAATATTAAAATAATTATATAATTAAGATAGCATGAATTAGGGACCAAAAAAAGTGAGGTTTCAAAAAAGTGAGGTTTTAAAAGAAAGAATATGGACTACCAAAACCAAGCACGCAAGTACGGTATTAGCAAAATAAAAAGTACGATATAAACGATACGGATCTTAGATTCATTCATCAAAATGTTGATTGACCCATTCGTCAAGAGAAGTGGCTGATGAAAACATGCACCTCTGCAGAGGACAGGAGCCTCTTCGATAACCTTGAAACGGTTCTAATAGCGTATACAAATCCTTAAGACGCTCCATTAATGATTTTTCCCGAGGATCGCGAGGTTTAGGTATGGTTTTCTTATACAGTATTTGGTGTAATAAATAATGTATCCACAGAATGTTAGTTTTCGGAAAGTATCCGTCCCATTGCCCTTTTGTAACTTTGGACATTAATCTATATATATCGAATTGGTAGTCACCTATAAGTCTGGATTAGTTCACTTCGCCTATTAAAAAATATTGTTATACGTACCTTGTCCAACAAACAAATCAGGGTCATCAAATTCGTTGAAAATAGGAGACGATAGGCTTGAATGTCGCATCCTAGCTAGTGTAAAATCAATTAAGGTAATTTCCAGTGAGTCACTAGTAAAGCTTCGTTCAGACAGCGTCGATGAAGTATCAGAAGAATGAAATTCATCAAAGGACACTTCATCAAGTAAGCATGAAAGGTCTTCGTCGTTTCGTTTATTTATTAAGATGTTCCCCCAATGCATATCTCTATGCTCAAATTCAAAATTTCTTTCTCCAATGGAGAGAATTTTCACTGTTTTATAGAAAATTCCCCAGGCTTCAAACCAATTGGACAGTTCCACATGTTCCAAGTCCGTACCACTATGATTCAAGCATAGTATACAATATAACTGAGATGAATGATACCGATCCGGTCGTTCATTCTCGGATTCTTTCTGTATATCGTATTTGTCCCATTCTTCAATTAAAGCAGACGGATATGTTCCTTTGACAATAATTGCACGTCGAAGACCGACATAACCTTCAAGTTTACTAAGACTCTTGGTAATTTTCAGTTCGTTTATTATGTCTGCGCAGCGAATCTGATTTCTTTTTCCAAAAGGCATAATCTTCAAAACAATTGGCTCATCTTCCTCTACCTTGAAAACTTCACTATAGCTAGCTTCTCCAATTTTGTATACAGGGGATTTGATCGATTTTATATAGTCTCTAAAAGAAACTGGCATTTGTTGGTCCGCTAAGCCTAGTAGGTATTCAAGATGGGTAGACGTTTTTGAAGATTTTTCTTGAAACTCTGTATTTATTTGCGATGCAAATTTCGGTTTATAGATAGATGTATTAACAGTACTATTATTATTTGTTTCATTAATATCCCTACCACGACTTGGAACAATAATCGTCGGCACCAAACGTAAATTACTCTTTGAACGCCTTCCATCAACTTTATCGACAGCATCAGGTAATGATTTAACTGAATTATCTTCATCTTTTTTACCAATTGAAGATTTTTTATCGATTTTAAGTGAAAAAGACGACCTACGCTTATTGAGTTCGTTATTCGTTACATTAGTATCAATTTTATGCAATGCCTCAGGCAATTCATCTAATGAGGCCCATATGGCATTATCTTTACTGACATATCGTCTTCGAGTGCCATATGTTCGCATACCGGAGGGCATTATTCAAGTGGATAAGGAACATGTGGTCCTGTGTTTGGTGATGGTGGTGGTGACTAGAGAAAAATTCAAACGCATGCATAACTAGTAGAATAGTATGTGATTCTTAAAGATTTATCGATTAATTAAAAAAGTATCATGATAAGCTTTAAAGAGAAAAATGCTTCTCTATAGCTTCAGAAAGTCTCGTTACTCTCTCCTCTAGCTGAGCAATCTTCCAGTCTCTGACAGACATTTCTTCCTTGTATCGTTTCTCAATAGTCACTAATTTTTGAATAAGATTATCTTCCTCTTCAGGGGAAGACATCGTAGGTATACGAGATACAGATAACTCTTTCTCGCGCTTAATTAAAGCTTCATTGATACCGTTTTCAACCACATCCTTCTTTTGTTCCGAGAGCTTCTCAGGAGCAGGAGTTTCTTTTTGGGTTGCTTTGTTTTCTGATTTCACGACTGACTCTGGCACAACATTGTTTTCTGGTTTCTTATGCGTCTCCTTCTCCAAAGACTTCTTCTGTTCAGTGTCTTTCTTATCTGACTTTACCTCTGGCTCTGGCATAGCCTTGTTTTCTGGTTTCTTATGGGCTTCATTCTGTCCATTATCTTTCTTTTCCTCTTTAGTAGGTTTCTTTTCCTCTGTCTTGTTAGATGCAATGTTTTCTGGGGCTTTCTCTTGTACGGGGGAAGCTTTTGGCCTTTCTTCTTCCTTAGAAGGCTTTACAGTAATAGGAGTTTTATCAGATCCATCCTGAACCTCCTTTGTAGGAATTTTAACAGTTGCCATCTTAGTTACTGGACCTTTAGTCTCATAAAGCAAAGACATGTCCATTCTATCGACAGGAGCATCCTTGCCAGAGAACCATTCATCCGCAGACAAACTTGGTTTACCGGAAGGAGCAGGAGGATAAATGTCACTTTGATAGGCTTCAGAACGTCGGGGAACAATGAAACTAATAGGTTCTATAATCGTATCGTTAACTGATTTATAGGCACGCATAACTTCGTTGTCCGCAGCGTTTACACCTCTTTTTGGAACAAACGCCATACCACGTTGAGGATCAACGGATTTAAATTCAGAAAGATAATGAAAGACATCGTTTTCAAGTTCATAATAACGTATATTACCGTCACCTTTTCCGGCAAGGTAAATAACTTTCGTACCGTCGTCCCAGAAAGGCATTAAAATACCTGAACCGGAGTCCAAGGTATTAAAACCTCCAATAGGCTCGGACATATTAGCCGGATCCCATAGTGCGAGCTGTCGATCACTCATTTTGCTAAACCCGGTCGTAGCAATACGATTTAAGCTTCCAAGCCATACGCTTCTCGAATTTTTTGCTCCCGCATGGCCGTTGGAAACTGAAACTGGCTTGTCTGTACGAGGATCCCAAATACGAATTTTCTTGTCACGACCTGTACTAACAAGTAAATTTCCATCAGCGTTAAAAGAAATGGATTGACAAATTTCATTCATGGGAAGTGTTACTCGAGCAATGCCTTTTTCACAATCCCATAATTTAATGGTCTTATCAGCACTGGAAGACGCCAACACATTCGCAGCGGAAGGATGAAACTGGACATGACCAACCTTACTAATTTTTATAGTTAGATTAATTTCTGGCTTGTGTTATCATACCGAGTATGTCCTGTTAGATGAGCCACAGGATGCACATCTTCGTAAGGTTCCAAAACTGTGTAGTCTTCAGGGACTTTCCATAACATAATCTAAATATGTAAATAATAGCTCATATTCAGGAAGTTTCAAACCTTTGAGTCATCACCTCCAGATGCCAACACTTGGTCATGACATGGATTCCAATCAGTATCCAAAACAGCAGCAGTATGACCACGAAATAAATTGGCTTGATCAGGAAGTTTTCCCCGATTTTCTAAAGGAATTACAGCAATAGCACCACCAGCTCCTGAGTTCCAATTGACACTCAAATAAAAAGGATTGGCACTTAACAAATTAGAGTCCCAAGCATTGTTGCTAAGCTAAATGAATGTTCAGCATTCGCATAAATGAATTTATATGACAAACCTTTATATTATCATAACAAAGCTCTTTCTTGCATGTTTGTCCAAAAATATGACCTTGATAGGTAAGTTGACGACTCTAAATAAAATACATACGATATTTGCTAGCTCTCACGAATCTTCCGCTCATTATAGAAATGAAAGCAAGACGTTAACTCAAAATTTAAATTGTTCAAAAAAATAAACACAGCCGGGTTTACTTAGGCTGGAATTGGAAAGAAAGGTGGTTTTGGCGGTGGAAGATTGGTTTAGTAATTGTATTAACATAAACAAGGTTTCCTTTAAAAATGTCCAAATATATTTAAAAGATTTATCTAACTAATAATTTAAATTCTATTAGTTTTTTTTTTCTAGAAAATAAAAAATGAACGAACTAATTGGAATACACACTAGTGAGAGCGCAGTATTAACAAATTCATAACAGTGGATATTAAAATTGACTAGTTTGTATCAATTGCTTCTTTGCAAACACATTGTGACCATAACTAGAAATAATACCATCATTGAAGCATTAATATGAACGTTGGATAATTTTTAGCATTAGGGTATTTTATTCTTTATAAGTTTTCTACTTCGTTTTCTGTCGCTTTCTTGATTCTTGCTGAGATAATTTTGGTAGCTTTTTTGCAATCTTCTTGTACTCGTCAAGTTGGTTTTGGTAGGCTCCTTGGATTTTATCAAGGCGATCAGGACGGTCCAACTGCAGTAAGACATCCAAATTTTGACGAAAGATTCTTTCCTTAATTAAAAGACGCAGCGCCTTTCTTTCTAAGAGAGACAGACTCTTCAGCTTCATGGTAAATGCAATCTCACAACAGCGAAGAAACTGACGCTAAATAATAGGTTAGAACACAAAAGATTTAGCATAGTCATTTAAATTACCGGTGGTAGTTTAATGGCAGATCTTTGAGAGTGCAACCATTCCTTTGAGAGAGGCAAATGGAATTCCGGACTGGTAAAAAGGTTTAGGGATTTTAGTCGTTGGAAATCACAACGGTCACGAAGGGCATCAAACGCTTCAGATGAATCCTCCACTGAGAACTCAAGGACTTTTGGATCCTGTAGAAAATTGTTTACAATAGCATTGTAAAGCCTGGAACCATGTCCTTCTTTTTGGAAAGGAGGAAGTATCAGAAACTGAGAAATACGAGGGCGTACACCATCTGTTTTTTCCTTATCCCATTTATAGTAATCGTAAGCAGTACAATATCCTCTTAGATAATACTGTTCATCTTTGATTTCGTATCTAATACAGCTTGTTAATCCTCAGTTGGCAAATGCATTGGAGCACGTACAATAAATAAATGGTCCATTTGGGATCAAATATATCAATAAAAGACCCACCCTCGATAAATAATAAAGAAAAAAGCTGTAGATACTGCATGACAGCACCTATGTCACTGGGTTTGCTCTAAATAAGTCAGTAAATATATGCATAAATGACAAAAAGTTCCTACTTTTAGTATACAAAATTTACGTTCATCAAAAGAGTAACTTTCAAGAACCGGAATATCACGAATGTTCACCGGTTCCAGATTTTCTGGTACACGATCATCTCTCATATATATCGACAATGTTTGATCAACGTTTGTAGGTTCTACACCAGATTCCGGAGCAAGTCGATCGGAATATGTAACTTTTAGTTCTGGTGTCATTGAAGGTAATACATATTGGATCTTCCATTCATTAGCATCCGTCTCGCTAACGATGTTTTCAACCCGAGTTGTCATTGATTATTAAATCATACCTCTATGTTCAGATTTTTATAACCGTACAAAACTTCCGAGTCCCCAAAAATACTGTAGGTAAAAGTAGGATGGAATTTACAATCGATATCACCTTTTTCATTTACTACGAAAGATAGCGTTAGCAACTTTACTATTAACCGGACCATACTTAAAACAATTGAAATACATTCATTTGCGTTGTGTATCCACTCATCAAGATTGCTCATTTTTTAAGATGAAAGCAAAGCTCGCTGCTTTCGCTCGGTTTGTTTTGGTAAAATCGTGGTGGTGACTTTTGAGTTACATTGTTACTGTAGCATGAGGTTACGCATAACAGAAATTGTAAAATAAATAAAAACAATTCTTTTACACAATAACTTCGAGAATATATATAATCTCCCTTACTTTATTAAAACACATAAAAATACAAATTCATTCATTAAAATATATTTACAAAGCTATGGTGTAATACATATACAGTGTTTTGATATACTATACCAACAGGCATATATATGAAAAATCATTATTCATTGGTTATAAGCATAAGAATATATACATTTTTTAATGAGTCTTCAAGTTGACCTCTTTGATGATCATAAACTCTTCAACACCATGACGACCGGCCTCTTTACCGAAACCACTCTGTTTGATGCCACCAAAAGACATAAAAGGTTCGTCGACTAATTCAATGTTTGCACCAACTAGACCCACTTCAAGTTCTTTAGCCACATGGACTAAGGTTGAGACGTCCTTTGAAAAAACATAACCAGCCAATCCAACCTCAGTGTCATTAGCCCGTTCTAGGACTTGATCAACATTCTCAAATTGAAATAGAGAAATCAAGGGGCCGAAGGTTTCTTCACAAGCCACGATCATATCATGGTTCAAGTTTGCAAGAACGGTGGGTTCATAGAAGTATCCACCTTTGTCTGTAATACGCTTACCTCCTGCTAATAGCTTAGCACCCTTTGCGACAGAATCCTCAATATGACTTGCCATCTTATCACATCCTTGCTTGGAGATCAAAGGACCTAAGCCGGTAGAAGGATCAAGTCCGTCGCCGACCTTTATGGTCTTCACTTTCTCCAAAAGCTTCTTAGTAAATTCTTCATAAATGTCCTTGTGAAGGTAGACACGATTAGGGCAGACACATACTTCGCCAGCACTGAAGAACTTGATATTACACAATGAGTCTACAGCTTGATCAATAGGGAAGTCAGGAAAGACAATAAAAGGGGCGTTTCCACCCAATTCCATAGAAACCTTTTTCACTGTACTAGCACTTTGGCCCATAAGAATCTTTCCGACATTTGTACTTCCTGTGAAAGAGATTTTACGAATCAAAGGATTAGTGGTTAGCTCTTTACCGTGTTCACTAACATTGGAAGTAGTGATAACGTTGATAACACCGTTAGGGAAACCAGCTTCTTGTGCAAGCTTGACTAAACCAAGACAAGAGTATGGAGTACTAGTCGCAGGCATGATTACGATGCTACAACCAGCAGCCAATGCAGCACCTCCCTTTCGGGTAATCATAGCACTAGGAAAGTTCCATGGAGTAATTAATCCTGAAATACCAACGGGTTGCTTCACCGACATGATAAAGTTGTTCATCTGTAAGCTCGAAGGAGCTATATCGCCGAAAACACGAACGGCTTCTCCTGCATACCATTTGATATATCCAATGGAAGTAGAAACCTCCATATCAGCGTGCGAAAGAGGCTTACCATTTTCTAAAGTGAGCATCTTCACCAAATCCTCTTTGTTCTCCTCCATGAGGGTAGCCCATCGAGTTAACATCTCGCTTCGTTGAACATGAGTTGTATTCTTATAGGCTTTAAAACCGTTTGCAGCGGCCTCTATTGATTTTTTGGTCTCATCCACGGTCATATCAGTCACTTTACCAATTTCTTGGGTGTTTGCTGGATTTTCAACGGAAAAAGATTTCTTGCTATTCGAAGTAAACCATTTTCCATCTACAACACTAGGAGTAACGGGTTGATCGAGGCCAAACAATTCAGGGCGATGGAATAAAGCAGCGGTTGATGACATGATGCTTGCGATTCAAAACAATCTGGAAATTAATGCAATGGGTGAACAAAATGAATAAATAAATAAATAAATAACACAAAAGACTGGGTATCAAGTTGCAAAGAAAGCTAACAAGAATTGGGATCAATGGAAAACAAGGAAACCCAAAAATAAATAAATAAATCTTTTGAGAAATCGATGTATCTCCAAGACGGCGTTTTCGAGGAATATATATATTTTGTCAACGAGCAATGATATAATAAAGTCAATGATTAGAATAAGAAAAAAAGAAAAGGACTTCCCGATATGTTGTAAACGTGAATTACGTTTGAGTCGGCAAATGAAACATTTCGTTAAGTAACATGAAAATTGAAGACTATTAGTTGTGCTTTTGGAAAAGCACAAGAAAAAGCTTGAGATGATCAAAAATGAGAGGTAGTCAATTGTAAACTAATAACATGGCTTCAATACTATTCCAGATAAATACATTACGCCGGTTTACTAGCAATGGAAAGCTCTACAAGGATGTGGCAACAAAGCGTCCACGAATGAAAATTGAACCCAGAAAAGTTCTACTTTTGGTTTTGCTTTCTTAGTTCGTGGTTAGTATATTAATCGACGCTGAAACAGCTGAAAAACACTTTCTTGCATTCAATTTGTTTACAATTTCGGCATTTATGTCATCTGTTCCTGCATCCAGGATGTTAGGCTTGGAAAAGCGAAATCTTCGTATTTTGGATCCTAAGGAGAGATTTTAGTTAATATTATTTTTCGCATACATTTAGAGACCAAATTATGAAAATAAAAATTATTGTTTATAATGTGGGTTACTCCAATTGTTTAAATTCGCTTTCTTTTTTCTTTTCTTCACTAGTAAACAAAGCGTATCTTTTTGACTAGAATCCTCCAACGTCATAGACATTTAGTTAACGCGCGTATTTGCATTATGTAATTTTGGCGTTCTCCAGATTCTAGAGTAGCAATTACCGACAAATAATTACGTCACTAAAAGGAGAGCGAAATTGTAAACAAACAATTGATCAATGTAAAAAAAATAAAATAAAATAAAATAAAATAAAATAAAGAAAACACCTTGAATTCAACTAGAAAGAATTGGTTAGATGACTCATTTCGATTCCATTGTTGAAATAAAAAAAAAACACCTATATATATGCAGCTGGACTAATAGAACTGAAAAAGATGACTACTCCAATATGTTTCTTGGCTTGAAAAAGGTAGGTAGGAATAACTTAATTAATTCCTTATTTAACCTATTTAAATTTTCTACGTTTTCAGCTTGCTTTTAGAAAAATTATTTGTATTCATTTGTTTATTGTTATAAAATTCGCTACAAAAACATTTACCTTAGCCTTACCTCAGCATACGTGTACGGTACTAGATGGTGAGAATTAAGTTGTCTGCGGTATTTGGAGATATTTTATCTGATTGATAACAACTTGCTTAATCCGAATAATCCTGTCTGCCTAGCGTCCATCGATCTCAAACCCATTTCCAGTTTCAAAAGATTTGGTTTAATGTCAAACACTTGTCTGATTGTCGGTTGCGGAGTTTTCGGCCTTTCTTCTGCTGTCGATTTAGCTAAACAGCGTGTCTTCGACAGGATCGTTGCCATTGATGCAGAAGCCGTACCATCTAGTATGTCAGCTGCAAACGACTTGAACAAAATCGTCCGTCCAGAGTATGCAGATATAAAGTATATGAAGCTTGCATTAGAAGCAATGGACTCTTGGAGATCCAATTCTCCGGTATCTTCTGCATATCATGAAAGCGGCCGCTTAAGTATCAATTCAAAAGACCCAAACAGACGTCAATTTGACTCTGTCTCTCAAGCAAACTTACGAAAATTGTTGGGCAAAGATGCATTAATGGATCTCAAATCTCCAGACGAGATTCGTAAAAAATTTCCAACTTTCTTATCGAACGCTCCATTAAATGAAGATATCTCGGCTGTCTTTAATGAACGCGCTGGCTATGCCAGTGCGTCCGAGGCGTAAGTTGCTATGGAATCAGAAGCTAAGAAATACGGTGTTGAATTTCGATATGGAAAGTGTGGTTCCTTTAAACATTTCATTTTTCCAGATAGCAAATCTAACTCCAGTGCTTCAGCAGCTGTGGAGACAGAAGACGGTTCAGTCATCCAAGCGGATACAATTTTACTAGCCATAGGTGCTTATATGAATGCCTACGTTCATACAGACCGTAGGGTTATAGCCAAAGGATTACCGGTCGCTCATATGCAATTAACAGAAGATGAATACAATCATTACAAAAATATACCAATTGTTTTTGACCCCGACGTAGCCTACATCTTTCCCCCGGATCCAAAAAGCAAACTACTAAAGTTCTCTAGCGCCGGCTATGAATATGTGTACAATACACGGACTCGTTACAATGAATCCATCATTACCTCTATACCAACTACACCATCTCAATACACTGATATCCCTGATTACGCTAAAGAAAGCATTTATCGTTTTCTACGGATGTACCTTCCTGAATTAGCGGATCGCCCTCTAGAGAAGTGTAAGATGTGCTGGATCTCTGACACTTCCGATTCCGAGTTCTTAATTGATAAATTACCTGGAACAGATAATGTTCTCATTGTTAATGGAGACAGTGGTCATGCTTTCAAGTTTTTACCCAACATAGGCAAGTACGTTACTCAGAAAATACGCGGTACACTATCGACTGAATGGCGAGAAGCTTGGAAATGGAAGAATGTGGACGAACACAGTAGGGAAGTGAAATGGAGAGGTTCTCAAACTTTAGCTGATCTGAAGGATGTCAGTTTTACGCCAAACAAGTGAACCCAGTTTTGGAATTGTCCATATTTAAGCTTAATAGTTCCTAATTATAACAAAACCAAATAGATCTTTCCTACGATTTTATTATTTAGATTTACAAAAAATAAATAAAGACTTTTTTGTGCCTTTGCTATCTAAAATACAGCGAACATTCAACTCTTAGAACGGACAATGTTGAAAAATCGCATCCCAGTCATCCTGAATAATGTTAGCTACGAAATCCCGAAGAATATACAAAACTTACCCAATTAATATCTAAATTTGTCGGATCCAAGAATCCCATTTCAGGAGTGTTTTCTTCTGATAATCCTAAATTGTTGGAAGTACTTAATCCTAGTTTTTCCCAGACATGGTTCCGTGAAGTTTGTAACAAAGCCCAGGCCTGATGAAAACGTCGAATATCCGTAATTTTGGGAAACAGGGAGAATATCTGATTAATCATAACCACTCTCTTGTCATCCAAAAATATATTTTGTTCAGATTGTAATATATCCAAAAGAAGAACAATGCACGGATGAAAAGGGGGGTATCTCCAAAAAAACCATGAATATATAGAAAATTCGGGGGTGGTGCATAGCTCGTATAAGCTGGATAAAGCGGTCATAGCACACTCGACAGCACGGACACGGCTGTATGAATAAACTGAAGGACCTTCCTTTAATAGAAATGGAAAATGAGCCAAGAGTGGGAACCGCTGGAATATATAAGTCGTGAAAAGTTGCAGTAGTCTTTCATGAACTGTTGTAGGATTAGGAAGTAACTCCTGTTTGACTTCTTTTATAAAAGTGCTAAATTTCTGATCCATCTCCAAAATTGTACTGTAATTTGGAGTTTTCAACCCTAATAGTACTCGTGTATATTTGGAGATTTTACGTGATACTCTACCCGTGAGGCAAATGAAAGACCCTGCAGCAAAGACTGATGGATCAGCTTCATACGTTTCATCTGGAAGAAGTCTAGGAAAACTTGTGTCATAACTGTCTTCTTGTATTCGAGGAGGAATCCCGGTCAATTCAGACACTCTTATATCCAAGATCAGCACAGAAGACCAAATTCGTCGTCTAATTTCAGTAAATTCATTATTTAATCCATACAAAGAACCATCTCGGTGCAGACCCATAAAATATGCACTTTGTGTAATCAGTCCTACTATAGAAGGAGGAGCTAACAAACTATCAGAATCAAAAGTTATCTGAGAAATTAGTATACATGAGAACAAAATAATAAAACTGTAATAAAATGTGTACCTGACGTATTATCAAAGCTCTTAAAGTATTTAAATCAGGATCAATTAAAAAATCAGAGGCTGCCAAAGCATAACGAAAGGCTAAAGGATAGTCTGTATGTAAATACTTTTCATCTTTCCCTAAATTCCAGCTGATACGGGTTTCAACTGGTGAAGCAAGTAAGGCACTAGCAAACATTGAGAAAAGAAGAGAAGTCATTGATGGGTTTCTTTGAGTAGGATCCTCCCAAAAAAGTTTGTATCTCTCCAAGAACATAGGTTTATGTAAGACAGGCATAAATAAATGACACCGAAGGAAGTATTCCCTAACAAAAATGTCGGAGATGTACTTCGGTGGAAGAAAATTCAGAGCGTTTTCAGGAGCGGGGAGGCGATATAGAAAGGATTCTTGTGTCCTTGTCTTTTCATTTTCAGGTAATTCCTGATCAATATTCAGAGAGTTTGTCTTTCGTAAATGCCAGGCCACATGAGAAGATGAAGGATAATTGACATAAGTGGTTTTCGTTAAATCTCGCAAAGATAAAGTACCTATATTCCGTTCGGCTTCATCAGAAGCAGGTAATTCTTCTTTTACATCTGGATGTGGTGTTGCTGATGTCGTATCTGTAAAAAAAGATTAGTACTGCAAGAATGCAAGAAGGGATTCTTACCCTGGGATGGACCATGAGAGTTGGACTCTCCGAGCATATGCTCAAGATGAGAAATCCTAGTTAAAAGCTCATTTATGACAGAATCTGTTTCACTTCCTCCATCAAATCCACTTAATGACGGTCGTCCTTGTTGCAAGTATATACACGAATATGTTGTACCTCTCTTTTTACAGTTCGAACAAGGTCTTCCATGATCACACTTCAGTTTCTTTTTTCTACATGCCAAGCATGAATGAATAGCACGACGTGTAGTTTGTCCTATTTTCTTAGAACCCGTTTTTGACAACTCCATGTCTAGTGCTGCATAACCAAGAAAATCATAAACCGGCCAGGATGGTTTTATTGCCAAATATCTGAAACCAATATTTTTAAGAGAAACCAAAAAGAAGAGAGAAAAAAGAAGTGAAGACCAAGGATAAACCTGCTAGGATGATAGCGTACTAACAGCCGCGGATTTCTTTCACTCTGTTAATCTATTAATAAATTTAGAAGTTTAGGCATAAAATAAGAGTAAGAACCCTAACTAATATTACTAATATCCTTGCATTTAGCTTTGGGAGTGGGCAAGTAACTAATTTCACCTTCTTTAAATCTATGGGACATCATTTTCGCTTAAAAGTAGACTTAATCATACTCGAATCCCTTGTAGTATGAAACTTGAATCACGTATGAAAAGAAGTTAAAGCTTTTGCAGCAAAAGAAAAAAAATAGACGCGACCTTTTCATCGTTTTATTCAGACTGTCAACACTTCACTGTTTGTGCTTTATAAGGAACAACTTGGTCCATCAGAACTATTCATATGAAATGCCTAAACCAATGGATTTTTTTAAGGCTGATTCAATAAAATGGTATAAATATCATAGGTGAGAAATATTGAGAATATCATGCATTGGAAGATTGTGTATTAATTTAATCTGGATGAAAGTCATCGAGCCAAATGGCTGATTTAATACTTAATAATTTTGTAATGGTGATCTTCTTTACAATATTCATCGTTACTACTGGGAAGATAGAAAGTACTTGCTGCCTGTCAAGTCACAACACCAAGATCCTCATTTCCTTCCTTCATGACTTGTAAATTCTTTAATTGATTTTGTTTTCTACAGATACTCAAGTACGTTATACTGAAATGTAAAAACTTTTTAAAACCAAAAAAAAAGGCATACGTAAGTAAACAAAGATATATCTTAGTATAGGAGGAAATAGTAAGTCACTGAAAATTTACACCAATATATCGTGTTACCGAGGGAATTGCTGAATTTGTATGAAAACATAATCAGATAAGGAAAAGCAAAATTACTTCGCTTTTCTGGTACGCTGAATACCCAGAACTCCCCCAAACTGGTAAAAGACCGGATTTTCCAAAAACAGTGGAACTGTTCTAACGCTTATATCTATGGATCAAAAGTTACAATCTGCTGTAAGCGAGTCAGCAAATGTTACTGCAAAACCTCCTGTGCAACCAAAGAGACTAGGGCCGGTAATGGGGTTCGTTTCTGGAGGTGTTGCTGCATGCGGTGCTGTCACTCTTACCAATCCTTTTGAAATTATAAAAACTCGTTTTCAACTTCAGGGACAGTTAACAAAGGTAGATGCGTCTAAGAATATTTACAAAACTGTTCCACAAGCTTTCAAATTGATTCTAAAGCATGAAGGAATTCGTGGACTTCAGAGAGGTCTTGGAACTGCTTACGTTTATCAGCTTTTCTTAAATGGCTGTCGTCTTGGTTTCTATGACCCCATTCGTTCGTTTTTAAATCGGAACCTTTTGAAGGATCCAAAGGGTAACAGCGTGGCCATCAATGTGCTCAGTGGTGCTGGATCTGGTTTCTTTGGTGCTTTGTTTGGTTCTCCTTTCTTCTTGATCAAAACCCGTATGCAGTCGTACTCTCCTGCTTTCCCTATTGGTGAGCAGTATGGTTACAAACATATTTTTGACGGTTTTAAGCGAATTATCAAAGAAAACGGTGTTCGAGGAATTTTCGTTGGTGCTGACGCAGCTATCATCCGTACGGTATCGGGTTCAGCCGTACAGCTTCCTATTTACAACTGGGCCAAGCGCACTATTGAACACAACAATCTTATGGAGGAGGGAACACTCAAACATTTAACCGCTAGCTCTATTTCCGGCTTTGGTGTATGCTGTTGCATGCAAGTCTTTGATACCGTAATGACCCGGATGTATAACCAAAAGAACAAAGAGCTTTACAAGAACCCCCTTGACTGTATCCTTAAGACGGTACGCGCTGAAGGGTTTTTTGCCTTGTATAAGGGTTTCGGCGCTCACTTGGCGAGAATTGCTCCTCATACCATTTTCACTCTTACCTTTGCTGAACAGACAAACAAATTGTTTTCTAAACTTTCCAAGGACTAGAGGGCTTCTTTCTTCTGTAATTTAAAAAAATGACAGAGATTGTACATACATTTGCGTCGTTTCCTCCGTAGTCTGTGTTTACTAGAGAACTTTAGTAATCATGCTAAGGTGTACTCCTTTAAATACGCTTATTTTTGTTTAAATAAGAGCTATTTTTATTTATTGACATGCAAAAGGTGTATTTCTCGAGGTGCATTTTTACGCATTAAAGTAACCTATGTTTAATGAATTTCCCAGGGATATTGTTTGTTTGCTCTTAATTATGCTTACTTTGTATATTTGAATTTAATTTTTTTTTTTAAAAATTATTGTAGTCATCTCAAAACAAACCAATGTACAATGATATTTACAAGGTACACAACCTCCAGTACGAAAGAATGCCCGTTAGCCATCTCTGCGATTTCACATAACTGTCGATAATCTATGCATTAACCAAATAACTTCAATAAAGAGACATACATTTTACAAGTAGAAAATTAAATCTTTAAAAACGTGTTTCTTTTATTGATCACATTCAAAAAATGACAAGTAAGTCTTATAGATATGAATTCACTATATGCTAACATGTCTTCCGAAAGTACACTCTTTAGAATTATTCCTAATAAAAAACAGGCATGAATTTACGTGTAGCATATCTCAAATAGCCAACAGGAAGTTGGGAATTGATGCCAGCTATTTCCTATTAGAACTACTAAAAAGATTGAGCCCTGAAGAGCTTCAGGCAATTTCTGTGGATGGAGAATCTGAGATCCTTTATAATTACCTTGATCAATTTCTTAATGTCTTGAATATGTACAGCATTACTCCTTTGTTCGTTTTTAACGGCATTTCTCTAACCTTTGAAGCTAGCGGTCAAAGCGAAGCTTCGCACAAACAGGGAAAGTTATCTAGGATGCAGCATTTCTTATCAAGATTTAACCCATATGATGCCAACATTCATACTAATTTGTATCGAATGGACCCGGATGGTAACCGTCATCGTAACCAGTCTGAAAATAGACGTACCTTCCTTTATAGTAGTCAACGGGATCCTTTAGATAGATTATGTGACTTTTTAAAGATAATTTTAGACCAAAAGGACATTGACTATTTTGTTGCTCCCTATTTGGCAATGGCGCAGCTTTCCTATTTCCAAGGAGGTGGATCAAAACATTATCTTGATGCCGTATATGGACCTGAAGATCTTCTCCTTTTCAATGTGAAACGTCCAATTTATTCAATTAATATTCCGTATTTGCAATTAGAATCCTTCCGTTCTTCGTTCTCCAATCCTCAGCTGCTTGAATCAGACAAAGGGTCTTCTACTATTCAATGGCTAGATGGAGACGCTATTTTTCAAGACAGCAGATGTGGATCTTGGAATCAATTTGTCGAGGCATGCTTACTTTGTGGTACCTCCATTTCGCCCACACTCCCTCAATTTGAAGGAACATTCTTATTGAAATCTTCAATAGAGCTTGTTACAATGCTTGGTTCTGCTTATCGTGTAGTAGAAGGATTCGCTGACACAATGCCACCAAGCATTGCTCAAGAATTAATTCAGCAATATAGGCGATCTTTTTGTTATTTAAATTACTGTATCATTATGAACGAAAAGGGAATTGCTTCTCCACCAGTACCAGAGGATTCTGTTCCCACTGATATTAATGTATTTATGGGAACAAGGCTTCCCAATGAATTATACTACTATATTTCTCGTGGATTACTTCCTACTAGGATGATTGGGGCACTAGTATCTGGATGTTTCAGTGACCCCGTTTCTATACTAGAACAGCACGTTGGGAATTCTTCAAATCAGGAAAGCGTAAAGCCAGATCCTGCTGCTCATAAAAATGCAGTCGCAATGGCTGCTGTCAACCATCGAAGGTTTGTTGATGATTTAGAGGAAATTTGGTCTCAAGGTCTCAATTTGCTAACTCAACCTCTTCACCGATTTTATCAGGCTCGCGATGTCATATCTCTTCATGGCCATAACCAACAAGCCTCTTTGAAAGTTATGCACAGCTATGATCCTCCATTATATATCGACACCAGAGCTTGGATGATTTATGATGAATGCATACCATTCAGTATAAAGAAAGCAGTGGGAGAAAATAAACCTATTAATATACATAGTATGCTTGATTGTTTAAAGGATGTGGGTTTTGTCGAAAAAAGCTTTTGCCCAGATACCGGTATAGGCATAAAAAACCCCCCGAAGCGTCTGCTTTCCACAACTCCTGAAATAGTTTTGAGCTCTTTTTACCGGTTTCTTCAGATTCGATCATTCGTATCAACGACCCATCAATTAACGTCTTGGGGTTCTCCTTTATTAATAGCTCTCGAAAAATGTAATATTCGGTATCAAAGCTCTATGTGTGTTTTGTTTGAGTTATTACGCCTGCGGCAAATAAAAGAACCAAGGTTTGATTCTGCAACTTCTTCCACACTATATATTCCGTCCGTAATTGAGTTTTTATCGAAACTTGCTACATTCCTTCCCATAGGGAAAGAAGCAGTATACCAGTTATCTACGTCTAATCGCGATTTATTACAATTTTATATGATGCAAACCAGTTTTGGTGCTAACCTTCACGAGTTGGCCGCTATCCTAATAGCGTCTGTTATTATGAACGCTAATGCTGACAGGAATCTTGTGAACCCATATTCGATAAGAAAAACGTAAGAAAATCACGCTATTTTAGTTATTGTTACTAACTTTCATTTAGATTCCCTTTTCGAAGAAACTTTTGTAGCCTACTGTCAGGAATAATTATGAATCAGCTTCTGCAGACTCTCTCTACTAGTGATAATGAGATGAATAGGGAAGTTGCTGTCGAAACTGCTTTCAAAAAATTAAAAGAAGATTTTCCATACGTTACGGATATAAAAGCATTTTTGTCCGACTTTTTGGATTTTTGGTCTGCTTTTATGAACGGTGTCAAAGAAGCCGAAAGTACTAGTGCCATTGGAAAACTAGTTGCCAGCAAACTATACCTTACGAATGACTGGTTAAATTCTCTACAGCTGGTTTAGAATAAATAAATTTACAGTATTTTCAAGTTTCCAAAGTGCTTTCCGTTAGACTCTTGAATATATCGAATTTGATTCTATGTAAATACCAACCCGGCTCCCGATATTTTAGTTGACTTCTAATGTTTCGATGTTTCTTTATTGCTATCATGTAATTTATATAGAGCGCGGTATACTTGGCAATTTTGGGGTTTCTTCTTTTTATACGGGTTTCACGAATTTATCGAATTTTCGTAATTTGATACGGACTAAACGAACCTGGTCTTATAATGACCAACCAATAGTCACTAAAATTAGAGGATAACGGATACATTACAATAATACAAAACAACAAATTCATCTGTTTACATTTGTAAATAGCGCAATCTAGCAATATTTCGTTATATGAAAAATCATTGGAAGAGATTTCGGAGAGGAAGCACTGTCTTGTTAGCTTGTTCCAACATCGAAGTTAAATTTATGCAAATGCACTTATGAAGTCCAATGGCAATGATAAAGATTTTGCAGAAATGGAAATACGATCATCAAATGATCACGATGTTGCAGTGAACACTGATGTTGGCGGTCAAAGTGAAAATGTAAATAGTCGTGTGGCAGATCGTCGAGGAAGCGTTCATGTACGTTTTCAGGACATGTCCCCTCCGTTAAGTATTATAGAAGACGAATTTCACGACGTAAACATTGACGAGCCGGACACCAAATCGAAAGACAATGCGAGTTTCGTCAGTGGAACAGAGGTCGAGAATGAAGGGAAAAGTAAAAGTAATTTAAAGTCAGTGCTCGGGCAGACAGCAAATACAATGAAGTCTGCTGTAAGGACGACAGTTAAATCCGATAAGCCTCCCGCTAAGGCAAAGAAAAGAGTCCATGTCTCTTTTCCGGAAGAAATTCCTATGGATGATATGAAAAAGCCTTCACATCCTACTAGCGAGGGTGAAACTACTCCAAAGATTTACGGACGTCAAAACATTCCCGAGGAATTACTGAAAAAAAAAAGTAAGAAGTTTTCGTTCCCGAATCCTTTGACATACCTTTCTAACAAGATTGCATCCTTATTTGAAAGGGACTTTCGCCAACTCAAATCAAAAGATGGGAGGCATATTATCATTGATCCGTACGATGATTCTTCACAAATCGATGAGCGTATAGGAAAACCCTTTATAAAAAACAGCATTGTATCTTCTCGGTATAATAAATATAACTTCGTTCCTTTACAAATTATAGCTCAATTTTCAAAGACTGCTAATTGCTATTTCTTACTAATTGCAATTATGCAAATGATCCCTGGATGGTCCACTACTGGTACATACACCACTATCATACCTTTACTAATTTTTATCTCTATTGCAATATTGCGAGAAGGATTTGACAACTATCGTCGCTACCGACAAGATCGAGTGGAAAATAGAATTCAGGTTCAGGTTTTAAGGCATGTTGATAATGCACCTCCTATAGCAGATGAACAGCCATCTTTCTTTCGTAGAAGGAAATGGAGAAAACGAGGAGGATCCCAGGATACTGGTTCTAAAAGTTGGTCCAATTCCCTTCATGGAATACCTGATTCCCCTCCTCCGCATTCACCTACCGTCGTTCAATGTAAGGATGCTTCCACCAACCTAGATTCTCAAAAACCAACTCCCGTTGAATCTATAATAAAACCAACATTCTTTTGGGCTAATTGTGATTGGAAAGATGTGCGTATTGGTGACATTGTTAGACTATCTTCAAACGAGTCTGTTCCTGCCGATGTAATTGCCCTATCGAGTCCGCATCCCAATGGTGCTGTATACGTTGAAACAGCAGCTTTAGACGGAGAAACTTCTTTAAAAACAAAGCTCGTAAATTCCACTTTACGATCTTATTGCAAGGATATCAATGACCTTAGTCGCCTTTCTGGTGAATGTATAATTGAAGATCCTAATGGAAATCTATACGAATTTAATGGAAGAATTCGTCTAAATTCAGAAGAAAAAGAAATTCCTATTGCTAATAACGATGTCATTTACAGAGGTTCAATTTTAAGGAATACTCCAGAATTATTTGGGTTGGTTATCTATACCGGAGAAGAAACCAAAATTCGAATGAATGCCTCGCGTAATCTTCGAGTTAAGGCGCCCTCCATGCAACGGGATACGAACAAAATTGTCATATTTATTTTTGTTTTAGTCGTAAGTATGGCTATATACTGTACTGTTGCATATTTTATATGGCAGAAAAAGGTGGAAACGAAATTATGGTACCTGTCAGACGGAAGTCTTGCTTTTGTACCTATTCTTGTCTCCTTTATCATTCTATATAACACGATGGTTCCTATTTCCCTATATGTATCAATGGAAATTATTCGCGTCTGTCAGACTTTCTATGTTCAGAGTGATATTGATATGTATTACCCAGATACCGATACGCGTTGTGAAGTTCGAAGTTCATCTATCCTTGAAGAGCTGGGTCAAGTAACGCATGTTTTTTCAGACAAGACAGGAACACTAACAGATAACGTTATGCTGTTTCGAAATTTATCAGTCGGAGGTTTTGCTTGGCAACATATTGGGGCCGAAAATCCTAGGTTGTTACCAACAGATGAAAAGAAAGATGCTAACGATGAGATTAAAACTCCTCAATTTTCGGAAAATATTGAAGGAACTACTATCCAACTGCTCCAATACGTGTATGATAATCCTCACACTACTTTTTCCAAAAAAGTTAGAATATTTCTTTTGAGTATGGCTATATGCCATACATGTCTTCCCTCATATGATGAGAAAGACAATATTTATCGCTATCAGTCTACCTCTCCTGATGAATTGGCACTCGTACACGCCGCTCAACAACTTGGATATATCGTAATAGATCGAAATATGGACGCCGTTTCAATTCGTCTGCATTATCCCTTAGATAATCGTTCCTACCCAATTACAAAAACCTATAAGGTTTTGAACACTATTGAATTTAACAGTAAAAGGAAACGGATGTCAGTAATCGTTCGAATGCCAAATGGTCGTATATGTTTATTTACAAAAGGGGCTGACTCTACAATTACTGAAAGACTTCGGCTTTCGGAGCTTGCCAAAAAGAAAAGTCGTACTGTTACCAAAGCGGAAAAAGCTCGGAAAAGTGTAGAAATCGATAAAGCTATTATAAGAAATAGTATGAGTACCGCTAGACCAAGTCTGACAGCATCTCGACCAAGTTTAACCAGAAGACGCGCGGACTATATAAACAATGTCACCTCTTGGTTAGATGAACGTAGGCAAAGGATGGGCTCAATTCGGCCACGAGCTAGTACCAGTATACTAGAAACGAGACGCCCTGCAGCACCTGGAAGACATTCGTTTGCCGTTGGAGAACGACTTTCGGATAAAAAACTTTCCAAGAAAGAAGAGGCGGAAGGATCGCTGCTTGAAAGCTTGTGCCACAATGATGCTGCAATGTTCGAAAACACTTTCAAACATGTCAATGCTTTTGCTTCAGATGGCTTAAGAACGCTTATCTATGCTCACAAATTTTTGGAAGAGGAAGAATATAAGGAGTGGAAGGCATTAAATGATGAAGCTCTAAATAGCTTAACCAATAGACAACAACTATTGGATGATGCCGCTGAGTTAATTGAAAATAATTTGGAGTTTTCAGGTGCTACTGCGATTGAAGATAAACTTCAAATGGGCGTTCCTGAATCGATTAATTCTCTTTTTAGAGCTGGTATAAAGTTTTGGGTCTTAACTGGTGATAAGAAAGAAACAGCAATTAATATTGGACACTCTTGTGGTGTTATTAAAGAATTTTCGACTGTGTTGGTATTGGGATCAGTAGATGAAAAACCAGGAAGTGATGATACTATAAAGGGGGGACAGAGACTTTCTTTAGATCACCCCCAAGAGATTGACACAACCAATCTCGTAATTCATCAATTGGTATCAAGTATAAAAGCAATAGAGAGTAACTCGGTTGCTCACTTGGTCCTAGTAATTGATGGTGCTACACTCGATATCATAGAAAGCGATCGTGACGTATTTAGGCTTTTCATAAACACAGCCGTTAAAGTTGACTCAGTTATATGCTGCAGAGCGAGTCCTATGCAAAAAGCATTCATGGTTAAATCTGTACGCGAGAACATCGATTCCGCCGTGACTTTAGCAGTTGGAGATGGCGCTAACGATATTGCCATGATCCAAGAGGCTCACGTAGGAATTGGTATCGCTGGACTTGAAGGTCTGCAAGCAGCACGTTCGTCTGATTTTTCAATTGCCAGATTCAAATTCTTGATTAAACTACTTTTCTGCCATGGTCGATGGAATTACGTACGTCTCTCAAAATACATTTTGGGTACGTTCTACAAAGAGCAGTTCTTCTTTTTGATGCAAGCTATAATGCAGCCTTTTGTTGGATATACTGGACAAAGTTTGTATGAAAACTGGGGACTTACTTGCTTTAATACTCTTTTCTCGTCTCTGTGTGTCATTGGTCTTGGCATATTCGACAAAGACTTAAATGTCAGTACTGTCGTTGCTGTTCCAGAATTATATCAAAAAGGCATTAACAACGAAGCGTTCAATTGGCAAGTCTACGTAAGGTGGTCATCTTTAGCATTTATGCAAGCCTTTTTAGTGTTTTATGTTACATATGCGTTATATGGCCTTAAGCAGCTAACCGATAATAATTTATTTGCCTTTGGACAACTGATTTTTACTGCTGCTATTGTTGTGATGAACTTTAAGCTTGTTTTCGTTGAAATGCAGTATGTGAGTATTATTTCTTATATTGTTATAATTCTCACACTTCTGGGATGGATGTTCTTCAATATGTTTATTAGTGATCATTATCCTGACCAGAATATTTATCTTGGCAAATCACAGTTCTTTCATCACTTCGGTAAAAATGCTGGATGGTGGCTTACAGTGCTTTTGGTTACCGTTCTTGCTGTGGTATTGGATATAATTCTACAAATGATGCGTCGAATGCTGAAGCCAACCGATACTGATATATTTGTGGAATTGGAAAGCGATGCATTCATACACTCACGGTTTGAGCAGGAAAGCAGAGAATTTTTCAATTCGAATTCTAATGAAAAAGATGAAATTGAACGGTATCTCAAAGCTCGCGAATGAGGATTTACTTTAATTTATTATGTCTATTTAAAAGTGTTAAGATTCAGTACACTTTTGTTTTTATTTATATTTTGACTCAATTTTGTTATACATTATGTTTACGACATAGAATCTGACACACATTTATAAGTCTTTTTGGCAATGTTTTTATTCTTTTTTTCTCTTTTTTTTTCTTATCTCATTTATTGTCTGTTCTTTTCCAGTTTCGTTATATAATATAGTTTGTTATGCTTTTTTTAACTACATCTTTTTAATGAATACGCATTCCTTGACGGATATTTTCCATTTTGTATCCCAAATGTTCAAGTCAAGTTAATTGAAAATTTTATTTATTAAAACGCTAATAGATGATAGAAAATAACGAACAAAACATGTAATTTGGATTCATCAAAATAGAAACAAGACTGACTCTTTTAAGTCTTGCTTCCATCCTTAATATGCAATGAGGTAAAGAAACAGGCGAACAACAAAAGTTAAGCAACCAATCAATTAATTTTAAAATTACAAAGCTCCCTTCATGGTGAGATAATTAAACTTTTTGTAAGTGTATCCCAGGAAAGCCATATTTGTTTGTTCAAGCGTGCTTGGATCTACGTTAGCCACTGGGGTTGCAACAGGTTCATCGGGAACTTGACTCAAATCGTCCACAGGGAAATAATGAGTATCGGTAATTGATCTTAAAGATGGTATAAATGGAGCAGGACTACTACGAAGATTATCCCAATCAATTCCGTTAAAATAGGGGTGCTGCATGATTTCAGTGACACCGCCGCGGCCCAGCCTGTGTTCAGAATCAGTCATAAGTCGATTCATCAAGTCTCGTGCCTCAAAACTAAGATGGATATCATTAGGAAAAACTAAAGTTTCTCTCCAATTGACAATTTTACGATAGGTTTCGTGTGAATTTTCACTGCAAAACGGAGGCCAGCCTATGAGACATTCAAACATAATAGTACCCAAGCTCCACCAGTCACAATCTTGTCCATAACCACGTTGTAAAAAGATTTCTGGTGCAATATAATCGGGAGTACCTACAGTACTATACGCCATGACACGACGATTTTTCTTCCAGGTAGCCATTTTATCTTTAGAGGACATGGTTAGCCAAATGGCGTCTACCATTTGTCCTCTCTTTAGAGTGTTTCCGCTTTTTGGAGGCCTCATGTAAGAAGCACTTTGATCTTGCTTATAGAAACCAGTGGACAAGCCAAAATCAGATAATTTGATATGACCATCACGGTCAATCAAAATATTGTCGGGTTTAATATCACGATGGATGTATCCCATTCGATGGACGTCGGCAATAGCCAAAACAGTTTCAGCCATGTAAAACCGCGTAACATCTTCTGAAAACGTATCGTAATTAATCAACATGGTCATTAAGTCACCTCCTGGCAGAAATTCCATTATAAGGTAAAGGTATAAGGAATCTTGAAAAGAGAAATAAAGAGAAACCACCCAAGGAGAATCTGATTCTACTAACAAATCACGTTCAGCCTTGACATGGGAAAGTTGATCCCTTTTGAACATTTCGGTTTTCAGTAAAGACTTCATAGCATAGATCTTTCCGGTATCCCTTTTCTGTACTAGTCGTACCTATTTGTGTTAATGATAAAAACTATAAAACAACATAAACATACTTCACCAAAAGCACCTTTACCAATTACTTTAATAGTTGAAAAGTCTTCTAAAGATAGTCTAGTCCTTCGAAAACGTAAGAATTGTGACTCCCTCTCTCCCAGCACTCTTAACTGTCTGTTCTTTCTTTCATCAGATCCGCGCTCTGTAGTTAATTTTCGCTCGAGCTCAATTCTTCTGTAGAAATGGTTAATATAGCTATTCTCAAAAATTATAAATTATAAAATAATCAAAATTTTCCATCGTACGGACTACGCAAAGAAACTGCTTTCCGTATTAAAGTAATAGGCTTGACCTTGAATGAGCCAAAATCAAACTGAAGGTAGCACAGATGAACTATTTCTAAATATCTGTTTACAAAAACGCACTAACATGTCCATATGGGAAATATTCAATTGCAGCATTTGACTTACCTTTGATTTCTTTCTACAGCATGTTCCACTGCTACCTTATAATAATGCTCTATATATTTTTTCGTTTTCTGTGCTTTCTCTAATGTTGTATTAGGGAAAAGAGAAGGATTTCTTTCAAAATGAGCAGAACCGCTATTTTCCATGGTGTTGATCATGCAAAAATCTTCAGGATTTGGAGAATCTAACGACCTTCAGTCCAGAAAAAAAGGCGCATATATTTCAAAATTGGTACAATGTCTTTAGCTATAGAAAAGAGCGGTACAAACGGACTATATATTCTCAATGGTAGGTAGTTGAATAGTAAATCTTTTCGCTCACTCAAGAATGAACTGCAAGTATCAATGTTACTTTTCCTCTTTGAATTGTATAGCGGTTTATAATTTAGTAGAGAAATTCTCAATGTAAATGACACTTTTCTTTTTCTTTTCTCCTTACAATTTGCTACGAATTGTACACTACCTTTATTTATACAGACTGCAAATCTAATTCAAGTTATGACTTATTATATCTAGGGAAAAATTATAAAAACATAAAGAAAGACGCGACAATAAAAGGTTGTTTGTTATAAGTAGAATAGTACCCACATGGAAAAAAGTTAGTCTTCCAATCTATTAACCTCAGATATATGATGAACATTAAGGGGCTCATGTTTGAATGGAATCTTACTAGGACCCACACCATAAGCAGACGCAATATGACCACTTCCGCGAAGTTGATACTTATAAATGGTTAAACCCTCTAATCCCATAGGACCACGGGCGTGAATCTTGTTTGTACTAATGCCCACCTCAGTACCGAAGCCGTAACGGAAACCATCTGCAAAGCGGGTTGAAGCGTTCCAGTAAACACCAGAAGCATCAATACCAGACATAAACTTATTAGCAGTAGATTCACTAGAAGTCAAGATGCAATCAGTGTGTTTGGAACCATGGGTGTTAATATGTGCCATTGCTTCTTCTAAGGAGGAGACTGTTTTAATAGCCAAAACATAATCCAAAAATTCAGTATCATAATCCTCTTCTGTAGAATGTTGAAGTAAATTTGCGACGGAAGGAATTTTTTCTAAAATTTCATAAGAGCGGCTATCACACTTCAAGACGACGGATGCTTGAGATAACTTTTCGGCAACGGACGGCAACACAGTGGACAATGCATTTTCATGAACCAAGAGGGTCTCAACAGCATTGCAACCAGCTGGGTAATCAGTTTTAGCATCAAAAACGACATTGACGGCAAGATCTTTGTCGGCATCATCATGAAGATACATGGAGCACAAACCATCTGCGTGTCCAAGAACAGGGATTTTTGTATTGTCTTTTATGTATCGAACGAGCTTATCACTACCACGGGGAATAACAAGGTCAATATAGCGATCAAACTGGAGAAGCTGAGCAACTTCTTCACGGTTTTGAACAAGTTGCACTGCACCTTGTGGAACTTTCGTTTTAGAAAGTGCTGAACGTACGACTTCGGACATTGCAGCAAAAGACTTTGTAGATTCAGTACCCCCCTTCAAAACAACGGCATTACCAGATTTTATGGCAAGGGCGGTAATGTTGATAATGACTTCAGGGCGAGCCTCAAAGATGACCAAAAGAACACCAACGGGACAGGAAACACGGTACAAATCTAATTTATCATCAAGGCGACAGCCGTATGTAACACGGCCAAGAGGATCTTCTAGGTTTTTCACGTCTAAAACACCTTGAACCATGGATTCATACTTGCCAGAAGTAGACAAGTCAAGACGTTTCAACATCGATGAGCTCAACTTTCCAGCTTCATTCTGTTTCTTCGCAGCATCCATATCTTCGATATTCGCTTTTAAAATAGCATCTTTTTTGGATGTCAATTCTTCTACAATAACATGAAGTGCTTCATCGCGATCCTTGACAGAGAGGGTTTGAAGAGTAATGAAAGAATCTCTAGCTGTCTTTACATTTGCTTCTAAAGACATTTTTTAAAGGAAACCAAAAATAAAACAAAGAAAAGATTTAAAAGAAAAAGAAAAGAACAATAATAAGTGTTGTAGAACCTTTCTTTTTTTTAAGCTGAGGAAAATTTACAAGAGTTGGTCTGTCCAAGATGGAAGAAGACTAGGTAACATGGTTGTTACCTCATGTGGCTTTCAATTCTTACAGAGAAAAATATAGAAATGTGTGTTTTTCTTTTGGATACCTGTAAGAAACTTTTTGTTCTTTGTTTTTTTTTTCTTTATAAAAAAGAAGGATCATGACGATAAAACGAGCTTACAGCAATGTTTGGCAATGGAACTATATTATAGTCCCTAAAGTATTCGCAATTTCATCAAGAGAAAGACAACTGCAACAAGAAAAATCCTTGGATGAATACATAAAAGCCTATTTCAAAAAAACCTAATTAATTCCTAGTTTGATTTGCGTGTTCTTTTCTTTGCAACGAATGTTGTCTGTTTGTTTACAGATTTTCGTCTTTGCCGATCTGTTTGATCTACGTTGATCCATTTCGTAATTGTTACTTACGAGACATATCAAAAGAAAATCACTTGGACACTTGGTTCAACATATAGGCTCTTTTTCTAAATTTAATGTTGTTTTCGATTGTATTTTCTAACATATATCTTTTACAATGCTTAAATATCCCTAACTTCCGCCAAATCCAGGTTTCTATTTCTTTGGAACTTGAGAGATCTGCAAAGTAACAATCTTATGTCCAATAGATTTCGCAAAAGTCGCTCGTGTGAGGTGAGATCTTTGTTTTATGCGACTAGCAAAAATGTATCAGCGAACTTTTCGCTCTGCTCTACGTGATGATGAGATTTATTCTCTTTTCCTATCAATAAAACCGACTACGGAATTGAAACTGCGAACAAGTCCATCCGTTCTGCTGTCCATATAAACCAAGAGTTTACCTTTACTTCTTCTCTTTTTTTACCCATGGTTAGGATGATTACCTAGCGGTTATAGCGACCAACCTAACCTAACCTAACCTGGGTCTTCAATGGTTTCCTCGAAGATGAACGTACATTTATTTACAGCTAGTTTCCTTTACATCCAGCGAGCACTATGATAATAAAAAGATCAATTCAAGAAGCTACCATGCTTGAGTTTGTGTATCCATCACTATTTCATGTCCATGTTGTAGTCTATGACTTTCATCGCTAAAGGGAATTGAAGGATACGCTCCAGTAACCCCCATGCATCCTTCATGTAGGTGGGATGCGCTTTTGGTAGAAGTCTTGCTTACTTGGGTTATTTCGCGTCCTCAAGGCACTACGTGGGGGCGTTGAAAGCAAAAGACCATGGACTGAATTCGTTGCAAAACGTTCTCATTCGTTCTATTTACTTACGGTACTGTTGCAAACAAAATGGTATTATGTTATACGCAATTACAACATACAGTTTGCAAAGTTGGCTAACGGACTCGAAAGCACTGTTACGCAAAGAACAGTTGGTGAATTGGTTGACTTCATGGTACTTTGGATGATTGGCAGGATGAATGACGACGCCTTTGGTGAGTTCGAGAAAAACAAAAGGTTTGGGTGATTTGTCATACAAAGCTGGTGAATATTGAACCGAAAGAGAAATTAAATACAAGAATTGTTCATTTGAAAACAAAACGTCTTATAGGCTGATTTTGGGTGTATAATGTTGTTTTACCGGAGACATATATAAAGGTGTCCACGTCAGTCATGAAATTTACCAACTTCCACTCTCCCAAGTGAAACAGGATTTATAAACGATTCACACATTTTATGACTATGAAGGCTGTAGCAGTTCTCCGCGGTGATACTAAAGTTAACGGTGTCGTTTCTTTTGAACAAGAAAACGAAAAGGCTCCCGTCACCGTTTCTGTCGATTTGAAGGGCAACGACGCCAATGCCAAGCGTGGATTCCACATCCACCAATTTGGTGACAACACCAATGGCTGTACCTCTGCTGGTCCTCACTTCAACCCCACTGGCACTACTCACGGTGACCGTGCTGCCTCTGTTCGTCACGTTGGTGACTTGGGCAACGTTGTCGCTGATGGTAACGGTGAGATCAAGGCCAAGTTTGAGGACTCTGTCATCACTTTGTATGGCCCTCACAACATCATCGGCCGTACCATTGTCATCCACGCCGGTGAAGATGACCTCGGTAAGGGTGGTAATGAAGAGTCTTTGAAGACTGGTAACGCTGGTGGCCGTAACGCTTGCGGTGTCATTGGTGTCGCTGTTTAAACGCACAGATGCACATTTATATATCCTATGATTCTACAAATTTGATATCTACAGATTATTTTTGGATATCTGTCACGAATTGAACGATGGATCTTTTCTTAAGAAAAAGATCAGTTATGGTGCAGTTTTGTTAGGTGTTGAGGTATTACGAATGATGATATTTGTTTCATGAAAAAGTGTTTTTTTTTTCGTTAATATTTGTGAACTTGTAATTATGTAGATGTAGCCTTTGTTAGATGACCAAAAGGTCTATACCTTTGGCATTTCTGTGTAAGCTGTTTCATATGATTTAGTTGTCTTAAGTCTGTGCAGTTAGTACAAGTTCTTAGTTTTTAATGCCCAATTGGGAAGAGCGTTCTTGTCTTTCCAATGACATCCTAAATGCTAGTAATAGAAGAACTTTAAATCTACAATCGTTTCTAACAAGTTCACAAAATGGAGCTGTGATTTTCTTTCGTCTCAGTTCAACTCAAATACAATCTCATTCTGACAATGTCTTTTTTTTTGTTTTTTTTTTAGCAAGAATTGATATAATGTGGACGTGAATAGAGATTCACAAATTACTCACTCTATTAATCATGATCAAGCTGCTTTCATTTACTCCCTACCACAAAAAGCATGTCAAAGAAAATTACCCAAATTACTGAATAACAAACGACCTCAGCTTTCTTACCCTTTAGCAACACCTAGCATAGATTAATGAAATGAATATCTAATATTAAAGATGATATCTCGAACTTTACATCTAGAAAGCTTTATCTAATTCACAAACAGAGACTTAACTCTCTCAAAGAGTTAATTAATATGCATTCAGATATCTCTAAATAAAGACCCAGAAGAATTATGTACAAAATAGTTGAGTAACCGAATTAACCCAATACGATTAATGTAAATAAGGGTATGCAAACGCAAAATAATCATAATGTTAATCTCATCTTGCAACACGTACCAGACGTGCCACTGTGGGAAAACATTTATAACAAAAATAAAAACAAATAGTTAAAAGCATATGGTCGTTGCTTTTATATGCATTCAATAGTGACTTTCGATTTACTTGGAGACAAGTTTACCGCCGAGACAACTGTAAGAATCGGGATCATAACATGCGCTACCGCAAGCTTGCAATTTCTTTCCACCGATAATGGGACACAATAAATTGCCGTAGCAGATATAGCTGTTGGAATTGTACCAGGTCTGTCCACATTGAGCAATAGCAGCCGTAGAGGGTTTGGAAGCGTGTGTAGCGCTGGAAGTGGCATGAGTCGAGCTGGCAGTGGGAGGCTTTGATACATTTTTATGAGAAACGGAACCATTATCGCAACTATATTTGGAAGGATCGTAGCAGGAACCATTGCAATCTTCAAAAACATTCCCGTCAACGATAGGACAAAGAACGTCATTGTCATAGCAGACAATAGCACTAGCATCGTACATGGTATTTCCGCATTTACGCATTCCAGTAGTCGGTTTGGGTGAAGGTGAGGAAGAAGAAGAAGAACTGGTTTTAGTAGCAGTGTTAGATTTGCCAGCTTCGGTATGAACAGGAGATACTGCCAAGTCAGGAGGACTTACATTGGGGCCTAAATTGTTGTTGTAACATCCATATTGTTTAGGGTTATAGCAAGCACCATTGCAATTCGCGTATGGTACACCATTAACAATGGGACAAAGGAAGTTACCATCGCAGACGTATGCAGAAGGGTCATACACAGCATTGTTGCAAGTCTTTGGACCAGAGGTGGGTGTGGAAGTAGGAACAGGTACGAAACTGGACATCGAGACTGGAGGAATAGATGTTGAGCTACCAGAAGCAGTATTTGAGGGAGTAGCCGAGTTCGTGACAGAGGTAGTAGCATAAACCTTACTAGTTGTTGTGGTTCCGTAAGACACAGATGGAGAAGAAGAAGGAGCAGGTTCAGAACTGGGGTTAGAGTCATCTGTGTTTTTAGGGTAGTAAACAGCATTTCTTCCGTCCAGACCAGCGGAGAATGCCAAGTACCAAGCACGAGAAGCACCAACATCTAACCAACTAGGTTGAAATGCAGGTGTAGAAAAGTAGCTGTAACTTGTCCATGGATCTACGATAGCATAATCAGCATACAACAAGCTTCTCCAAGAAGGAATTGCTGCTCCAAGGTCATGAACAAGCATATTATCCCATTCGTTTCTGATAAATGATTGTTCACGGATGTAGGCTGAAATAGGAGTAACTGGAAGCATATGAATACCTTGAACAAATTCAGGATTAGTACCGAAATAGGTCACATGGGTGATCTTGTTCATGAAGGTGATACCGGCCACATAGTTAGGTTGCATAGATTCAGGTTGAACATTTCCTTTCGAGTAGTAGATGTACTTATTGAGGGAACGCTTCAAGATAGACAAAATAATGTTTGCACGATCTACCATAGCATCATCACCAGTAACTTCACCCCATAACTTCATACCATAAAAGAAGTTGTAATCCTCGGAAGTAGATTCTTCGTCCTTGCCATCATTTGACTCAAATAGACCTGCTGCCCATGAATGGCCGTGGTAAAAATCAAACATTCTTTGAACGGGGAAATGGGGATCCTGGCTAGTGGGATTGGAAACATCACGAATAAGTGAATTAACGAACTTCTTGTTATTACCAGCATTTATCCAGTCAGGATCAATATGAGCAATAACCGCGGCTGTAAGAACAAAGTAGCCATAGTGAAAGTGGTGATCATTATAATAAGTGTTTCCAAAATCTGCCATAGCATAACCAGAAAGACCAGCTTTGCTGATTACACCTTTCCAAGTAGAATCATAAACCAAAGGATTAATTTGCTTGTTATCAACGAAGCGAGCAAAAGCACTTTCTAATTTTTTGACGCAAGTATTGCTCATCTCCTTGTCGTTTAAGATATCGTTGATTGTAAGGCAAAGCATTGCATACTTACCAAGGACTTTACCACTGTAATACATAGAGTCCAAATCACTTTCAGCATCCATGTCACCATTCATCTCTTGGGTTGCAACAGCCCTAATTTCGTTGAGAGCATCTGTCGAGTAACCGACCTTTTTACCTTGAGGTGACCAGGGCAAGAAGTGAATATCCTTAGGGACAGTGTCGGCAAAAGTAATGGAGTTACCGGCAACAGCTGTAGCATAGCCGCTAACCAAGGAAACCAAAGAAATTCCGGTAGTAGATGCGCCTGAGGAAAGGGAATCAATTTGGTGGGGCAATAAGAAATGTAAGGGCACATTGGAACTATGACCAGAAGTCTTCAAGTTGAAGGTATAATAGCCAGTATCACCATCAACATTACCAGAGACGGAAATACCAGTAACGTATGCACCGGCATATTTGTCATAAATGGACTCGGCTTCGGAATCGCCTGACGGAATCTTGGCGATTTGAATATAACCAGTAAAGGAGTTTGAGCCAACGAGAACTTGGTTTCCATTAGCGTTCAAAGTAAGGTGGTTACCAAAGACATAAATGAGCCAGATATGGCCATCCGACAAAGTAACTTTGTACTTTTGAGTGGCAGAAGATCCGGAAACGGATTGGATATTATTCATAAAGAAGGTGGAAGTGAAAATCTCAGGAACTGCATTGGAGTACTCGGCAGTGCTGAAGGCCAATCCCTCGACCAAGGAGATTCTCATGGAAGAGGAGCCCCAGTTGAAGTTGACACGAGCGGACATTTGATCTACTTCGTCGACCTCGGGGGTAATGGCTTCGGTCAATCCAGAAGCACCAAAACCCAAAGAGCAAAGACCAATTGGGTTAAAATAGAAACTGGGAACAGCGCTACCCCAGTCAAAGACTCGTTGGTTCTCATCGGTATGACTGATACATATACCAGAATGAGTATTCGAAGACTGCCACCAGTAACGGTATGGATCAGCATAAAGAAAGGAGGTTCTGGAGCCAACCAAAAGGTTGTCGTAAAATTTGTTTGTTTCAATGGGCATACCATTATTCTCGGAAACACCAGCTGGTGTCAAAGGGTGCCTTGCAGACCCGAACAAACCAGTTGGATCAGAAGTATCAATGACTTGCTCAAAGACATCTGTTGAGCGCTTTTCAAGTTTCTGCGAGGATGGTTCCATTGTTTCGAGATTACCATACAGAGGAGAAGCCGTAGCAAGACCAAGGCAGCCCGCCAACATATAACCGAGGGATCGTTTTGAAAATCCCATCATCTAATGAATTGAAACTTGGCAAGTAACAATGTAAACAATAGAACAATAGGAAGTAAATTAATGAATTATATGGTTATCCGATAATACCTTCCACGAAATAATAAAAGAGAATTTTGGTTGTAATATGGGAATGCTCTAAAGGATTGATATTACAATCGAAATCTCAAGTCCCACCCAAAAGTTCGAGTAATATTGACTACTAGTGAACATGTCGAGCATTTCCTTCGCTTTATAATCATTTTTATTAATCATTCAGGGATAAATTTCTTCGTACCACATTCGAGTTTTTGTCAGCCATAGTAGATGAATTTGTGAAAGGAAGAAGTAGACACTTGAAGTAGTCATATTTACCAGCCATCGAACGCCTAAGTAGTGCTATAGTCGAGTAAAATCAGTCGTTTGGATTATCTAAAAATAAATTTTTTAAAATATTGTCCAAGTTTGCTAAACCTCCATCCGGCGACATTCCATAGAACATGCTACTGGTACACTGTCTACAAATTTCCAAGGAAAGTTTTACGTAGCAGGTATAAGAAGAATGCCGTTCTCATGAACCAACAAATGCAAATATATGAATATTTCATGATGGATTTTATTGATTTATGAACGATATATAGTGCTTTTTGCATAACCAACACTTTTTGTCATTTGTTTTTTGATATGATTTGTTTTGTTCTTGCAAGTTTTTGCACCTGTTGTATCTGATCAATACTTCTTATTTAGTATACTCGATTTAGTCAGATATTTCAATATTCTTCAAACGAAGCGTTTCCTTGGAGAGTGAAAAACAAGAAAGAAACTCTTCTTTCTTCATACTTTCGTCGTGAAGACTGATGTATTTTGTTTTTACTACTTTTGCAAAATGGTGCTTGTTACTACTCCTTGTTTACTGTTTATTTATTTACACTTGTTGCGATGGTAACCAAAGGGTAAGGGTTCAGCGTTTGTAATATAAGACGAGGTGGTTGGAATTTAAAGTAAACAAACCACCACGAAGACTCAATCATCCGGATTTTGCAGAATTCTTTATTCTTTTTTTTAATATTTTTTTCATTAGGCTGGTCCTACATTGAATGTGGTAAAGGAAAGCTGGAACTTTCCGTTGTATTACCTTTTTTTGTTCTCTGAGCTGGTCTCCTTCTTTGTTTTGATTTTCTCTTTTTTTTTATATATCTTTCTAAGCAAAAGTGCTGGTCACTTGAAAAGTAAAAAGTAAAAGAAGTTCTTAACAATCGACTGAATTCTACTCGTTGATTCTTTAATTACACTCAACATAACTTTGTCATTCTTTTTCTTTTTTATTTAGTCTCTCTTTTTTTACGCTCTAAGTATATTCCTTGCTGTGAAATCAACAAACAAATTACCTCATAAATCATGGACGTTAGCAGCAATTTGTCTTATATTCCTAAATTTTCTACCCCTACAAAAAAGAGACCCTTGGTATATCCAAACAGTCCAATTACACCTTTGCATCAACAGGCTCTTTTGGGGAAAGTAAGTCGTTCGGCGAGAAAAAGTCCTACAAAGGTATCGTCCAACTTTGTCCGAGGTTCACCTAAACTCGATGTTGTATCATCCGACTGGTCATTGTCTACTTCGGTAAGTTCTCCTCGAGCTAAACACCATTGTCCGAACCACAGTGACAGATTTATTCCTTCCAGACAAAACTCAGCAAACGCCTTCGTTTCAAGTCAAAAGCACGAATTATCTGCAGAGTACAATGAATCAGTTGCCGAAGCTTGTGGCTTGGACTTAAATACGCGTATCCTTGCTTTTAAACCAGATGCCCCTGAATCCAAGAAACCAGTTGATTTGCGTGCTCAATATAATCGTCCTCAAAAAGCTGTCGTTTCTCAGACAAAGCGCAAATTTGCTACAACACCCGAACGCGTCTTGGATGCACCAGGTATCGTCGATGACTACTATTTGAACTTGCTGGATTGGTCGAATTTGAATGCAGTCGCTATCGCACTTGAAAGAAACGTTTACGTTTGGAATGCCGACAGTGGTGATGTTAGCGGTTTGGCAGAAACGGATGAATCCACTTATGTAGCGGGTGTGAAATGGTCCCAAGACGGTACCTTTTTGTCTGTAGGACTTGGTAATGGATTGGTTGAGATCTATGATGTCGAATCGCAAAAGAAGCTCCGAACGATGGCAGGCCATCAGTCGAGAGTAGGCGTTTTGGCATGGGATCGACACATTTTATCAAGTGGCAGTCGCTCAGGTGCAATCCATCACCATGATGTGCGAATTGCTCAGCACAAGGTAGGCGAGTTGCTGGGACATGAAAGTGAGGTCTGTGGCCTAGCGTGGCGTTCGGATGGACTTCAATTAGCTTCTGGTGGTAATGATAATTTGGTTCAAATTTGGGACGCTAGATCGTCCATTCCAAAATTTACAAAAACAAATCATACGGCAGCCGTTAAAGCGGTAGCGTGGTGCCCTTGGCAGAGTAATCTGTTAGCAACCGGCGGTGGTACCATGGATAAGAAAATCCATTTCTGGAACGCAGCTACGGGATCAAGAGTCAACACTGTCGATGCTGGTAGCCAGGTAACATCATTAACATGGAGTCCTCAATTGAAAGAGATTATATCCACACACGGCTTTCCTGATAATAATTTGTCTGTCTGGTCTTATGGCACGACGGGTGTCACAAAGCAAGTAGATATTCCCGCGCATGATAGCAGAGTGCTCTATTCTGCTTTATCTCCTGATGGACGCATTTTGTCTACTGCTGCTAGTGATGAAAATTTGAAATTCTGGCGAGTAAATGATAGCGAAACAAAGAAGAGGACCGGAATCTTTTCTAAAGCTGGAACTACAAATATGACTATCCGATAATGTACCAGTATGCTTTTAATATTGCAATGGTCGGCTTTCTTCGTTCGGTCACGAATCTTCTTAATGAGCTTTCTATTTATTTGTCTAATGCCCTAATGACCTGATAAATTGTCACGATACTTAATATATTAATTAATATTCCCATATGAGTGTTCTTGAACGGTAAGAAATAGAATAAGACGAGTATTGTCTTGTTTGTATTTTCTCGGAACAAACGTTGCAACATCTTGCATAGTAACTGTTGGTTTGTGATTTCTTTGTAAGCTTCATTGCCTATGATTACTTGCAATACCTTGAGAATCTGAAAATATATTTGTAATGAAGTTTTGTTTACTCACCATAACGTTGGTTTTCGTGCTTCCTTTACTTATTCAAAAAGTACTTAACAATCGTAGTAAAGTTTTTTCTGTATATATATTCCAAGTCAATTAGTTTTGGTTTATTTTTTATACCAAGGACCATGAGAAAACAGCTTCAGATGGTACTTTGTTACAAATGTTTATTCTGACTTAATATTTTACATAATTTCAAGTTATTAATATTGAGATATTTACTAAATATAAATGAGAGAATTTCTAGAGTGTTTGAATTTTTTTTCGCTTGTTTTGCTTTTGCTTTTGTTTCTGTATTTTTTTTTTCTTTAATTCATCCACTACAGTATAGCCCATACCACGTCGCACACTACTCATAGTTGCTTCGATAAGTCCACATAAACAGAAAAAAATAGACAAGAAACGAGTGTATTATAATTAAATTAATTACAGGCTGTACTGCTCTATTCACTTATAAACATACCGCAACTGAATTGGAAGATTTGAATTTGTGGGCCCATATTGACTCATATATCATTGTTCTATTGATTGCTTGATATTTATTGAAATTTTTAAGAATTCTGTTTTGCTGGTTCTTGCTATTTATTGTTAACGGTAGTGTTTAGTTTTGAACTGAAAGGGTATCTGTTTTTATCGTATTATCTGAAAGACTCCCTCCTTTTCGAATCTTTATTTTTAATTTTCTTTTCATTTTGAATTGTATTTCACTTGATCTTCCATTCATCCTCTATGTTTTAACTGAATCTTGATTTTTTTGGCTACTTTTGAATATTTATGCTGGGTTGGGTTACCTTTTCGGCTTGTTAACGTTGTCAATATTTGTCGTATATTTTCTGGATTTATTTTTTTTTGATCTTTCTCTTTCTTTTTTCTTTGTTTGAAGTCTGTCGACTCTTTTCGGGGTTCATTACGATCAGCATATATGTACTTATTATGAAACCCTATGTTGCATACCCAGATGCTTCTGTAAAACGATATCGAATGACCCCTGTCCTTTCCAATGTCCCTCCGATTCCTCTGTTAGTGAAACAGCAACAAGAGCAGCCTCCCAAGCCTGTTAAACGAAGAACCAAGACTGGCTGTTTAACTTGTCGACGAAGAAGAATTAAATGTGACGAGACCAAACCACTTTGCGCCAACTGCTCTAAATCAAATCGAAATTGTGAAGGCTACCCAAACCCTTCGACCACTCCTCAAACAGGTGAAAGCTTATCTCCCGTCAATGTAAATATAAATGCGGCATTACTTCCACAACAACAATCATCACCTATATTCAATATGAATGCAGCACCTGCTACTTCTTGTCTTCCTTCCTCTGCAGATACTGATCCCGATCTGAATTCATCACATCAAGATTTTATGCCCAATGAATTGAATCGTTCATCGAGAACTCCGAATACTAATTCTTCTATTCCGCCACCAATGAAGCAGCATCCTTCACTATATCCATCTACTGTACATCCGAATCCTTTTCCTCCTGGTTATTCTCAGGTTAATCAACAAGTACATCCTTCAGCTCCTATGTGTTCTACAACATCGAACCCTTATAATTATGCTTCTGTAAATTCTGCTCCTTCGACCGTTACGGGCTCGAGTCAACATCCTTTGTCATCCTTACGCTCTTCTGGTTCCATTCCTCCTAATTTACTTACCATGCCCTTTCAACCTTTGGAAGTTTCTCCTTTCTATTTTCATTATATTATACCATCTATTCGTGTATTTGAGTTTGAAGATGCCACTGCGCTTCATTTTTGGTCGAATACTGTACCCCATTTAGCTGAATCTATTCCATGTATGAATTACTCTTTGCTTGCTTTCACTGCAGCTAAGCGTTTGGATAGTTATAACGCTTATAGTTGTATTTTAAAAGCTTTACGTACTCCAATTCCGAACCCGAATTCCTTTGAATCGTTACTTTCATATGCGTTTTTAGCTCTGACTTATTTAAGTATTCCAAACTGCGATATGTTGTTTGTCAATAATACTTTCAAGAAATTGAGCTGTTTGTCTACTGTACGATCAAATTTCGTTAACATTTTACTGGCAATGGTGATCCGTGAAACAGTACTTGCTCTGCTGCCGCGTCAAAACATGTGGGGTTTTGACGGTTCCTCCATATCTGAAGCATTTAGTTCTCGGAGTAACGTTTTGATTTCAGACACTCTTTTTAGTGAAGGAATAAAGATATTATCAGAACCATTGATTCATGGAAATGTTCACTTAAATCGCATCATTTCTTGGAGAGATGAATTCCACGTTCGTTTATACTCCAGTTCATCAACAATAACCTTTCAAGTTTTAGATTGCATTGGTCATGCTTTAACTAAAAACAGCAATGATTTGCTTGAAACTCTTCAACTTCTAGCACAAAAAGATTGTATTGATTCCGCACTCACTTATTCTATTTATCAATGTGCTTTATCATTACAAAATTGCTTTTCTCGTGGAAGCAAAGAAGCACAGATGCTGTTTCAAATTCAAAGTTATTACAGCCGTCTTCTATTCAACAGTTTTTTAGAGTGCTCCGAATCTAATGGTTCTGCAATTAACGTTACTAAATCTTTCGATTCAAATATTTATAATAGCGAGATTGAGCGTTAGGCATTTGCTGAACTGTCATTTTGTATACCCTTAGATGTTTTTTTTGACAATTTGGTTGAATGAACAACAAATTTGAATAAGCTATCGTTTATTTTTACTTACAAATATACTTTAATGATATGTAGTAATAAACTAAAATATTATTGTATATTAATGCTTGACGAAAAGTCGAAAAAGAAAACTTAGTTTGCGATAGTAGCAGATGGGTGGAAGTGATCAGGGAAATTGGGACTAGGGCTTGCCATTCTAGATGCCATAGAAGATTGTTCCTTTAGGGTACTCAGTTGCTTCGAACGGAATCTCTCGTAGTGATATACCGAAGTGGTTTCTATAAGATCCTGCAAATGAGTACGCATTAAAAAGTTACGGAGATAAATAAACTCACAGTGGTTTTCATCATCAACATTAACAATGCCCCATCTGTTTTGTCTTCCACGAATATGTTTTCCGTCAACAACAATTTCCTTTTCTGAGCCGACAACAGCAAATGGGATAAGATTGCGAACGGCTGCATTAAGATTCAATTCCTCATCATCAATATCATCACTATCATAGGGGTACAAATTAATATCATGCTTGGTAATCTCTTCTCGAATTTGTTGCTTAAAGGCAGCGCGCTCTTCAAGAGTCAAAGAGTCGGATTTGGCAATAACAGGAACAACATTAACAATTTCAGTGAGGCGTTTTAGCACTGCAATATCAATAGGCCGTAAGGAATGACCTGTGGGGCGTATGAAGAATAGACAGCAATGAACTCTTGTGTCTTGAAGGCGCTTTTCGCGATGAGAATTTAATTCACGTCGCAAATAGGATGAATGTTGATCACGAATGTACTTGATAATAGGCTCCCAGCTAGTAAAAATGTTAAAAAGGACCACAAACAAAGGTTTCTCGATTCACCTACCATTTATCATTATTGATTTGATCACCATAACCTGGTGTATCAATAAGATTTAATTGTAACTGAACGCGGTTTTCTTGCACCACTAAAAATGTCAGAATTCTATCTTCAAAGATTGACCTTGAGGAGGGTATCGCTCAAAAGTTCAACATATAAAATAGTAAGGCTGTATATGTAGTCCGAGGCAAAAAAAAAAAAAAAAAAAAAAAAAAAATACTTACCATGACTCGTAACATTAATTTCCGTAGTTTGGCGATAAGGTGTTTGAATGTCAACTCGTCCTTTGCTATTCATCAAATGAGCAGAGAACAATGTGTTCACGAGTGTGCTCTTTCCACTTCCCGAAGGACCTATATAAATCAATTAGTAACTTAATAAATAAAATTTGGAACAAACATACCTACTACCATAACGTTGAATTGAAATCCACGGCGGACTAATTTGCGGTTGATTTGGGAAGTAATGGAATCGAAGCCTACATGGTTTAGCACTATTCTTTATTATCAGTTTCGAATTGCCTACCAACATAGTTATTTAAAGGGATAGACTCTGGATTCTCCATCTTTCAGACTTGGTTGAGAGGATAAGTTTCTTGTTATGGATGGGTGCGGTAGTATGGAAGACAATGCGTAACCAGTAAAGTAAACAAAGGAAGTAAACATAGAATCTTAAAAGCATACAATAAACACAACTAACAAAACAAACTAATAACGAAATGAAATGAAATGAATACCAAGCTCTTAATTTATACTAACAGTTATGAAATTGAGCTGTTGTTAAATATCAATGCTACATAAATTATTTATAATTTTATTTTCTTAAAACCTGCTTTCAGATGGACAACATATAAATTCCAGCATAAGAACAGTTATTGACTAGTTTAATCATTTAATTGCACCTGTTGTTTTCACAAATTACTCTGTTACTTTGCTTTACGAACAAATTCTTCGCCCTTTAAGCAAAGAAGTGATTGCCAAACTTTCCTAACAGTTACTGTAAAGCAGGATTATTCATAAACTACTTAAGTTCCGTTCAACCAAGTCAATACATTATCACAACTACCGTTCTTTTATTGAATTCATCTAAGAGGTATAAGCATTACGCACGCCCGATAATTTAGACAAAAACGACAAGCTTTGCTCATCAACTTGAGAGCAATGTTGACCTAAATAATGGTTAGTGAAGGCACAAAATAACTGGTTTAAATGACATACGAATTTGAGCACTTATTAACAAAGAATCGAGAAGACGAGGTTCAGCGGGGAGTTTGAAGATGCGCTTCCATTCGTCCAAAGGCAAGAGAGGGCGGTTCTCAGCGGCACGAGTAGCGTTTTCAGCCTTTCTCTTAGTCAACCATTGTTGAATCTTGGCTTGCTCACGAGCAAGTTGGCGTTGATGGAAACCAACATTACCTTGTTCATAATGAAATTCATCTACAGAATCCAAAAGATGCTCAATGTTCTTCTTGTGACGAGCACCAAGGTTAAGATCGAAATTGCTGAAAGTTTCGGTCAAAGGCAAATTACGCTCCATAGACTCAAGAGCAGCCTCTGATGACAACAAAGATGAGGCTTCAGAAGGCTCACTGAGAGAGTGAAGAAGACAAGTGGCCAAGTGAGAATTGTGAATAGCAACAGGTAACTCGCGCACAATGTTAGAGGGTGAGACATGGTGGTTGTTTAAGGATGTGGCGGTCCATGTCTTTTCCTCGTAGGCAGCCATAAACTCGGGAGTAAGTTGAAATGCACGAAGAATCAAAGAACCATTGCAAGATTGAGACAAATCGTAAACGAGAGCAATGCTGTTAGGATTCTCCTTTTGATAAGCATATTGGGTGTCAACGAAGAAAGAGCTGTTAAGGAAATCCCCTACATAGGTTCCTTGGTACCAACCAACGTGACCAGTAACAGCACCCAAGTATTGCATACGGTTCAAAGTAGCTTCAGTATGAGCTTGACGGGCTTTTCCTGATACAGATTTATTGACAGCGGATTCCTCGTTTTCAAGGACAGCAGGGGACTCAAAACTGTTACTAACTTGTAAAACACCGTCAATGTCGATACCGACAAGTTGGCCTAAAAAGCGTTAGTGTGAATGAGTTATATAAAAGTTACAAATTCGCCAACACAACAGTGCACAACAGCAGAAAAAAAATAGGACTTTTCCAATCTGCAAAACACGATCAACAGCAAACCTTTTAACTTTACAAAAAAAAAAAATATTTAATAAAAACTTACCTATGGTGCCTACATTTGGGAAGGAATCACGGCAATGCTTGATTATATTCATAACAAGCATCGATTCCAACTCAACCCTCTCAATAGGAGGAGATTCCAACTCCGGACTAACATGTTAGCATTCTTTATTTTGATTTTTGAAACATACATGTTTACAGATGTCGTTTCTGACATGATTCCCAATTTTCCTCGTTGGTTAGTTGGTGTAGAGTACTAAATGGTAGTATTCAGAGGAAGCCAAAGGTACCAGTGACAAAAGTAACAAAGCCAAAAAAAATTATACAAAGATAGATTTTTATAGTTTTAATTTCTATTTTTTAAAAAAAAAAAGAACTAAAACCAAAATATTTGAAGGCTATTTTAATTATTAAAACGCAAAGTTTTCTCTTTGATTACCATATTACAAAACCAATCGTTAAATTTATTTTCCGTAGTACTTCCCTCTTTGTTACATTTCTGTATAATTTTCCTATCGAAAAATATTCTACAGTCTTCCTTGGTATATGATTCGCCGACGAGGACTGCTTTCTTTCCATTTTTTGTTGACCTGTGACTGCTTTTTTGGATTGCATTTACTATAAATAACAGACCTTTCGCTTCATTGTAAACCATCGACGATACTCCATAGGATCATTTCTATAGTATACGTCCGGCTTGGGTTTCCTAACCTAGCCACAGAACTCAACACGGATGATGATCGGTAGCGCCATTGCCCGAAGAGTGAGATATTACTTTCTTACTGAATGGATGCTTTGTAGCTGGATCCTTTTTGGATCAAGTTGCATAATGGCATCTGTTCAAGGCGATGATCTCTTGCATGAATTGTTTCCTTTTTGGTCGATTCATGTAGGGTAGTTGGCGTTTTCTGACGTGTTTCTTCTTTTAGTCACAGATGTGGTGTTTCAAATGCCATCATTTGTAACTGATGGGAGATGCCTCTATAGTTAGAATCTGTGTTTTAGTGGTTAGTTTTGTGTATTAGAGTGAATTTTAGTATGTGGTATTAAAGGTGAAGTGAAGAATATGTATTCATTTATGAACTATTGTGAACATGAGTTAGTACATTTACGCTTACTTTAAAGGTTTCGACGTTCTTTTAGCTGATTGAATACTAGAGTGTATTTGAGATATGCTGATGTGCGTCTTAGTAGGAGCTGTTTTAATGTAAACATAATGTTTGGTATACATTGGTAGAATCCAGTGTGCTAATCAAATCAGGGCATGTGGTGTAGATGGTTATCACGCTTCCTTAGCATGGAAGAGGTCCCAGATTCGAGTTCTGGCTTGTCCAAAGTTTTTGCTTTTCTTACAAGCTGATGTAAGAGACTGTTTTGGCATTTTCTATTGAAGTTTTGTAGCAAAGTGCTATTGACTTGCATCAGCAGCAGTGTATAGAATACACGAGAGCTAAATATTCTTAATCAATGGGTAGAAACTCACCTTAAGAAGTCAAGAATGCCAAAAAGTAAAAAGTAAAAAGCCAAAAAAGAAAAGAAAAAACTATTTTTGGTATTTTCCTTCCTTGTATATAATGAAAATAAAAATACAGAAGAAAAAGAGGTGTAATGTTTATATAATCTAATGAAAGGAAGCTACCTCTCTAATTTAATTTTTGACATCAACTATTACTGTCATTACCTATTGGTGAACTGCAGTGTCAATTTATCACTACATAGAGTTTTCTTTGTTGTTGATCTTCCACACTGATTTATTATTGTAGATTAATGCAGACCAAGCTACGTTGCTCATTACCAACACTGGCGTAAATTTTGGAAACGAACTACTCTTACGTGAAGAAAGACATAGAACCTCGTCTGCTGTTAAAAAGAAGAGTCTCGTTGTAGGTTGCCTGCTAGAAGGATTGAATTGTTGTTTTAGCTATCTTGTCTTGCCAAAAGAACGCATTTGAAAGCCGAAAACTGATTCGAGCCGTTTTGGTGAGAGACCAAAGCTTCTCTAGTAGGTATTTACGATCTGGACTGAAGGGAAACAACAGCGTGTCCATCGAAGTGAGAAAGTCAGTCACAAAATGAACATGACATCCGTTAACGTTGGTTGTAAACATGAAACTCGTTCTATTCAATATCGAAGACGTATTCCATACAGTTTGGGAACAGATCCTTTACTTTCTGTGAACCCTCTTTCCTTACAACCATTATCTCACGTGGATACAGAGCGCCTAACGTCTCAGTTAAACGAGTTCTTCCATAGGATTGTTTTGGACGAAGATGGCGTCCAAAAACGACATTATTTTGTACGCAAATTGGAATCCATACTTCAAAAGAAATGGCCTGAAAAAAATATAAAAGCAGTTCTTTTTGGTTCCACCGAGTCTTTGCTTGCAGATAAGCACGCAGATATTGATCTATGTATATCGACTGATTCATCTCAACCGGCCCCTACCACTTGTGAAATCTCTTCTGCTTTTGCTGAAAGCGGTTTGGAAAAGGTCGTTTGTATAGCTTCAGCCAAGGTTCCAATCGTCAAGGTTTGGGATCGAGAACTAAATCTATCATGTGATTGTAATATAAACAAGACAATTTCTGCCGTAAATACCAAGTTAATGCGGACGTATATACTCTCTGACCCTCGTGTCCGACCTCTAATCGTGATGATTAAGTACTGGGCTAAAAAGAGGTGTCTAAATGACGCCGCTGAAAATGGTACGCTCACATCCTATACCATCAGCTGTATGGTTATAAACTTTTTACAGCGACGAAGCCCTCCTATTCTTCCTAGTTTGCAGATGGTTCCTCATTTGCAAACCAACTTCACTCGAAACGAAGACTTGGACGTTTCTTTCTGTGATTCTCCTGAGCTTATCCTTGGGTTCGGTGATAGAAATCACGAGTCTCTTGGTACCTTGTTTATTGAGTTCTTTCGTTTTTTTGGTTATCTTTTTGATTATGATCACTCTGTAATATCTGTGCGTCATGGTACAATTTTATCAAAACGTGCCAAGGGTTGGCAATTCCAACTGAACAATTGCTTGTGTGTTGAAGAGCCTTTTCGGAATTCTCGAAACTTAGCGAATACGGCGGATGATATTACCGTCAAAGGGTTACAACTTGAATTTCGTCGAGCTTTCCGTTATCTTAGTCATGATGGTAACTTGGACGATGTATGTTCACAGTTTATATTTCCTCCTATAGAAAATTCATTTTCTATGGAGAGCTATGTTCGTGAATTGCTCGCTGAAACAAATAGTCCACCACTGGGTCATGACTCTAGCTTTCAAAACTCACCTCCGAACTTTTCTCATATGAATTGGTTTTATGATTCTTTTACTTTTATGCCCTCTCCTTTCGTTACAACAGCCATACCAAACGCAGACAATAACAAATCTCTCCCTATGATACCTTGTACATATGTGGATCCATATACCTATGCTAATTACATGAATAATTCGAATCACTTGCCTCCTTCTTATCTTGACCTTTATGGATTATATGGCCGAATAGGTTATTCGCATCATAATCGTTTCCATGACGAGAAAGCAGACTGGAATCGACGCGACACAAAGCATTCCAATCATTTTCGCAGAAACATTCGAAACCACAAGTCAAGAAAAAAGAACCAAGGTGAATCATTTAACTTTACTTCGGACGCTATCCATATGTCATCAAAGGATGATCGTAATATACCGTCAAATCCCTCCAGTACTTCTCATGCTCCTTCTCTTCATCTTCATAAACAGCCGATCCTTCAAGCTATCCCTGCTTTCAAAGGGTAATGGCTATTGACATCCTTGTTAGCATAGCGTTTTTTATTTTTTATTTTTTTGGTAATGTGGTGGTCTACTTTTCCTCTTCTGTCCGTGTGCTTTTGATAAACAATTCCGTTTTTATTATTGTTTTCCTTTCTTTACTAATGATAATTTTGCATGTCGATTAAACTATATTTTATTATTATTTTAAAAAATGGATCGAGCGATTGTTCCCGAAAAAATTCTGAAAATTATAGAGCTATTTATGAGCTACCAATAAAAAATTCCCAAATTCGTTACATCTTGGCTTTATCGATTTGAAAGAAGCATATTTAAATGGTTCGATATATATATCAATACTCTTTTACTTTGATCAGAACTACATATCCTTCTAGACGTCCCTTCTTTACCAACTTCGTTAGGTACTCGCGTGCCGCTTCTGGAGCCTTATTTATGCCTTATTTGATGTATTTTTCATTTTCCTGTTTTGCTGAGCATGACCAGTATAGGGTTCATTCTCATATATCTTGCCCAGGTGATGAAAGGATTCTTCTTACATGCCGAGCTACAAATCGTGATTGGATTTTTGTGAGCATTGCCACATGAATGGATAGAAGGATACACATTCTTGGAATTGATAAAAATGTTTTTAATGAATGCTTATTTCTGTATTTGATTGAAATCTATTGATATAACCCTTTTTCGAATAAGGTTGCCAAGAAACAAACAAGGTTATCAAGTTATGAATAAACAAAAAACTAAGCTCGCCTTTTCGTTGTCAACTTCATTTACGTTTCATTCTGACTTTTTTCCTCAGTGCAAACAGATTCAGTGAGGAGCTACGAAACAAAATAATTGTGTATTTGCAAATACGAGTTATACAAAAAGAAAAAAAAAACGAAACCCAAATTTGAAACCCCTCTGATTCCTTACTCTTTCAATAGTCTTCTCATCTGGTACAGAATTTATAAGTTTCTCGTATAAATGACCAACGTTATTCTAACTTAATGGTTTAACGACTTGGAGTACCATAAGTGTTTGGCTGGAAAACGGGTTTGCTCAAGGTGACATCATTAGAAAGTGTTGTGATGACATCCGTGTATTGTTACTTGTATCTAATATTGTAGACTTACGATACGGAGCATACAAAACATCGTGAACTGAGCGTGAGTCGGTTTTGGAACAATAATTACAAAAATAAGGCAAAAAACTTGACAATTCGTGGTCCATACATACAAAAAAATAGAGGACACTCAACGGTAACCGATCTCTTGAGAAGAAACGGAATTTCCTGGAACGGCAGGTGTCAGGAAAAAACGTATTGGCTAGTTTCAACATCGTTCCGGACATTCTTTTTGATTTGAGAGAATGAATGAGATTGTTCATGATAAGTATAATACTCCCCAAGCAATGGAGAGTTCGTCGACTAGAATACCTCAGAGACTCCGACATGCTCAATCGCTCTTCCGTCGCCGACCTACGACAGTAGAACCGGATAGTAACCATCGTCGTCGATGGAGCCATTATGACAATTTGCCAAATGGCGTTCATTCATCTTATGATGCAAACACAGTGAATCCAAATGCGTCAATAAAGTCTGGATATTCAACGGAACAGGCACTGGCTTCCTTAAACAGAGACCGTTCAACAAGAAACAATCTAACCTTTGCTTCAACTGAACTAAAAGCTACGCTTCCATCATTGGATGAGCATCGCTTAAGTCATAGGAGTCCTCAGGATTTTGGTATTCCGGTTGACGGAAATCGGGAATCTTCTTATCGAACAAGTAGGAATTCGAATTTTCCTTTAATACCCCAAAAATCAATTCGAAGATACTATTCGAATCGAACAGCAGGACGACTGGATAATGGTCGTTCGGGTTCTCCTTCCAGCAGATTTAGTACAACAAGCGGGGTTTCCGCTGTAAATCCTGCTCGTTTTGCTGATGAAAATGATGATATCGCTACACCTAAAAATTTCAGTAATCGATTTGCCGATTCAGATTTTGAGCCTGGAAGGACGTCAAGGTTTTCTGAGCGTTCAGAAACGGCAAGGAAAAGGAATTCCTTAAATTTTCAAGCCCAAATGAAACCGATAGGTACAAGAATGGCTTCCAAAAACGGTCAATCCATGCGTGCTTCCGAATTAACGGAACGAGGGTCTTTGTTTTCGACTGCTCCCGAAAGTGAAGCCAACCATAGTCCATTAGCTCCTACTGTTTCTGGAAGCAGTTTTGGTTACCTGCCCAATGATCACATTTTGGAGACTCAGTCTCGTTCTGGTGTACTTAGTCCTCGACATTCTAATATCCCTGCTTGGCAGCCAGATACAGCAGCACCTACGCATGTGCCTACGCAGAATCGTCAACGGCCTCTTTTCACAGATCTCAACTCTCCTAGTGACGAGATGCAGGGTTCAGATCCTTATATGGACGTACGTGAATTTCCTGTTGATGACTCGGATAGTGAGCGCAGTTACCGTCGAGTACGAGATCAGTATTTGCAAACGCCTCGTGCCAGGTCTAATCGCTATAGTGGTGTGTCCAATACCGCTAGTCAAATTACGCCGAGAGCGTCTCAAGCAAATTTGAATCATAATCAGAGACCCGTGAGTCATTATTATGAAAAGCTGCACATAAACAATCCGAAAAATAACAGCTTTCAGGCCTTACCGTACGAAACCACAGCTCCTGCTACGAGACCTCTGCCTGTGACGCATCCGGAACAGGCATCACCAAAAAAAAATAAGAGTGGTTTCTTGAGGAAATTTGCTCATAAAATTTCTCGTATATTTAAGTAATTTTTAGTGGAAATGGTTTTTATATTTGTCTTAATTCAAACGACGCGGCTGCACTTTTTGAAAAAGACGTCTTAAGTTTTTTATGCTTCAGGTTCGTATTAATTATTGTGTATTGTGTGTTTGCAAAATGTTTCCTATGTTTATTTTCTCTTTTTTGTTTTTATCCGCATACCTAAAAACCCTATTTATATGAAAACAATAAGGTAGACAAAAATGTTTGTTTTTCTGAATTATGTTTCAAAGGTCTAAAGTGTCTAAAGAGATATGTTTAAAAAGTCACCCGTATATTTGAAGTTTACGATGTATTTCTTTCTTTACAGGACCCTTGGGCTGCTGAAGATGAATCCTATTGCTTTCATTGAATAATCCTAGCTATTAAAACTTCTGAATCGTTTTAGAGAAGTTTCAATTGCTGTACAATTCATATCTAAAATATCTAAATAAAATATATATATTTGTTTTATACATATATAAAAAACGAGGACTTCCCGTAGGCTATACTGTCAGTCTTTTTTCATGTATACCAGCAGTAGTAGTACTAAATATCACTTAATGAAGTTCACTTTATCTCGATAGTCGTATGCTGTTGAGTAAAAGTACATCATAATAGAACAAAACGAGCGTTTTGGCTAAACAAAACTTTGTCTCTTTAGGTGAACGATGCAATTTTTTGCCTATTGAAAATGGAACATCAAACTCCTTTTAATCCGTTAGAGGATCCTGAGACACTGTTGCTTGACTTTTTACAGTTTGTCCGTACTACTTCTCTTGAAGAATGTAATTTACATGGGATTATGGGTATGCATTTTGCTAGTTTGAAACCCAATGTCTAATAATTATGAAACAGTAACTGCTGCGATGGACCATCTGGTAGAAGAGTTTTATCAAAAGGAGCCAGAGGTATGATCAATGCTCCTGTGCTTGGAGTTTTGAAGTTTTGTACTTATCACTGAACAGAAATATAATCTCGTCTTTGAAGCTATATCTCATGCCGCTCAACAACCTGGCATATCTATAATCCATGTCTGTTTCCTGAAAGAGCTTTTACGTCAAAAACAATACGCCTGGGGCACATCAACTTTAAGGTGGGACATCATTACCAACGTATGTTCATTAAAATGGAAAGAACCTCCCGGGGTTGATTGAGGTCAATCGAAGATGGTTTATGTCTTTTAAGATGGTTATGAACAACATGGCTTCTAACTCTAGATAGAATTTACCTCCTACATCACTGCTTGAGTATTGTTTATTAGCTTCGTATCATTGTCTTGGTAATAATGATCTATATGAAGCTCAAGGATGGATGTTTTCGGTAAGTTTGCTATTGTTCTTGCTTCCCTACTAACCTATTCAATCTGCAGATTCTTTATCTTCCTGCAGCCGTTTTAACTATATTCCATGAAAAGGCTTTATTTGGCTTCTTATTACTTCACCTTGGACTAAGTGGAAAGGTATGAATAGAAGACGGCTTGTGTTTTTTCGTAACTCTAATATTTATAACAGAGGTATCCAATTAATTCTACTACCTGTGGTAATCTTTTACCTTTGAAAAGATTTATGGCACCCTACGAAAACTATATAGATGCCTATCAAAAAGGCATTGAACCTCTTCGAGCGGTTTTAAAAGAGAACTGGTTGAGATTTGAGACAGTAAGTCCATATGTTCGAAGGTTTAAGTCATTATAGATTGATTTACTGACAATTTATAGGACAATGCTATTCCATTTATACTTTTTTCTCTGGAACAATTTCCAAGACATGAGCTATATAAACTAAGAAGAAGTTTCAGGTCTTTACCAATTGGTTATGTTTCCAAAAAGCTTTTGTTATCAGAAGAAAAGACATGGGAGATTGTAAGAAAGTATGATGACAAGTCGAAACTTGTTCAGAACGCGGAAGGTGAATATTTCGTCATGTTTGATTCTCTTGCACCTGTGAATTTGGATGAATGTAAAGAACTGTCCGAAAAACTTGGCGAAAGTGTTGAAATTTTGGAGAGTGTCAAGGAAATGAAGTCAATGTATTTTTCGAAATCCCCATACAAAAAGTCTATGACCCATGTCAAAACCTGAAATTGTTTACTAAGTCGTTGAAAACAATGGTTTATCTAATATATTTTGGGATCAAATGGTTTCTTTTGTAACCGATAGAATATACAAAGTAGGAATTTTCTCAATGGTAGCGCTTATGCAGCTATTTTGATGAGTCTCGCTTCGTCTCCAGCTATTACATACTTCCCTACTAATAGACTCTCTAGCTTTCTTTGAATATAAAAACAGAAACAGCATAAATTGATCAAATCACTCTTCTAGATGCGTAAATTATTAAGTCGGGGAAACATGTTTAACGAAGGCGCTCCCTTTATTTGAATGATATAAGTTTAAATAACATGCAAAGTTGTTTTAGTTTTGTTTAACGTCCATTATCTCATCTTTTTCAAATCCTAGTTTGTCCCAAAGTTCTTTTGGGTTCTCCAAACAATCTGTAATGAGATTCCACAAATTGTAAAACATTTTCCTTCGTTGTAAGTAACCTTTTTTGACAAAATCATGATTAGCTAATGTCTCCTTCATCTCCTCCTCTGTGACATTTTTGACGGAACCAGCTTGCAGGCAATCTAACTTGCTCTTTGTTTGTTCAATGTCTTTATCTAATGTGGATATTTTTTGATGAATTTCAGCCGGACTTGGTGAATTGTTTAAAATTTGAAATTCTGTCGTTTAGTTAATAATCAGAAAATTTGGTTTTCCAAACAGTCAGAGCAAACAATGAAGCTCATGCAAAATTCAATACCTGTTGATTTCACTTTGTACTCTGCTTTCACGCTTTCAAGCTCTCCTTTCAAGGTTTGAATCTGGCGATCCAAATCCATTAGTTGATCTGAAGATGCTTCTTCAAGACAATCTTGCAGGCAAACGTAAACGCTTTGTTTTCCTTAGAATACAGTTAGTTTTAGCAAATAATAATATGACTACCATAAGATTTTCCATGAATCTGGCCGCTGTCACGCAATTGTTCTAAAATCTTTTGCGCTACCTGTTTGGTAACAGCATTCTTTAAATTCGCACTGATATCAGCTTCAATATTGTTAGTAAAAAGATGGGTGATTTAGTTATGTGCCCTTACTAGCTGAGAAGGGACGGTTTGTCCTGCGTAAATAATCATGGATCATCTTTTCAGCTAAACGCGTGTGAGACAACTATTGTAATTTATTTTGTATTTCTAAATTATACCCTCTTCTCCTTTAACACTTTTTGGTTTTACTTCTTTTGCTTTCGCCATTTTTTAAATGAATGTTAAGGATGAGTTTCGCGTCAGCGGAATATACTTATATACCCAGTGACAAAGAGTATCAAAATGATAGTAACAAAAAAAAAATAAAAAAAATAAAAAATAAAAACAAACTATAGAACTTGATATTTCACTTGGGATTCTTCCGTAAGCAACTAGCGTGTTCTTTTGGATGTGTTGTTAATAGTGCCTCAAAAAGGTACTATAAGGAAAGAAGACTAGAAAAGCCAATTTTTCATTATAATAATTCTGCGGACTCCATCTTCAACTGCATTGTACATAGAAGTCGAATGTAAAATAACAGACTTTTCATTTCGGTAGCGTACAGCAAACAACTAGGAGTGCATTAAATTTATCGAATCCAAATAGAATCATTCAAAGAAAGGTATGAAGAAACCGTACATGTCCTTCCATGTCGAACGGAATCTTTGGATGATATAAGGATCCTTTCAAATGTAGCTAAGACACATGTAGTAAAACTTCCAATTGGCAGAATTGCTAATAGCTTAGTTCTTTTGTATTGATTTTGTACACCAATTTATTCAAAAGCGGCCTTATTTGGTGCGATGATGCTCGATACTTTGGTTTTCAAAGCTGACCTTATTTCTCTGTCAATCTGATATAGTCAACACTTCAACGTTCAGTGTCGATTAGCCTGGATGCTGTTAAGTTTGGGAGGAAAATGAATTATCTCTACCAAGAAAAGATGAGAGCCTCCTATGCTTTATTAGAAGACGGTAATACCGATTTCGTTGTCATAGGAGGTTGTGTCTAGTTTTCGTTCTCTTTTCATTTCAATGGATTTATTTCACTTAGAGAAGAATGAATAAAGAAGTTTGTTTATGCAATTATAGTTTTTAAATAACACTTTCGTAGTGAGCTAATGGACTTACTTCCCTTCCACCAACACCATCATTAAAATGGTCCCTCAAAGGATCTGTACGCAGATTGTCGATGAACACAAACAGTTCAATAAAGATATACCTCAGTTTATGCAAGAAGTGAACTTGGCAGATGTCGGATTCAGTTATCATGTAGTGGCTGTCTTGGGTTCTCAATCTACAGGCAAGAGTAAGTTTCTCAGAGTTTTTAAGTTTTTTTTATAATGTTAATATTAACAATGGAAAGGTACCCTTTTAAATCAGTTGTTTGGGACAAGATTTGATGTTATGGATGCTGGTAAAAGGCAGCAAACAACAAAAGGTATTCTGGGGTAGTAGACAAGGAACATCTGTAATTAACGTATTAGGTATTTGGTTATCAAAGGCCCAGGAAGCTCCCATCCTTGTAATGGATGTAGAGGGAACTGATGGCCGTGAAAGAGGTGATGATCAGGTATGTATAGTTTGGTTGATCTCTTTGAAATTCAGTCTTTCCAAGCGGTTGGATGTTTTATGCTTTGATATTAACAGATTGTATAGGATTTTGAAAGAAAATCGGCTTTATTTTCAATTGCTACCAGTGAAGTGATTATCGTAAATATGTGGGAGCATCAAGTGGGACTTTATCAGGGCTCTAATATGGTATTGTTAAAAACTGTGTTAGAGGTTCACCTCCAGCTCTTTCACTCCAAGAAAGAAAGGAGTTTACTTCAATTCGTGATTCGAGACTATATAGGAACTACGTCTATGGAAAATTTGTCTGAAACAATTAAGACGGATTTGACGAATGTTTGGTCTTCTTTATCAAAACCTCCAGGATTAGAAGAATCTAAAATTACTGACTTTTTTGACCTTGGATTCACGGGATTGCCCCATAAAATACTTTGTTCAGAAGCATTTGATACGGCAGTTGATTCACTTAGGGCTAGATTTTCCAATAGTGATGCTTCTGATTATGTCTTCGATCCGAGTTATCACAAGCGTATTCCTGCTGATGGATTTTCTTTGTATACTCGAGAAATCTGGGATACGATCGAGAATAATAAAGATCTGGATTTGCCAACACAGCAGCAGTTGCTTGCGCAGTATCGATGTGATGAAATTATAGCGGAAGCTATGGAACCTTTTTCTAAAGCCTGTAGCATTTTACAGAGTGAATTTTTACCAGGAAACCTTTGCGAAAACCTGTCAACTCGTATGCAGGATTTATATGAACAAGTTGTGCGAGATTACGATCGACAAGCCAAAAGATATAATCATGCCATTTATGAAAAAAAGAAACTGGAATTGCTGCGCACTGTTGATACATCATTGTATGTGTTTTTCCAGGCTCAATTGAATGCCTTACAAAAACAGCTGGTTTCTTCATTCTCCGGAGCAGCTGAAAAGTTTCCCTCTGATAAATCGTTTAAGGAATTATCATCTCAGGAGATTGAAAAATGTAAATCCCGTATGCAAGAGGAGGCACAAACTTTGATGATTGCTGGTATCGAGTGGGATTCAACGCAATTTTTGCTTAAATTATCAGAAGAATTAGAAAACGCCTCTACGGCTATCTGCGAGCAAAAATTATTTTCGAGGATAGCAGAAATGCGTACTGATGTACAGACTCAGATTGGGGAATCTCTTGAAATTGCTCTTCAAAAACCCAATCTTAAAGTGTGGGATGGGTTACTTGATGAACTTTCAATGCATCGCAAGCAAGCAGAAGATGAAATAATTCGTGTATTTCCTTTCTTTATAGATTCAACTAAACCGGAGGTAACTCAAACCTACATTCACAATTTTCATAAAGACGTCTGGATGGCGTTTCGGAAAAAACTTAATGTTGAGATGTCTGATCTTCTCCTTCAGCAGCGATTGCGTGTGTATTTTGAAGAAAATTTTCGCTATGATGCTGACGGTATGCCCAAACTCTTTAAAAAGTCTGATACTCTCGACCTTGATTACAGAGAAAGTGTTTCTAAGTCTCTTGAATTGATAAAGGTTCTTTCTTGTGTAAAGTATTCTGATGGAAGAATACCCGAACTTGGATTTGACGTGAAGGAAATTGACTCCTCGTTTTCTACTCCTAACGATTTTTTGACGATTTTGAACCGAAAACGAATTTCAGATACTTCTGTAAATCTGAAGAGAACAGCTGATTTGATTTATTTGGATTCGAAGCGATCTGTGGTAAGTACGCAAACAAGGATTCCTCCATATTTTTGGGCATTGCTTTTGGTACTCGGATGGAATGAATTTATGGCGGTTATAAGAAACCCGTTCTTTTTTATGTTATTGCTTATTGGGGGATCTTCAGTATATATTCTTTATGCGACCGGAATGATTGGACCCGCCAAAGTTCTCGCAAACCGAGCGGCTGGTGGAATGGTTGATTTCGTTACTGAAAAAGTTGCAGAGTCTTATCAGGATCGTAGTAAGATACGCGAAAAAAGCTATTCTGGAGAAAACTTGTCGGAGAAAACAAGCATAGATGGTGATGTAGAGAAGGCTGCTCTTTCTTGATTTGTTACGCTAAGACAACCTGAATCTGGTTTGCTAAAAGAAGAAGAATGAATTTCACCCTGTTCTATTTGACGCTTTATGTTGAAAAAGATTTTCGTTCACGAATTTATATATACCAAGACATATATAGTATGAAGTACCACAATTAGGGAGAATCCTGTTGTTATTCTAAAGAAAATGAATTATGATATTGTATGCTTTTTTATGTTGTATTTTTTAAATATCGGAGTAAATTATATAGTACTCTCCTGCGCATGTCTGGTTTTGTAGGCTAACTTCTTTACGGTAAGGACAATAAACCATCCATTGCTAAGCTTCAACGAAAATGGCTTCATACTAGTTGCAGTCTAGTGTTTTCTAAATCAATGTCATTTTTCTAAGGAACAGCAGCAACTACTGAGAACATTGAATTTACTATAAGAACAAACAAGTGGAATTCGTTTCTGAAAGACAACTGGAAAGATTAAAGGAATTTTTTTAGTATATTGAATTAAAAAAATTATTAAAAAAGAATCTTTTATTTTATAAAATCATTATTCCATGCATCAGTTTTTGTTTATTTCCATTACCAAAGACATAAATAAATAAACATCGTATTACAGATAACGATAAACTAGGTCTGGTTCAATGTTACCCGTACATACGAATTAGGTAAGCCAAAGTAAAGTCTATTTAATCATTTACCTCAACAATCGTTAGCAATCAGCTATATGTAAAAGAAAGGCCCGTTATACTGTTTCAAGAGTATATATTATAAATTACTAAAAAGCTCGTCGCCTATTATTTCGAATTGCTTCTGGGAGTTTTGACAGAAGCTGGACATTGAGTTGAATTCGAAAGCTACTTAATCTTTTTTAATAGTGAAGGCATTAAAACAAATATGAAGGAATGCTCTTTAAAAAATCAAAACAATGGCAGTAACAATGCGTCAGAAGTCCCTAATGCAGAGAATGGGCCAAGTAAAGATCTGAAGAAAGTACAATTCCCCCCTAAAATCGTACAACCGGAACCAAAAGAGCAAGAAGGAAAACCTCGTAGACCTTCAATTGCAGCAACTAGGGAGATTCACTCCGGTATAAATCAGCTGCCTAAAAAGGAAGACATAAAACTTGAAGAATTAGATTCAAAGGCTCCATTACTGGATGCGAAAACGAAACCCAATGTTGGCAAATGGTTTCCCTCTATTCGAGAAGAAGACGGTGGATCGACTCCGTTGGGTGTGAAAACAAGGAAGACTGCTAGACATCAAATTCGCCAAGAGTCAACAATTGACATTCCTGGCCTCACTGTGTCTAGAAAAGCCGAAAACGAAATGAATTGTGGATCTTATGGCATTAGAGAAAAGCTGGTGATTGTGCTTGTAGGAATCCCTGCGACAGGAAAATCATATATCGGCTCCAAGTATGTGCTGTCCTAATTGTGCTCCTTTGTGCTAATACAACTGTAATTTTTTAGACTTGTTCGGTACTATAATTGGCTTAGATACAATTGTCGATTCTTCAGCGTTGGTGACAAGCGTCGTGAAGAAGGAGCCAGTAAGTATTCCATGGCTGCCCCATTCTTTGATATCGAAAACGAGGAATTGAAAAAGTTTCGCGAGTACTTGGCTATGGAGACCCTTGAAAACTTACTACATTGGTTATTGAATGAAAATGGAGTTATCGGCGTACTGGATGCCACCAACTCAACTTATCAAAGAAGAAAATTGATATATGATCGAGTTAGCAAGGAAGAAAATATCAGCATAATGTTCTTGGAAAGCATGTGTACCGAGGAACCCGTATGTGTCTGAACTTTGAAATTCCAATTCTTCTCGTATCCTTATACTGACTTCTATTCTAGATTTTTCAACAGAATATGATTTTAAAAGCTCGGGGACCTGATTACGAAGGTTTTGAACCGGAAGAAGCCTTAGCAGATTTGAAGAAACGTGTCGAATTTTATAGGAAATATTATGAGCCCATTGACGAGCGTGAAGAAGCTCTTCCCTTATTGCAATATGTAAAAGTCATTAACGTGGGAATTAAAGTCATTACTCATAATATTGAAGGATTTTTGACTGGCCAAGCTGTCTACTTTATGCTAAATTTGAATATCCGAAAACGTCAAATATGGCTTACTCGACCTGGACAATCTAACGACACGATTGCAGGAAGAGTAGGAGGCAATGCACCATTAACGGATCTTGGTGTACAATATGCTGAAGATTTGGCAAAGTTTATTGATCGACAACGTGTGTTATGGCAATTACGAGAAACCACTGAGAGGTTGAATGCTAAAAAGCCAACCTTTGAAGCGGAAGCCTTTAATATCTGGTCTTCTGTTCGTCAGCGTGCTACTGAAACGAGTCAGTTTTTTAATCCAGGTGTATACGATGTCAAAAAAATGCGAATGTTGAATGACTTGAATTTTGGTTCCCGCGAAGGATTAACAATGAAAGAATTTGCTGAAAAGTATCCAGAGGAATATCAAGTTATCCGTCGAAAAGATGTTTCTTATCGTTTCTCCGGACTTGGTGGAGAGAGCTACCTGGACGTTGTTCATCGTTTACAGCCGATCATTGTTGAGCTGGAAAGATGTTCTGGAAATGTCTTAGTTATTGCACATCGAGTTGTCTCTAATATTTTGATGACATATTTCCTTAATTATAGTCCAGAGGTATGTGGGTATCTGCTTAAACTGCGTTTATTGACGAAGCTAATTGAATTTAGGAAATTATTGATGTAGGACTTCCTCTTCACACCCTTTATTGTATTGAGTCCGATCGCTATTCTACTGTCTGCAAATTCTATAATTATGATCCCGAACAGAGGAGTTTTGTGAGAGTTTCTGAAAAATGTGTGCCTTTAATTATATTTCATGATTACAATTTTAATGTTTGTTAAGAACTTACCCTGATAAAGATTTTAGTACTGACACTAGAAAACACCAGGCAATCTCTCCTTTTTATTTACGCTCATAACCTGCAAAATGTAATAATAAAATTCGATTTCCCGTTACTATTAATAACTAGCAAAATAATGACTATTACTTATTTAAATGACAAAATACCCTAACAAGTTCAGAAGAAAAAAAACAATTAACCAACTATTGGTAAACTTTTCAGAGACGTTTATACATGTTAGCATATATATATAAATATTAATTTTTATACCTGCTTACTGCCATACCAGCCCAGCCGTGTCTGGGAACAGCATAGTGGATAGTCAATATAAGTCGTAGAAAATCCACCAATTTTATAATCAAAATATATAAAGAAAGTTTTTATAAATATATTTATGTTTTTTTATTACGACGATAAGGTCTTCTTTCATTTTTCTACATCCGAGCTTTACCTTCGTCCAAGTGTTTTCAAAGTAACAACGGTAACAATAGTTAAGAATGTGAATATACAAAAAAAATTAGATATAATATTTAAAAGTTTTAATTAAATAATTTAAATGTATTTTGTTAGCAGTCTTTGATTACGGGCAGAGGTCCATATGGCTTGTTGCATGGATTCTAAACTCACCCTTCGCACACGATCGGAATAAACCTACATTACAAGATGCTGAAGAAACAGGCGCTCAGCGGACTTCGCCAGTTTTCTTTAGCAAACAAATCCCCCTTTGTTACGAATAGATTACAAAGCTCTAAAAATGCATGGCTAAATGCCGCAAAATTTGCAAGCCTTAGATGTGCTTCCACGGAAGCCTCTAAACAGAACAAGGGTACCATTAAGCAAGTTATTGGTGCCGTTGTTGACTGTCATTTTGAGGACTCCGAGTCTTTACCCAGTATTTTGAGTGCCTTAGAAGTCAAGATGGCTGACAAGCGTCTCGTATTGGAAGTTGCCCAACACATCGGTGAAAACACTGTCCGTACTATTGCTATGGATGGTACCGAAGGTTTGGTACGTGGTACCGATGTTCTTGATACTGGTGCTCCCATTAGTGTCCCTGTTGGTCCCGGTACTTTGGGTCGTATCATGAACGTAATTGGTGAACCCGTCGACGAACGTGGTCCCATTGAAGCTGTTAAATACTCCCCCATTCACGCTGATGCTCCTTCTTTCGCTGATCAATCCACTGCTCCCGAAATTTTGGAAACTGGTATTAAGGTCGTCGACTTGCTTGCCCCTTATTGTCGTGGTGGTAAGATTGGTCTTTTTGGTGGTGCTGGTGTCGGTAAGACTGTCTTCATTCAAGAATTGATCAACAACATTGCCAAGGCTCACGGTGGTTACTCTGTTTTCTGTGGTGTCGGTGAGCGTACTCGTGAGGGTAACGACTTGTACCACGAAATGCAAGAAACCGGTGTCATTAAGTTGGAGGGAGACTCCAAGGCTGCTCTTGTCTTCGGTCAAATGAACGAACCCCCTGGTGCTCGTGCCCGTGTTGCTTTGACTGGTTTGACTGTCGCTGAATATTTCCGTGACGTTGAAGGTCAAGATGTCTTGTTCTTCATTGACAACATTTTCCGTTTCACTCAAGCTGGTTCTGAGGTGTCTGCCTTGCTTGGTCGTATTCCCTCTGCTGTCGGTTATCAACCCACTTTGTCTACTGATATGGGTGCTATGCAAGAGCGTATTACCACTACTAAGAAGGGTTCCATTACTTCCGTCCAAGCCGTTTATGTCCCAGCTGATGACTTGACCGATCCTGCTCCCGCCACTACCTTCGCTCACTTGGATGCCACTACTGTCTTGTCTCGTAGCATTTCTGAGCTTGGTATCTACCCCGCTGTCGATCCTCTTGACTCCAAGTCTCGTATGATGGATCCCCGTATTATTGGTGAGACTCACTATAAGCTTGCTGGTGATGTTCAACAAATGCTTCAAGAATACAAGTCTTTGCAAGATATTATTGCAATTCTTGGTATGGATGAATTGTCTGAAGCTGACAAGTTGACTGTTGAGCGTGCTCGTAAGATTCAACGTTTCATGTCTCAACCCTTCGCTGTCGCTGAAGTTTTCACCGGTATTGAGGGTCGTTTAGTTTCTTTGAAGGACACCATCCGTTCCTTCCAGGAAATTGTTGAAGGTAAGCATGACAACTTGCCTGAATCCGCCTTCTATATGGTCGGTTCTATTGACGACTCTGTCAAGAAGGCTGAGAAGATCGCTCAAGAGCTTAAGGAGTAAACAAACATGGAATAAACTTCAAGTATTCCATATGTATGTTTATTATGCTTATGCCCACGCTCATTTACCAATAAGGCATATCACGATATGTCCTTATTGATCAAATTAATAAACTAACGTCTGATGACTTCTATCTTTTAACAGATATCTGACTTTGATTATACTTTTTACTATCCTTCCTCTTCTCATCAGCAGCAGACAGTTATAATGCTTTTTTCTCTGCCCTTAAGAGTATTAAAAAATAATACTTATATTCAGAGAATTATGTTTTAAGTAGCGTGTTAGTAATATGAAACATTGTAGTTTATTTGCTTGATAAAAGTGTAGTGAATTTGCATTTTATTTGCTATTTAGTTTTGAAATATCTAAAATACTTGAACAATAGAATGAAGCACTATTGATGTTCGGGGAAAACGTCAACGTGGTTCGTAGTGCTTAAATGCTGCTGCCCAGCCGAACATCTTACCTTTTCCACGTAAGTATTAAGAAACCGTAAATCAAGGAAAACGAAAATGGAGAATACATTGCGAGGATTTTTAGGAAGCTCAAAAGAAGGCGAACGAGTTTTTGTTGAAGGATTACAGAATGACACGAAAAAAGTATGTCGAGTGAGTGAGACAAATCAGTTGAATTGCATTGAGCTTGGAGCTTTAGAGACTCAGTTATTTTCAACACTTCAATCTTTAGGGTATGTTTTATGAAATATTCATGTAGTGTTTGTATACTGACATAACTGTCCAGGTATATATGCACATTATCGGCAGACCCAAATCGACCACCTAGCTTTGATTGCAAAAAGTTTATGGATTGAATATCTATTACAGCTTTATAAAATAATTTCATATAACGCTGTCTTATCTTTTATCTCCCATCTCTCAGTCGGAATAGAGAAATTTACGACCTACATAATTCTTTCAGTCCTTAGTATTTATTCGATAGCATCCGAAAAATAACATGTCTGAGCATGCTATGCAATATAAGTTTTATAAATTAATTTGCAACTTGAAACTTGACGGTACAGGAGAAAGGTGAATTCACTATGCTTTACAAATAAGGCAAATGTTTCAGAAAGCTAAGAATGACAAGTCTCAATAAAATTCACAAAAACTACGTCGAAAAATGAAGAATGAATAACTATGACAGGAGATCGGTTAATTGTTAAATTCATTAAAGCAAACAAAATGGTAAAATTATATAAAAGAGGGGAATTATTAAAAGGACAAAAAATGAAACAATTGATAAAATAATATTGAATACTTTCCCCGGTGATGAAGAATGAAAAGGATGTGAAGGGATCGAAGTTAAGGGACGGAAGAATGCTTTAAGCCCACTCAACTGGATGATGGGTGGCCTCTATTAAAGCCTTATGGCGTTCTCCCTTGGGCTGATAATTGTAACGCCAAGAAGCATGCAAAGGAAGTGTCATAAGGATAGACTCAACTCGAGGATTGGGAGCTTGAAGGCCAAACCATGTTCCGCGGTCGTACATGACGTTGAATTCGGTGTAGAATCCACGACGAATGAGCTGAAATTCTTTGTCATCTTCGGTGAACTCCATGTCCTTTCTCTTTTTCATTATAGGGATATAGGAAGGAAGGAAGGTGTAAGCGCAATCTTTAACAAAAGCAAACAACTCTTCAGGGTCTTTATCGGACAAGTCGTCAAAGAAAATACCGCCGATACCACGAGTTTCTTTTCTGTGTTTAATGAGGAAATAGTCGTCTGCCCACTTTTTGAAACGAGGATAAAAGGTTGGATCATGGCGATCACAGGCTTCTTTATGTAATTTATGGAAATGTCTAGCATCTTCTTCGAAAAGAATACTGGGAGTCAAGTCGGCACCACCGCCGAACCACCAGATCTTTTTTCCGTCACTGTTGACCAATTCAAAATAGCGGTAATTCAAATGGGTGGTAGGGGCCATGGGATTGCTCGGGTGGATAACCATACTAATACCGGCAGCGAAAAAGGGCAATTCTTTAGCACTACGATCAATACCATCGTGATTGGCTCTCATTCTTTGCACAGCATCTTGACTTAAAACGCCCTGAACGATACTAGTATTTACACCTCCCTTTTCAAAAACATTTCCATCTTGAATCACACAAGAAATCCCGTAGCCGCCTTCACCTTTGGTCCATCTGTCTTGATAGAACTTTTGACCATCAATAGCTTCGAGTCCAGCAACGATTTTCTGTTGGACGTCGAGGATTAATTCTTCCATACGTTTACCGGTTGTTTCGACTTCAATAACAGGAGCCATGTTGTTGAAGCGACTTTATGATGGATTTTAAAGAGCAACTTGGTTTATTTTTCCTTTTCCTGGAACGCTTGTTTGTCTAACTCTTTAAGAAATAAATTCAGGTGCGAACGTGTTGAAAGGTAAATTTCTTAGCTTGGTGGAAAATCTATAGGAACAGCTGTACACTTGATGAGCCTGATTCTACGTGCGGTTGAGTGCTTTATATAACAAAAGTATGATTTCAAAAATCACCTTTTTCATAAAATCGCACGACTTTGTCCTGTCGTTCGACCTTAGGATGGAATACTCTCAACTTCCCTAAAGCTGCATTTTTTCGTCTTCGATGGTCATGTCTCCTTGGGCCTCTTACCCGTTCGTTAATAAACAAACAGCTGTATGTAAAAGAAATAATCTATTTAATATGTATTTGTTTATGATACCTCCTACTTTATTGGATTTGTACTAAAGAAGCCCAATTAATGGTTCTTTTTGAAAAGGTCGCAGTCAACTTATAGAGGAATTAAATCATCTTGTCGTACAGACAACTAGGATGTATAACAAGAGAAATTGCTTTCACAGTAGAAGATATCCAAAGGGAATAGATATAAAAAAATGATAATAATTAGAAGGTACCACTCATGAACTTTAAGCTTTAAACAAGGTATGATTGAGTAAGTACAGTTTCATAAAATTGATGGATGTATCCTTCTCTACAAACCTGTGTAGCTAGCGCATTTCCGATCTATCTTATTTTAATTTATTTTTCTTTACAAAAGCAGTAAACGTCCTTGCAAACAGAATGACTGTTTGGATGGATTTGAAGAGATGAAGTTTGTTCATTTAGTATGCCAAGGGTTACGATCTGAAGGTCAAACTAAAAGCAATATTATATACCTTACAGAATTTTTCCATTATTTGCTTTAGATAGCATCAGTTCTGGTTTTTTGGTAACCTTGAAGGCATGCTGTATTGATGCCAACAACACACCCTTATCCATACCTTCTTCACATTTGAAGTAAGAGAAGAAGAATTACCAAAAAAAAAAGTAGGGAATTATTCTCTAGTTCAAACTCAAAGTAGTAGCTTTTTCTAGCTATAAAGAAAAAGTTTGGTGAGGAATCGTTTGTTGTTTTTCACTTACAGCCATCCTTTCATCTTCCACTTTGACAACTGTGTCTTTGCCGCTGATTTTGTTTTCTTTTATCCAATTTTCTGTCACTTGTATCCCTCAAAGCTTTTCGTTCGGCTCTCAGCCCCTACACACATTTCTACGGTTTGTTTACGAACACTTGGCGTTCTATGTTTCATTAACATTCCTTTGGAGATTGAATTCAGTCCACCTTTTTATATCTCAATTTTCCTTTCTATAATACTCAATACAAGTTTGAATGACGGAAATAGAAAGCTGGGACGATGATCCGGATTTTGCATCAGATGCTGACAACGTTAGCCTGTTTGCTCAGTCCATAGCCACCACCACTACAAGCGCTGATACTACACCTGATGATGATTTCTTTGAAGGTTCTCTTGACAAGCTCAACTCTTTATCTCTCAACCCTTCTTCCAATTCTCCTCTGCTTAATAAATCAACAAATACTAAAGTCCATCAACTTGGAAACAATTCAAATAATAATGGAAGTTTTGAGGAATACGAAGATGACTTTGACTTATCTCCAGAAGAAACCGACTCCGAGTTTCAGACTATCCGACCAAGCCATTTATCTTCTTTAGACCAAAATCAAACAATACGTGCTCCAAAGTTGAACACTATTCGACCGAGTATACAATCTCTTGTCCCTGAGAATAACTACGAGCATCAAAGGGATGTGTCTGCTAGGTCTTTTAGTCCCTCGAGTTCCGCTTTATACGATTTTGATGATTTCTCATCATTTGAAAATGATTTAGAAATTGATCCCGATACGGATCTTGCTGACTTGTTGCAAAGGAAAAGTAACAATATCGATCCGAAATCTTCATTTTCTAGTGTTGAACAGTCGTCTCTTAGAACTCCTTCTTCTGCTAGAGAAGAAGATGATTTCTGGAATGACTTCGAACTTGATCCGACAGAAGAGCCAGAAACTATTTTCCGTAAAAAAGCTCCAGAAATTACTGTTAATCCAAAGCATCCCTATATTTCTTCTACCATCGCTTTTCATCCAAAGATTCCTCAGGAGACCAAGGCTTATCCCATGTGCAAAGAGATTTTTCCTTCTCTATCAAATGAACAGGAGGCATTCTCCAATACTAGAAGCTCTTTAAAACAACCTCCAAAATCCCAATCCAAGCATTTTCAGAACGGAGTTCCTTATGCTCATGACACGATTCGAGCTTCTCAAATTTCATCTTCTTCAAAAAAAAATTCGCCAGGATTTGCTACATGGAACCCTACTAGTTTAAAACAAGAGGCTCAGAATCCCGATAATCTCTACCTAGACATTAATGATTTGAAGTTAGCTGCAAAAACGAGTAAGTACAAAACTCGACCTAGACATGTGCGCAAATATGGTGATGGAACCGAGTTGGATGGCTTAGAAGATCTACCGGTTAATTATGATTATGAAAATGAGTATCAGGACAGGTTTCGTTCTCCGGTAAGGAATCACTCACACAATCCTGCTCTTCAATCAAGTCCCAGTCGTAACAAGAGAAATGAAAACTTGTTATCTAATATCACCAACATTCAGAGAAATGATGCGCGTTACTTTAAGGGTAATGGAAAAAGTACTGTTACACCTTCAAAGGAAATGACTTTGGAAGCTCTATCTAATGACCAACTAAACTCAAAGACACTAAAATACCCCAAAAAGAAGCGAGAGCCTACACTAATAAAAAATCTTAGCTCTCCTAAGACGCCCAAGTTGGTCGGTAAAATGCGATATAACCCTGCAAAGCAATGTTGGGAAGGTAACGATCATGCTATCAGAGACTTTGATGCTCCCCTTTCTCCTTCTAGGCCAGCTCTTATTTCAAATATTTCGGCTAAAAAAGGTATTCAAGTGGTGGGTAATATGGTTTTTGATCCGACTAGGTTTCGATGGATAAACAATGCCGATGCACTAGAGGAAGAGCCTGATCCCTTTGCTGGTCTTGATGACTTAGAAAACGAAGATTCTGTTTCGCAACTGGCAGATAATACCAATGATACCGTTAACAAGTCTATGAACTCACTCTACAGCCTTACTGATACAAGTGAAATCTACGACGTGGGCCCAGAATTTGAGAAGAAACAGTACGCGGAGGAGAAGCTTTGGCGCAAATGGGTAGATGGCTGGTATCTATCTACGAAAAAAAACAACATGAAGCGGCTTTGGGAATTGTACAATATTTTAAATGCTGAGCAGTAAACTTACTTTTTGGAAATATGCATTATTGGAAGCATTGCTATAACCAACTTATTTTTTTTATGTACATAATATTAATACGGCTAAATAAATACATAATTTACTCTGCATTTGCTACTAACTGAACATACGTAGAGTAAATCATAACGTAAAAAAAACAAATACTTAATGCTCATAACACGCTTAAACAACTAACCGATAATTAACCCATTTATTTTTCCATTAATTAATTAATTAACCGCAAGCCATTGTAATTATTGTGGTTGCCAAGGAGGCTGTGTTGCATAACCAGATGCAGACGAATAATTAGGATCGTAGTATGAAGAATAGCCTGGATTGTACATGTTTCCAGGCATAGCACCACCACCATTGGGCCAACCACCAGAGGGATCAAAATGTCTTTCTCCTTGGTGGGGTAAACCTCCACGGAAAGGCTTACGTCCTCGCATTCTATCATCACGTCGAACATTCATATCTTTACCACGTTTACTTATAGCTTTGGAACTTATGCCCAACCCAATTTCAATGTCGGGTTCGTCAACAGCAACACCCGGTGTTACGGGAACACCGCCAGTACCGCCGTATTCGGCTGTTACAAGCCAAGTACGATCAGCATCAGTCAATAAACGTATAGGAATTACACTGACACCAAAGGTAAAATCAGAGCATTCTCTTGGGCCAAAACCAACACCCCATTTAGTCTAAAAGAAGTTAGTAAGGAGTCTGAAAATAAGTTTACATGCTACTTACACGAATGGTGGTATCAGCAAAAGGAACATTTTCCATTGCGACCTGTGCCTTTTCGGCAGCCTCACGACGGAACATTTTAAGAAAACCATGTCTATAGTTGTGATTCAAAATGAGACTTTGAACTGCACCAAAACGTTCAAACATCGAACGTAAAACGGGTTCACGTACAGCGCGAGTAATACCACCCAGAAAAAGGGTACGACTATATACTGTACAATAGTTAGATACTAATTAAGTCAAGAATATAAAAAACAAACCTTTAATGGAGTCAGGAGGAATGGTTATATCCCGCTCCAATTTACGAGGCATGCCATCCGGAGTTGGCTTTGGCATCCCATTGGCCGGCATAGCAGAGGGAATAGACATTCGTGAAGGACTAGGCGTACGACCAGCTTGTTTACTGCGAGGACTAGGACTACGAGACCTATGCAAGGAATCCATAAGTCCTGACGTAGGGGCAGTAGCAGATAATGCGCTTGGGGGACCTCCTTGCAAAGGTGCACTATAAGAAGGAAAAGCGGCTTTTATGATAGTTTCGATTTGAGGAGCTGGGACGTTTTGAGAAGCCAAAACATTAATAAGGTTAATTTTTTGAGTTTCAGTATCAGGTACGGGAGCAGCTGGGTTTGGTGCCATCGCACCGCCCAACATAGAGGGAGGAGCACCAGCCATCGGCTGGTACATAGGAGTAGGCATTGAAGGAGCCGATTGAGGGGGCAGTGGGTTCAAAGCAGCAGCCGGAGGTACAGGGCTAATGTTTGCAGGTGCACCGCCTACCGGGCCAGAGTGAGAGACGGGATCTTGTATAGTTGGGGTGCCAGAAGCTGTGGAGGCTGTAGAGGGAGCGGGGGCCTTTTGGGCAAAGGCTGCAAGGGCTTCCAATATGGAGGCAGGATCGTTTGTCGAAGCAGCAGGGGGTAGTGAAGGAGCGGATGGCTCTGGAGCAGAAGCAGTTACATTGGAAGGATTCTCGACACTAGGCTGCGTTGATGAAGCAGAAGTGTCACGATTAGGAGAATTAACCTGCTCAGAAGAGCCAATGGCTTCTTTGATTTTGGAACGAAGAGATTCTAATTTGTCTTGGGGCAAAGTGGAAGCTTTGTCCCAGATGTCACAGAGTTTTAAGATTTTTGGCTACATGAATTGTTAGTAACATGCTTACAGCAGTCAGAAAAGACAAAGATAGCTAGAGATAGTTGGTAAACGGCTTAATACAGCAATACTGATAAGTAATTTCTCTCTAAACAGATACGATGAAGAGAAGCATACAAAATAGAACACAAAAAACATTCTAAACCCAAAGGGGCCAGTCATTACCAAAATAGTAGAGAACCTTATACCAATACCAACGCTACACATACCAAATGAGCAGAAGGGGCATGATGCGTTGCATCAGCAACCAAGCTTTCAGTAACTTCGGCAGCTTTGCACCAACCACCACTAAAAGAAGCATCCACTGGAGATTCAAATGATTCATTATTCTTTTTAGCGCCATCCTGAAAGCTACGTACGATGGAATCTAGAATATACAGGGCGCCTAACTTATGGGTATTAGGAGCGCGTTTCGCATACTTATACACACTAGTGATGAACTGAGCATTTTCGCCAATATTTTCCATTGCCAAATTCGTTAATTTTAAAATTTTCGAACCAGATATGCCTGTTTTAGAATGTTCGAGGGATTCTAACGTCCCTTCAAACTCTGAATTTCCTGACATTCTTTCTCTACTTTGTAAAAACTCCAAACGGATATTTTTTAAAAAAAGACAAAAGAATGTTTTACTTGGCTATATTTATCTGTAGAAATACAAAGTTATTAGCAAACTTTTGAGATTCTTAATTCCAGTTGTGGTGTTATGCTAAGGACAAGGTGTTTGTTCCCAACTGTGCCCTCTTATACGCCATTTTCTTGGCATATAGTGAGGCAACCAGTACCTTGGGGAAGGGTGATGTACTTGAGGATGTGCATAGATTTGGAAATTTAGTAACAATAACTATAAACTAAACTGTATATAAAAAATGAAATTTATTCTTTTCTATTTTTCTTTTCTCGAATACTCTTGATTCTGAGAATGTATGCACTTTCGAGTGCGGAATCAATCGTCCAATAAGTGTCCTTGATGACATGTATAGGGTAAGGGTTCTAAAAAGAGAAAAGGTATAAATATCTCTGCTGGAACTTCCTGTTCAGTATTCTCTCTTTGCCTTTTGGCTTAGATCAAGTGTAGTATCTGTTCTTTTCAGTTTAATCGCTGAAATCGCCTCACTGAGGTGTTTCCGATTAATCTTGTTTTTGGTATTTGCTGGAAAGCCTCTGGCTTGCTATGTTTTCCGGCACCGGTGTCCTTGCTATTGCACTACCGGCAAGAGACGCCGAATCATCTTTTATTGACAGATTTATGATTCATGGATTTGGCAATAAAAGATGGTTCTTTTTAGATGGTATCTGCCTGTTTCGAGTGTGGTAGAAAAAGATCAGTAGTTAGAATGAGATTGGCAGTGGTGTGTGATATCTTTATAGGTGGTATCTGGGTTTTAGTGAAGAAGGTAGGTTATTAAATGTACGTACAGTTGTGAAGGCATAAAAATGTTTCGTTAGAGTAACTTTTTTTCATTCTGTTTTGTTTTTGTCTATAAAAGTAAATGGATGAAATAGTGTAAGTAGGTTAGCTATGTTGGTATTCTCTTGTGAATCGGCGATGAGAAGGAAAAGTAGAATTTTGTAGAGCTAGCTGTATTTTCTATAGACAGACAGAGATGATGGGTAACTCAGTTATGTATGACATTCTTGAGTTTCATATATCTATATATGTATGCATCTAGTGTATGCTTGGACCTTGCCCTGCTGTTTTTGGACATAGAATTCATGGTTGTTCTTTGGCGGCAAACTGCTTTTGGCCACAACGCTATAGATCTTTAAAGGATATAAGGGAATAAAAAATTGATGGCGAAATCTCAAGAATAAATAAGAAGCAACTATCCTCGTTCGTTATAGAAGCATTTGAAGGTCGACGACGCTTGTAAGTGTGTTGGTGGACTTTTTTTTTTTTTTGGTTTGAATATTAGGGAAAAGACTTTTGTTGACTTGATCTCTGCTTCTAGTTTGGTGGAATTTCGAAGAACGTCGTTTGCCTGTTGAGTTTAGTAGAAAAAGGATTGTTGCTTCATCGGTCTTTCTTTTTTTTGGGGGATTCTTTTTGTTAATTTTTTTTTTGGTTGGATCTTTCATTTGATTTGATTCTAATTTCGTTTTTTGATTTTTTTTCTTATTTTCTTGCTTTGAGTATGTCATCAGCTTCTATGTTTTCCAGTTATGCTGGCAATCGTGACCCATCAAGTGCAAAGGTGCGAATTGGTGTGTTAGCTTTGCAAGGAGCTTTTATTGAACATATTAATATCCTGAATTCTTTTGAGGATGTCTTTTCCTTTCCCGTAAAGACAGGCGCTGATTGTAAAAACATCGATGGTCTAGTTTTACCAGGTGGTGAGTCTACTACGATGGGCAGGCTTATTGGCATAGACTCTGATTTGAAAGAAAATCTAGAGAGTCTAGTAGCTAGAGGAGTCCCTATGTGGGGCACTTGCGCTGGTATGATCCTCCTCTCCAAAAAGTCTCATGGTGGGAAATTCCCAGACCCATATTTGTTGCGAGCAATGGATATTGAAGTTACACGGAATTATTTTGGTCCTCAAACCATGTCCTTTACGACTACCATTCGGCCTACCGATTTTATGAGGTTTGAAACCACAAAGCGAATGGAAGCTTTTGATGCAACCTTCATCCGTGCTCCCATCGCTTCATCCATCAATAGCGACAGTGTCCGTGTTTTGGCCACCACGACTCACAAGGACCGAGAAGTCGTTGTCGCCGTCGAACAGGGTCCTTTTCTAGGAACCTCCTTTCATCCTGAACTAACCGTGGATGATAGTTGGCACCGATGGTGGGTCAATGAACGTGTCCTTCCTACCAAAAAGTAGGTGCATTCCCCCTTTTTCCTTATAATGTGTTCAAAATTTTAATATTACGAGAGAATATCCTTTTTAGAAAGCCCCGTCGTAGTCTAAATTCCAGGTTGCTACAGATAATTTCAATATAATGTACTACTAGAAGAATCCATATTTTCAGTTTGGTTATTTCCAATCAATAATTGCTACAAGTAAGCACAAGTAAAATGAAGAGAATACAAGTAAAGCTTAAAGAAACAAAAATACAATGATAAAATGAACTTTTGCATAAGAGTTGCAACAAAAAACAAAAATAAATTGTTTCCGTTGCGGGGAGTCGAACCCCGGCCGCGTCGGTGAAAGCGACGAATCCTAGCCGTTGGACCACAACGGATTTGTTAGTAGTCTATACTCGATTGCGTATTTGTATAAAATCGATTTCTTTTGCGTCCATGAAATAGCTTTACATTTTCCAATGCTTTCGTTCATAGAAAAAATGTGATGACTTGTCTACATAAATTTTATTGTTTTCATTTTTATACTTTTATTTTTTTCGAGTACAATCTATTCCATAGAATTTCGTCCGATTTATAAATAGAGAGACAATGATGACTATCCCAGAGGAAATACCAAATAATTAAACGACGGTCCATACCAAAGATTGAACCGGCTTTTGTAGTTTAATAAAACAAAAAAAATTTGTATTCTAATACACACATTTTTCCCAATATCTGTTTTCTTTGGGGTTTATTTATGTGTTTATTAAGGCAAACTACACGTACCTTCGTTAAGGTATCAAAAGAATGCCACAAAAAAAAACCTATGTTTACATCGTCTGAGAAACCTTCCAGAAACAGTATTGAAAAAAATACAACACTCTATAATTAACTACATCCGCGAGGCTATTTAAAGAAAAGGGGTCAATGTCTGTATTTGTCTTGTCTTAAAGGGTTCTTTCTCGTGAGAGTTTGCTGAAAGGTCTCAGATGCTGTATCACGATTCTGGTAGTTTGTCGGCCACCTCTGCTACAGATACTCTTGCTCTTGATCAAGCCCTGTCCTTACGAGAAGGTGGAAGACTAAAAGATATTTCTGCGAATAGACATGGTAAGTATCCAACACTTCAACAATCAAGAAGCTGTGCGCTCCTGTGTCTCATCGCTTGTTTTCGTGTCCAATGCTCCAATGCTAATTTTTTCTATATAGGAAGACTACTGTTCACGGCTTTGCTAGAAAATTTTTGTCGTATGTATACAATTGATGCAACTTAGCCAACGATGATCACTAACCAGGTTTGAAGAATTATATGATTCAGACCCCTCTCGTTCCAGAAGGCTCTTTACACTAATTTGTCAGACATTAAAGCGGATCGGAATTGTTGATGAGGAGTACATTGATGAACTTGCTGGGATCCGATCAACGTATCAAAGTGCTTTGCACCACCTGATTACTCAGGCTAGAGAGGTACTGTTTGAAGAAGATCATGATAAAAAAGTCCCATTGCCTATTAAACCATATGTTCCAGAGAGATCATACGAAGAACTGCAGGGAGCTCTTCAAAGAATCTCACTTTCGGAGGGTTCTAATCCCTCTAATTCCCCCAAACAGGATTCACAGTCCAGTAACTTTACGTATTATTCGTGGTTGCATACAAAGCATTCTCGATATGTGAATGATTTTGATGAGCTACATATGCTCGGTAAAGGTGGCTTCGGTGCTGTGTATCGTGTGCGCAACCGTGTCGATGGCGCTGAATATGCTATGAAAAAAGTATTTCCCACTTTTCAACAAGTGCCTTATACCAAAATTTTTCGCGAAATTAAAAGCCTCGCAAAATTGGATCACCCTAACATCGTGTAAGTACTTATGTTTTCGATAAAGCTATTGACTAACTTTTGCAGCCGGTACTATGCTAGTTGGTTAGAAAATGCCTCTGAAGTCGTGCCGAATGTACGTAATCCTTCTGTTTCTTCAACAAAAATGATACAGGGCTTGGAGTCTTTAGACATTAGTCGCGATGATTCCATTACAGTTGCAAATAACGAAGACTCGGTTTATAGTGATGATCGCTCAAACAATGACAGTATCATTTTTGCTGCTGACATATCAGGGCAGTCGGATAATATATACTTTCAAAAGGCATCACCCGAGGCTAGTGAAAGTGGTAACTCGTCTCATGGAGAGGATTCAGAGAATAAATACGGTTCTTCTTACGATGAGATTATTGAGAATCCAGGAAATACGAGCGCTCTCTACGCTTCTACTATAGCTCCATTAAATTGCTTTGTCTTGTACATTCAAATGCAACTTTGCACTGACGATTTGGAATCGTATCTTTTTCGACGAAATTCCAAAATTTCATTTCCTTTGTCCATTGTGGATACCCGGATTCATATACAATTATTTCGAGCTATTTTGCATGGCGTTGTTTACATCCATGAAGTAGCACATCTCATTCACCGCGATATTAAACCAAGTAACATTTTTTTGGCGAAGTCTCTTACTTTCGATCGTGGTTCTGTTCCTTTGTACAATTATCGGGATAACGCCAACAATGGGCTCAGTAACTATACACCAAAGTTGGGTGACTTTGGTTTGGTGATTGATAATGAAGGGAAAACGCTCAATTCAGTTTCTTTTTCCAAAGATCTGCAACATGTATCTCAAGTGAATGCAACTCAACATGTTGGCACCATGTCTTATGCTGCTCCTGAACTTCTTGATGCTCTTGCATCTCACAGCAATGTTCCTGTATCCGAGGCCATAGACATTTTTGCCTTGGGTATTGTTCTCTTTGAACTCCTTTATCCTTTTGATACGGCTATGGAGCGGGCTTTGAGACTTCGAGATTTACGACAAGGCGTTTTGCCGGATGAATTCATCGAAAAGCATGGTTGCGAATCTAGTTTAATATTATGGATGACCGCAAAAGATCCATCCAAGCGTCCGATGTTGTCTGATGTTTTGAAATGTGATCTTCTACCCTCATATTCCGAAGAAGTTCTTTCTGAAAAGGGGGAGATTTTGCTTTCGCCTTTGTCCGCCGCTACTGATCATTGTTACTGGGAAGGAATTATCCAGGAAAACAAGCAACTACGTGAAGAAAACGCTCGTTTACGAAATGAATTAGAAGAACTAAAAAAAAGGTAATGTAAGATAGGTCTGTTTAGGATTACGCGCAATGAAGGAATATTTATGAACAAAAACTTGTCAATGAAAGTATGACAAAGAAATTTTTGGTATAAATACAAGTAATTATTATTAATCAAATAAGTATGAAACAAAAACCATTTTCCTAAATCCAAAGAGTAGGCATTAAACCTGAACCCGATACCCAAAAAACCATTTTTTAGGAAACCCTTTACCAGGCATGCTGTTGCTGAACAGCTGGAGCAGTCTCATGTTCGCGTTCATATTCAATATGTATGTGAGGACCACGTCTCTTGCTAGACTTTCTATCTTCAGTAGACTTGCGCTTCTTGGATGTGGCGTCTTCTTCATCTGAACTCTCTTCATCCTCGTCGCTTTCAGATGTTGCAGATTCTTCAGAACCTTGATCTGCCAACCAGTCTTCTAAATCGGAAATTTCCTCCTCATCCTCATCTTCCTCTTCATCGACATATTCAACTTCGGCATCTTCTTGATCTTCCTGCTCCTTAGCTTCATCAACCAAACCTTCGCGAGCAGACAAAACCTTCTGCCAAATTTCTTCGTTTACGTTGAGAGGCTGGTCGCCATAAACACCACTCTTAAGCCGCTCAACCAATTCTCGCTCAATGTTTCTTTCTAATTTAGCAGCAACGAGGGCCTTACGTTCTCTAGTAGCTTCACGATGCTTCTGCTTGGGCTTTATAGGAATTAAAGTAGGTTGATGTTTAAGAGCAAGCCTCCTGGCTTTCATTAAGTACTGCGTGAGACGAGTAAGTCTTTGTTTGCAGCGATGGATTTGACGTCCAGGCCAATAAAGCAAATTTTGATTAATCTGTTCCAACGCTTTGGTATAGTTTTTGGAGAGCTTGATCCGTTGCCATAACTTTGCAGGCGAATGTGCTCTTTCGATTGTTTTCATATAAAGGTACAGCTTTCCGTTATCCTCTCGAACTGTAGCATAACGGGAATTTGCCAATGGGCATGATTGTCGATTACAAAGTCCAGTAACGTTATATTCATTTCTGCAAAAATTTAGGGCTTCACCTCTAAGTCAAACGTTAGTACTTGTATCCTTCTGATATCTCTTCACTTACTTTATCCTATATGAACAAAATTCATGACCAATAACTTGCCAAATGACTTCGTCTTGCTGCATTTTGGCAGATGGTGTTTGGCAAACTCTTTCTTTCCTGCAAATTCTGTGTGTGCACGAAATGCCGTAGCGTAGTGAAATCGAGCGAGACTTATTACAGAACGCAACGATGCTTCATCAGAAACTCCAAGTGCCTTGGTAAAGAGATGTGAGATTTTGTTTCTAAAAAGTCATTCTTTACTTTGGTGAATCTGTTTATTAAAGAACAACTTGTAAATTAGCATGGGAACAATCCAAATTTGTTAGTCTTTCATAAAAAATCTTTGGTAAGGGTAATTACATTAATTCCAGCTTCATTTTCTTTTTGGTGGACTATTCTATACGTTTGTTGAAGCTTTTGGCAGATTGAAACAAAAGTAAACTCGTCGTGTGAGATTCCTTTTTGTGGATAATTGTGTTATAATAATGAAGCGATTTGAGAGAATTTCTAAATTCATACCCACAATTTATGCCTTATCAACTCCTGCAGGTCGCGCAGCTCTTTCAGTTGTTCGCATATCTGGGCCTTCTGCAAGTACGGTGAGTAGTTCCTATTTCTCAGACCCAAACTAATTTATAAAGGTACTCCAAAAACTTACTGGAAAGATACCAAAGCCGCGCTTGGCATCTCTGCAAAGTATAAAACATCCTACTCGGTCTCAGATTGTCGATAAAGCCTTAATTTTGTATTTTCAACAACCAGCATCATTTACTGGAGAAGACATAGTAGAGTTTCATTTGCATGGTGGTAAAGCAATAGTTAAGGAAGCATTGGATGCAATTGAGCAAACGAATATCCCAAATTTACGATATGCATTACCTGGAGAATTTTCAGAACGGGCATTCTACAATGGCAAGACTGACTTGACGCAACTGGAAGGACTTGCTGATGCAATTGATGCCGAAACATCAGAACAGCTATATTCTGTCTCGCAGCAAGCACACGGCGACTTGTATCGTCTATGTTTTGGTTGGAAGAATAAGCTGGTTGAATGCAGAGCACTTTTAGAGGCTACCATTGATTTTTCCGAAGAGCATGATTTAGATCAGAAAGAATTTGAACCTATTTTTCAAGAAATCTTAGATTTGACGGATGAAATGGAACGTCATTTGTCCAAAGCCAGGCCAACCGAAATCCTCCGAGAAGGTATTCGAGTAGCTGTAGTCGGGCCACCAAATGCTGGTAAATCAAGTTTGGTGAATTATTTGGCTAAACGAAAAGTCTCCATTGTTAATGAACAACCAGGCACTACTCGAGATGCTATTGAGACCTTGCTGGATATTCACGGGTTTCCGGTATTCTTGACTGACACGGCCGGCTTTCGAAAAGGTTCGGATGTCCAAGAAATCGAAAGCATTGGCATAGAAATTGCAAAAGAAAAGGCTGAAAAAGCTCACGTTGTATTACTTATATTACCATCCGAAATCTGGACCGGGAAGTCTCTTGCATTGGAAAACCAGATATTTGAACTTGTAAAGAATTATAAAGCCAAAAACCAGCAAGTTCATGTTTTACTAAACAAAACTGACCTCGTTCAGGGAGCATCGGGAGCGGCAACCATGGTTCGTAAATACTTACATCAAGCTTTGGACATCCCAATATCACATGTCCATGAAGTATCTATCAAAAATGAAATAGGGCTTGAACAAGCGCTTGCAGCACTGGCGTCATCTTTCAGAATCATTTCCCATGTACAGACTGAGAACAACGATGACGGTGGGTATGGTTGGAATCGGCGTCAGAGAGAAGCATTAAAAGAATGTATAAAGCATTTGAAAATGTCTCTTAACTACGCTTCTGATGTAGTTATAACAGCGGAAGAACTGAAACTCGCAACTGATGAGGTTGGTCGTATTACTGGAGCAGTGAACGTTGAAAGCTTATTTGACATTATATTTTCTAGATTTTGTGTAGGAAAATAAAAAAAATAAAGAAAACCTTAATAAGTGTTTCTCATTTGTTCTGAATGAGAATAAAAGTTCATCTTGTATATCCGCTTTTCACGAGGTCCATTACATGAAAAAAGACTTATTCGTTTCTTTTCAAAAAGGCGTAACTTCTCTAGATATTTAGAGACTTTAAAACGTAGAAGAAACCAAACGTCCTGGTAGCAGCATCCCAAACCGCATACTCCATACCACACGAAAAGCCATGGAACAATCCGCATCAGTTGAGAGTTTAGATATTAGTTTACTCCCAAAACCATTTCGGAATCCAAACTATAAAGCACAGCCCAGAAGGAATCGAAATTTAAAGCAAATCTTGCAAAACGACCCAATTCAAAACGATCCCACCAAATTGTCCTACAGTTCAATAGAGGCGCCGCCAAGTATTCTTCCGCAACCAAAGTACTGTGATATTACTGGATTACCTGCTCCTTACACTGATCCTAAGACACGTCTGCGGTACCATAATAAGGAAATATATAGCTTGATTCGGGAACTGCCATCAGGCGTTGATCAAGAATACCTAAAGCTTCGTTCGTCGGATATTGTTTTGAAGTAATTAGTTGTCTTATAATTTTTAGGTACCTGTGCTAGAAATTCCAGACAAGACATGGAGGGATCCAAACACCAAACTTTGTCATTACTTATGCATGTTGTTGGTGCATAGCAATCAATTAACTATTATTTATTTTATTACAAAAACCGCGAAACGTGCTACTGGAAGTTTTATTGCTTTCAATGCTATCTATGAATGTCGAGATGCTCTTTCAAGCACAATCAAATCTCAAAAACCAAACAAAGAATTGAATTACTCTAATTAAAAAAGATACATACATTACTTTACGCGATCGATGAAAGGTATAGAGGATTAAAAGAAGCTTTTTTATGGATGAACGTTAGAGTTGAGAGATAACTTTGTCTAGTGAACGACTGGACTTTAATGCATTTCTCAAGACATTCTGAGCTGCAACGGTAGTAGACACAATACTCCCTGAACCGTCTTTTTTCTCCCTGGCTGTTTGTAAGACGCAGCTACCACGAGAATAATGGTTGGTGATAGACACTGTTTTTCCAAAATTCAAATGCTTAGTAAGTTCTTGGGCATGAAGACATGCATCCGTTAATTGAACAAGTGTTGATTTATCAGAAACTTCGGGGTAACACAAGACTTCTTGCAAATTATTGTCGGCAGCATACATGACGGTTTTTTCATTTCTAAACAATAACAATTAGCTTCAAATTATAAGTCTAAAATCGCGTATATAAACGTACCCTGCAATTTCTGCCAATTGTTGAGAAACGGACATTTCGAGTTTTTATAGCACTGTTCCAATGATCAACTAAACAAAAAGCGCCTCAAGAAAGGTAAATTGAAATGAAATTATAAAACTTTGCTAAATGATTGAGCTGTAATGGGAAACGGTGTGTAACTGTGTTACCAAACTAAGTCATAGCAATGCATCCTATGTATCTTGTTTAATGTGTATGGAAGTGTGAGACAATTGCGTTTCAAAATGCAGGAGTGTTAAGTGTATATTACGAAATGGTACGAAAATAAAAACACACGTTAAGGGCGTATAACAGTCTATAACAAACCGCTCTTGGTAAACAAATAGGGGAAAATCTAACAAACCAAAAGTAAGCCAAACTGTCTTTGACTTTAAGTGTAAATCTCGCAGTATACGAGAAAGCTACGAAGTTATAGGAAAGAAATTAGAAAGACTCTTAGATAGGAAAGCGATTTTGAATGGGAGCTTAAACGATGACGGATCTGGGGAGGTTCCTATTCACCAAGACAACTAGCATGCAGAAAAAGGTTAGGAAATACAGAAACTTGGAAAGAAATACATAGAACCTCTCTTTTGATTCAAGTATTCACGACAACATATCTTATGATCGGACCACCGAAACGCACATTGGAATTTTATCCAAAATTCATAAAATTCGTAGAGACCTTCCTCTACTAAAGATTCATTGAAAATATAGATCTTTGAGCTTTTGCAATATCGTCAGAAACCAGATTTTTCAACATTTGTTTACGCTCTCTAGGTGTTACTCGAATGTCACCTAATGCTGGAAGAAGCTTCGACACCTACAGAAACGAAACAGACCCAACTTTCGCCCATAAGGAACAACCGAAACAGCAGGTTCCTCGTTTGAAATTCATATACAGCCAACAAGATGTCGTTTTTCGGAATTGGAAAGGGTAATCAGTCTGTGAACCCTCAGAACATTGCTATGGCTGAACAAGAAGTTGAATTAAGTGTGGAGATTTTCAACAGGTATGTCTTGTTATTGCTCAAATAACGACATGAAATTGTGATAATCCAGGAGGTGAAACTCGTATTTTCTTTGATCTTGTGATAGTTTATTCGCAGGAACCTTTTAGTTGGACACGGTTATGCGTGTCTGTTAATAGTTTAGCGTCACAGTCAAGACTGAAGGATATCAAGTTAACAAAGGAAAATAGAATGGTCTCCTCTTGCCATAAAAAGTGCATTGCTACTCCTTACAAGGAAGCCGAGTTGACCAAAGGTGAAAGTGTTTGTATTGATCGTTGTGTCGCCAAATACTTTGAAAGTAGCAAGGTTCTAGGCGAGCATATGAAGAAAATTGGTGAACAAAATGCCCCCCCTCAGTAAATCCTTTATGATACAGATTTTTCCTAGCTTCCCATGAAACGATATCTTATCATGGAATGGAAAGGACAGCGTTTGTGCAATTTGTTTGGTTGTGGATGTTGTTCTTTCTCAAAAACATTCATAATATATTTCTTTTTAAATCTCTACATGGTTTTTCATTTCCTACTGCTACAGTTGAGTGTCTCGTCCTCGATAAATATGAACCTATCAAACCTTTTTGACTTAAAAGCTGGACGTTTCCTCTATTTTAAATCTTGTAGACGAAACCTTATTAACTTTATTAAAGTGCATAACTCACCCTTGTCTGATAAAATTGTTCGTTTCGGACTCTTTGAAACCAACCTTCTCTTTTGTACTCCTTGTTCTTCAGTCTCTTTGTTTTACTTTGAGTATTACTTACGAAGACATATAGCCTCAAATTCGATTTCAGACAATACATATTCTTTGTCTTTGGGTTTTTTGTTGGCATAAACTCTTAATTGTTTATGGGGTTGATTATCCATAGTTGGGTCAATCGTTTGCCATTCTTTCATGAAAGCAATTTCCAGAGAATGAACGATTTCAAGTACGTCCACTTTAAAGACATCAATCAATCTTTAAATATACTAGGTGAAAACTTAACTATACTAAGCCAAACTAAACGATACATCCGTTTCCTCAAAATCTAGTATTGGTCACTCAACTATTGATACGATCATGAATTCGAAACTTCCAAATTATAGTATGATCGTGTAACGTGTGAGAGTGAGAGTGCTTTACGCTAGTTTTACATGTGACATATTCCTGTTTCCTCTTGTCACTCCTTTATTCGATGAAAGTTCTATAATTCCAGTTTGTAGGGGCGTTTCGAATCTCGTTATTTAATGGAAATGATATTGTCTGACTTCATAAAAAGAGAAAAATTTTGTTAGTTTTTTTCAAGGGTTTAAAAAAACAGGTAAATTTATTTACAAAAGTCTTGAATTCGGTAATATTTGTACAATTTTACCGTTTCAAAATGGCATGACATAAACGGCTTGTAGGTGTACCCTCCCTTGTCGAGAACCATTTTAGTGAGGAAGCTCCATATTTTCTTAGTTCAGTTTCTACATTTCCTCCATCCTCTTCCTTTTGCCTATTTCCTTCAGCTAAGTGAATCATAGTTAAAGGAAGCTATATCCTCTTTATTCCAAAGGAATTATTCTAAATACAACTCTGTTAAATCACTGCTACTTACTTGACCCTACGTCCCGTTTAAAAAAAAAAAAAAAGGAATTCGTTGGCTTGAAAGAGCTAAGAGGATTAAACAAATTCTATAACTGTTTTCATTTCTATTAGTTTGGTATATAATCATTTTTTGACTGGTTCGATTTGTAGAAGGAAGTTGAATATTGGATGCTTGAATTGTTTATGTGGAATTGAGTTTCTTCCATACCTCAATTTGTCTTGCAGTTTCTATCGTTTATTCCTACAATTGGATGTTTTTTGTTTGATTTATCATTGTTGAAGGTACTATTTTTTGATATCCGCGGTACTTTCCAGCTAGGCTAATTTTATCAGCATCAAGCCCGACTGTTTATACAAACGCCAAAGCTTGTGAATTATTTTCTTTTCTTCTCTATTAAGTTGTATGATATTTCTTTTTCCCATTCTTTTTCTTTAACCCGTTATTGAGTGTCATTTTACTTTTACTTAACGCAACTTTTTTTCCTTAATATTTTTATCCTAACGACCATTTCTTTCTGATTGTTTCTCTTCTTCTTATTCCTCTTTTGATCTTTTCTGTTTCTCATCTTTCTTTCTTACTACCTATTTTTTTTGTTGTCTATTGTCTTCTATTTGTCTCTATTGCCAGTTTAAATAACCATGTATGCTACTGTGAAATCAAACGCAAAACTTTCTGATGGATTAAATGAAAACGTCCCTTTTCAGTTTTCTTCCGGATATGCGGATGGCCGTCCAAGCCTTATTTCAAGTGGATCTCCTCGTGAAAACAAACTTCCTTCATTGTCACCATATTCCCAATCTTCTGGAAGTGATGATCACTCCGACCACTCTACATCGTTTTTTAATCCATTTCCATCTTTCCAGAAGTTGTCTTTGAATCAAGACATAACAGACGGGGGATCTCTGAACAATTCTCACTCTTTCCGCAACAAACACCTGCCGAAACCGCCTCTTTCTTCTTTAACAAATTTACAGGACCCCGTGTTTTCTAACTATTTCGGTGGCGTTGAACCCCCGTTTCACTCCAAAAGCTTTGTTGATTCGAATAGCAGATGCAATGCACTTAGTCAAGATGCTACTACTCCCTCTAAGGTCAATATGTACGGTCAGCTTGGTTCTGATTCTGCTATTCGTTTTCCGCATTCATTACAAAACTCCGTTCCGCCTTTACAGACAGATTTCGGCAGAACCCTCTCCACCGGTATTTCTCACACACCTTCAAGCGGGATTTTACCCCGCCATACTCGAGCTCACTCTGATTTTTGGAAGCCTGTTAATCGACGGGCTGTCCGTCATATGTCGCACTCTTCCGTCGGCGATATGACAAGTATCACGCAAGCAGCTCCGTTAGGTACCTTGCCAAATTATAAAGAAAATCTGGATGCGAACTTTCTTTCTCCTCCTAGCAAGGTTAACGAGCGGAATTCGATTTCTGTTACATCCCCGACTCTTGCTTCTGACATTTCACCAACTGCGAAGTCCGATCGTACTTGTGTACCTTTTGTTTCGAGTCAGTCGTTCTTCCCCATCCCTAATTCATCGGTAAAACGAAATGTATCGGATTCTGCAAGACCTTATGTAAGTGTGAGCCCAGATTTTTCCCCAGCAGATGGTTTCGGTAGTATTTCATTTGATGGTAACCCAACTCCTTATTCAACCTTGAGTGTTGAGGATCAGTTTCCTAAGGAGAATCATGGATCTGCCTATATCTCACATTCAAAGTTGCTGCAAATCTTTCATAATAACAAAAAGAAGCGTTTTGAACTTTCTGATATATTAGGGAACGTTGTTCTTTTCAGCAGTGACCAATATGGTTCAAGGTTTATACAGCAAAAGTTGGCAACTTGTACTGAAGAAGAAAAAGAGGCTGTTTTCGAAGAGATTGTTTCTGATAACTGTTTACAACTTATGATGGACATTTTTGGGAATTACGTTATTCAGAAATTTCTGGAGTACGGAAATGCTGAACAAAAGCAGCTTTTAGTTTCTAAAATTAAGGGCCACACGTTTATTTTAGCCGTTCATATGTACGGTTGTCGTGTCGTACAGAAGGCTATAGAACACATTTCGGCAGAACAACAAATTGAAATTATTAGTGAACTTGATAGCCATGTTTTGGAATGCGTTTGTGATCAAAACGGAAATCATGTTATTCAAAAATCTATTGAATGCATAGACTCGGAAAGACTTGATTTTATTTTTGATGCTTTACGACCTCAAATACACGTGTTGTCTGCTCATCCTTATGGCTGTCGAGTAATTCAACGAATTATTGAAAAGTTTACATATAAACGACAACTTATTATCAAGGATCTTCTCCCTTATTCTTTACAATTGACCCAAGGTCAGTATGGCAACTATGTTGTGCAGCACATACTGAAAGAAGGTTCTGAGAAGGACAAGAAATTTGTGTTTAACTTAATAGCTAAAAATCTGCTATATTTGAGTTGTCATAAATTTGCATCAAATGTTGTTGAAAGATGTATCTCTTACATCTCCGAGGATGATCGTGCCTATATCATCCAGAAGACACTGACCGAGAAAGTTGACAATGTTAGCATTTTAATGTTGATGATGAAGGACAAGTACGCGAACTACGTGGTTCAAAAGCTTTTGGAGGCTTCTAACGATAAAGAGCGGGATTTGCTTATCTCATATATATATCCACATATTGCAACTCTTAAAAAATACACTTATGGTAAACATCTAATTATGTCTGTTGAACGATATCGCCAGAAAGCGCGTATTGATAATTCAAAGGAGTTAAAACATGAGAGAAGCAGCTAATATCGAGAGGCGTGTGAATATGAACGATTTCGGTTTCTTTACGTTTGTTCGGAAGCATTTTGTATATAAGTTAAAGGATTTTTGTATTTAAACGACATTTATGATACCTCTGCTACGATATTATGGATTTGGCTTATTTACGAGAACATAACTATGGTTATCACCACGAATACTCTTTATTTCATGTGTTTATATCACAATTTTTTTAGCATCATATGACGACGCCGCATCCAACTCCGATATTTCATGGATTCTTGCCTTATATACGATTACGAACATTAATTTTTTAGACAAAATGAATTGACTATAGTATCGAATTTTTTCCTTAGTAAATAAAAGTCCGAGTAATTATGACGAGAAGTACTCTTGATGGTATTTTTTTAGACAATGAGACGGCCATGTTCTTCCGATTCTAAATGGGCTGCGTCTCCAAATGTATAGATGTGTCCTGTACCTTCAGGAGTAACCTCAATTTCTGTGATGCTGGTGTTGACTGTAAGAATTTTCTTCTCTAGTTTAGTATGATCATATGTATATCCCTTTTCTTCCATAAAATGAGCGCGAAGAGCATTGATTACACCTCCATGGCACAAAACAACGACGCATTTTTTCTCTTCGCGTAAAGGAACGACTTTTTCCTCCCAAAACTTTACGAGTCTTTGCTTTAAGCTTGTAAAACCTTCTCCATAGTAATCAGGATGTTTGGTACCCATAAGGCGTTTTGCTTCAACCACATTCATCCCTATTATAGTATGTTAGCGACTTGCACGACCTTCATGGTCACTTCAGATAACTTCTGTACGTACCTTCTAATTCACCATAGATTCTCTAATAAAAGTTAGTAAAGTCTAATTATATTGTGTACTTACCTCTCTAATTAAATCCGAATATTCGATAGGAATCTCGGGTCGTAATTCAAGTAAAGGTTTGATGGTCTATAATTAGGTTAGTTTGCAAGTTCTGAAAATATAATCTACTAACCTCGCGGCATCGCTTCATCGAGCTGCAGAAAATTTGATCAATGTTCAGCGATGAAAGTCTGGAGCCCAGCAACTTTGCTTGGAGTTGACCGGTTTCACTCAAACTTGTATCCACAGATCCTTGCTGAAGAGAATGTTAGCGAACTGTCTTGAAGAGAGTAGACGAAGCCAATTCGTCTTTAAAATTCATCATACCAAAATCCCGACTTTGTTTTGTTCTGTCTGGCCGTGACGAATCAAGAAGACCTTCATTTTGGATATAAAAGATAAATGTTTTGCTGAGGGTTACAAATAGCTGCCAAAAACTGCCAGTTAGTATAAGCTTAAAGTATTGTTTTTGATTCTTTAATTCTTTTATATTTTTTAACAAAAAATATGAAATAGAGAAACAATATACTGATATTTACACGGAAACGGAGAAAAGCTTGTAGTATCAACTGAAGTTTGAACAGTGTTCAATGTTTATAATTGAACGAAGATTTTCCTCAGTACTCTCTCAGTGGACTTAAACAGATGCTTATGTCTTTTCTTTTCTAACTTACTTTTATATTTGCTGAAAAAAAGGCAGAGAATAAAATATTTAGTTTATTTTGGGCAGGGTGCGTTAGTCTAGTGTACTACCTTTCTATTACTTCATGACTGAAAATCAAAGTCATGGATTTTATGATTTACAAGATGGAATAGAGTGGATATGTAGGAATTCTGAAGTTCCTACGGGTTCAAAAAAAGCTATTTCTAATCGTTTGCGACAATTCCAAGGTTTGGCTTCTCAGGAAGGGTTGACAAATGAAGCAATTGAAGTGCTGCTCAATGTAATTCTATCCACTAATACAAGATTTGACAAAAGCCAACTGATTATCATTGTGAAAAGCTTATACCCAAAGCAGTTTGTGTCCCACTTCATCGCCGTCAAAATTATAAGCAGCTTGGATCCTTATGGAGTTCGCCATGCCTATGCATACCAAGAAAAACTATTGAATTGGCTAGCTCATATTTATGAGTTTTTAGAAGAAAAAGATCGTTTTGCACGGTTTTATGGTGTTTTATTTCATTTCCTGGACTATGTCACTCTCCGTCCCTCTCTTGTGCGTCTACTTATTTTGACAACCAAACATTCTTATATAAAAAGATTTAGGATTCATCAACTTCTGTCTTTATATCAAAAACCAGGAAACGCCAACGATCCTTATATACTCGAGCTACTACATACTTACAAACAGCACTATCCTGACGTTATTATTGGCTCCTTCCAACAAAGAGGCACTGTTCCATGGAAGATAGACCTTTCTTGGATTGCAAGAGTTTCAGACCTAATACATTCTTCGACGGAGCCTTCTCATCGTACACTACAAATGCCTGAAAAGCGAAAGAGAGTACCAAGCTTAATTCCAGAATTGTTTACTATGGAAAACAAACTTGAGAATGTTCCTTTGAACGAAGTTTTTACTGTTCAACAGCTTTCTTCTGCATTCGAAAAAATAAAACAACCAAACCAGGTTGCGGCACTTCTTCGTAGCAACGTTTTCTTCTTATACTATCGTCTCCTTAACAATCCAATTTTGGTAAATAAACTGACAGAATGGTTGTATACTACTCTTTACTCCGGATTACTCTTAGATTATGGAACACTTGAACAGCGCCTTGAACTTTTTCATTTCCTCAGTCGGCATTTATTGTACGCTAATAATTCGTTGTCATTCCTTTACGATTTTATAACACGTTACTTAATGAAGCCTTCCTTATCATTCAAGGAATACGAAGCTATATGCCATTTAATAACATGTTTAGATGTTGCGAAGAATGAGCAAGAATACGCCGTGTTTTTTAAGCAACTAGACCTCTACACTGAAAAACTATCATTAAAAGAGTGCCAACTACATTTAGATTATATATTAGTTTGGGCTTTGCGTCTCGTCAACAAAACGGATTCGAGGCAACAATCGGACTCAAAAGGTATTCTGTTTAAATACATTTTTTCACATTCATTCCATTTGCTAGATGTGTTTCTCTGGAACGAAAAACTCTTTGCTCCTTCGGCCTTAATTATGATCACTATTTTGAATGCAGGTAGTGATTTGAAAGTTCAAGTATGGCCAGAAAAAGTTGCTTTTGAAAAATTAGTAAAGCTTCTTTTTACCAAAAGCTCTCCTCATACTATTGAGACTAGTTTTCGTTTAATACAGTCAGCAGAACATAATTTAAGAAATGAAGACCAAAGAGACTTACGAGAGCAATTGAAAGTTATTAACAAGCAAATGACAAATTGTTTACTAGAAAATGCCAAAAAACCAGAATTCATTGATGTTATTTTTTTTGAATTGAACTTTCAATCGCTGGATAATTTTATGCCTAATTTTAACAATATGTGGTCTTTGACGTCTGGTGTTCAGTTTTCTTATTATACATTACAGTACTTGAAAAAGAAACAAGAGGAGGACCCTACTTTTATTCTGACTTCCTTGACGAATTTAACAAAACCAAAATACTTAGAACTTCAAAGGAACTTACATTTAGCCCAATCTTGGACGTCTTTTCAAACTGATTTAATTTCTGATTTAAAAAGGAAGTATTATAAAGCCATTTATCAATCATTATTCTCTTCATCCACTGGTTGAAGGGTTTTCTTATTAGAACTATTTAATCTGTCATATAACCAACTAATAATATCCCAAATTTTTTTGACTGCAATTTAGAAGAGCCGTCATAAACAAATACTTACTTTTTGCTACATGTGTTCTTCATATCCAGCTTTAAATTATAAAATAATTGCGAAATGTTCAACAACGCGTGCTAGAGCAAGCGTTCTTGAGTTGCCGCATGGTCCTGTGGAAGCACCTGTTTTTATGCCAGTAGGAACCCGTATGTTTATCATTTCTTTTAAATTTATTAAAATTCACTAACTTTACTTTTTAAGAGGCTTCTCTAAAGGGAGTTCTGCCTGATCAATTGGACCGAATGGGTTGTCAAATAATGTTGAACAATACCTATCATTTGGGCTTGAAGCCTGGAAAAGAGATCTTAGATACTATCGGAGGTGCCCATAAATTACAATCATGGAAAAGAAATTTGTTGACTGACAGCGGTGGATTTCAAATGGTTTCATTATTGAAGCTTGCTACTATTACTGAAGAAGGAGTAACCTTTCTATCTCCTAGGGATGGTACACCAATGCTGTTGACACCAGAGCACTCTATTGAATTACAAAATACAATTGGGTCTGATATTATGATGCAGTTGGACGATGTAGTACATACACTGACAGAGGATGTTCGAATGGAAGAAGCTATGTATCGATCGATACGATGGTTAGATCGTTGTCTAAAGGCACACAAGAATACAGAAACTCAAAACCTGTTTTGTATTATTCAAGGAGGATTGAATAAAAGGTTAAGGGAAATTTGCTGTAAAGAAATGATGAAAAGGGATACTCCAGGTATTGCAATTGGAGGACTATCTGGAGGTGAAGAAAAAAGAAGCTTTTGTGAAATGTAAGTATGCAATAACTTTTTGAGATGTGTTAACCATTTTTCAGTGTCCATACATGTACTGGTATACTACCTGAAAGTAAACCAAGATATCTTATGGGCGTTGGATATGCAGAGGATCTGGTAGTTTGCGTTGCTTTAGGAATGGATATGTTTGATTGTGTCTATCCTACTAGAACAGCAAGATTCGGGAATGCGTTAACTAGAAACGGCATCCTAAATTTGCGAAACCGAAGATTTAAGACAGATTCGAGTCCTTTGGATACAGAATGTCAATGCCCTTGTTGTATTCCAAAGGAAAAAGGTGGTTGGGGGATCACTCGTGCTTTTTTAAGTTCTTTAGTATCGAAGGAAACTGTTGGCGCTCATCTTATGACAATCCACAATACACAGTTTCAATTACAACTCATGAATGACATGAGAACTAGTATCATCAAGGATTGTTTTCCTCAATTTGTTAAGGATTTCTTTATCAAGTGGCACAAAGGAGATCGTTCAACATATCCCGAATGGGCTGTTACAGCATTACGCCTGGTGAACATTGATTTATTAGAGGACTAGAAGAAAGATTGGGTATTTAGGGTCTAAATGGTATTTGGAAATTTTTTATAAATAGTAGTTACGGTTTTTTTATATATAGTTCTAAAAAAGCTTGTTTGGATCATATTGTTCTAGTTTTTGTCTTAAAGTAATATTCAAATCATTTCTCGTAAATAATAGTTCATTAATACATATATCAAATATACTTGGCAAACACGTTTAATTGCTGTATATACTGGGACCGTTTAACCATCCGGCTCTACTGCTCGTGGACAACCCAATAATGTTATGACTGTTAACTCCATCGAAAGAGAACAGTTTGTGAGCTCTAGGCATTTGTTTTTATGGCCATTAGCTGAGGTTTATTTTCGAGAGGCTGAAAAAATCTTACAGCACCACGGGACTACTAGGGCTTTTGGCGATTTGCTGACAGGTGGTCTTCGCTGTCTTTATGCAGTTTTACTGGTTAGTCTTATTTCAAATATAATTACTTTTTGCTAATATCAGGATATTAGGATAACGCTCTTGAACCACGAGTTGAGTTAATTACTAGAAAACGCATATGCGAAATTTTGTTGCATCACACACAAGAATATGCAGATGCCGAGTCCATATTGAATCGAGCAATGTTAATTGCAAAGCAACACGTATGTCTAGGTTTGAGGACTTGCTTTTAACTTTCGTTAGAATTTCGTTGAAGAAAAGTTCAGTTTACAACTTCTGTTAGCGCGTATTTTTAGCAAAACTTCACCGAAAGCTGGGAAAGTCTTACTACTTCGCTGTATCCAAGAGGCGGAAGAATATGCCAAAGTATTGCAAATGTACGGTACACAGGGCATCGCCAGTGCTCATAAATGGGTATATGAATTTTATCTTTGTTGCTCATTATTTCAAGGTGTCCAACAGATTTCTAAAAACATATATAATTACGCAAAAGCATATAATCATGAAGAGATGATTCTTCTGGCATCAGTCCTAAGTCAAGATTTAGCAATGGAAGAAATTCCAACACGGACCCATCAAATAGCTATTCTTGTTTTGGTAACTCAAATTGTGAAATGTATCAGTGAGGGAAAAGTTTTGCAATCCAGAGAAAAGCTAAATACTGTACATATGCTTCTTGAATCCGATACTTTAAAATGGGAATCATCTCATGTTGAATTTACTATAGACGGAGAAATCTCCATCCGCCTAAAATGGCTTTCTATTAATCAGATTTATATTCTTGTTTATCTGATATCTGGCATTTGCTATTTACCTGAAACTAGTTCGGGACGTGCCAGTAGATTCCTTCAAGAGGGATTGCGCATTTCTGGAGACTTCGTACCTCATGAAACTACAGTGAATGAATCTTTTGAAACAGATCGATGGTTTCATTCTATTATTGATAATCTCAAGTGCTATTTAATAGCTGCTCACTTGAGTCGTTCAAAGTTTTCGAAGGCCGAAAAGCTACTATCCTCGAACGATGTTGAATCAAACATTTTTCGAACTTTATTAAATGGCATGCTTAAGCATAAAAAGGGAAATTTTGATGAAGCAGAATGTATTTACCGAAGGGTAATAAAGAACCCTGGTACTCCTAAAGATGTTTTCATTTTGTCCACCCTCAATTTAATCAATTTGCTGCAAGACAGTACTGAAGCAAACAACTCCCTAGAATGGTTAGAAAAATCTTGCAAAGAACAGAGAAATATAGTTTACAGTCTGTGGTGGATGATTTTAAAATTATCTAGAGAGGGCACACACGTTCAAAAAACAAACAGTTTACTAAAGCTTACGCAGAGTTCAGTAGAGCTTTCAAATACACAATTGCAATACGTTGTTTTCACAGAACTTTGTACTCGCTTAGGAAATTATGAACAAGCTGAGAAAATGGCTATTTCTGCGCTCACATTAGCCAGGAAAAGCAAGGATAACATTTGGTCTTTTTTTTCTGGAAAGAATTTAGAAGGTAAGTTATGAAAACGAACATTGACTATATCTGAGAAATGTCTATATGCAGTTGGCTTACTAATAAATTTAGTACTATACGAAGGCCTTCATGAGTTTGAAAAGTTGAAGCAACAAAAAGAAGAGAATGCATCTGTTTGGGAAGAAATCAAAAATTCCACTTTCTCGAATTAACAATTTCAGCATAGAAGGTTAGAATCAAAAAATATCATAGTGAAGCTATAATAATGTAAATAAATCGTTAATATACAGAATCAAAATGCAGAAAACCACGGATTCTTTCTGCTGTGTAATGGAATATGTATATCACTATAATGTTCAAATTACTGAGTTCACATTATATTTTGACGAACAACCATAACAATAGTTCTTTCATCATGGCCATTCTTCCGGAATTCTTAAGGGAAACACCTCCTGTCACAAGGTAAATATATATAAAAAAGAAATCGCAGCTGTTAACGACCTGCAGATACCTTATTTTTGGCACCTTATTGACGACTTTGGCGGTAGTACGTAGGAAATTGTAAAGCATGCAAGTTTAGCTAACCGATTAAGAATTTTGGGTATCTTAGAGAATTAAAAGTATTTTTCAATTGGAGGTTATTCTTATTCAAAGGAGAGGTATGTCGCAAAACCACTGTAAACCTTCACATAGGTTGAACAGTATAGTGTTTATTGGTGTCCAGAGGAAAACTAATGTAATTCAGTATTGGAGAGCTATTACTACATTTCTATATATCGGCCCATTAGGTTTGGAGCCTATTCTGTACCTGTCCTTTTTTTTACGATTTATGAGCATGCTTGAGGAAGCTAGTCCTCCTCCACGGACGAAAAATTTTATGAAAACAATAAGCATTGTTTGTGGATCGTTGTTAGTTTTAAGCTACTTTTTTCATATGCCTTTCGCGGCTTCTTACTTTTCCTTTAGCATGCTTTATATCTGGTCTTGGAAACATCCATTGTACAGAGTCTCGATTTTGGGGTTATTTGATGTAAAAGCTCCATATGTCCCTTGGGTTATGATTCTTTTACGCTGGTTTCGCAGTGGAAGCTTTCCTGTGTTGGATTTATTAAGTGCCTCGATTGGGCATATTTATTTCTTCCTCTATGACTTTGGTACTATTTAGAGAATTTCTCTTTTTATTTAAAAAATAATGGTGCCAGTGTCTCCGAATTTTGCGAAGAAGAATAAACTTAAAAGACGATGAAATCAAGTCGTCTGAATTACTTACTACTATCTCTAGCGATCAGACATTGTTTGATGAATACCCATAAAAACAATTATTTCATATACAAAAATAGTAAATTGCTTCTCTGGGAAAGTGATCGACCATAGTAGTTGGCGCATCAGAAGATGTCTCAACTATATGCATATTAGCATATGCCACAGAAACGAACTAGTTTGCTACTTCGTTCTTTATCTAATAAATAAACAGAGGAGTTTACATCTATATAGGAATGGTATTTTAAGATCTCATGTTCCTTCGTTTGTTGCCTATTGTCTAAACTACCCTTGTGGTAAATTTGGTACAATCGCTACTGTTGGTTCTCATTATAAGCAGAACGATTAACTGATAGAAAGGAATTATAACGGAAAAAGACTTGAACTATCATCGTATGGATATTTACTACTGTTGATACGCACCGAAGATAGCCAATAGTGTCTTAAACGTTCATCCGATACTATACAACTCTTTATATGTATGAATCATAATTATTTTTGCTTTGTTTGGAAGCAGCTGAATATTGGTCCACAGTAGGTTATTTTTTTGCTTGTTGGATATTTCGTGTTCAAGGAAAATGAATTCCAGTTTCTTGTCTTGATAACACATTGTTTTCATTACTCATGGGATTTTACGCTATTTTATATGCGTTCTATTTAGGATTGTGTTCTTAAAGGTACTATTCCACATTCTTCTTCTACCACCCTCACAATCCACTGCCTACCTATTAAGAGGCTAGCTAGATTGCCCAGCTAGCCAACAACGAAATGCTACCGAATAACGCTGATTTCAAGTCTTAATGAAAGCCTTCTCCTTCATAATATTTCAAGCGCTAAAGATTAGAGAACGTTTACTCTGTAGAGGGATAAGAGAATTGTGGGAAGAAGGTGTGATTGTATTTCAGGGAGCTATTTCTACGACCTTGTTTCTATCGATCATAAAAGCAAAAAAAAGAAAGATTTCCAATTGAGAAGAAGGTCTCTATACACTTATAGCTCTTCCTATCCTCGAGCTTCTTTTGCATAGAACCCCGTTAACATCAGCAGTTTTTATTCTTTGGATTTATCTCTATTTCTTTTTTAATGCGTTTTGTTCATTAGTAACAATTCTCTAGGAAATCATATTCCTATACGTCTGCTCGTACACTACTACTACCACTACATAGAGAATTGTTGTTCAAATCTCCCTGTTTACTAGTGTAGTGGAACACACTGCGTAATAAGAAAGTTTCGTCTACATTGAGTTTATTGAACGTAAACCAACCATCTCGCAAACAGAAAATCAGACCATTTCTTAGAGCTTCTTATACGCTGCCTCACAGCCACTGTTCTTTCAGTACTCTGCCAACTCCATGGATTATTTGCTGGATTTAGCCGATCATTATGTCTTGGATTCTGTCTATGATCAAGCGTATCCTTTAGCTCGCGACAATATTTTGCGCGAAGCAATTAGTTTATTCTTTTTAACATGGATGGGAGGTTTCCTATTGTATATAACATTTTCATCTTTGTCGTACCGCTATGTATTTGACAAGAGTTTAATGAAACATCCCAAGTTCCTCAAAAACCAAGTATGGCTAGAGATTTGGACAGCCTCGAAAAATCTTCCCGGAATGGCATTACTTACAGTGCCTTGGTTTCTGGCTGAAGTCCATGGCTATAGCCTGTTATATGATCGCATTAGCGATTACGGGAAAACTTACTACTTTCTTTCTCTTCCCTTGTTTGTGCTCTTCTCAGACTTTGGAATCTACTGGGCTCATCGATTCCTTCATCACCGCTGGGTGTACCCTCGTCTTCACAAGTTACACCATAAATGGATTATTTGCACGCCATATGCTTCTCATGCATTCAAGTCTGGCGATGGATTTCTCCAGTCTTTGCCATATCATCTTTTCCCTTTCTTCTTTCCCCTTCACAAATGGACCTACCTTGCTCTGTTCACCTTTGTTAACTTTTGGACAATTATGATTCATGACGGCAAGTATATTTCCAACAATCCTATTATCAACGGTGCTGCCCACCACAATGGTCATCACATCTATTTCAACTACAACTATGGCCAATTTACTACCCTATTTGATCGTCTTGGAAATTCGTTCCGTGCTCCAGATGAGGCCTGGTATGACAAGTCTCTTCGCACAAATGATGATGTTTTGAAGAGAGAACTTTCTGAGTATGAATTTATTCGGAGCCAAGTTGAAGGAGCAGATGATCGTGACTACGCTTCCGATGGCAAGAAAATTAAGTAAATTCGTTCTTTTTCTTTTTCTTCTCCTTTAGATTTATCTATGTTTTCTTTTTCCTCCTGTCTTTTCCTTTCTCTATCCTTCCTCTTTTGCTTTTTATACAATCCCTTTTGGCTTCAAACGATTATAGTATGTTGTTTTCTTGCCGATTGAGAAAATGCATCACCTTTTGTTTTTTATATCTGTTCGTTTTCAATGACTACTACATTACATTGAGCTAGCTTAGACTCTCTTTTTCTTGTGAACAGTTTAATTAGAACAAGGATGAATAAAAACTAGTTCTCAAACATCATTACCAGGAGAAAAACTCACCATGAATTGAATTGCTCTTTAACTTGCATATGAGCAGGCTCTCTTCAACCTTCGCGTTGATAGCGTTCCAATATTGCTTCGTTTAATTTATCGTTTTCATCCATATTCATGCTGAGGTTGACTGTTGATATCATGAAAACATTTTATAGTTTCATATGTAAAGTTCCGTTGTTTACCAATTTTAATATTTCATCCTTTTTCTATGTCAGATTTATTGTTACTAGCACTGCTGTTTCCATATACTTTCATTTCACAGGTGCACTACATAGACGACATATTCGTCAGACCGGTAAAAAAAAGTACCTTCATTTTTTTCCAGTAACATTGTAAATGTGTTAATACGTTTATATATAAATAAGTTTCACGAACAATTAAAACAGAAATGATCAATCAACAAATAGAAGTAATTGGAAACCAATCAACATAAACATTATCCTGTTCGTGATCATGTAGGTCGTCGTGTCACACATGTTTAGGATGCAATTAACAAGCCTATTACCTATTAACAACTTAATTCGCATTTTCTTTCCTTGTACTCTCCATAAAAATTTAGAGATAAACCAAAAACGAATTGGAAAAGTTTTGAAAGTTGTAGATAGACAAATCGCATTATAGTGAAATTTCAAAAGAAACGAGAAAAAATAAAAAGGAGCAAGACTTCACTGTTAAAGTGTCAAATAGAAACTCTTTTCGTTCACAAAATTTTAGAACAGCATTCTATTTTCACTTGCCTCTGCTTGTTCCTTTTTGCTCATCAGTCAATTTGAGCACGCTTTATTTCGACGGGAACAAAATTGTCCAAATCGACGGGTAAAAAGCCGCGAGCATGAGGAGGTATCAATTTTTTGTTCAAATCAGGACGGATAGAGAGTTCCAAATGACTAAAATTAAATAATTCTGGCAACGGACGAGGCGGACTTTGAGGGTTGCGTGAGTCCGGGAGTTTTGTATTTGGATCACGGAGTTCATCAAAGAAAGGATGACACATGGCTTCTAGAGCAGTAAGACGGTGGGTAGGAGTATATTGGAGCAATTTAGCAAGTAAATCGATGGCTTCCGTAGGTACGCTTCGTGAAAAGACTCTGGAGAATGGATGGGGGCGGATTTGCGGGAATCGATGTTCCATGTAGTTAGGATTCATTGTTTTGATTTGTTCCCGAGTGGGAGTACCTAAAATTTTTATGATCTCTACCAACTGGTCAATGCCGCTTTCTCCCGGGAACAAGGGCTGACCCAACATGAGTTCAGCCATAACACAACCAGTAGACCAGATGTCAATTGCGGTGGTATAATTAGTGGCGCCAAAAATAAGCTCAGGAGCACGATAATAACGAGAGCAGATGTAGGAAACGTTGGGTTCACCGGCTACAAGAATCTTGGCACTACCGAAATCGCAAAGCTTCAAGGCACCGGTTTCAGGATCCAGCAATAAATTTTGAGGCTTAATGTCACGATGACAAATTCCGCTGGCATGAATATAAGCTAGTGATCGTAAGAGCTGATAGATGTAAAGTTTAACTTCAATCATAGGCATAGATAATTTTTGACGACTATATAATCGGGAAGCTCGGTAGATAGTTTCAGGCATAAATTCTAAAACCAGGTTCAAGTAAACTTCATCGACCTTTTCACCGGTATTGTAGTAATACGCAATCAAGTCGACAATGTTGGGATGCTTTATGAGCCGCATGATTTGCAGTTCTCTATTCTGTTATGGTTAGTTTGAAGTCAAAAAAATCTAGAAAAACTAAAAAAGAAAAGAAAGAAAAAGCCATATTGACCATCTATGTAAGTCCGTCAAGGAACTCAAAATGTCTCTTTACGAGACTGTAGATTTGGCCTGGAAACCCAAGACAGAGGGGATAACTCTTGGTTTTCTCTTCTTTTAGTAAAACAAAGATAAAGGGAAAAAATCAAGTATACACACCTTGAAACGTTTGTCTTGTAAAACACGCTTGATGGCAGCTTTACTGTCGTGCTCAATAAGATGAACTTGTATAACAACGCCAAAGCTTCCGGAACCAACTACTTTGCTAGAAGTATAAGATAGTTGCTTTACTTCGCCGGTGGCTCCATCACGAGCAGTTTCCTTGATAATTCGGAATGGGTCCACAGGATCTGGGTAGAACCAAAGTTAGTAAATTGAAGCCAGGAAGAAAGAAAAAAAGACAAAATTTGAATAATAAAACAAATACGTACGATGCAGACCATGACTCATTGTGAAAGAGAAGATGTAGAAACACGAGAACGGACAATGAAACCTTCAAAGAGACGACAAACGAGAATCAACTTTCAGAATAAAAACTAGAGGTGTTCTTATACAGGAAAATCAATAAAATACAAGAATAACACGAAAAATACAAGATGGATCTCTGAAGGATTACGCTGGAGAAAGAAAGCTAGAGAAGAGGTCAGAGGAGGATGGAAGCAACGTGTCTGTATGAGGTAACAAATTGTGTGGAGACTAGTTTGTGTTACTTCCCCTGTCACTCCCGGTAACAATGTATGCTATTATCAAGAGAAGCACGAAGCCGCTTACAAGAGGCAGTCCATGACGCCGGCGTAGCATAGCATAGAACATATAGAATAAGCATATGGTAAGCGAGATTTTTATTGACTCATCCTTAAAATGAGAAAAAACACATGAAAACGCTTATGTTTTGAATCTGTAAACCTCTTCTTCTTTATTTATTTTTCTTATTCTTTAAGGATCTTGGTTTCGTTTCCTCCTTCTTGACGAGCGGGTTGCTGTAAGTGAATGCGACTTGACCTTTCCCGATCCAAATCGTTTGTTGCTTCCATAGAACCATTAATGGCTTGCTGCCTACAGATATAGCCTTTTAAGAAGCTTCGTTTTATGGATCGTTCATTTCAACATAAATAGCATATTCTCTTACGGTCCCTGGATACAGGACACAAATGTATGGTTTTCTTGGACCATGATGAGTCTGCAAGTGGACGCTTGGCGATGATTTCAAACCCGTTTTTAGTTCATAATTCATTAACAGGAGGACCTCTTTCAGGAAGAACCTGTTCTATAAGCTCTCCAGGTGAAACAAAACAGTAACAATCTCTTTGGGATTCTTCCTCCTTTTGCGTCCAAAGAGAATTTCTCTCGTTAGACATATTTATCCTGGGTATCGCTATACGAGTTTAGACATACTGTTCTAGTCCATTAACCATTTTTGTAGAGGGCCGTTTTCTTTCACAATCCAATCTGCGCAACTCGTTACAGTTTTCACTAATGGATGAATATGAATTGACTTTATTCATGTACTAACCTTGGTTCTTCATTTTTCTTTTATTTAGGTCCATTGAATTGTTTCCTTCTTATTTTGCTAGTTCAAGTTGCTCTTAAGCTGTTTGCTTTTTGTTGACTTTTTATATACTACCTCGTTAGTATTATATATTCGAACAATATAAGTAAATATGTCAGAATACTTATACCATCTGATTTTCACAGACAATTTTATAGCACAGTCATTCTTCCAACTCTTGTCGTTTTTTTAGTACAATTCATTCGTTTGCTTTTTCTTAGCTTACAATATATTCATTTCTTTCTTTGCAGACTGTTGCAGCCACGAAATAGCAGTCCTCCTTTAGGTACACCATTCCACCGTTCTTTGCTTGCTGCACTTTTTTCTGGCATTTATAACCGGAATCATTTTTGCTTTTTTATTTTACATCTTTACTCTTGTAAGTTCATAATGTCTTCGTCCCTCGCCAAGAACGTAGTTATGGACGAAGAAGCTGAAGAAGCCTTCGACCTCTTCGACGTAACCCATAAGGGTTTCATAGACTTTGAAGATTTAAAACGTTCCTGTTCCTTGCTTGGGGAAGACTTGACTCAAGACCAATTACAGCTTATGCTCGAAATTGCTGGTACGAACGGGAGAGTCAACCGCGAAGAATTCGCCCAGCTATGGCTTCATCTCTCTTGATAGTTTTTCTTGCATTTTTCAACTATTTATTTTTGCTTCCTTTCTCTCCCGCTTCCTATGTTTTGTATTTTTACACCTAGTTCGACTCTGCGCTTTTCTTGTCTAAAATGAGTCTTTGCGAACTCTGTGACTCCTTCTACTTTTTTATTATTTGCATGGATGAATTTCTTTTACTTGATTTTGTTTGGGTTACCGTATTTTATGTTCTATTATTTCATATGTTGTTCTATTCTTACGTCTCTCACTGATGCGAGTATATGGTGCATAATTCGTAATGACTGTTTTGTTCCTGTTTCCTTGTTTAATTTGCATATTTTATTTCTTTTTTCTTTTTTTTACTATTTATCATCTATTTTAGTTTGTTTCTGCATTCTTCTTTGTGCCTTCAATAATCCTTCATTACCTCTTTATCCATTCACTTAGGCTAAACTTCACATATATGAAATGCATAATGAGCCATTACTAGTAAACATAGAAAAACTTATGTTTTTACCACATTCTATAGACGCTAGAAAGGAACCTTAGAAAACTAAGTGTTCGTTTCTCAACTTCTCATATCCCAGCAAACTAGGCCAGTTTGCTTTATCCTTTAAAAGTACCTTGCATTGTCAATCGCTACCAATTATAACAGGTGCTATCTTTTTTAAGCCGAACCACCCTCTGAACTTGGGATTACGATGGGATAGGATACCTTGTTACTGTGTATCACCCATTTCACTCTATGTAAACAATATAAAACTCAATTAACAACTTGAATCCATCCATCACTGGGATGTATCTGTTCCTGTGAAACAAGGAATGTTCAACCATACGGTCATATATCCTCTATCCTCATGAACCCGTTTCACAACCCAATTTCATTCCTTTTACTTCCTTATCATTGCATTTACTACTTACAATTATTTCCTTTTTCCTTTTCTTTTTTAATAGAAATTTCCTTCTGACATAATCTTATTCAATTTACGAATTTTTATATTTTCTTGACAACTACTCAAGCTAGTGAAACCTACGAATCATAAGTCTTCTCCAAAGCTCCATATCTTGCAATGGACAATACTTCTTTTAAGGATATATATCAATTTGATGAAGAAAAAGAAAGAAAAATTTTGCGCGAAGCGCCATGGAAACACGAGTATGATTAACCAATGTTGCATATAATTTCCCATCTCAACGATGCACCAAAGAGATTCAACTAACCCATTGTAGTCCATTCTATTTCAAATCTGTTCACATTGATGCTGTTGCCCTTTTAAAAATGCTGCGACACGTGTCGCAAGGTATGCCATTAGAGGTTATGGGCTACGTGCAAGGAAAAGTAAAAGACAACAAGTTAATCATCTTGGATGCATTTGCACTTCCAGTCAAAGGAACGGAGACTCGTGTGAATGCCCATGAAGAAGCCGATGAGTATAGTGTCCAATACCAAACCTTGTGTAAGTCGGTTCATCGCTACGAAAATGTAATCGGTTGGTACCATTCTCATCCAAATTACGGTTGCTGGCTCTCGGGCGTTGACGTTGAGACGCAAAAGCAAAACCAGCGCTTTCAAGATCCATTTGTTGCAATAGTCATTGATCCTAAACGTTCTTTAGAATCACATTACGTCGACATTGGTGCATTTCGTACTCATCCAGAAAATATGAACAGACACAAGTTATCTACATTTAAAAACAAAGACGCGTTCCTCTACGAAAATCTACCTTCCGCCAAAGTTGCCGACGCTGGTGCTCACGCCGACGCTTATTATTCTTTACCTATCACATATTTTCATTCCCCAACAGAAAAAAAGGTTACTGAATTCTTAAAAATGAAAAAATGGTCCGAAACCATATCCAGTCCGTCAATCATAGAGGTATGCACTTGATGAACCTTTGCTGCATTATTGCCATATGCGAATCTATACACTAACAGTTTTAAGGACCCTATGTTTTTTAAAAGATCGGAAAATTCGCTTTTAGAATCAATTGTACAGGCAACTGTAAAACATCCAGCAACTACTGTTCATGCTTCTGAACATATGAAACCATATTACCGGGAAGCCACTTCATACTTATCTCAGCTAGAGCTGCAAGATCGCTTATTCAAAAACTAACATTTTCTCTACATATTCCTGTTTTCATATGCTTTTATGTACTTTAATTTTGAGCTATACTTTGACCTCAATTGATTGACTCGGGCGGCCTTGCCGTTTTCTTCCGCGGACCTCCCGAATACATCACAGATCAGTTTAGAATCATGTGTTTTAAACTTATCCTCTTTAAATGGCAATTTACTTTATTTCACACTGAAGTTTCTAAAATTTTGATCTTTTGTTTTAAAGAATTATGAGTATATTCCTAAAACGTTTGAATTTTGCCGTAACAAGGCCTTACAGTCGCTCACTGTTTACGTCGGCAGGTACGCCAGCTCTATGCTCTTTGACAAAAAAATCACAATATTCACATGGATTTTATTAGAAAGAACCCCAAATTATCCTGGTCATGTTCCACTGTCTCCTTTACAGAGAATATTTTTGGTTGCTGGTTCTGCAATAATGGGATTGAAGGCACCATGGCGTGGAGGTAAGGCTGCATTGGACTCGATTCTTTCACACTTGTTTGCTTAAAAAGTTGAAATGTTTCGCTTAAATGAAAACAATTTACTATATTGAGTCTCTTTAACTACTTAACCGATGCTAACCAAACACCAAAGACATGATTTCCATATTAGGAGACTCATCTGGTCAACCGTTTTTTTTACGGCGTTTACTAAATCAAATGCTTGCTGATGAAGTAGGCCGTCAAATCTTGATGGAAAAACCACGTATAACTTCAAAGTCCTTAAATCTTCCATTCTTACGAACGCTTCCATTAAATACATTAGGACGTATTTACGTCGACTGGATTGATAGAGAACATGTAAGCCCTGATACTCGTTCCCCTACGCGATATGTAGATGATCCAGAAGAAGCATATGTTATGCAAAGATATCGCGAGTGCCATGATTTCTATCATGCGCTTTGCCATATGCCTACAAATATTGAAGGAGAACTCGCTATAAAATGGTATGTGTACAGTCTTTAAGCAAAGATACTTTGAAATACTAACTGCTCTAGGCTCGAATTTATCAACATGGGTTTACCCGTCGGTGCTCTATCGGCTTTGTTCGGTCCTCTTCGGTTAAATTGTAACCAAATAGCAGCATTTCGTAAAGTCTACATTCCTTGGGCTGTTCGTAATGGGCTTGTGGCTAAAACACTGATTAATGTTTACTGGGAAAAAGAACTCACCAAAGACATCAATGAAGTCCGAAAAAGGATAGGAATTGAAGCAGCTCCTCCTTTGCGCTAACGCTACGGGTAGTGTCACATATAAGCTCGTAATTTTAAAATCATCTATAGTCCTTTATCTGCATAATACTACATATAAATATATTAATGAAGAACTTGTGAAGTCAAAGCTTTATGTATAATAAGATAAAAAAGATTTTTAAACTTCAGTTGAAATATATATAACCATAGTTCTATTACCCAAAATTATATGAAACCTATACCTTTAATAATCCTAAAGCATACTTCTACACAAAACCGTCTATTTACGTTTTTTCTTATCAAGACGTTTTTGTGCACGAAGTTCCTTCTTCATACGAGGATCCACCATTTTGTATTTACCTTTGACACCCTTTGGACGAGATCGGATACCTTTGTTAGCACCCTTAGCAACAACAAGTGCTGGCCTTTGTTTGGGCTTCGACTTCATTGCACGGCTCATAAGGCGGGCAATCTCCTTAGATTTTTCACTCTCAGTCATTTCACCACTCTCAGTGATACCCTCAGCCTTCTTAGAAACATTTTGCATACGTCTAATAGTACGCATCTTTTTACGACCCTGAGCTTCAAGGATCTTTTTGATAGGGCGAGCATTGATAGTCTTCATTTTCTCGCGCAAAGCCATAACGGCTTCTTTCGTAATGGGTTTATTGGGCTTGTTGTGATGATTTTCTTCATCAAGGAACCAATCTGGAAGTCCTTCCTTAGGCTGGAATGACCAACGGTTGTAACCATCATCGATAAGATCAGATTTTGACTTTCTATGAGAAGCAATATCTTGTGCTAAGGTCATTGCTTCGGCTGTTACGATGTCAACATTTTCGCCTTCATTGTCAGAATCAGAATCCCAATCGTCTTCTTTTTCTTCAGCGGCAACAGAAGGAACCAACTCAATCTCTTCCTTTCGATTTCTTTTTTCCTCACCGTCACTGTCATCTTCATTTCCCTTTGGAGCTGATCTTTGTTCTTTAGCAGCAGCATTCATGGTAGCGATTTCCTTGTCAGCATCGTCTTCGTCACCTATACCATCGAAAATGTCTTGGTCGAAAAATAGAGATGCTTTCTTACTTAAACCATTTTTACCTGATTCATTCTTATTAAGAGAAGTAAGAAGACGCTCATCATCTCGTTCTGAAAATTGTTCCGACTTGTCTTCTTCGTTGTCACTGGTTGGTTCCTGAATTCCTTCCCATTCTTCATCATCAACATCTCCTCTAGATCGTTTAACTTTATACTTAACATCTGATTCTGCTTTCCTAACAGTGTACTGAGAATACATAGAATCCAACTCGGCTTCAAGGCGTTCTTGCTCATCTTCACTATCGTATTCTTCTTCGCTTTCCTCCGAATCCTCATTCTCTTCTTCAGTAGCAACAATTTCCGGGGTGGAGGCATCAGATAATTTACTTAGGCCATGCTTTTCGGCAGTAGATAATCCGAACATGCTATCGTCTCCCATTTCGCTTTGTTCCATACCAATCTCCATGGGGGCTTCCATTCCCATTTGCATTCTGACGATTTCTTTTTGTTTATGTTTATTTGCCCTACGTCGCTCACGTTTCACTTTAGCGCGTTCAGCTTCATTCAAATGTTGTAATTCTTGATCCATTTGTGTTTCTTCGTCAACTTGGGGAATCTCTTCTACAACAGTTTTTTCTTCATTTTCAGGGCGTTTGCCTAGACCCAGCTCACTACGAGCTCTAAGTCGCCATTTCAGCAAATCGCGAAAGTCTTTCTTTCCTAGGACTTGTAAATCAGAGCAGTAGATCAGCACATCCTCATCGGTTATATCCAGGTTTTTTAATCGTTTAGAATCTTCATCTTCTTCAGGAAAGACAATTTCCGCGGATGTACCTAAGATTTGAATTGGATCATTTCCTAACACGAACTCTGATGCTGACACAGTTTTGTGAAGTGTGTAGTCATCGTCAGCATAACCTTCACGGTTTCTTTTTTTCTTCTCAGGTTCAAAGACCTTTGCCTCTACGTTAGGAGTTGGTTCTGTAACTTCTTCGAATACAGCACGGGGATCAGTAAAACGGGGATCCAATTTTTGTGGAGCCTTATAACCTCTGCATACAACAAAAATTTCTGCTGACACGTTACGCGAAGAAGGAGGTTTAGTAGCATCAACTCTGTTAAAGAGTTGTTTGAATACCCAGAGAAGGTTGTTGTAATCACGGGAACGGAAAACTTTAGTGACGAATGTACCGCCGGGAACCAAAAATTCACAGGCAAGTTTCATGGACATCAATACCAATTCCGCTTGACCGTAAGCATCTTGTAACCATGCGGCACCAACATTTGGAGCACCATCATGCAAAACTACATCGGCTTTCCATGTCTTCAAAATACCTCGTAATTGTGAGCGGCACTTGTCAGAAGTAATGTCTTCTACAAATGTTTGGCAGTTCGGAATAGCTCTGATAGGAGCCAAATCAACACCAACAAGTAAAGATCCAGGCTTGCAAGCTCTAGATGCTACTTGTAGCCAACCACCAGGAGCAGCGCAAAGGTCGATGACCACTTTAGCTTTTTCTAAGAAACTAAACTTCTGGTTCAATTGGACCAACTTGAACGCAGCACGGGAGCGATACCCTTGCTCTATTTAATATTAGTAATTAAGAAACTAATGTAATTCTCTAATCGGTATTGAGCGCAATAATTACTAATGGTTCAACACCGATTCTTTGCAATTCTTACCTTTGGCAAGCTTATACCACTTATCCAAACGTCCTATAACATGTTAGAAAAGAAAGATTATTAAAATATATACCCTTCGCCGACTTCTTTTGAACTTTTCCCATTTTATTTCTTTGGTGGAGGTAAGATGGTTAAGGACAGGAGGCAAAAGTTGATACAGAAAATCTATACACATTGGTTATAGCAAATTTATATGGAAATAATGTGTAAGTTGGTGTAATTTATTACTATTTAATTAGTTATTTCATGAATTTTCTGACGTTTTTTTGCTAGGGAAAAAGGAAAAAAAGTTAAGACATTAATTTAAGAGTATCGATCATTAAATTCTTTTGGCATACAGAATATACTAATACTGAATAAACATCATTATTTTAGAATTTCTCATCTTTTTCTATAAAGCCCTTAGTATTACCTTTAGTCGGGGTGGAGAAATGTAGCCCATGGATATTGTTTCTCAATTTCCTTGAAATTACGTCTTTAGAGAAAGAAAATGAATCCAATCGTCTACAGAGACGATCTTCTTCATGACTACTCATCTTTCCAAAGTAGGAATTGATGTCAGTGTCCTTAGTAGATGACATTAGAAGGTGATTCTCTGGCGTACTGGAGCCTGTGAAAGTTTCTTTTGGGGGAATATAAGGTCTAATCATTTCTCGCAATGAGCCAGATGGTGAAGGCATAGATGTTGACTCATTGATATTGTTGGCTGAAATGAAGTGGTTATACTGAGCTTCAACCTGGCTTTCGAGATCTCCGACATCCAAATTGTTCTTGTCAATTTGTTCAGGTGAATCTTCACTCTCTGGAAGATTTAATGTTGTATTGTTTGGAACTTTTTCTAGAGAAAGCTTTTCTGAATCTGGTCTCGTAGAAGGATACGTAAATCTCTTTGCAGATCCTGTTATTTTCGGACGGGATGCATTATATTTGAGACGAGAAGAACTTTTTTCACTTTCATTTATAGGATCCCCTTTCAGTTCATGCTGAGATGAATTGGTTCGAGGAGAGGACAAATCTTGGTCATCATTTGGAACATTCTGTCTTTTGCTAGGAGATCGCTGCAAGGGGAATGAATAGAACTGTAATCTTTCCGATAATGGTTTTCCAAAAACTATTATTTTTCTTTCATTTTCTTCTTCCCAATTTCTTAATGAATAGATCAAGTTTGCACGGGTAAGTTGAAAATCCTTTCTTAGCCTTTTGAGAGTAAATGGTTTTGAAGTAGGAGCTGTTGAACTCCTAACAGTTTGTGATTCTTTATATAATCTAGCTTCTAAAGCTAGATATTTTCGAATCAATGCATTGAGCTCACCTCGGAGATGGGTTTCTACTTCTAAACTGTGAATTTCCTGCTTAATTTTATTCAGAATTTCGAGAATGTCAACCTTTTTCCTATTTTCATCATTTTCAATAAATAGCAAATCCTTTTTTGGAATAAACAGCGATTTTGCAAGATGCAAATAACGCCTCAATAAATATTCATACTCTGCCCGGTACTTCACAGTCAAGGAAGGACTTGAAGGTTCTTTTTTTATCTAAAAAGTTAATTAGAAATTAAAAAGGATGATAACCTTACCTTTTCACTTGCTATACCAGGCGAGCTTGCGTTAGAACCAGGAGAATTTATGCTTATCCTTGAATCTGAGCGATTACTTAATCTGCTTGATGTGTTTTCTCTCCTTTGAGCCAAAAATTCCAATCTCCCTTTGTAATCATTAATCCGTTTCAAATAACCAGTTGATAAATTGTTGGTATCTATCTTGAATTTGGTCGAGACGTACTTTTCCAATGGTAGAATCTCGTTTTTCTTATTTAACAAGTTTTCTTTTCTTGAATGGTATTTCTTTTCCACTTTCTCTTGTATACGTTTCAAATGTTCAATTTTTGAATCCGAAACATCCACAAAAGAATTATTCAAAGAAAATTCTTCGGAATTCTCACCAAGGCAAAACAAATGATACGATAGCTTTTTTCTTATTTCTATCTTAGTTAGCAGAAAGAACTTTACCCTGATTTACGGTTACATGAAAGCATCCAATATCCATACCCTTTACTAGCTGAAGCTTGTTGTCATATTCCTTTCGAACCTTTGCATGTAAGGAAACTAGACGCTGGTAGTGTTTTTCTGAAGGCAATTCGTTTTGAAAGCTCTGCGTCTTTCCCAAGCACTTGTAAAGCTCAAGAAGCTGAGAGGAGAGTTTGTCACATTTTGTTCTTGTATTCTGAAGATTTTTCTTCAGTCCTGAAGAATGTTCTGATATTTTATTTAGAATTAGACTTCTAAAAATTGTCAGATCGAAGGGGATATCAAGATCGGATGAAAGTTGGTTTAACTCATGGTAGTAATTCTCAAGCGACTGTTGAAATTCATCATCAGTCATATTCTTTTTTAATATTATAAGGGTGTAAAGAACATCTTTGTAAAAGTCGTAGCCCAACCTTTAATGAATTTGTCGAAATGACTACTGCTATAGTCTTGGCAAGCAACGATATACAAAACAGAAGTCAAACAAAATTAATGTCAGCGAAATAAAGTATTGTTTTTTAATTAATTCTTTCTTTTTTTCTTTTACAATCAAATAAAAAGAGAAGTTAACTCGTTGTAAATTTAGAAAAAATTACCTCTATAAACGTACCAAACTTAACGATTTAAATTTACGATAATGGAAATGTTTTAAACAGAAATCAAAATCTATTGGGATATATATAAATAAAAGAAAGAAAATCTAGTATTAAAACAGTAGTAATAAAAATTCATGAAGACGTAAACTTGGAGTTTCTTTTTGTCGATAGATCCTCCTTAAAGCAATGAAAACTATTTGAATGCTATTTTCCATAGACGATTAAACAGACCACACAAACGCTTGTACTTTTCAAAAGGAAAAAGAAGAATTTAAGTGATACATGATTAGGTTGTTACCATAGAAAGAACGAAAAATTATTAGAAACCCCATATTAGTTTAAACATAAACAATCATCAAATTATGCAGAATTTATCATGTAGCTGTTCCTTCCTCACCCTTTTCCTCATGGTCCGAACCAATTTCCCACTTAAGGCCCTTATATACTTTTCTTTTGAAACGATTCTTTTTCGTTCTCGTTTTTTTTTGCAGCTGTTCGAGACGCCAAAGCATCTCTCCCATTCTTTTGCTACTAATCCAAACAGAGTCAGGTACTTTTAGCGGTAATTTTCTTCCAGTAAGATACTGATCTATTAGGAACATACCGACTATAAACTCCTCTCGGTTTAGCATGTGGATATGGCTTCGATCCACAAGACTATAAATGTAAGCCAATACACTTGTAGGAGCGCCACATCTTGACCATAGCTCGCGAACTACTATATCGCAAATATAATTTTCCGGATAGGCTACATCAGTGCCTCGTAGAAGATATCCCTTATTTGCTGCCCACAAACCTTCATAGACTTTTCGTCGGTTTTCATCAATAACGAAGCGAGGAATGTCGATGTTCTTGGAAATCTTCGATACTTTGGCATTTCTAAATCTTCCATTGCTTCGTTTCGAAAAAAACCTTTTCTTCCTACTTGGTCTCCTTAACGTATGGGGTGACGGTTTCTTCAGTGCTTTCGTTTTTAAGGGCGGTGGTTTCTCCTGAATAACAGGGAATGACCGATCTGCAATAGCTGCTGCGTGAACTGCTGATGAAGAATCCAAGGCTTCACGATGCAAATAGAACAAACTTGGTGCAACGACTTTCTCGGGTTGTAAAACACCTGATAATCGCCACTTCAGTGCTTTGGCAGTATCGTTTGAAAAATTTAAAAGTGAATTCTTGAAAGTAGAAATAGCCTTTTCCGTTAGATTCGAAGGCCTCTCCTCGGAACTCTCAGTATCGGTATAATTGCCTAATCTATCAATTTCACCAACAGCAAGCGTTTTTGAAGATTCCTCGGTATTATGAGATGAATCACATAACGCTTCTAGAGCCGTAGGGAAGGGATCTAGCGCATTTTCATCGTCAGCAGCATCATAAAAGACGTCCTCGCTAGTTGAAATCAGGCGATTAGACAATGGACTTGAATGACCATGAGGAGAACGGTTAGGAATTGATGTATCAAAAAGTGCCGCAACATCCTTATTCTGAGTAGTTATAGGAACCGTAGTTGTAGGATCGCTTGACAAACTTAGCCGTAATGGGATGTCCTTTTTTTCGTTTACAGCCTGATTCGCAGCAATATGAGCCGATGAATTAAAATTATAGTGGGATGTACTTTTATTATAAGCTGTTTCAACATTGACACCAGACACTTGACTAGCGGCGTGAAATGCAAAAAATAAAGAATTACTTCGATTAAAATGAGAATCCTTCAATCTTTGTAAGCTATGTTTGGCGGACATTGCAATTTTTCGGGCAGCAGCTAAAGGTAATGTATTGGGTATGGAACTATGATTTTGCGGCTGTATTCTTTTCATCGGAGACGAAAGAAAAGTTCCAACGGAAGCAGTAAACGGCATAGATTTTGATACTTCTATATCCTTCGTTTTAGAAATAAGTTCCTTTGGTGGCAAAGTACTGTATTGAGAAATATGTCCCGTAGAATCTTTCGAACCTTGAAATGTGTTAGATGCTATCACGGCAGCGTTTCGTACTGACGGCCGTATAGAAAGAGTATTTAAATTATTGCTAGATCGATCATTGGAAGCCTGCGTTTCTGAATTCACAGCTTTAGAAGGCAAAATTTTTTCATTTAGGTTTCGGTGCATTGAACGCTGAAATATATTTGCATTTAACAAACTTCGTTCGTCTTTTGATTTATTCATATCATCGTTACTTTCAGAGCGAGAGATAGTTGAGCTTATTTTAGCTGCTTTTCTGACAAAAGAAGAATTCAAAAAGGGGTTGCCTTCTTTGCTTTCTATATCATTGTTTGATTGGTGAAGAACATTCCTTGCTTCATTAGAATTAGTGTTATCACCAAAAAGTTCCGCATTCTTACCAAACTCAAGGTTTAGCTTTGGATATTTATACGCGGATTTAGATGCTCCAGAAGTGTGATCCAATGATTTGGACACCGAAGACATCGTTGTTTTCCTAATATGGTGTTTATTCTTCACAGTTGTATCTTGAGTATTCAAAAAAGAATGAGAGTTCGCAGTATATCCTATAGGCTTTTGTTGACTTTTAGTTTCATCTATCTTTTGATCGGTAGATGATACAGAGTTCGATAATACTTTGGCGTTGACGAGTGGATCCTTGACTCCGGAACGTGAAGTAATTGTTTTCTTCTCATGTTGTCTCCAAGTCAAAGGGAAGGCTTTGGTAGGCGTTCTCTTGCTAGATGTTCGTGTCGTCAAGGATTGTGAAGACGATAATCTGGATGCAGCTATCGCTGCAGCATTTGATACAAACCCTGACTTTCTGGAAGAAGATTCCAAGAAAGAGTTATGGTTTTTGCTATAACGATCGGAGGCTGATACACCAAACTGATTTTTTCGTCTGTTTATGATCTGTAAGTGCTCGCTGGATGAGGAAACGCTGGCCCTTGCAGCAGCAAGAGGCTCATGAGAATTTGAAGGATCCAGGTTTACATGAAGACGCTGGTGTTTCGGAGAGAAAGGCGGATTAGAAGAGTAATCACCATTGTGATACCGGACAGAAGCGCGTTGAAGTTGATGAAATGGGAGATGTGAAGCAGAAAAGGAGTATTTCTCTTCTATTGGAGACGATATGTTTGTGTCTCGTTCATCATTTTGCAATGACGAAGTATGAATACTCATAACACCCTTTGTCTCTGTCCGGCTCTAGCGATTAATGCATAAATCACTGATATTTGAGCAAAGACGCTCTTTAGACAAAAATAATAATGTTAACAGTTGTCTAACTTGTTTAGTCAGTTGGAGTTGGAAGAATTAAAGAACGAAACGCGAGTGTTCAGTTCGCCATAAAACTACGGTTTTCTTAAGTCGAAATGCAAATTTTCTAAAACGCATACGTATCAACTTCCAAAAGAAGTTTTTTAGGAGAACAATTTGGTAACTTATAATCGCAAAAAGGAAAAGAGTGCTGTGCGACAAGCTTGAAAAGGTTCCCTCGAAAACAAATAAAGTGAAAGCAATCCCAAAAGAAATATGAAAAAGGATATGTATAACAATGTCTTAAACAATTGACTTCTTATGTCTATAGGAGTAATTTGGGTAATGAAGTTGCGGTAGTAACAACTAGTACGAGCATCGTAAACAAGCTACGCTTGGAACATACGATATGTTAGAATATCCTATATGACGATTACAAAATGAGAATAACACAACGTAGTTTAAATAGTGAAACAAAACGCAGTACATTAATAAACAAAAGTCAGATCAAAGACAACTCTGACAAGACTAGGCTTTCAATATACAGTTTTGTGCCTTGTATTCTCTCATTAAAAAGCATGACGGAGTATTACTCCAAACGTAAAATTATAAAGTCGAGTAAAAAGAAAAACTATGTAAACATTGCGAGAGAATCAGCAAAACTGAAACAACATACCCCCAAAAGGGAACAGATGATGAGATGTCGTTAAAAAGAGATAATAAAACTCATGCAGAAAAAGCAATAGAGGATGTATAAACCAAGTTGTTGAACCCGCATATTGAATCATAGTACAACGTCCCCACTATACACAATCATTGTATGGATTGTATATTCATTCCTATAACACTTCAAAGCTTAGTTATAGCCTTACTGTCTAGGGGAAGTCCGGAGGGATCAATGTTGTTTTTACTCATCGTATCTCGAAGATAAATGAGACGGGCTTGATCGAACGAGCATTGTTGTTTCTTCATTATGCCCTTTATTTCCCTAGAGGATATCTCATCAAGGCCGGCCCGAGAATCCTGCGATAGCACGTTCTGGAATAGGTCAAAAGAATTGGACGTTAATCCGTTTTGAATATCAGACTCAAACGAATCGTGCACGGACGAGTATCGAAATCTGTGCAAACGTGGTCCCCAGATACTCCTTGTTGCATATGTAATGCCTGCAATGATTGCGAGGATAATAGTAGCGTAGGAAGCTAATAAATGAAAACTAGCCATCTCAACAAAAACCAACTAGAATGATATCTCGGTATTCCCTACACATGTAAAGACAAGCAAGCCGTTCGCCCTTTCAGGAACAAACCACTTGATCAATTTCAGAATACAATTCCTTAGGATGTAGGATAGGAAGCTAATATGAATTTTAACTACTAACAAATCTAACCTCCAATTCGTTTGTTGACAAGGAATTGCAAGTGACTAACAATAGATTTTGTTTTAAAGAAGAAGAGTCTTCCCCTATCACAAAAGAACCAAAATAAAATCAATTTGTTCTCTCTCGATATTTATAAGCGCTGGTTAAGTATGCACAGGATATACACTTACAGACTAGACTATACACAGGTGTAGGATGTGATTACGTGGAAGTCGTCGTCGTATCTTTAAATAATGAAAATAAAACGAAAAGGAAGTTTCTAATAACAAATTATTTCTATTGTTTGTTTGTATTTTAAACTAAACTAAAAATTCTTGTTTCCATTTCTTTGTTTTTTCCTAATTAACTTGCAGAAGAGTTGTAGTTCATAAGGATTCCAACACAATTATAAAGACAATACAAGTTCTTAATGAATTTAATATAAGAAAACAACCGTCCTTTAAATGAAAGCCTTGTATAAAATGACTCTTAGATGTGCTTTTGTTTCACCTTTCAAATCTTTGACTAAATTAGATGCGAGAGAAAAAAAGCTCTCCATAATAAACAAAAGTACTCTTTTCCTTAAAGAATAACTTCTAAAATTGTTTCAGTAATGAAAAAATATGCATTCGTCCTACACCTCATAGCACTGGTTTGTTTACTGTTTAGCGTGTATAATTTTAGTTTCCCTATATCTTTTAATGTATTTCAGCGCGTGTTGCCAAACCATAAAACACAGCCCTAAACTTTCTGGTGGACCCAAAAGACAGTCACACAAAACTAAATGTTTCATGCGTCAATAGTGAAACTTGTCAAGCACTCACACCATGTCTGTTAGCAACGATCTCATCTGGCAAGTTATCCGTGAAAACAACCGCTTCCTCGTTAAGCGTTCTGAATTCGGCGGCATCCAATTCAACCGTGAGCCCTTCAACGCTACCGGAAAGAACGCTCAACGTTACTCCGGTCTTAGCAGCGACCGTGCCGTTGGTATCAACGCTAACAGCCCTCGTGGTGTTGTTATGGTCACCAAGACCAACCCCAAGAACGCTCAAAAGCCCGCCAAGCTTTTCCGCACTGATGTTATTGCTAACAAGTCTTCTCGTAAGACCTACAAGAGCGTTGCTGGCCGCGTTGGCAAGACTGGTTACCGTCCTGACCTTTTGAACGTTGCTATTGCTCGTTCTTCTGCTATTCTTGCCTCTCAACGCCCTAAGAAGAACTCTGCTTAAATGTGGTGGTTGTAGAAAATAAAATCTGAGTTCATGCTTATTTACCTGTATTTGTTCAGTTATTTGTACCTTATAGAGTAGCAGAATAATTGTTCACTTTTAATATTTTTATATGAAATTCCCATTATCATTTCCCATATTCTAAATACGTTTCATTTTTTTCATACACAACGCCGTACCTAACATTTGACAATTCCATCTTGGTAAATTTAAGTAGGATTATTAAATGGGAAGGTAGTATGAAATTCTGAATCCCAATTGATTCGGTTATCTTCCTCTTCATTCCACAGCGGTCCAGCCGTCTGCGGAGGTCTCTGTTGTGTTTCTTGAATTTGAGGTAAGTTTAGCACTTGTCTACCTTGTATATCATCATAACTAAGAAGATCACGATCAGATTCCGGGATCGTGAAAGGTGGTCGGGTTGGAATGTTATTGTAAAGCATTTGCCGATTGGGTGTATAACTGTTTGACAACTGTGGCTCCCTGGTATTCGGCCTGACAGATGGTGAGCTGTTGGCGCGATCCATCCCCATCGGAGGTAGTACTAAGTCATTTAAAAGCATATTCGGAGGATCACTAGCACTGGCCGTTTGCGCTCCTGGCGAAGTATTATGCACCGTTGATGATCTCGATGACATGGAAGGATGATATAAGGCCTGACTGTCATCAATCGGTAAACTTCCTAAACGATAGCCACGTCTAGGAGGAGTACTAATGGGAGGAAAACTTATCCCTCTAGAACTTTGAAACGATTCCGTCGGACGTTTATTAGAATATGCACTTCTTCCAGGTGCATAATTAGGTTCGTAACCGTTGAAGGATCTCTGGAAAGTTGATGTAGTAGAGACGCCTGGTGTAGTGTTTGAAGGTGTCGAACGTTGAGAAATACCGTTGGCACTAGTCTGTGGTAGCATCAAAGTTTCTGATGGAGTCGAGGACGGAACGTGAGCATCTTTCCGAGCAGGGTTTGGCGATGTTGGCTTTGAAAAAGAGTTGTCGGTTTCGTTTGTTGTTGAAATAGTAGGAGAAGCAGAAGCCACGGGTTCTTCATCATCCGAAATGGTAAGATCAATTACCAGAGATTCTCGTTTCTTCTTATTTGTGGGAGCGGCAGAAGGAGGTGAAGCCTTACGTTTCGGTGCAATTGGAGGCTCACTGGTATTTTCAGGTGCAGCACTTCGCTCTTCGTCGCTAAGCTCTATAACCTGTTCCTTCGGCGAATTCTCTTCTTCAGAACTTTCACTCTCTTCGTCAAAAGTATTCATACTCCAATTTCCAACAGGATCAACAGTAATTGTCTCAGAGTTGCTAGGGCTATTTTCCAGGATGTGCTGCATAAATCCATCAACAACTAAATCAGGATAACGTATATGTATATTACACACAGGACACATCCATGAAGGAGTTTGCTGGTTCATTTCTAGAAATGCTCTGGCATCAAAGCACTGAATATGTTTGCAATAACTAGATCTTACTGGTAATGAAATTCTAGTAAACGACAGAGGGCACTTTAAGGAAATATCTGTAGAAGTCGCGATAATATCGGTATCTTCGTTCTCACTTTTTATACGATCAACAATCTTTTCTTTTGTCTCGATTTTTCGAGATTTGATATCGTCAATCAAATGATCAACAGAGTACATTTTAACAAGAGAAACGACAGCAGAATATCTTTTCGTGGCATTCATGTAATAAATAACAACATTATTTCCTGGAGGACCAGCATATTTTGTTATATAATCAGTTATGTCGGCTGGATTTGTAGTGCCACTTCTTCCTTTCAAGCCACGATAGTTTGCATGCGCAACTTGATTATTAGCGCGAAGCTCCATTTGAGGAGTAGGATACTCCATTAAACACTCACCGAAACCAATGGTATCTGTTGGCGTCGAAAAAAAGTATACCCTGAATTCCTTTGGGTTACTTAGCAATTTTGAAAGGGCCATCGGTGTCAACTGAAAAGAAAACGATACAGTATTACGGGCACCAACACATGCCGGTATAGTAAAGGGAGTATTAAACGGTTCCAGTATATCATAAAATGGTGTTTTCCGGAAACGGATCCGAGAATGGACAATAGGAGCAAACGGCCTAGTATAAGATCTATTACCAGGGTTATTAACAGGAGGTGGGATAGCCAAAGTCTGAGGATAAATTTGAGAAAGATTAGATTGTAATGTACAAATAGCACCAGCAATGTCTCCATCAACGGCTTTTTTTAGTGAATTCCATGTATTCATGTCATTATTAATAGCAATTTTCTCAACAAACTCTTTGATTCGAGCAATAAGCTCGGGTTTTGTACCTGACAGCCGTAGTCCAAAAACTCGTAAAATATCCTTCAACTGAGGTATAATAAGTCCAGATTCTAACCGTTTATATACATGCTAATAAGATATTAGTAAAAATAATACAAGCATATACTTTATACTTACTGGAAGCTCTTGCAAGAAATCTGCCTGGTTCATTGAGTTTCCGAAATGAAATTGAACTTCCTTGCCATCCACATATGCAACAGTATTAATATGAACTGAATAAAATGCTTGAGAAAATTTAAATACAAAATTTAGTATAAGAAAGACAAATTCGGATGAATTTCTCGAACTAGTACCTACGTTTGGATGGTGAACTTTGAAAAGGCATTCGTCAGTGAAAAGATTTTACCGCAGTCATTGCTACTCGTTAAAGTTTTGGGGAAAGAAAATAAAATAGAAATAAGAAACTGAACTCATAATAATAGATTATAATATACATTAATAAAGTGATTCTACTTAAGAAAAACTTCTGTTTTGACTCTATAGAATTAGCCTCTCAATTCAATCAGATTTTAAGAAATTGTCCATTGCTCAACTAAGCGGGAAGCTTGCTCGAAATGCTGTCTTGAAACAAAGTTGCTGGCCAAGCTTTTTGCATAAAGACGAGAACAGTTAATTTCAATAGAAAGTACTTTTTCGTTTGTCTGAAGACCGTCTCGCCTCGAACGGACATAGTTGGATTGAATGAACTCCAACATATCCGTTGGTATATCAGCAGTGCGTGTCCACATGTCAAGATAATTTGATAATCTTTCTATATCGTCTGATGGTAACGATGTCTCGACTGACATTAGTGTTTCGTCGAACTTGCTTGCGTAGACAGCATTCACGGGCAAAATCGACTTTCCATGACTCAAGACAACAATTCTTACATCTGTCTGTATGTTGTAACTACTAAACGGATAGGCAAATGTAATCTCTTGTTGGGAAAGAAGATAGGATAAAAATGCGACGTTACGGACGCCTGTATCATTTAAGGTACCGCTCGAAAGTTCGGTCTCATCTAATATCAATAACGTTCCTGGTGCCAATTGCAAACGACCAATTGATAGAGTGTCCCCATCACTTCTGGGATAAAGTGGCTCCTTGTTTAGTTCATTGACGTCTATTTTTTGTACAACCGTTCTTTTAGTCAAGGTTTTGATAAGGCTTATAATCCTTGACGCGTGCTCTGATGTGCAGTTCGTCAGGTTTAAACTAAAAGACCCAACAATAAAGCTGTCAGCCCTATGAACGACGTTGGAAAGTAAAGAAAGCAGCAGCGATTCGGACGCCACATTATCCCCCAATAATTTGTTAAATTGGGTAAGCAGTTTTAATCGTAGATGTCCAGCTTCTTCCTCAGATGGATACGTGACGGGAGATTGCTTGAAATCTTCAAATGTAATTAAATGAAGAATTGGGAGCCCATCAGAATATTCACTTGGCTCTTCGTACATACCAAGCATGTCAACTGCTTGACAAACACGAAGACGAGTTTCCATTCCACCATAACACTTCACACAGAAACCAAAATCTTCCTTTGCTAGTGTTCTATTTGAGTACTTTGCGGTAAGATCTTTATACAATTCATTCTCTTCGTTTGGTTCTAAAGAATTCGCTTTGCTGGATCTCAGTTCTCCAGGTATATTAGTTAAAAACAAAGAGTATCTCTCGTCAAGTGCTATTTTATTTTCATCCACAAAGGATTCATCTTCACTGTAGCTGAGAATGTAACGGCATCCTCGCCAATATTGATCGTTCATTTTAATTGCGCCTGCAAAAAACTCATGTCCAAAGTTAGTATCTTGAATCATTCCTTGTAACCGAAGCAATTGTCCGGATTTTAGCTCCTTAATATTACAATTGGGGTAATATGGGATCTAACCGTTAGTTATACCGTCTAGAAGCAGATTAAAAGCCATAACATACCTTTTGTAAATCATATTTATTTGCAAATATATCAGAAACCGCTTCTTCGATCCCTAAACTACCTTGGAGATCCGGTTTACCTGGATTTGACAGTGAGGCATCTTGTATCTTTTGAAGATACGATTGTGGGTCTTTTAAAAATACTTCCGATAATTGGGCTACCATGATCTCCTTGTCCCGTTATTTTAAATGGAGAGAAAAAGGGAGACCTAGTGGTTTTGAAAGATATACGTTTTGAGATTGTTCATTTTATTGCCCTTGCTTTTCAAACTCTTACAGTTATAAGCTATAGGTAGATTCGCTTATATAATAAGCTCAGAATACGCGAATTGAAGAAAAATAAACCTGTTCATGTATTTTATGTTTTAAATATCAGTAGATATTTCTTTTTATATTATAATAATAAAATGAAAAAAAAAATTTGAAAACTTGATGCTGTGAATTTGATCCTTTGGTGAAGCAAGGAACTCTACTACCCAATTTGTGAAAAAGCTTATGTAACAGTAATTCAAATCAAGTAAATAATGCCTTGCGTATACAATAAATACTCGCTTTTCTGCTTCTTCATTTGCTACGAATAAAGTTGACATCCTATTTCAATGCTGAGACTTGAGCGCGTCCACCCTCCACCGAATACTACATAGTCCCATAAATAGACGGTGCCTAAAAATGGGTGATTCGGTTATGTCTACTTCTTCAGGATTAAAAAATGCGGTGCGATATGAATTACCTTGGTAAGTTTGCACGGAAGAAGCGCATCATGTTCTACTACGATGGTCAATCTATCCAAATGGCAGCTTCGTATCATTGTGCGATGGTTCGAGATGTTCTTGGTGACAAATAGCTAATTCACACATATAGGGTTGAGAAGTATAGACCTGTAGTACTTGATGATGTGGTTGGAAATGAAGAAACAGTCGATCGTTTAAAAGTAATAGCTAAAGATGGCAATATGCCTCATCTTATTATTTCTGTATGTTATTTACTTTTCATTATAACTAATTTGTAAAAGGGGATGCCAGGAATTGGTAAAACTACTTCCATCATGTGCTTGGCCAATATGCTCTTGGGTTCAGGCTGTCGAGAAGGAGTATTAGAGTTAAATGCATCTGATGAAAGAGGTATTGACGTTGTTAGAAACAAAATTAAAGGATTCGCTCAGAAGAAGGTAAATCTTCCTCCAGGTCGTCATAAAATAATCATTCTCGATGAAGCAGATAGTATGACAGCAGGTGCCCAGCAAGCTTTACGAAGAACAATGGAAATTTATAGCAACACAACAAGATTTGCTCTAGCTTGCAATCAATCCAACAAAATTATCGAGCCTATCCAATCCCGTTGTGCTATTTTGAGATACTCGAGATTAACAGAGCAACAAGTTTTGCAGCGTTTGCTCGAAATATGTAAGTTGGAGAATGTAAATTATACAGATGATGGTATGGCAGCACTTATTATGACTGCCGAAGGTGATATGCGTCAAGCTGTCAACAATTTACAAAGCACAGTTTCGGGATTTGACTTAGTCAACGGTGAAAATGTCTTTCGGGTTGCAGACCAGCCTTCCCCAGTAGCCATCTATGCAATTCTTCAATCTTGTCATTCTGGCGACATAGATACAGCATTGGCGAAGCTGAAAGACGTATGGGGTCTTGGTTACAGTGCAGTGGATATTGTTACAAACATGTTTCGTGTTGTGAAAACAATGAATGAAATACCGGAATTTACCCGGTTGGAGATGCTTAAAGAAATTGGAACTACGCACATGATTGTTTTGGGAGGAGTGCAAACGTTGCTTCAATTAAGCGCACTCGTCTGTCGTCTAGCAAAATCGCAAATGAATCCACGGGCGTTTGAGATATAAATCCTTTCATTATGTTTACAAACTAAAAATTTGGGACTAGCACTTACTTAATATCCAACTTTACGAATAAAACATACTCCAGGTAATGACAAAAAGAAAGAGACCAGTGATGAGTAAAGTATAATACATAGTCGTCTGAAAAGTTGTTCCAAGTCTTCCGAAAAATACCGGAAGTCCCATGAAGTTGCAAAAAGAGTGAATTAGAAAGGTAGGCCATATGCTATGAGTGTTTAGAAATACATAAGTGCTATACCATCCAAACAATGTTGTATAGAAAAATTGCACCAGAAACTGTATCATTGCAACTACGTATGCTCCGGGGTAACTGAGTAAGAACTCGTAGGAATGATGAAAATGGGCAAACCCAAAGAGAAGGGGAGCCGAGAGGATAGTTTCTTTCTGAGAGTAGTTTGCTTTTTCGAATAAAGGAATTATGGAACAACGAAACATTACCTCTTCAGATAGAGGTCCCTAGTAAGTTAGTATGTGTCCGTAAAGAATTAACAATCCCAGTGATCACGTACAATAACTAGGTTCCGCCAAGTTGCTGGATTTTTTATTTCAAAGGACACCGTTTCTAGGAGGTTCTTATACACTTTATCAATAAAGATTGTCTGATATAATGGCCCCAAAAATAGTATTCCTACATGAAGCAGGCATTTTACGGTCTGTCTAAATTTTAAAAAAGCAAAGAAATTGACACCACATATCCAATTTGTAAATAGATAGGATGAAAAAGATGCAATGATTACTCCAATGCATCGTGTCAAAACTACATTTGGATCATTGCGAACCAAACCAGGCTTTGGTCTTCCTACCGCGAATATGTATAGGGATCCAATATATAAGCAAGTGTAACAAGTAGAAACAAGAAATGGATAAACCATGAAGATGCGTCTTTCTATAAGTCTGCGGTTCACCGGTGTTCAAGGAAGAGGTATTTTAGTAGTAAGAAGGACCGGCTGTATAGTAATAAATTAGAAAAGGGGAAATAGAAAACAATGAAAGCCAGAAATACAACATATTTATTCTATACTAGATACCTTATGAAAAAAATCACTTGATATGGGTTTGTTTGATACTGTTCGGACGGATTACGGAAAAGAAAAAACCATCGGTTCATAATACTAAGTGTATTTTATATTCATATTTAGAAGTTGCAATGAAGAAAACTACAATAATTCCCAAACAGTCGCTTTCAACCAAAATCCCAAATTATATTTGACAAAAACTAAACGATTGGTCCAATGAGGGAGACTGCTACACGCACTTGAAGCCAATGCATGTTTTACCTCAGTATCTTCCTCAAAGGAAACATAGGAGCTTGTTGCTTGCAAGCAATCTTAAGCGTCGATCTGCATAGATTGATCCTTGTTTTGAAGCTCCTTATTAAAAGAGTCTGTAACAACATCGCAAAGATCCATTAAATCATCCAATCCCTTCTTGAGTGCTTCAACCGCGGTTGTGCTAGCTATAATGAAAAAGGTTAGTTACGCTTGAAAATAATCGAGAAAATATCTTGAAAAGAGTGAGTATAACAAGAAACCCTCCTCCATCATCTCATTCTCTTTCAAATTTCTTTTCTTTTTTGCTTTAAAACTTACGAAGTGTCTGAATTCGAAGATTCATCTTGGCTTCTGATGGATGAGGTATAGAATAACCACAGAATTCGACCTCAGGGCTAATAAAGAAAAAACTGTTAGTACAAATTGACTGGAATATCATTCCTTACTTTTTCATGATCATATAGCGAAGAGAATTTCCTAGAGTATGATCTTCTTTTAAAACTTGAAATGTCACAGACGTAAAATCCGCGGAATGTCCAGGCAACTAGTAAATAATCATTAGTATACCATACGTTTTATACGCTTTAATTCATGGGTGTCTAGAACCATCTCCAGGCTTTTTCAATGCTTCTAGAGAACCTCATTCACGTACAATTGTGATCTTTTCGCTACCCAACTCCATAGCAACGGAGGTAGGGTCTGTAACATCTGTCATTGCTGCCATTTTTAAAAGAAAATTAAATTATAATGCCGTTTGAAAAGAAGCGTAGCAATATGCCAAGAAAGAGTAAATTTCAAGGTTTTTCATTTCGAAAAAGAAACAGTAACGCAATGGAACGCAGTTTTTAAAAAGGTTTACTGACGCTTTACTAATACATAGTGTATTTCATTTCATTACTTTAGTAAATAAACTGCTTGCTAGAAATGCACCTAATTATAAAAAAACATAGAACTGTACACTGCTCTTCATGCTTATAAGAATAAAGAAAACTAATTCTTTCTTGCTTTAGTAAATTATTTGAAACTACATTTATCTGTTATAAATACTCTGGAACACTGATTACACCCAAATCATCATTGAATAAAAGACATTCCTCAAATCTCTTCTAAATATTACAAGCTTACAGGCAATTGATTTATATAGTTAAAACCTAGCCTCAACGCTTAGATCTTGCAAGCGTTCTTCTGAAGGAAGAAGAAAACATACTTTTTTGGAATGTTAAAAGATTGCAAACGCAAGTGAAGCTTAGAAGCATACCAGTTGAAAAGAAAGAAAGGAATTGTTTGTCATACGAACTAATCATTTGCTGTTGATTGACTAAATGTTGTTTGTAGGGCAATTGAATATTTCTGTCGCTCATTTACTAAACTTGTATGTTTATAGAAGTGTCAATAAAAATAAATAAAGAAATCCAATAAGAGAGCCCCTTACTGCGGATAACCGCTATACAAATGTCCTAGGGATGTTCCCAATTCACCTCTACTACACACCCAACCTGAACATCACACGGTCATTAACACGAAGAGATGCGATGTTGTCTTGGAGCAATATCATATATATATTTTTATTATTTTCCTTAGTTTCTGTACAGGACGCATTGCATAGTGAATCTACGTCAATTGTTGATTTACTTTCATCGAGTCCGAACTTTTTTCTTTTAATAAGGCATCTACAGCGTGACCGGTTTATTCCTTACTTAAATCGAAATAAAGGATTGACATTTTTTGCTCCTCTAAACGAAGCATTTGATGATGATACTGTTGATCCTGTATGGCCATACCATATACTGAATACGACGGATTTCAATCGTACAGTCTTTGCTACAGAGTTCAAAGCAGCCGATGGTCAACCAATTGCTTTGAAAGTTACACATAAAGGAGAATCGAATAATCCTTTTGATCTCGTAAATGATGTTTACATTGTTAGGCCCAATTGGCAAGCCGACAGCGGCATTGTTCAAGTTGTGGATCAGCTTCTTCGCCTTCCCCAAACTGCTTTAGATATTCTTAGTTCGGAAAGCGAGTACAGCATATTTTATCGCTTATCTTCTGCCTGGGTTGGTGAATATGAATCAACTACCTTGTTCGTTCCCACGACTGATGTATTTATCAATACGTTTACAAATACAGAATTGAGTTATATGTACTCTATTTATGCAACTGAAGATGTAAAGACCCTCTTTAATCAACACTCAGTCATCCATGAACGAGTGTATGCTGATGACGTTGTTGAGCCCAAGAATTTTACTCTAAGAAACGGATTTGTCATGACAATGCGATACGACAAGCCAAATAAAATCTTATATTTTAATGACACCCCTTCCTATAACTTTGATTTAGTCACCCGCAATGGTGCAATACACGTTTTGCCAGATCTCCTAAACCCTGAGGTTATCGTGTTTACACCAGCAAAATATTTAATAGGCTTAGGAGCAACCTGGTTTAGTGAAAAAATTTCTCAAAAAAGAGAGGACGCAGCTATAGATACATCTTCACATAGAGGTATCTTTGCACCTACCAATTGGGCTTTTCGTGAAAGCTCTGATATCGATTATCATATAATGGAAAACTTTTATATGCCTAATATAAATAAATATTATTTGGCGAAGACGAATTCCAAAAGCCACGATGAACACAACGCTTTAATAAGAGTAGCTACGGATACAACAGGCGCATTATACGTTAATTTCGACTCACATTCTATAGATCGAGAGACCATCGGCAATGTAAGTCTGTTTCTTCTTGAAAAAGATATCGAACCCCCCAGACCATTACTCTCTCAGCTCATTTTATTGGATGAAATATCTATGAGTGTCCGATATCTAGCTGCGCTTGGTCTTGGAGAAGATCCGAATAGTACTTGGTTTTTAATTGAAAACGATGCTTGGATGAAGCTAGGACTTATACGAAAGGCCTTAGAGCATAATATGGAAATGATGCAAAATCTGTTCCTTGAGTATGTTTTCCAAGGAAAACATTATTTTGGGTCAAGCGAGGATTCTTGGACTTCTGGAAATTATACGACTATATCTGGTAAAAGTGTTATGATAGAAAACTGTCCCGAGAATAACGATATAATCTATATAAATGGTCTTCCTTACGAAGTTCAAACGCGTGACATGTTGGTCCAAGAAGGTGTCGTTCACATCTTGAACAGATTAGTCGTTCCTTTTCCTGTTTCCCAGCGCAGCATGATTAGTGCTGGAGAAAGAAAAGAGTTCTTAGAATTAATTGACAAACAAGGACTAACTGACACGTTAGATCAGGGTTTATCGATTGTAGTTCCTCCCCTATCCACTTCGGATATCAAATCAAAGGACTTTTCGTTCGCTGATCGACACATCATTGACACCACGAAGAAATCATTTGTTATTCACGATTCTCTTTTGTCAGTAGATAATGGACCGTGGGTACATATAGAAGATAGCGGTTTCTCTAGTTGCGGCAATGTCTACTTCGTGAAGTCTCCAATTCCTACAAGGCGAAACGCAAGCTGGAGAACATTTGGAGTTTCTCTCCTTGGTTTCTTTACTGCCTCCGTGTTTTCTGTTAGTGGTTATAAAACTTACAGAATCTATCAACAGAAATTATGGGCATCAGAAAGAGAGCCTTTGTTGATGCCAGCTAGCAGAGCACCATCCCTTCCTCGTCCTGGAAGTCCTGCTCGTTCTGTTTAAAATATCCCTTAAGGATCTGTATATTATACATGATGTTCAGCTAATGACAGTCAATATCTGGGGAATTATGGAAACATAACTACCCTTTCATGAAAGATTCTAATGACAATAAAAAATGAAGTTCTCGTTGAATTGAGTATAATGCTTTCTCCACTCATTTCGGATTCATGATACGATGATAACATATATTCGCAGAAATTATTAACTCCTGTTATGAAACGACCAGTGTTTGTAAATAACTATAAGGTGGCTATACGATGTATGTTTAGTACAAAATAACTGGAATTACAAACGCATCATAAATTATGAAATATTTTTCGCTATTTACTTTCAATGGATTCTTAGCATATTCATCTTCCACAGTAGGTATCAAGACTGAAAATCCTCAGGTACATTCTAGGAATGAATATCAATTTTCCGTCTGTACTAAAAAGTATTCAACTTGAGATTATTCTAATTCAATTGACCATATCATTATTCTCAACCATAAATCCTACCATCGATTTATCCTCGACATACAATTTAAATGAAGTAACAAAAGACTGTGGTAACAAACATAACACCGAAGAATCTGCACAACTTCGCTAGTCAACCCTAACCTACATAGAACTTGAACAGTCACAACGAACACTTTCACAATTGCCAAATTTAGCAAACCAAACTTCTCCACAATGGCTGTTGGAAAAAACAAGAGACTCTCCAAAGGCAAGAAGGGAATTAAGAAGCGTGCCGTTGACCCTTTCGCTCGTAAGGACTGGTACGACATTAAGGCTCCTTCCTTCTTCGAGGTCAAGAACGTTGGAAAGACTCTTGTCAACCGCACTGCCGGTCTAAAGAACGCCAACGACGCTCTTAAGGGTCGTATCCTTGAAGTTTCCCTTGCAGACTTGCAAAAGGATGAAGAACACGCATTCCGCAAGGTCAAGCTCCGTGTTGAAGACATTCAAGGTAAGAACTGTCTTACCAGCTTCAACGGTTTGAGCATCACTTCTGACAAGTTGCGTTCTCTTGTTCGTAAGTGGCAAACCACTATTGAAGCCGACCAAACCATCAAGACTACTGACGGTTACCTTTGCCGTGTGTTCGTCATTGGTTTCACCCGTCGTCGTGCCAACCAAGTTAAGAAGGCTACCTATGCTCAATCTTCTCAAATTCGCGCCATCCGTCAAAAGATGTTCCAAGTCATCCAAAACCAAACCTCCTCTTGCTCCATGAGAGAGCTTGTCCAAAAGCTCATTCCTGAGGTCGTTGGTCGTGAGATTGAGAAGGCTACCAATGGTATCTTCCCTCTCCAAAACGTTCTTGTCCGCAAGGTCAAGATCCTTAAGGCTCCTAAGCACGATGCTCAAAAGCTTCTTGAGCTTCACGGCGGTGAAGGTCAAGATGTTGGCACTAAGGTTACCAAGGATGTCGCTCCTTTGGAGTCTGTATAAACATATCCTATCGAAATCATTGGGGCTGCAAGTTGAAATTTATAGAAGAGCTAATGAAAAGAGCGTCTATTATATAATTTGTGAGTAATGTAGAGATGTGTAAGCTAGTATAATAAGTGTAATTGAAATACAAGAAAATACATCGTAAGAAGGGTTTTGAGATTATGATTTACTTTCACGATAATTCTTCTATTTCCAATTGAATTGTATTGTATTCTCTATCCGGCAACCAAAATTTTATATATAAAAAGGATAAGTATTCTATTAAAATTCGAGAGGGGAGTTCAATGTGTAAGACTTACTCGTAAGAGTTAAGTTGTCTTGTAATATATAATAGGCTACTTCAAAAAATCAACAACATGTCCAGTGAATTCTTGGGCTTTCTCAAAGTGAACCCAATGACCACAGTCCAGGGTTTCCATTTGATAATTTGGAAACATTTTTTTGAACACAGGTAAAGCTTCATCGGGTACAAAAGTACTGTGTTTGGCTTTAATGACCAAGGTAGGTCCTGTGTATTGATCCGCACAATTTTCGTTCACGGAGAATCCTGCTAAATCAGGGAGAGAGTTGTAGATGGTCTCAAGAGGAATCTGAGATTTGAAAACATTATCGGCGTTTTTTCTAATGTTAGAAAGTAAGAATGCTCTGACTAAAGTTACATCTTCGACCTCCTTGAGAATGTTATCTGCGCTGCTTTGTCTTTTTAAGTTTGCTTCGTCAATGCGCATTAAAGCTTTAATATACACTTTAGTTTTTTCTGGAAGATGGGTATATATAGGGGAATTATCGGCGACGACTAGTTTTTCGACCATGTCGGGGTATAGCAAAGCAGTTGCCATGGCAGTTTTTCCTCCCCTAGACAAGTGTTAGTATTTCAGTCATACTTCAGTTTATAGATAGACTTACATAGAATGACCGATGATAGAAGCCTTTTCAATGCCATGCGATTTCATAAAATGATGGGTATCAAAAGCTAAAGATTGGTATGACAGAGGACCAACACCAGGCGAGTCACCATGGCATCTTTGGTCGATATTGTATACATCTCTGTCTAGTTTAGAGACAAAGTGGTTTGACAAAGATTTCCAATTTTTTCTCGATCCTAACAGTCCGTGAAGAATAAGAACTGGGGGCTTTTTCGGAGCAACTGCAGAAAACTTTTCGAACGCTAATTGCACTGGTTTAAAGGTCATGGTACTTCTATAAAAATTTTGAAACTTTGAATGTAGTTTGCTTTTGACAGGATCGTTTGATATCGAATTTATAGAGGACTGCTAAATGACAGATAAAAATTTTCCCAATATACAACTAAAAAAAAATACATGAAATATTTCTAAATATATATAATTTTTACTTAAAGTTGTTTTTCTTTTGATCTAGCGTTCAAATTACGTTGTTAGTGGCAAGAATGAATAACATCAACATAAAGTCAAGGTATGTTGATGTTGGTAAGGTAAGTTGGTAAAAGTGAAATTACAATCCATCCAAAGAATAATAAACAAAAAAGAAATTATCAAAAAAATGATTTGTCATTAATTTTATCTAGCGAAACCCGAGGTAGAACCGCAGAGTCGCTTTACTTTCATTACATAGTAACGCGTTTGGCACAGAAGCTGTATAATAAAAGAAGCAAATTATCGGGAAGCGTATAAAGATCAATATGAAATTCGCCTCCTGTAAAGGAATTAGTAAAAGAGAAGAGAATAGCCATTCGTAAAACATACCTTCAATATCGTTACGAACGTACATGTCTGGAGTTTTGTTTTCATTTACCATCTGTACAACTTGCAAAAGGTCATCTTCTTGTAATTTTTGAAGACCATCGGCCAACTTTTCCATATCCACCTAAAGTACTCGGTTAGTATGAATGTAAGATGTGAAGAAGCATCGTCTCGTCCCATACAGGTTTTGCTTTTGTTTTTTTCTTTGCAGCACCAGCATCAATTTCAGGCTTTCGCTTATCCTTTCTTATTTCTTCGGCCTCGGGTGAATAACCAGGAACAGGGCCTGTTAGGGATAAAGCTTTAAGCAACCCAGGCCGACCCGCAGTTATTGTCTAGAAAGGAGTCAGTAAAAGAAGTTCATATAATCATGTATAGAATTAAAATTACCAAATCAATGTCTTCGTGATAATGCTCTTGCTGGAAATGCAGGTAGTGAGAAAAGCGATATTCACCGCCTTTGTCCGCATAATAAATTATGATTTCCATTTCAAATTCACCCCAACCTTGTTCCCGAATCATATAAGGAGGTTTACGAACAGCTAGAGCAAACGTCAGTAACCAATTCATGATTATCATCTAAAACATGTCAAGCGATGCTATTATTTTTTAGGAAACATACTCCTTGTGGGTTTGAAATGTAGGGTGTAACTTGTAAGTTACACGGTCAATAAAACTTGCGTCGACCTCTTCTTGTTGAGCGTCTAGGCAAACAAGCTTAATAGCCCATTCTCGCATAGCATAGCTTTGATCATTGAGGACAGCAGCTTCTCCTCCAGGTAAAATATGCTACAAAGGAAGGTTAGTAAAAAGATATATTCGTAGACAATGGAGGAAACAAGTTGTTGCACGATACAATCGGTATTTTTGCAGTTTCCTTTTCCCTCTTCAAGCCATGAATGAAACCATTCATAAAAAATCAACCTACCTGATCAGTAACTAATCGTAACGTTCTCTGAACAGTGGACATGATTACAAACAAAGAGAAACAGAAACCGTTTTTGGATTATTTCTAATGCAAAGAATGCGATTAAGGAACTGCGTATGTGAAGCAGAAACGACAAAAGATTTTTTTATACGCCGATAAAAGTCTATTCAAAGAAACCAATAAGTTACTTGGCTTTTCTAAGGGAAGTGTCAATGTCCTTTCTTTTGTTAAAACGGTAAGATTAGACTTAGTTGCGGCGAAGCATACAACGTCTAGGAACAGCAAAAATGAATGGGAAAATTAATCAAAAGTAAACTAGATTGCTCACGTTCACTGTGCGTTTTGTGGATTTATAACGTCGCTGCTGCTGCTGCTAGCCAGGAATGATCCAGCTGGAGTCAGCTTTCTTGAATAGTGAACTATAAGACACTCACAAAACTTAAATTGGGCGTTCAAGGGATATGGAAATAATTGCAGTAATCAACAAAACCATTATTAGAATTTTGTTTGTATTGTCTTTTCAAAAAAAAAAATAGGAATTAAGCTAAATGAAAAAAAAAATTGTACAATATGATAAAATAAGAATAAAGCTTTCTCATAGTTTACTGCGATACTACATTTCTAATGTACCGTTTCGTAAACGGAATATAATGTCACGCAAACTGAAGCATAAACATCCAAAGCGCTTTTTCAAATATAAAATAAAAACTTTTCTTTTACGTTCATGCTATCTGATTATAAGCGCAAGTTTTTCGTTGAAGATCCAGCAGCATTTCTTTCTTTCTTTTTTGTTTATTTATGCATAATAGCGAGCTATGCTATTCAACCTACCGTTTTATAAGAGACGTTCATTAGTAAACAATATTTGTGAATCAACTATTTCCAATTCTTAAACAGTTTGCTTGATGACTGTATTCTGTTTTCCTTTTTTTTATGTTTTCTATGTAAAAGAAACTGTTTAGAACAGACCTTACCATGTGCCTTACGTATTGATACTTACATGTCACTCCACCGGCTTATATATATGAAGCAACAACTTCTACGCCGAGATCTTCCAACGCAGCTGCATCAGTTTGAATTAGAGAACAGTTTGAGGTTTGCTTCCTTTCACGAAAATGAATGTCAATCGACGCGATGAATTGACTTGTTTAGGGATTTTTCCTCTAAAGGATAGAAAGCAACTGGAAGGTACCGTAACCCCTATTTTGCAACTTCGAACCAAGTTTTTAGTACCTCCTGAGCGATTTCACGAAGCATTGCTTTTGAATAAGGATGTCATAGATGAAGAAGAATCGAAGAATTTGAGGCTCTATCTAGAGCGTCTTAGCCCACAATTAGCGCTTTTTGTGAGGAAAGAACGCCCTGAAGAAGGAATTGATTCCTTCATTTTTCAAACAGACAAATATGAATTTGAAGTTTATTACTTTAAAAGTGATTGTTCCTTAAAATTCAACGGCATTTATGACCTACATGAGAAACAAAAGCAAAAGCAGCAAGAAGACGCTGTTCATGGGCTAATTGCAAATGATCAACCAGAACAGAACAAGGTTTCTCCCACCAGGCTGGAAGAAAAGGCGTACTGGGATCGCTATGATGTGGATCAACCTTTGGAAAATGAAATAGATGGTGGTTCACACCCGCTACCTCAACAGAGACGAAATCAAAAATACGATCGCCTCGGTCTTGATACACTGATTGTAGAGCAAACTTCCAGCTTGTGGAAGGTTTGTCAACATAATGGTATGTCAATAGACGAATTCCTGCATTTTATCCGCTTCGGTCTCGAGCCATTTCCAAGGAACTCCAATCACGCCTTGTCATTTTTTGGACGTTAAGTCAAGTTTTGTGCGAGACTGAAATATATCAACGCAAAGCTTTCTCGGTTTACTTCCTTCATAGTCTTGGGTGTTAAGTGAAATTGCCGAAACTCTTATAAGCCACTTTTTATGATTCTTAATTGTTCTTGTTTCATTCTCATATCTTTATTGACTTTGCTAGTAAATGCTTTTGTTTCGTGTCGGTCCGTGTCTCCAACAAGAAAAGCTAAGTCTTCATCAACGACTCTTAATGACTTTACAAGTATTGGTTCATGACATGAAATACTTATCCCGCTAAACAACCAGTACAAATTTGAAGATCCTTTATGAATTAATACACTTAAGAATACGTTAACAGTAAGTCCATTGCAATTTAGATTTTCTTACACTCCATACTCAATATAGCCTGCATCTAAATATCGTATTATGAAATTACAAGACAATAGCTTCATTGGTTACCAGAGTGTAGCGTAAGGCGCTAAAGCAATTTGTGCAATGCACCAACTCACCCATAATTGATCTTCTCTCGCGTCCACGAAAAGTTTGAACAGTTCTCTCTTACCTCTTTTTTAGTATGTCCTTAAAGAAAAGAGCTAGAGCGAATTCTGTGGTTCAAGAAAATGATGAAAATGCGTCACGCATGAATGGATCATACGAACCTGCAGCAGAAGCAACTCCATCTTCACATCTTGCTGAAAGTGGAAAGTGGAAGGAATCAATTGCTCGTGTAGTCAGGTGCGTTGTTTCTATCCGATTTAGTCAGGTTGCTTCTTTTGACACAGATGAATCTGGCACTGGAGAAGCCAGTGCGTTCATTGTGGATGCTAAAAATGGTTATATGTTGACCAACCGACACGTAGTGTGTGCTGGCCCCTTTGTTGGACATGCAATTTTGGATAATCACGAAGAAGTTGAGGTATATCCCGTTTATCGTGACCCAGTCCATGATTTTGGATTTCTGCGGTTTGACCCCAAACGAATTCGTTACATGAACGTTGAACAATTGGAATTACGTCCCGACTTGGCCAAAGTAGGAGCAGAAATCCGCGTAATTGGTAATGATGCTGCTGAAAAGCTGAGTATTCTTGCTGGTTGGATTTCCAGAGTTGATCGTAATGTTCCCGACTATGGTGAGTTAACGTACTGTGACTTTAACACAAACTATATTCAAGCTGCTGCCAATGCCAGCGGTGGCTCAAGTGGAAGTCCAGTCGTGGAAAGGAACGGGAATGTGGTTGCTTTACAAGCAGGCGGCCATATGATCGCAGCAACGGATTACTTTTTACCATTGGATCGGCCATTACGTGCTTTACGATGCCTTCAGAATAAGAAACCTATTACTAGGGGTAGTATTCAAGCCCAATTTTTGATTAAGCCTTTTGACGAATGCTCTCGATTAGGATTGGATACGGCTATTGAAGAACAAGTGAGAGGTCTTTTCCCCGGTGCGACAAGCATGTTGGTCGTGGAAACGGTGCTTCCAGAAGGACCTTCTCACAACAAATTACACGAGGGTGATATCCTTCTTCATCTGAATTCAAAATACTTAATCGATCTCATAGAGCTAGAAAGCATCTTAGATGAATCCATTGGTCAAGACATCGTACTTACCGTTCAACGTGGAAACAACAAAGTCGACGTCACCTGTCGAGTCCAGAGTACTCATGATATTGCTCCAGATAGATACGTAGAAGTTTGTGGTGCAAAGTTTCATAACCTTTCCTATCAACTTGCTCGTCAATATGCCTTACCAGTAAAAGGCGTTTTCATTAGTGAGCCAGCTGGTTCTTTCCGTCTGGAAGGTCCAGAGTACTGTTATTTGCTTGAAAGTGTAGCGTATAAACCCGTCCCCAACTTAGATGCCTTCATTGAAGTTATGAAGACCATTCCTGATCGATCACGTGTTGCCGTTGGATATCGTTTTATTCACGACAAACACTCTTTAATCACGGATGTCATTGAAGTTGACCGTCATTGGGCTAAAGCTTTTCGTTTAGCTACCAGAAATGACGAAACTGGTTTCTGGGATTTTCAAAATCTTGGTGATCCTTTGCCTGCAAAACCCAACGTTCCGTGTACCACATCTATCCCCAAACTAAATGTGGAGAATTTTGGCCCGACCGCCGATATAAATAATTGCTTTGTCAAGATTACTTATTATATGCCCATTCATTTGGACGGTTATCGAAAAAGTAGAAAACAAGGAACAGCCTTGGTGTTGGATAAAGATAATGGTATTGCTGTGACAAGTCGATGCACTGTTCCTTATGCTTTGGGGGATTTGACGATTACAGTTGCTGATTCTATACAGATTCCAGCTGAGGTTTTACATCTCCACCCAACCCAAAATTTAACTTTTATTAAATACGATCCGAAATTGTTGGGAGAAACACCTATTAAGGCTGCCGAGTTACGCAACTACTATGTCTCTCAAGGTGATAACGTAAATTTCTTTGGATTTAATTCCAAATCTAGAGTTGTTGCTACGAGAACTTCTGTCACTGACGTTATCACTATGGTTATTCCTCCAAATCCGATGCCGCGATTCAGAGCTGTTAACTTTGAGTCAATAACTATTGAATCTGGTCTGGGATCACAGTGTGGATCCGGTGTCTTAACAGATGACGAAGGAAAAGTTGTTGCTCTTTGGCTTACTCATTATGGTGAGCAGACAAGTCGCGGTACCGATGTAAAATATCATCTTGGTTTGGCGTCTCCGGTGGTTTTAACAACCCTAAAACGACTACAGAATAAGGTTAACCCACATATCAGAATATTAAATGTAGAGTTCCGTGCTATTCAATTAGCTCATGCAAGAAGTATGGGATTGTCTGCCGAACGCATTCAGCAAATCGAAACTGCAAACGAAAAGCGCCATCAACTCTTTATGATTACTCATGTTGAAGCAAACACTCCTCGTGTTTTGACTGATGGAGACGTTATATTAAGCGCTAATGGGAAGCCTGTAACACGTGTTCAGGATATTGAAGCCGAAGATGTTGAAGAAATTGAAATGGATATTCTTCGTGAAGGAAAAGAAATGAGTATTAAGGTACCGACGTTCTCTACGGAAAACTGTGAAACAAATAGGGTAATAATATGTTGGGGTGCTACTATTCAAGCTCCGCACAGAGCTGTTCGTCTCCAAAGCGAAGGTTTACCATCAAACGTATTTGTCACAAATCGCAGTAGAGGCTCGCCTGCTGATCAATATGATTTGGGTATTGCTCAATTCATCACTGCCATTAATGGTATTCCTACTCTGGATCTTGAGAGTTTCGTTCGTGAAGTTCGCAAAGTTCAGGACAATTCATATGTGAGAGTGAGCACAGTAACATTTGATAAAGTACCCGTTATTTTGACTATTAAAATGAATGAACACTATTTCCCCACGCTTGATTTGGTGCGTGACTCTAATAGTGAGGTTGGTTGGCGTGCAGTTCAATATGACGAGGGAGGTGAAGAAGATAATCCTTCAATGGGCTTGGTCATTGAAGAAGACGTGGATACCAATTCTGCTGCTGCAGATTAAAAAAAGTTGTGTTTTGTAAAGTTCATGCGCGAGACTCAACTACACTACCAATACGAATTTAAGTTTTTGTCATTTACCTAAACTTCTACTCAAAAAATTTTGAATAAGAGATTATTTATTTGGGCTCATGAAATATGAAAATAACATTTTAAAGTAAAGCAGAAGCTTTGTTTTCAATCAGTAGATCAACAACTGTTCCCATATTCTTGATGACCTCCAAAGCAGCCTCATAAGTTTTATCTTGTTGTGGTTCATCAAAGACAATTAAGATACCGCTACCTTGATCAAGAATTCCATAAAACACTTTGTCTAAGATCATTTGACTAAGCTTTCCTTCAACCTGTACGGTAGAGAGACCAATTACATTGGCAATGTGTGAAACTTCGATACGACTGTATGGTTCCACGACGCGAAGCAAGTTTTGTTCTAGGAGGTTATCATATAAAGTACTTAGGTGGGAACGGATGATAGGATCAGAGGCCAATTCTTGCTTGAAATCTTGCAAGGCCTTTTCAAAGTCAGCAAGAGAACGATTTTCGTGAGCTTGAGCAACAGCACGCATGGCCTCTATGTCTCTTCCGGAATATTTTGCAGAGTGCTTCCCTGTTAACAAAGATTTTACTTCAGAAATAGAGTTTAACATGATTTGAGAAAGTAGCATATATTTGAAAGAAGAAAGAGCCTTTTTCACGTCATCCAATGTATTATATCCTTCATAAGCTTCATAAAAGTAGGAGTAAGCGGTTTTGAAGTCTGCCTCTTCAGCATGTAAAATACCACTTTGCATATCTAGGCTGGCTTGAAGTGCAGCAGGACAGTATATGGCATTAGCGGCTGTACGGGCAGCAGTAAGGGAAGCACGGGCTTTGGGGATATTTCTAATGGCATGATAAACTTTAGATTCTAATAGATGAACTTCTGTGAGAAGCATTTTATCATCCATCTTTTTGAGTTCAAAAAGAATAGTATTCGTTAAATTGATGGCATCGGTATAAGAGCTGTTTTCGTAATATAAGGAAATAAGCTTTGTGTCTAAGGCTTGACGAAGGAAAGTTCGCTTTTCCTCAACAGCCCATTCTCTACAGCTTTTGGTGACTTCAATCTGCAAATGTAATGAACTTTTGGCACCGGAAAACTTGTCTATCAATGTACGAACTACGACCTTTGTTAATGACCCTGAGCAATTATTTCAAGTAACTTACTAATTTTTGCGGATTTAGCTTTCGAAAAATTCGACATCAGCGGTCTAACTTCTTGAACAAATTTGGCTAAATCTTCATGACGACTAAATCGTTAATAACATTTTTCATAATCCGAATTATTTATAATCTTACTTTTCAGCAACATAGAGATCGCTCAAGCCGACCATCGCTTGTTCTTGCTCGTTAATTAGAGAGTCATCTTTCTTTACATTTTTTTGAAGAATTTCTCTATAAATAGCCTCTGCTTTTGCAAAGTTCTTGCTTTTTAGCTCAGCTCCTGCTAGTTCAATGCTCGCGTTTGAAGGCATGTTGTTGGTAGCTGCTTGCTAATGCCTCTGCTGCTTATTTCATGAAGGAAACCTACAAGTGACAATGTTACTCAAGTGATTTGACATTAAACAGGAAAAGGCGATATAGTAAAAGAGATTTCTTGTATTATTGTTTTTATTTCTTAAGGAATTGCTGAAATAAATAAAAAACTTCTTCAATGAGGAATAACCACAGGACTTTGCAGGGTGCCAACAATGATCGTAAAATAATATCCTAAACGAACAAAATGGGTATTAAACTAAAGTAGAAAATCTCAATTATTTAAATAAATTGATTTTTGCTGCTAATTCTCATATGTTAAAAGGCAGACATGGATTCATTTACTCAACACCATAAGTTCTTCATAGCCATATTCATTCGTCCAACGATATAGTTTCTCAAGTATCAAAAAATTCGACCCAACCAGCGAATATAGTCATTGTTTTCATTTTAATTTAGAATTCATGTCGGGAAATCCTAATCTCAGCGAAAAAAGTAATGAGCGAGATACTAAAGAAGCAAGTGAGGTAAAAAAAGAGATTCGACTATTAGAACGTGAAATTCCTGAGAAACTTTTGGAAACTATACTGGAAGCAAATCAATATGTTGAATTACAAGAGCTTGAGAGACGTTTAGACTCATTAATTGTGCGAAAACGCTTTGACTTACAGGATTCCCTTAGTCGTCAGTCAAAGAAGACAAGAGCAATACGGATTTTCATCAGGAAAACTCTAGAAAACCAAGCTTTTCAAAGTCATGAAGAGAAAAATGATATCCAAATTAGTGATTTAGCTTCACTTTCTGTTCCTTCTTGGACAATTCATATGGAAGGAAGATTAATTCCTGTAAGTTAAAATATTGCTTGCGATTTGATTTGATTTTGGCTAACATAATATAATCAGGGAAAGGAAGAAGAAATGAAGCAATTGGATGAAATACCTTTCACCACATTTTTCAAGAAAATAGCTTTTCAGATACAACGCTCAGAGGAATTGTATCCAGAAAGTAACTACGTAGAATGGAATAAGCTTTCGAATGGTACTAACTTGGCAAATGAACTTAAATTAAAGCGAAATGGAGATCAAAATGTAAAAATAAACATACTTTTATATCCCGACGAGCACCCTGAGCGCTACAAATTATCAAGTGCATTTGCTAATCTCTTGGCAATCAAAGAAGGAACGCGTCCAACCATCGTCACGGCTTTATGGCAGTACATCAAGGTAAATTTTTCAGTTTAGTTGAATAATTTCATGTTCGTTTTTTTTCTATATACGCTAACATCAATATAGTTTCATCGACTTCAGGATATGGAAGAAAAGCGTTTAATCAATTGCGATAAAGGATTAAGAAATGTAAGTTCTTCTAAATTATTATAAACTCTGGTGTAACCTTGACACAATGAGAGTTTGTGCAAACACTTTCCACACGTAGTTGTTGTGAAGTCTTTAAAAAATGGGTTGTTAACATTTTCTAGCTTTTTGAAACGGACCGACTTTATTTTCCTAGGATACCAGAACTAATGAACAGGTTTTTGGAACCGGTCGATCCTATAGTTTTGTCGTTTGAATTAAAGTAAGTTTTTCGTACCAGATGATCCGTGACTAACACATTATAGTGTGAATGAAGAATCAGACAATCCTTTTGAAATATTTGATGTTTTTGTTAATGCAGACGATCCCAAACAAACCCAAACCCGGTCATTCTTAGCTAATGTGATGAACCAAAACGAAATCAAAGTTCTCGATGAAAAAATTTCAAGCTTTATTGAAGCTATTCATTATTCCAAATCAAAATATGATTTTATGCGGCAATTCTCAGAGGACCCTGTAATGTTTATTCATCGATGGACTGAATCTCAAAGTAAGGATTTGGAAGTTATTTTGGATGGCTCCGAAACAAATTTTGCCGAAAAGAAAGACTCAAAATACTATCAACAACCTTGGATTGAGGAAAGCGCTATTCATTATTTAAATAGACTAAATAGCAAAAAACAGCAAGAAATTCTTAATGCATCTACTAGGAAATAAAATATTATGGATTTTAATCAGCAATGATATATTAGGATGAAAATAAAAAATAACATAGTATTATAAACATACGAATGTATATTACACATACATGAAAACGAGCATGTAACAATTAGAGGAATCATCTACCTAACAAAAAGCCATTGCAAACACAGAACCTCATACTTCATAAGATTAATCTAAAATTGATCATGAGAACACTCTTGTAAGAAAAGAGAAATAAAAAGTTGATAAGACAAATCAAGCTTTTAATCCTTTAGACGAATGTATGCTCGCATCATCGCCCGAGCTCCTCTTCCAAATATGCGACCAGCCCCCTCACGATCCATTTCCAAAATCGCAAGAGCATCCCGGATGCTTATAACGCCTTTCTCTTCGTTCTGAACAGGCAATGTTCCATCACGCGCCATCATTTTATGAGTGTTATTTTCCTTTTTGCGAATACCAAAACCACCTCCGATAGCAGGGGCAGCCGGAGTTATGTCTGTGGCCATCCAAGAGTATTTCTTCCCACCAGAAGGTAAGGCGCTTCCAGCCATAATACTTGCGGTGGCATTCGTCATTCTGTTTTGAGCATCTTCGGATATGTTCTTTGCAGCAGCAGAAGAGCTTTGTTCTTTTCTACGTCGACTGGAAGATCCTTCTTCACTATTTGCATTCGTATTTAGCTCGGCAAGTCTAGCTTCATGTTCAGCTCGACGAACATTCAAAACAGCTCGTCTTCGTTCTTCACTTTCGTACTCCTTGTAAGCAGAATTCGCTAGTACTTGGCGAACATTATCAAGCTGAGAATAATTTTTCGTATCAAGTCGAGCGGTACGATGATTGCTTTCAACAATCATTCTCTGTAACAAATTTGCCATGTAATCACGTACTGCCATAGAGATGAGCGCATGAATATCCGTATCCATGCTCTTCAAACGATGCAAATTTACAATACTGCTGACTGTTTGCATCAAAGTGTATGAGTTTAAGAAGTCGCATTTCTTCGATCGATCTTCAGTTGAAAGTGCAAAGGTATTTAGAGATGCTGGATCATAATACGAAGTGGAAAGATTTAACTCTTCTTCTTTTAATTGAATACCACATGATATCAGAGCATCCTGCAATTGGTCTGCTTCTTGACGATCGCCGGTGGCTGCTGCGTTGCCGGAAGCACCTGAGGATGAAGGGACATTTCCTGGCCGAGAAGGCCCGTAATTTAATTTACCAGCTCCGGATCCAGATCCTTGATTGCCTCCAAAAGAAGGCTTTCTGCCGCTCACGTATGCTGGGTACTCTGGATAATCGTCATTTCTCGTACGCTTCACTTGCGGTGCCTCTTCATCGTCTCCATATCGTTTCATATTATCATTACTAAAATCCATTCAATAAATAATTGTAATTAAATGGTCGAATGTCAAAGCTTTCGCCTTTTCCATCCAAATTCTGATTCCCGATGCTTGCTGTGTTCAGCTTCACTTTTATTCAAATTTATTAAAAATTCTGCCTTACCCTTACTGCACTGAGTTCCTTATTAATAAAATAGCAAATTAGCTTAAATCTCACTAAAGTCCATTTGAACATGTAGGTGAACAGTAACCTGTGTCGATCTGACTACTGCAAACGCTCATTGTTGGCCGACTTTGAGTAGTTTCAGTGAATCCTCGAGGAAACTGGAGTCTCCCGTATCTGTTTTTGAAATTTGGTTTTTTGCAGGGTTAAGTTGCATTCAAAAGTGTCAGTGCGAGCTACACTGTTAACTTTTCATCCCTTCAATTCGCAAACTGTGTATTATACTTAGATTTGAAAAAGTGCTTTGAATGGCTGACTTTTCTAATTAAATTAAAAGACGATTTCCTTTAAAGTCGCTGATTTTGCTGTCAGGTTGGATTCCTTCACCATACCTTGTACCTTTGCTCGACTTCTAAAATTGAATTCTCAGGAATATCATACTTGATAGAGCTTGGGAGATTTTTGTTCATTCTTTTGGTTACTTGCTGGCTTGCTGGTGCATAGTTACTATCATACCTTCTTACTTTTAAAAACCGTTGTTTTCCGAAAATTCAACCGGATCTTGCGAACATCCATTGCCTTAGTGGTACTTTCTTTACTATCTCTTTTGTTAATTTGTCTTTAGTTTTTCATCATTCCAGAAGCCTGTTGACTTGTCATAAGTTTTACAGAAGATATCCGGACATTACACGTACCTATCTAAAGTGTGCATAAAAAGCATTAGAATTGCACCTACCTTTGAGTTAATCTAACTTTCTTATTATAACTTCTTTGTTAATTGCAATGAATACACAAGAGGCTTTATCAATTCAAATACAAGAAGAAGCTTCTCAGCTGTCTACTAGAGAGGAGCTGGTTTCTCAAGTGAAATCATGTTTGCATTTAAAAAAAGGCGTGAAACTTTCTTATATTAAGAATAATGCCCGAACTCTTCGTGACCCAAGCAAACACCTATGTCTACTTTGTGCCGTGAATTCAGGGACGAATGAGGATTATGAATTAAATCTTTGTACTAATTGTGGCTATCTATTTTGTGCTCATAATGATAATCACTCGATAACTCATTACAGAAAGAACAACAAGCACTCTGTTTTTGTTAACATCGTAACGTTGAAATGTTTCTGTTTTGCATGCAACATGGAAGTTCTTCCATTTGAGAAAAAAAACATGGTAATTCGAGACGTTTCTCAGTTTATCCGTGCCAACCTGGTATCTCCATTTTCTTCTGAGCAACAAGATAGTTCATTTAATTATAATTCTAAATCCCAGGAAAAGTTATCTACTTTTTCAAAACACTTTTCTAAATCTCCTCCTTCTCCTAAACTGCATATTATTCATCCAGGTTTGAAAAATATGGGTGCAACGTGCTACTTTAATTCTGTTCTGCAAGTCTTGTCTTCATCTGAACATCTTCACGACTGTATTAGCCGACGTCCATTCCGTTCGGATAGAAATCCGAAGTTGCATTTCGAAAATCATCTAGATTCTTCGTTGCTTTCTGCCTTTGTAAGGTTTATGAAGTCCTTCTACAGAGCAGACGGATCCGTAACCGTTTTCCGCCCAGGAATTTTATTTAGCGAATTTCGTTATCGTCATCCTCAGTTTAGTGAGGGAATTCAACAAGATGCGCATGAACTTTTGAGGTATCTACTTAATGATTTAATAAACGAGGAAAAAGAAGTAGCTAGGGTCGGTAGCACTATCGCGTCACCTTCGCCCCAATCACATTCTAATGCTGCTTCTGAAAATGGGCACCAATCAAACAATAACCATAAGCCTGCCAGTCCTTTGACTACTCCTATAAATAATCATTCCGTCTCGGTGGGTGCTGATATTGTCTCGTCATATATACATTCTCCTAATATTTCTCCTATTCCCTGTGCGAGCAAGGAAGATCACTCGATACAGAATGTTGACTCTAGTCAATTAAACATTGTTAACATTAGTGAAACAAAAGCAAATGAAAACTTCGTCATAACAGGGTCCAATAATCCTTTTAAAAAGGATAATAGACGAGATATTTACAGTCATTTACAGAAAGGCTTATCCCAAGATGGGGTTGACGAGGCAAATAATCACTTTCCAAATTTCGACGAGTTTACAGCATCTAGCACAAATGATTCTGATAATTCGATGAATATGGATGAAGAACATGCTCAGACAGTGATAGATTCTTTATTTACTGGTCGCCTTGTAAGTCTTATTCTATGTAAAAACTGCAAGGAAGTTAGCAAAAGCTATGAGCCTACACAAGATTTTTCTTTGTCTATCCATGCTCACTCAAAAAACTTGAGCAAGCGTCATCGTTTTCACCGCGCACTGCGGTCTCGCTTTGGAAGGTCGCCAAAGAAACCAATTGATGTACCAGACGTAAAAATCATTATTGATGATGTTAATTCTGTAAATGAAAAGAATCCTGACGAGTCTAACGAAAACAAACCGGAAACGCCAACTGAACGTGATGCTGCTGAAGATGAAAAATCAGCTGGTAATTCATATTTCCAAAGTTTTCGGAGGTTGAGTAATCGATCTATTCATTCTCGCCGGTCGCAAAAACAGTCTAGTAATTTATCATCTCTCATTTTCCCCGAGTCTTTAATTGCTGATAGTGCTCATATAAATGAGCCAAATACTATTGTTGACTGTTTACGCAACTTCACTCGCATAGAAGAGTTAAGTGGTGATAACATGTTTGCTTGTGAATCTTGTGGACGTAGTTGCGACTGTAAGTCAGCCTCTAACCATGGAAGTGTATCACAAGAAAACACCGAAGATGAAAGTACTTGTGATTGTTCTTTGAATTTCACCTATCGTGAAGCTTATAAGCGACTGTTGATTGATTCACCGTTACCGCCTGTGTTTGTGATTCATCTGAAAAGGTTTCATCACAATTTTTCAGCTGATGGAAGTTGCGACCCCAAAAAAATTAATGGGTTTGTACAGTTTGAACAAGAACTAGATGTCAATGAGTTTGTCATGCCCACAATACGGTCGTCCGAAGGAAATAAGTATAGGTTGTTTGGTGTTGTGGCACATTCAGGTACATTAAATTACGGTCATTACGTCGCATATGTGTTGTCTCACAAACATGTTCCAGTGGATAGATCTACATCTCCAACGTCTGAAACATCGGAATCAGAAACAGAGCCAGGAAGCAAAGAACGTCAATGGTTATACATAAGTGACAATATGGTCTTGAAAACTTCGTGGGAAGAGGTTTCTAAGGTGGAAGCTTATATGCTTTTCTACGAAAAAATAAAATGAAAAGCTATAGTCAGGAATACTTCGTCATTAGATGTACATTCTTTTATAAAATATTTATTTATTAATTCTTTAGGAGGATCTGTTTATTACAATATTCGTTTTGAAACCGACTGTTACCGTTCAAATGGTTTACAAGGGGATTATCTTCAAGCACTCTTAAGTTTAGTTTACTTATTTAGTTTTCTTTCACATAATACACGATGGATTTATTGTTCATCCTCATTCGCTAGTCTTTCCTTCGTTTATGAAATTGTTTTCATTTATAATCTGTACGATTAAAATTGCTATTTATGATGCGTACTTTTCAGCATGGTCTCATAAAAACAAGGTCTCATGAGATTTATCAAGCTATTCCTCTGTTTCGTGAACTTTTGGTAATCTGCAAGCATCCTAATACTAAGCTTTTAATAATACTTGTAAATATAAAAGCTAAAATATAAAGATAGAAATAAATAAAAAATAAAGAAATTGTAAACCATCGTGGGATCTTTCATATTTAAAGTAAACCAACGAACCCTGCGTTTTGGCAAATTCCTTAAATTCCAATTCTTCTTGTTACAAGTCTTCATAGTCCGCTTTCATGGTACTTTTGCTCTTATAATAAGCTGTTTATACAAACTCTAGACGTTTTACTGTGGATAAATATCAACTTTTTAGGCGACTATTGAATATAACGGAAAATATGAATACGGCTAGCGGTAATGTCAGTACTACCTTACAGGATCATGAAAGATTAAACAAATTACTTGAAATAAATAGTCATTTATTATGGAGATGTGCCGAATTACATCAAATAAAAAAGATGTACGCTAGTGATTCAGACGTACAGAGTAGAATGGCTATTATGCTTACAAGGTAAGACGAAGATGCTAGATATTTGCTTGAAAGATCTGGAGGAAGTTTGAAAGAAATAGAAATCTGACTAAATAATAGATACATGCGGCGCATTAAAGATAATCTTGCATTCTTGGCATCTTTGGCCTCTGGGCGGCAAACTCAAGCAGTACCTCCCTTAACATGTCCTGAAGGCATGCCTTACTTAGAACCTCATTATGAAGACCTTCGACAGATGTTCCAGAAGTTGCAACCCAAAACACCTGCATATGCAATGCAAAATACTGACTTGAATCCTCAAAACACATTTTATAGTCATTCAAATTCAACCAGTTCGGATAATTCTTTTATGAATAAATCTTTTGATAATGGGATGAATCCTAATGGACAACATGCATCGCCGGCAGTCGTGAATACCTTACGGTCGCAACAAGATTTAATGAACCCTTATAATTCATACCCACAAAACCATTATGCTATAATGAATCCTATGATGTCGCGAAACTCTACAGACATGCACCCTCCTGTGTCAGGTATAAAGACTACTCCTGATAACGTTCAACTTAACAATGCTCCGCAAAACATGTACAGTCAAGATATATATCCTAATGTTCAACAAAGAATACCTGACTCTGGTCAACGACATGTTCCAGTGTTCAATCAGTTCCAACAGAACATTTACCCAAAATAAAAGTCATGTATCAGAACGTAGTGTCTTCTTGTCTTCTTACTGTCTTGTTGGGTTAGGTTTCGCCTGCATATATTTCTGGTATTGCCAATCTTGACTTTTCCATCATGCGAAATGTTCCAGTGTTTGCTATTTATAAATTCAAGTGAGAAGTGATTTGGATTTATATTCGAGATATATAGTCAAAAAAGATAGGGAGTGAGAAACTGTCCATGCAAAAAATAATGAGTAGAATAAAAAGCCTACGGCATTTCGGGCCTTATTTTATGTTCGATGATACTGAATACTGACTTTGGGCTAATTTACTCTTATTGCAATGATCAAATGTCAAGACATTGTCATAAGAAAATATGTAATAAAAAGGATACTGTTGGTAAGGGACATGGAATGCGAATTTACTAACAAATTTCAAAGTTTGTTAAGTCCCTCGAAAATTTAATAATAACAAGCAATAAGAGACCCTAGCTATTTGACAAAATACAGTAACTCTTGGCGGACACTATTTCTTCTCTGTTATTTTGGTGTACTAATTTGCATATTTTGAAAGGGGCTCAAATTACTATCTGGAAACTCCATTAAAAGTCTAATGGCGTAACAAACTAACTTAAATCTACAAATCTCCTTAATAAATGCCTGTGGTTCTTTCTTCTCGTGCGTTCCGCCATATCCCTGCAAGTATGTTTTCAGTTGATTTGGATTCAAACAATTAATGTCATTCTATAGGTCAAGCATCAGCAGGAAAGTTCTGTCCGTCGATAAGTGGGACTCGTTTTGCATCCTCAAAAAGCATTGTTTACAATGTTTTAAGATGTCTATACTGAGGCTCTTTTCTTGTTTATCTTGGAATTAACCGTTTCTTTTTTTTTCAATATTAAAATAGTGTCGATATAAATAATTTCAACGTGCTGAACTTTTCCATCCAAATTTCTATTTTTTTCCCACGTTCTCTACGTCTTTTACTATGCTACGAAATCCCCACTGAACTTTCGAATTCTTGAAATCTTCCAGTTTCTCAGGAAATTGAGATTTACCATCTCGTAGAAATGCCTCTTTCTCGAGTTAAGACGCCAGTTTTTTGTAAAGGTTGATTAGAGCTGCGAAAGAATCATCAAATGATGGACCAAGTCCAAACGGGCTTTCTGACAAATTATGGTTCCTTTGTCGAACAGCTCATCGCGGTGATAAGATGAAGCATTGGTAGACTATAGCAACTTCTTGGTATATGAGAACATTGACAAAAATTACATAGGCTAACGGTTTTTTGCTATAAATTACTGTTAGCTAGTCTCCTCGTAAATAACGATTGAAGTTTACGATACATTGTACTGACTAATCCACTGTCGAAGGTGTATACTAGTACAACGTAATACAGCTTTAGCACAAGTTTGATAAAAGAACGGTTAGACATTACAGTGTCTTGACGACGTTCTTAGAATGCACGATATATACTAGAAAGCCATGAAGTTTAAAAACTTGCCGAAACATAAATATAGCGAGTGCTTTCCATTCCTGCACTTGGCTGCTGCTCCTGCTTGGTATGTTGTCCTGTATAGATGAAATTTTTCCACAAACTCTTCATCAAAGACATAATACATGTAAGCATATTTACTATGGAATCGAATCCTCTTTAAGAAACACAAATTGGAATGGTTATCATGGCTAGGAATATAAAAACAAGAATGTTTGCAGCCCAATAACTACCTAAATTGTGATCCATTGAACGCGCGCTAAACTCATGTCTCCATTAGTTGCAATAACTTGCAACCGTCGCAGCGGCGAAAGTACTTGGCACCAGTGTCCAATAAGTAATAATAAATCAACAGGAATAAACCTGGAAATTTTTTATAATTACTAATAAATAGTGAAAACTCCACCAAGCGAAGAACTGGTGTTTAATGATGCAACCGAGGTTGACGTACACATCTTTTCGACAATATCTGAACTTCTTATTGAATAACACTCGGACAAAATTGCTGAAATCGACGTGATAATGCGAGATTGATATAATTCTGTAGCAAAAAAACCAATTTCTTGGACTCGATGGATCATCAGGACCAGCCCAAGAAACAAGGTACTTAATATTTTCTATTGGTAAATATAGAATAAACAATAGATAATTGATTATTGGTAATAATCCCTCGAGTCGCTAAAATTTCGCCATCTAGCAATAGAAAGCAATTTATTCCCATAGCCTCATCATCATATACAAACCCGCTTCTTACTTTGTTCGCTAAGTCCGTCTCTTAAAACTCTTGGATTTCGTTTCTTTGGAACTTGTATACTATGTAGCAGTTCAGGTAGTGTTGTCAAAAGTCATTATTATGCTTTATTAAAAGGGGAGACTCCATCAAAAATTACTTATTTAAAGTGTTTCAGAACCGTTTCTTTGTTTTTGTCTTTTCTTTATTTTTTTCTGAATTTTCTAGGTATTTGGTAAACGAAACAGTAAAAAAAAAAAAAAAAGGCCCGCTGTATTATTTATGGGAGAGCCCGACCCGTACAGTTTATCATATATCGTGGAATATATAAATATATATAGTTTGATTTTCCTCTTTAAATACATATACAAGTTTGTATAGAGAGATTGGTTCAGTTCTTATGCAGCTCTGAAATCAATATGGGGATCCTAGTGATCTTGACTTCAAGTTTGTTTGGAAAGAAAATGTAACCAAGGGATGTAATAGAAGAGAATCGCAAACGTAAATACAAAAAGAATAAAATAAGTAAAAAGCCTACAGCATCCCGGATTCCCATGTTGTCTCCAACCATAGTACTAACGAGACCCTCAGACGCTTAACTGCAGTGATCGGACGGGAACTGGTGTTTTCGCCTAGGTGTGGCCGTAGACATTTACAATGTGTAAATAAAGGTATTTCTCCTGGATATCCTACTTCAAAATGCAATTTGTTCAGTTCCATCTGCGTCTGTTTACATGGCTGCATGGAAGTTGTAGTCTGATAATTCGTGTTTCAATTCATTTACTTGACTCCTAAGTAGACGACAATTTGATTCATTAGGTTACAAAAATCGGATCGTTCAGTTGAAAGATTTGTGCTTGCTATGCTGTAAATGAAATTTAACATTGACGGTAAGGCAATCACTCGTTCCCTACAAATCATGAAAGACATGTGATTACACCGCACAGTTTTGAGTTAGAATCGGTTGATTATTTTGCAAAATTATTGTCATAACAATTAAACAATCATTAAAAAGGTTGCTTTAACAAGGATGTTCATCAGAAAGAAAATGAACGATTCATAAATAACACTATTGCGAGACGAATTCTTAAATACATAAAAGAATGAACGTGAAAAGCAATCAAACCTGCCGAATGAAGCTGTGCTTACTTTTGTGGACAAGAATGCAGAAACTCGAGGGATTGCAATTGATATGAATGCTTCCAAGGAAAATGTGATTTATAGGAGGGATGGAAAAGATTCGTTAAAACTCAAACTTCAGCGCTTTGCCCAGCAAAAGGTTGAAGCTCAATTTCTTCGTTTTGAGATGCTTCGTCTCCTTGATTTGTCCCTTTTAACTTGGTTAATAATTGCTCTATGATAGGAAGCATTTACGTAATGTACATACCAAAAGCAAGATTCGCAGCATTTCTTATGCCATTTCCTGTGCCATTTACACCGTTTCCTATGCCATTTACGCCGTTTCCTATTCCGTTTCCTATATTAATGACTAATAATCTAAATCGTTCACGGGCAATTGGATTCACTAGAACAGTTAGAATATTTCGCAAGTTATAAGACATACTCCAAAATAAAACAAACAAGGCAACGTTAACAATGCAAACAAAATAGAAAAACCCTTTGTCCATCTTTTCAAATCCTATTACCTGCTTTACAAAATAATACACGGAATAGCAAGGGGCATTCAGAGAAGCCGTACATATTACTGCGACACACATGTTGGCACACATGTTGGATAGCACTGTACCAGTTTGCTTGAGCCATTCTTTAGGAATTAGAGACATTGCTAATAGTTAGTAAAAATAAAAGATAACGCCAACTTACAATAAAGAAATAATGATATCGCTCCAATAAATCCGCCAAAAAGTCCCCAAAAGTCTTGCGCCCTCACAGGAACCTTGAAATAAAAGAACATTACGAGAAGAATACAATAAGCCCCAATGTACCCAAGAGACGCAAAAAAAAGAGATATATGATAATAATCCACTTCGAATATGTCGAATCCGATCCAGCGTTGTTAGTGGACTCTTGGGCAGAATGCTGAGCAGATCCATCAGCCATTTCTAAATCAATAAATTTGTTCGGAGCTAATGAATGTATTAGTGATGAATGCTCTTGTTGTTTGAGAAAGGATAGAGCGTTTGTCAAGTCTGCTGATGGTAATCAACAAGTTTATTAATCTTAAACACAACAAGTAAACAAACAAACATGATTCTTCATCAAAACTGTTTTTAGCCTAGACATTTTCAACAAACATACAAAAAAACCAACCCTTCCTTTCTATTTCAGTAAATCTTACCTGAATACGGAGGAGGCGTAACCTCTGAAGAATGTATATCTGATTTCTCATCAATGAGCGTTTTAAAAGACTCGTCAGAGTCTGAAACAGGGCTGTATTTATTCTTCATTTTTGCAATGGCAAACCAAAAACCAAAAGAGCACCAATATCTATAGCTAGTTCGAAATTAACTAGAATTACCAAGAAAAGTCTGTAGAAATCGGTTCCACCTTTCAGAGATTAAAAAAAAAAAGGAATTGTTCCTTATTTCTAAAGAAAATCAATACCTTGAGTAAAATCTGTCTAAAACCAAAGATAGGAATAAAAAAAAATCATGGTAGTGGCCTTTCGCATGTTTCAATTTCATAAAGCAGCGACATTATGTCACCGACTGGGTCGGACACGGGAACAGGCCGAGCAGATCCATCAGCCATTTCTAAATCAATAAATTTGTTCGGAGCTAATGAATGTATTAGTGATGAATGCTCTTGTTGTTTGAGAAAGGATAGAGCGTTTGTCAAGTCTGCTGATGGTAATCAACAAGTTTATTAATCTTAAACACAACAAGTAAACAAACAAACATGATTCTTCATCAAAACTGTTTTTAGCCTAGACATTTTCAACAAACATACAAAAAAACCAACCCTTCCTTTCTATTTCAGTAAATCTTACCTGAATACGGAGGAGGCGTAACCTCTGAAGAATGTATATCTGATTTCTCATCAATGAGCGTTTTAAAAGACTCGTCAGAGTCTGAAACAGGGCTGTATTTATTCTTCATTTTTGCAATGGCAAACCAAAAACCAAAAGAACACCAATACTTATAGCTAGTTCGAAATTAACTAGAATTACCAAGAAAAGTCTGTAGAAATCGGTTCCACCTTTCAGAGATTAAAAAAAAAAAGGAATTGTTCCTTATTTCTAAAGAAAATCAATACCTTGAGTAAAATCTGTCTAAAACCAAAGATAGGAATAAAAAAAAATCATGGTAGTGGCCTTTCGCATGTTTCAATTTCATAAAGCAGCGACATTATGTCACCGACTGGTCACATCCTCGTTACGATTATTCGACTTTCGTCTTTCACCGAGGCTTCTAGTATAGATAATATTAACGAATCGATTATTACAAAAAGTAAACAAAAGAACCTTTCATCAAAAAAATACAGATTGTATACTTAGAATAATATATACACGAAATTGGAAGTAAAAATAACTTTATTAAAAAAATCCTTGAAGAAATCTGTCTATCTAGGGGCTTTAAACACAGTGAAAGTTGATGTAGATGGAAAGGAAATCTTTGGTATGCTGGGTCCGGTCTTCTGATTGTTCATTAGCTTGGGCTATGCTTGTTTTTTTTGCATATTATTCATTACACCGCTTTTCCATGACTATACTCTTGATTGGAGTCTATTGCTTTAGCTTTTTCGATATGCAAAACATCACCTAACTCAAAGTACCATGGCGATCAAAAGGAAATCCAAATGCAACACGATGCATGCATACGTTACGCTAAAACAGGTAAAAAAAAAACAAAAAAAAACGAAGGAAAATCCTACAGCACCCCGAATCCCCGTGTTGTCTCCAACCATAGTACGAAACTAACGAGGCCGTCAAACGTTTTCACCTGCTGCAGTGATCGGACGGGAACTGGTTTGGTGTTTTCACCTAGGTGTAGCCGTAGACGATTCTATTTTTCTATCAATCTACTTCTATTATAAAGGACTCGTCCAGTATTTCATTACGTTTGATGTCGTTTAAAAGCATCTCTACTCGGCTCTAAATTTTGGTTATTCCACGGCGGGATGGAGAATGCTTTCATATTATAATAATTATTATAAGATTTGTAAAATAACTTTTCTTTCTGTTTTTTACTGATTCACATTGTTGTAGAAAAAGCATCAGAATGAGTGTTTGGGTTTATGGGTTGAAAATGTTGTTTTATAAATTGGGTTCTTCTTGAAATATTTTATGGTGCGGTTGATTTAACTCTCTAAATGAACGATAGTCTAATGAGCTAAGCTACAGCAGACCTTTTGATCTGAAGATTCGTGCGTGCTATACTAAATGAAAATAGTAACTGTCGAAACTCACATTCATTCTTGCCAATTGTAAGACATAATCAATTACGCGACTCGGCGTTGAGTTAAGCAATAGTTCATTCTGATGGAATACTCGTTGTCAAAATCATGAAATAATCATCAAAAAGGATGTTCTATTCCGATTGCGAAGAAAATGAACGATGCATAAACAACAGTGCTGTGAACTAATTAGAAAAGTCGTAAAAGAGTGAATTACTAAAGCGATCAAAGTTTGCTGGATTTATCAGATTCAAGCTTTTGTGACAGCGAACACAGGGAACTTGGTGGACTGCAATTGACATGGATGATCCCAAGGAAGGATCGAAGGCGAAGTATACAAAATGAAAGCAGATTCGGTGAAACTCACACTCACATTCAAACTTCAGAGCTTTGCTCAGCAAGAGGCTGAAGTTCGGTTTCTTCGTTACGAGGTGGACCATTCCTTCTAATTCTGTTGTTCTGCAAAGTTAATGAAAAATCCTAGGTTAACAAAACTAAATTTACTTACTAGACGTGTAGTCACATGGTCTTCAACAATGTCTGGGTTATCTGGACAAGTTAGAAAGGTTCATAGAAAATAAAACCTTACGAATGAGAAGAACAAACAAGCATATGTTCAATACGGCCAAAACAACCAACACCATGGCTGAATGTATATATTCAATGCCTCCTGATAATTTCAAAACATAACCCCCGACTCCATTCAAACTTATCAGTATAATTAGGGCTTTACACACAGCAGGTGTGAATTTCTTTATAACTCTTCCAGCTTCCCTGTACCATCCTGGATACGTTACAAGAATCGCTAAAAATAGGTCAGTTATTCGAGAACAAGATATTCTTAACTTACTTAATAGGAAAATAAAAATAGATCCAATAGAAATGGCAGCAAGCCAATAAAAAGCTATTGAATACGGAGAAACCTTGTAACCAAAAATTATGACTAGACAAACAACATTATAAAAGAGTATAATAGTCATTAGTCCTACGAAAAAGTTTTTCCACCATTCTTTGTTCGCTGAAGAGTCCGACCTAGTATTATTAGCAGATTCTTGGGCGGAATTCTGAGCGGATCCGTCAGCTATTTCTAAATCGATAAATTTGTTTGAAGCTAATGAATGTATTAGCAATCGAAGTTTTCGTTGTATACGAGAGAATGAAGGTATTCGCCCTGTTTATTGACAATCGTCGACAAGTTTAAAATAGGATTCCTCAGTAATAACTCTCAATAACAAACACCATTACCTTTCCATCGCAATGAATATTACCTGAATACGGAGGAGGCGTACCATCTGAAGAATGGGTGTCTGCCTTTTCATCAGTGAGCGTTTTTAAGGACTCTTCAGAGTCTGAAACAGAGGTGTATTTATTCTTCATGGTTACAATGCCACATTAAATCCCAAACTAACAACTGTAATTACACTCTAATCAAAATCAACCAGAATCACCAAGAAAAGTTCTTAACAGTTGGTTCCAATTGGTGCAGAGTCTTCAAAAATAGGAATTGGACCTTGTTTCAAAAAGCAAACAAATCCTACAGCTTTTCTTTTTCTTTAAAACCAAAGATGCAAATTTAAAACTCTTGGTAATGGCTTTTCGCATATTTTAATTCATAAAAGCTGCGACATTATGTCACCGACTGGTCACATTTCTCGCTACGATCTCTCGTAATAATATAATCCAAAAGAGTCACTGTTTATTACAAATAGTAAACAAAGGAACATTCGGCAAAACAACCATGCTGTTTGCTTTGAATGATGTTAACTAGGTATTGAAAATGCGTATTTTTGATTTAAAAGGTTTTATGGCTGTGGGGAAACGGATTCTAGGAGAAAGCTACAACGCTCTCCATTTTCGTAGTTTTATTTTCAAATCCGTAAACACATGGAAAGTTTGTTGATGCGACGTCGAACTATGGTAAACAAAATTTGTACGGACAAGTGCATTTTCTTTTCATATTTATTAAATTTATGGTAGTTAAACGATAGAAACAAACAAAAGCGATTTCTAACTGTTCATTCAAATCATAATATATATAATAGCGTGCGCTTACTAACTATCGATAAGTCTCTTTAACGAACTGCATCACCCAGATGTCAAATGGGTTGGATGACTGCTTCACCTCTGCAAAGCTCTAGTCTTTGCCATTGCGAGCTTATTTTCTGGGTTTCAAGACTCTTTTTGTCATTCCTACTTTAACGTATAAACAAAGTTGATATGGAATCTTTTTGTTTTCGAAATTATACGCTTTTTGGTCCTTTTACTCTGTAATCAATAATTTTCGCAGTAACTTAGTGATCAAGCAAAGGTGATTAAGAAACTCTTTTAGTCACAGTTATTTTCAACAAAAATGAATGAAAAAGAAAAGGAAGGACATCAAAAAACCGTCGAACCAGCAAAAGTTGCTTGTTTGAGCTCTTCTACAAGTTCTGAGAGCTATTTACCGAAATACAGCGAAATCCCGTATTCTCATGTTGACAATATGGAGAAGGGTTGTTTATGTTTACAGTCCGATCCAGATCCAGTTCCACCATACTCAAGAAGACATCAAGAAGCTTATATTGGCATGGCGCAAGGAAATGGTCCCTCGAATTCTTTACGGGTCTGTAAGAAAATACTGTGGTTGATTTTCTTGCCGGCAAACATTGCGAGAATCCCGGAAGCACAGCGGAGACAAGAGAATGAAGCTCTTCGGCTTGGTTGGTGCCTTATTGGTTCCATTATATTGAACTTTTTCTTTTCTTACAAATACCTTGTCCCCTTTATAAAGGAATCAATGAAAGAATATGTATTGTTATGGTTTCAAATTACTGTAGCAGCTGTTCTTGTCATCGTGGCTTTCTACATGTTCTTATTTGTTTGTTCATGTAAGTGAAGTGGTGGATTTGTAATTTTATATTTTTACTAATGAGATGCTTTTAGTGTTGGTGGATTTTATCGTTCTACTTCTTTCTGGGATTATTACCTTTTTTTCTGGGATTATTACCCTTTTTTTTGGGATCAATAGTGCTGTTACGAGTGCTCTAGGTTTCAGGATGCCGTCAGAAAGAAACGACTTAACGGATGATAATTGTATCCCATTAAACAGCATGTCGTCAGAGCCTGAATATCAGTTTAATAATAGTAGTGATAATACTTTCGAGCAAGCCTCTTTTGAACATTCTGAGCAATCTCCAGGGTTACGCCGGGAGCCTGGTCAGTCTAGGAATGTGGAAAGTAGTGGGAGTTGATTGATACGTAAAGCAAAGCATTATTTATTATAATGCCTAAAATATTCGGTTGTTCTCCTGCGTGTTCGTGTTTATGTTTATTTCGTCCCTGCATATTTATTTTAAGAATGCTTATTACTGGATGATTTTGTCATTGCATCTATATAGTTAAGTTGAATTGCTTGTTTTTATTTATTCGTTTGATAATTTATTTTCTGATCGTTGTTGTTCGTTTCATTAGTCTAGGAAGATCTTCAGTTCTTTCCTTGAATGTAAGAGTAATCATTGCATTTCCAACTTCCACTGCTATTATTACCTTAATTAAAGGACCATGTCGATCCAAATGCCAGCCATGTGCTTTAACAAAGAGCAACAAACAAACGAAACAAAAAAAAAAGAAGGAAAAGAATTAAAAACGAAGCGGTAAAAAGCCTACAGCATCCCGGATTCCCATGTTGTCTCCAACCATAGTACTAACGAGACCCTCAGACGCTTAACTGCAGTGGTCGGACGGGAACTGGTGTTTTCGCCTTGGTGTGGCCGTAGACGCTCTGTTTGAAAGCTATAATGTTTTATAGTCGGACTAATTTACTCATTAGTTTGAACCCTTTAAACTCAAAAGATTTTGGAAGGTTAGATTCATAGTACTTCCTACATTGTTTCAAAAACTATATCCAGTAACAGCTTGCCTTTATCCGCTTATTCCATTGCAAATCAAATATTCTAATTTATTCAAACGTTCAACATAACGTCCGATGTACAAGTCTTAGTCTAATGATGAATTATATTTTATATCGTGTTACTGTTCCTAATACACCCGAAGGCATTCAATCCTACTTTTGGTAAACAACAAAAATTATTTATAAACCTAGGACGCAAAAAATAAACGAAGATAATATCCAAGAAACTGTTTAAATAGGGAGAAATCGACAATAAAATCCAACATCTTTTAATTAAGGTGCATGACAAAACCAAAATTTCCCAATTTCGAAACATCCATACAATTGATCCCATTAGTATATGAATGTTTGCATATATAATAAAAGGGAAAAGCTTTGAAGGAGAATTCCTTGAAGATTCAAGAAAAACTTCGTCAATTTAAGACTTGGATTTCTTAGACTTTTTCTTCTTTTTCTCATCAGAAACTTGTTCTCCATCTTCAGATTTTCTCTTCTTTTTCTTTTCCTTTTTGCTATCTGATGATTCATCAACATCTTTACTCTTGGAAGACTTTTTCTTTTTCTTTTTGGAATCTTTGTCCTTAGACTTCTCTTCCTCACTTTCACTCTCGTTCTTCTTATCGTCATCGTCGGCAGTAACGATAGTATCAGTGGCAGGATTGTACGCGGCTTCACCACTGATTTCATGCTTCTGTTGCTGAACTGAGGTAGTGGGTAAAGGCAATAATTTACCACCTTCAAGGGAACGAAGACGGTTTTCAACGCGGATGCGATTCTCCAAGCCGACATTACCATCAACAGTATTCTTGTCAGTCAAAGCATCAACACGAAGGGACAATGCAGCTTTGGTAGCCAACACTCTAGCAACTTTACCCTTGTTTTTGGAATTAGCTTGACCAACCAAGCTGGCGTGATAGATCAAACCGTATTTAGGAGTGCTGTGCTTGGTTTTTAAAGCACGGAAAAGAGCCTTTTCAGCACCCAGAATTTGTAGAGTGGAGGCAGGCTGCTTTGCCAAGTTCATCAAAGAGCCAGCATGAGCAATCAAACGAGCACCAACAAGTTCACCGACAAGAGCAGTCAAATTGGGAGCAATGGCGTGCATTCTGTTACGGAGATACTCGGACAACTGAGCTCTGTAAGCAGCTAATTCAAGAACTTGCTCGGCCAAGATAGAAATGTTCTCTAAATCCTCTTCGGTAATTTCAGTGCCCATAGAAATCTCAGCTGCACTCTTTAAAGTGGCTTCGACTTCCTCAGGAAGAACATCGCTGAAGTCCGTAGAAGAGCAGTTGGTGCGCATACCCATAGTTTTGATAACGCGGGCATATGCCAAATGATCTTGAACAATCTTGCCCATTTCAGGGAAATGCCAACCATACCACTCGCGAACACGCATAGCGTATGTGTTTAACTCTTTGTCGAGATCGTCAAGAAGAGCAATTGCCTGAACAATCATTGTGTCGACCTTGTCGGGAGAGAACTTAAGCTTATGGCGAGAAAGCGAGTGAGAAAGACCCAAAGACATAGCATTGAGATCAGTGGGTGCCAAGCCAGCAATCAAAGATGACAAATGTTCACGAATACCACGGTATAAGTCCTGAACGGAAGAGTCGGACATAACCTCGAACTCAAGGCCGGGCAATTTGTTGATGGCATTACCGAGCTTGGGATCAGCAACAACAAGCATATTACTTTTTTTCTCGGATAAGTCTTTCAAAAGAGATGATAGCTTAGGAGAAACCTTACCCTCAATAAGGGCTGAAACATTATCGAGGGCATCCACGGTACTTTCAAATTTTGCGAACGATTGCAACTTTAAGCTATATGTTCTGTTAGTGAATTCCACCATAAAATTTTTTATCTTCATACAGATTTGAAGCACCTTCAGCTGTTTTTAAGTCATCGACTAAGGCTTCACGTTTCTTTAACAATTTATCTTTTGCCTTAAAAACGGCATAACCGGCCGCAGTCTCTATACTTTGTTAATATTTTGTTTCCTTAATATTTCATAAGATAGAAGATTATTTACCTGTAAGAATCAACATTTCTGCGACTTTTCACGTTTTAGAACGTGTAGTATGCTTTGGTAGTTGTTGGTGAAGCGCAGAAAATTTATGAACGGCCAAACTTTGTGGAGCAGACAACAGCACTTCTGTAACTGGAATACCGAACTAGAACGTATATTTTGAAATTTGCAGTCGTAAACAAACACTGAAAATGTATACTTCACGTGACGAATTTGTACAATTCCTTCTTTATGGCTTACAATTTTTTAATTATTTTTAGTCAACAAATTCTGGTTTAAAAAAGCTTTATCTTTTGTACTGCAAACAAAAGGTTCGTGGGCATTGCTTGTAGTAGAAAACATAATGTGTAAGAGTCAGGTGTCATTCAATTTTACATTGGACTGATTACTTTTTTATTCATTTCGTAAGCTTGACTTTTACTTTTATATGTAAGTTGAATATGAATGCCATTTCAATCATAATAGTGAACGATACGGAAAGAACACAATAATAGATTTTTGAACTGCTTTTTGAAAAAGGAAATAATAATAAAGTAGAAGAATTAGAAAAATCATATGCTTCCTGGATTAGTTTTCCTGCTGTAGTAATTTATCATCCCAGTCCCGTATTTGAATTGGGGGATAAGCAAAACGCTAACTACGAAAACACTTGGTACATTTTGAAAGAGCAGAAAAGTTAGAGAAACTTCTATTATATCATTTAATTTAAATTATTCATAGAAGATATTCCATTCGCTTTCCAATATTAAAGCTCAGGCTCGAGGGCTTTTTTCTCGGTCAGCATTGTACTATGAAATGAGCAGTCGTATACCAAACGCAAATGATGTGTTGACAAAGCAATGCAGCTCTCCTTTAAATATCTATAACTTTTATATATATGTCCAAACTGAAGAGCGAGGAGTTGATTTTCTAGATATGTGGTTGGATATTAGTTTGCTCGACATCCTTACCAGAATCTATTATAAAGAAGTCGAAAACTCGCACTCTATTGCTACACAAAGTAGCTCTACCCTTGGCCTTAATGGTTCTCGAGCCCGGACACCCAATCAATTGAACATTACTTGTGGCTTTTTGGATGACTACTATCTCCCTAATTTTGGTCCATTATTTACAGAAGACATACTAAATATGGAGATTTTAGACCCAGCTGCTCTCTTTCAAAACAAGGATCGTGCATCTTATTTAAAAGAAATTCATCCATCTAATGATCCAAATCCGAAGCCTTTTCTTCCTTCCTTGGGAATGATCTCACAGAACCATTTGTCTGCATTTCGACAAAAAATAATAAATAGATACTTGACAAAAGAGTCCCCTTTTCGAGTCCCTCTTCCCTCGCACTTGGTGAATCCATTGCTGAATGCCTCCAAGTATCAACTGTCCGAGGATCCCCACATCTTTGCAGATGTTCATTCGTTTATGTTTCATTTTATACTCAAACCTGCATACAATCGATTTTTGGAACGGCATATGAAGCACAACATTCATTCGTCTAGCTATGCCATCAGATTTCTCATCGGATACATCGCTACCTTCGCTGCATATTGGCTTGGATTTTGTGGCATCTTTTTGGAGTATTCTAGAAGAATACGGATTTGGACTTTGCTTCCCTTTTTTATTGGATTTTATAATCTCATTTGTTCTTGGTTTTGCTTGGATCCTTTTCTGGCGTTCATTGGATATTTTGAAATCAAACCACTTCATTACTCAAAAATAAAAAACAGGAGGATCCTTCTTCATTTACAATTTAGGGCAGTTTACGCAGGTTTGCTTATCGCTGCGCTAGTAGCTGCAAACACTGCAATATTCAGCAGCGTGCCTTCCGTTCGATTATAACACCGTTCTTCATTTATGTTTGTTAATTTTATGACCACCATTCATTCAAAGCAAATCTACTGAACTATTTGCTATATTTATGGGTCTTTCATTTCTGTTTCATGGCAACAGTGAACTTTTTTGATAGTATAATATAATTCCTTTCAGCATTCGTTCTTTTTACTTTTAATACTCTCCAAAAAGCAGAAATTCAATCTATCACACTGAACCACCCGGCCAGTCTTTCAAATTAACGACAGAAATCAAACAAAAGATAAGTAAAAGCAAGAAGAAGCAATACACAAGTTATTATTCACCAACTGCATTAAGCATGCAAGGTAAGGTATATAGATTAGCAACCGTATTAACAATATTTTGCAGATAGAGAAAACATTTATGGAGACACTCTTTCAAGACATAACTAGAATCTTTCAACAATTAAAGAGGAACTACTATTTGATGGATAAATATAAATTCCTCTCACTCGTTATTCTCGGCGAACAAAAGTCATACAGAAACTCATTATAAAGAACACAAAAAAGCTAATATGGTTGAAGACAGAAATCCAAGGGAAACCAAGTAGACATAAAAAAATCACGGACCAGCCGTGAAAAAAAAAGCCATTAGAGATAAACGAAAAGGTATGAAGCCCTGCGTTTAGCTGGCCATAGATTCGGTAGGAGAAGTAACTTCAGTAGAGCTAGATTCGGGATTGGCAAGGATCGATTCATTTTGCTCTTGACGATTATCTTGAGCAACAGATATAGGAGAAGGAGAGGGGGTTTCAGAATCAACTACGTCTGAAGTCCCTAACCAAGTTGGAAGCTTCCAGACAATAGTGGAAACACTTCGAATAGAAATAGGTTTCTTTTCCCATTTTCGACAAGGCTTACCAGACCTGTCGAGAGCTCGCAAACCCGCATTAATCAAATTAGCATTTGCCTTGGGAGCAGAACGAGAAGCAGCTTGTGTAGGAGTCACGCTTCCAGAAGAAGGACGGGAAGGACCATTTGATTCTTCTACTGTAGTGCCTTGACGTTCCTTCTCGGCCTTTTCTCTTCGCCTAACAGCTCTGGGACCCATTCCATAGGGAGCTCTGGGCTTTTTCAGTTGTGTAAGTTTCTCTTGAGTTTTCGACGCTTGTGTCGGCGAAGAAATATGGGAGCTATCTTTCTCTTTCACGGAATCCACTATTTCTCGAAACCTTTCCGTAGGAAGTCTGAAGTGTAACACCAGTGTTTCCGACATAATTGCTAAAAACTAGACGAAGGGAAGCGGAGGAAAGTTGTGTTTTTGAATATATCTGTTTTCGTATTGTAAGATTGTCCAGCCAAATAAGCAAGGAAGCAAAAATGGACTACTCACTTATTTAATTATGAAAACAAATAAAAGCAACGTATCACACTTTTGCTATTTATGCTTTATATAAAAAAGTAACTTTTGTTGGTCTCAAAAGAAAGTGATCCACAAAATCTAAAAATAAAAGAAAAAAATAGCAAAAAGTAAAACCAGAGTCTTTTCCCGTTTCAACTGTATTACGAAAGGAAATATTTCTTAAATCCTTACTTGAATATTTTTTTCTTTAAATTACTTTTTCCAAACCTTCCAAGCAATGAAAATTCTTCTTTGATGAGGATGTGTAGAGAACTTGACTGACTGGGTTTGTCAAGTCTTGGAATATATGCAAGATGTAGTAGGACATTCATGTCCTCCCATGTTTGTTGTCATCTTGGCATTCCCGCCTTCCTCTGGTCATCCGAGGTGTCGTCTCGCATAAAATTTCGTATAACGAACACCTACATCCCAATACGGGATATAGTGAATCAAACACTTCTATGTATTACGAAATTTAAGGAAAAAGATCTCCATGTAGTGTAAAATTAACAGAAGTTGTTGTATTCTTACGTTCTGACTTGTACACTGAGAGGCAGAACCTGTATAGCAACAGGATAGAAAGAATTGTTTTTTGTTTTACGACGTATGATGAAGGAGTATATGCAACAATCTATGAATTGATATAAAAGAAAAATGTTGGAATAGCGAAAATGCAAGAACGGTCTGTCTGTTGGTACGTTGACAGAAAAGGTACTTAACAAAATCGACTTGTTAGAAAATACAAATTAAAGAAGTGCAGGGAAAGATACATATAAGAGGTGCTCGGTTAGTCTATATGCATTTGTAGAATGATTACATTTAGTAGAAGGTTTGTTTTTATAAATGATATCAAAAGATTTCCAAATCAAGAAAGCGCTTTTTTTTTCAGGTGCTGGTCATAAAAGAGCGGTCTGGTAAATGATGACGATGAAACATCGGGAAAGGAACCAAATTAGGGAGAAAAACGACGAGCGGTAGGTTTACTTGGTCCAAAAAGTTGAGAAGCCATTTCACCAGCACGAACAGCAGTCCAACTAAGCAAGGTCTCACCGATACCGTGTTGATAGGTCGAGATACCGATGACAAAGAGACGACTATTTTTAGAAGGTGAGTTTTCAACCAAGTAGTTTTCAGCAATATGGATATCACGGGGATGGGGAAAAATGGGAGAAAGGATGGTTTCGTAAGATGCATGGTTGTAGCCAGTGGCTAGATAAACGACATCGAATTTTTGAGTGGTCTTCTTTTCGTTACCGTCCAAATTGGAGGCTAAAGTGACGAGAATATGATCGTCTTTTTGTTCCACGGAATCCACATAGGTAGCGTTCAAGAAGTTGTGATAGGCCTTGCCGTACTTGAGTTTTTGCATATACTGTTCACGAAACATGTCTTCAAGCAGACCTTCTTTAACGACTCCGTAGTTGGTGGTATGGCCGTTTCTTAAGCCCTGTATACGGGTTTGCTCAGGGAGATTGTACCACCAATGAGAATTATGACTATCAAAGTACAAAGAGTTGACAAAAGGGCTAGAATCGCTGGGAATAAGAGATAAATTGCGGTACGCCAAGGTAAGGGGAAGCTTGGAATCAATGATGTTGTGGGTGTAATTCCAAATTTCCGCAGCAGATTGACCGGAACCGATGACAAGTACACCATGTTTCGCCGAACGAAGCTTGCACTGGCTATCATCAAACATAAATCCGCTGGAATGGATAACCTGAGGACTTTGTAACGAGGAAAAAGGCTCGGGAATATTTGCTTGACCACCAGTAGCTACGATGACATTTTTGGCAATTTTTTGGTGATCGCCATAAGTAATACGATACAGATCCAAAGATTGGTCATACTCTAATTTAGTTACATTTGCACCGTACTGCACGTAGTCCTTAAAATGACCAGCTGCCCAACAAAGATAATCATGGAACTCATAACGAGAAGGTTCCATGGTCAATAAGTTCAAAAACCCGGATAACCTTTCATCACCATGCTGATGCAAATAATTCAAAAACGAAAAGTAAGAAGTTGGGTCACGTGGGGTAGCCAAATCCTTCACAAACGAAATTTGCATATTTGATCCAGGAATCAGCATACCTGAGTGCCAAGAGAACGAGGGAGACTTCTCTAATACACATATTTTTTTGTTACGCAAAGGATTTTCCGAATGGTCATGTAGAGCCACCATCAAAGAAAGCGAAGCCGGTCCAAATCCAATAATCACCAAATCCAAAGTTTCTTCTGTTCCCATTACGAATGTCATTTTTTTGGATAAACAGTAAAACAATAATATAAAATAATGAAAATTTCCAAACTGATTTACAACAACTCAAAAATTAGACGCCTACTAGTAAGCAAAGGCAAAAGAAAATACTACAATCAATCTAGTCAAGCCGAAAAATTTCCAAACACACACACGCACGCTCACACACACAGACACAGACACGTAAATAGGTTGTTTAAATGAAGCCAAAAAAAAAAAAAAAAAAAGAAACCGTAGTTCAACTCCCTCCCTTAATAATACACTTTTTCGTGTAATATACCAAAGAAAAGTTATAGCGGTATGGAATTCAGTTATATATATATGTATATATATATAAGTGGTGTGGTACTACTAGGTATAACGTCGTTTGTCGTATGTGCAACAACGTATGTTACGTAACCGATCCGATCAGATAAAAATTATCCGATTAGATACGGAAGGTTTGTTTATGGCTCAGCCAGGCAAAGGGAAAATAACAAAAAGGACGAAATTCGTATGAATAATTTCAAAGTACAATCAAATTTCTTCTAGAGAAAGGTTATAGAGCAAACGCAACGCACCTTGTTACGTCTTTATGAGGAATCGGAGACGTTTTGATCGGTCGTACACCATGGGTGAGAATTTTCATCAAACCTTCAATCCGTTTTTTCAAGAAGAGAAAATAAATATAAATAAATACAACAGCGTAAAAAAATTCTTGAAAATAAATGAAAAAAAAAGAAAAATGCAGTGCCGAAAATAAATAGTATGATTTATCAGATGAAAGAAAATTTTAACACTCGCAAACGCTTGTATCACTAAAAGAACCACGAGCAACGTTCGCTTGAGAGTAGACACCCATTTACATCGGGAATTTGATATACAAATTATAAATATTCCTGCTAAACCTTTCGTTTGTTGGGTTTGATCTCAAGAGAAATCAAGAGAAACGCTCGAAACAAGACCAGGAGAAAACGATACGTAATTGTCGAGGTTTATTTCGTCCGACTCGATCAAGCAAGCCGTATGGACATCTATTTCTGTCCAAATTTCGATTCCCGGCATTATAGACCCATTTGATAAAATTGCGTGTTTGTTTATATCCCAAGTAACAAAATAATCAGATCTTATATAGTTACCCGTGTCACATCTTTTCTCAAAACACACTGTGTATTACCAACGCTTTACAAGACTTTGGTTCTTTTTTTTCTTTTTTTTTTGGAATTATCATATTTTCGTTTCATTCGTTTGGTTTTGGATCTTTCATCTTTTAGTTTGAGCTAGTTTTCATGGTGCGCTCGCTATATGACCAGATTGAACTTAGTGAGATTTCCCACTTAGGGCCATCTCGATGCCCTGAGACTTCACCTTCTTTTCAGGTTAAGAGCTATCCTTTGGATGCTTCCTTTTCCTTTTCTCGCTTTGTTGATTTATGGCACTGGGTCTTTTCTGGGCTAATCGGATCTGAAACCGCGTTTGTGGTATTTCCAAATTACGCCCCCTGCAATGGTTTACAAGCGATTCAATACGAAAGCTATGTATCGTCGACTGCAAACCTTCAACCATTCCCCCTCTCAAAGGTTGCTTCCCACAAAATCCATTGCGCTGTGTTTCGTTCTGATTATGAGTACTCTAATGAACAATTTGCTTCCAGGAACCATTCCCCTTTGAATTCTTTTCTCAATGGTTTCTCTGACTTAATGTCATTTCGCAATCCTACTTTTGACATTGATGTTGCTTTTGTATATTCTCCTTCTTCTTTAACTTTGCGTTGGGATTGCCAACGATTCTCTTCAGAAATCGCAGACTATATTTTCAAAATGATCACTCAAAAAGGAAAAAACAAAAGTTTACCTTTGTCTCTTCTAAATCCGGATCCAGTGGATCATTTAGAGTCGAAGGACTCTAACAAAATCACCGTGGATTCGTCCCCTTACTTACATGGGTGCTTCTATCACAATGTCCTGTCGAACCCAACTCAAGAAGCTCTCAACTTTGTCTATTCGCATAATGACTCCTCTTCTGATTCTACGTCGTTTACTTTTCAAGAGCTTCATTCTTTCGCATTCACCCTCTCAAAGTCCATCCCTTTTCAAGATAAAGTTGTCCCAATCATGATTCCTCATTCCCCAAGCCTTTTCATTGCCATTTTAGCTGTCTTGTATAGTTCAAATGCATATTGTCCCATAGACGTTGAAACAGTTTCGGATCGAGTCCAATTTATATGTAAAGATACAGATGCAAGCTTGGCAATTGTCGATCCAGCACTTGCAGAAAGATTTTCTAACTCCGTGGACCTGCTTCAGTTTTCCGATCAAAGTCTTCCCAGTTTAAAGACTATTGATCCCATACCATCGATTCGCTTTACGTCTTCTCCTGACTCTACCGCGTATGTACTATATACATCCGGATCTACAGGAACTCCCAAAGGTGTCCCTATTACCCACAGGTCAGCCGTCAATTCTATCTTTTCTCATTCTTTTCTTTATCCAAAGTTTGGTGTGTCTCGGGGCGATAAGTGGCTCCAATTTGCCAACTTAACTTTTGATGTTTCGGTTTATGAAATCTTTGGTAATTGGAACATGGGACTTTCTTTAGTTACCTCAACGAGACAAAATCTTGTGGGATGTTTAGAATTTTTAATTCACGATTTTGGAATCACTGCGCTAGAGCTAACGCCGACTGTTGCCAACGTGATTTCAGTCGAAGAAAATATTCATCTACTTAGAAATGTCCGCATGTTGCTTTCCATTGGCGAGCTTCTAACAAAACGGGTAATCGACTTTTGGGATGACCGACTTGTCAATGCTTATGGTCCAACGGAAGCTGCTATACATGTTACGCTCAATCCTTCGCAAAGATTTACTTCTGTATATTTGGTTGGTGCTCCCTTAGCTGCTGCAATGCTTTGTATATGTAACACCCAATCCGACTCATCAAGTTACCCTATCACTGAAGATGGATTCCTTGGTGAAGTCTGTATCGCCGGCCCCCAGCTCTCCAAAGGATACCTTAATAGGGAAGAATTAAACAAGAAAGCTTTCACTACTGCATTTGATCACAATGGCCGATCTTATTGCATATACAGAACAGGTGATTGCGGTCGAATCATTAACGGCCGTCTCTATATATATGGTAGAATTAGCGGTGACATGCAAGTCAAGATAAGGGGAAGAAGAGTAGAGCTGGGAGAAATTGAATCCAAATTGGCTCCTGCTGCTCAATCTTTGGCTGTCGAAAAAATTGATGAGCGTCTGGTAGCCTTTTTTGTCGGAAGTGAAGAGAACGTCAAAAACCAAGCTGAAACAAACTTGCAGGCTTGGATGAGGCCAACAGATTATGTTTCCGTTGAAACTCTTCCTTATCTTCCTAGCGGTAAAACGAACCGCAAAGCTTTGAAAGCTCTATTCTCTGCGCAACCAACCAAGGAACAAAACGATGCTTTATCAAATCAAAACGAAGAAGTAGTGGCGCAAGTCCTTAAAAATCATTATCATCGCAAGTTCCAAGAATATCCTAATGTCAACCGTTTTACTTCGATTTTCGAGCTAGGTTATGATTCATTAGATGCAGTTCAGTTATCGCGCTCTTTCTCCAAGTTAGGCTACAAAATATCTTTGTCAAAATTGCTCTCATCACATGTCGTTGAAAACATCGCTAAAGAGTTGGCCCCTATAATTCCTTCCGAGAATAAAAGTGCCGCGCAAATTGAATCAAGCGTATGTACCGATCTACAAAAAGGAATGCTGTACGAATCTTTGATAAACAACGGTGAAGTTTACGTAAATCATGATGTACTGAAAATCAATGCCCCTGTCGATGAAGTCGAAAAGTCTTGGCTTCAAGTACTAAGATGTCACCCTTTATTGAGAAGTTCATTTCATTTAGATGATAAACAAGGCTTTATTCTTCGTGTTCATCAAGAGGCTTCACCAATCCTTACATATTCCGAGCATCCATTCACGCAGACTCTAAACCATTTTGAAAACTTTAGCTTCACTGAAGAGTTTCTTAGTCGTGGTCCGTTGGATGCTCGAATAATATACAATTCAAGTGAGTGTTATTTGAGCATTATTTGGCACCATGCCCTATATGACGGTTGGTCTTTGGATGTCATAAGACAGCAACTTGAACTATTACTAAAAAAGAAACCATTACCTATTTACTCACAATTTGTTGAATACGTAAGGGAATTGCATTTTACCAAGCAGCGATCTATGGAAGAAAATATGCATTTTTGGAAAGACTATTTGAAAGGTTCCAAAACGAAGAGCTTAAAGCAGAAAACCAAGAACTCTTCTTCTGTTTTCGGGGAAACTAAACTTAAGTCTGCACACATAGATGATTATTGTAAATCATTGCGCATAACACCTTTATCATTTTTGTTAACAGCATGGTCGGCAGTGATGTCCAAACATACCGAATGCCTGGATATGTTAATAGGTACCGTCATATCCGGAAGAATGAATAATTCTATTGAAAATATTGATCAAATTGTTGGTCCATGCATGCGAACCCTTCCTGTTAGGATTGTACTTTCGGAACAACTTACACATCAGCAAATTTGCCAGAACACATTATCAAGTTTAACTTCAATTCTTGATCATACCTCAGTGTCTCTGGCTGATATACAAGATTTTCATGAGAACCCTGTCCAGCTAAATAGTTTGCTAATTCTACAACAATCGACTGTTACCCTTGACGATAGCATCGTCACATCCATTTCATCTACTAATAAAACCGAGTATCCACTTCTAGTTGAAGTGGAAAGGCATGAAAATTACAGAATAAAGATTACTGGAAAATTTGAGAATGAATTCTTGGAGACATTGGTACACGATCTCCAAAATAGCATAAACAAGACAATTTTACACGCTGATGCTTTATTCACTTTTACTCGTATTTCAACTGGTACTGATGGTACAAATGACGATATTGAAGCTCTTGATAATTTTGATGATGTATACGAAAATGAAGACTTAGTAAGGTCTACCCTGTCGAAACTTTTGAATAAGCCGTTCCATTTGGTTGACCGCTATGAGAATCTGCAGTTATATGGACTTGACTCTTTGATGCTGCTACGTGTCTTTTCTGATCTACGGAAACAAGGAATTCAGGATCTGAACTTCTCACAAATTGGATCTTACCCTTCCGTAACTACGCTATGTCGAATGATTAGTACAAAAAGGGTCTCTTCTATTCAAAATAAAAAATCATTGGAGTTTTATAGACCGGAGGACTTGACTGAATCTTTAGTAAGTAGTTCAAATATTGAGGATGTATTTCCTTGTTCCCCTATGCAGCTAGCGCTGCTTACCAGCACAGAAAAGAATGGAATGCATTTTTATTACAATAAATTTCTCTTTGACATTGGTGATCATTCATCTTCAACTGTGCTAGATATTTTTGGAAAGCTAACTCAAATGTTTCCAATCCTTCGAACTTGCTTTTATTTGACACGCTCTTCCAAATACCCTTACTGTCAAGTCATTTTAAAAAATTCTAATTTTGGTTATGAAGAAGCTTCTTACCTGGACAACCATTTAACTTCCTATAATGTAGAGCCTGTCCCAGTCGTTGATTCAGGAAAAGTCCCTCTGCGTCTCCAGTTTCTTTCTGGGTATCGGAAGAACTATCTTCTTATATACATGCATCATACATTATATGATGCATGGAGCTTCAGAATTATTTTTGATCAACTGGCCAAATTGTCTAGGGCGGAACAACTAACTGTCTCACCTTCAATGCGACCTTATATTGAGTATTTACATCTAACTAATGACGAAACGAAGATGCTTACCTGGAAGCGTATTTTTGATAACTTTAAGCCCGTTCCATTCCCACGCGGTATGACCTCTGATAAAAAAGAAAGTTACGTGAAGCGAGTACCGCTTGATTACTTAAAATTAAGAAACATATGCTCACAAAATTTGGTCAGCACATCTTCCTTTTTGCAAGTATGCTGGGCTAAGACGCTCTCATTGATTACTGGTAGCAAAGATGTTTGCTTTGGTAATGTTGTAAGCGGACGCAACATTCCAGTCAATGGCGTGGATAGCCTAGCAGGGCCTACTTTCAATTCAGTTCCTTTAAGAGTACTTTTTTCCGATGATGATAATCAGTTCATACCTATACAGAGACTTGAATCACTTAAAAAGCTGACTAAAAATTTGGAGCTGAACTCGGCCATTGATATAGGTAAACTGTTGGAGGTTTCAGCTAACGTGCCAATGTTTGACACAATATTTATTATCCAAAACGGTTCTTTTGAATCAAATTTTGAACCCTGGAAGCTGATTGACGAAGAACTACAAATGGACTTTGAGTATATGTTGGAATTATACCCGAATGAGGAAGATCAGGTTCTTTCTATTATGGTTACTGGAGATCGCCGTATCGTACATCGTGTTTGTGATCTTTTTGTGAATATCATAAACTTTAATCTATACGAAGCTAATGAGACTGCTCTCGGAAGTTATTTACGGATCAGGGAACTTCTTTCAATACACGAAGCGGATAATACTGCTGGGTCACGTCCTGCTAGTCTTTTAGAGTTGCTAGGTAGCTCTATGTCTGCTTATAGTAACAATAAGGCGATTCGGTATATTGAAACCAATGATCAATTGAGAAATATGTCTTATGCCGATTTAAACTTTTTCTCTAATCGTTGGGCATCTTGGTTACTAGCTAAAGGTGTTTCGTCAAGTAAGACCTTGATTTCTTATATGGAGAAGTCATTTGATCATTATTGTGTTATGCTTGCATGTATAAAACTAGGAGTCAACTTTTCTTCAGTTGACTCGTCCTTAAGTCATGGTAATTTATTGAAGTACACGAAGAAAATAAACGCAGGATTTCTAGTATCTGATAAGGAACTTGACATTATTGGCACTGTATGTTTGAGCGTATTTGAATTCAGAAGCCAACTCTCTTTCAGGACCGATACTAGTTTGCCAAAAAATAACAAGCATAACATGTGTTTTTATTTCCCAATTGGAGATAGAGAAATGAACGCTGTGTCAATCGATCATCGCTTGTTTTTATATGCACTTTTGGATTTTTCCGATACAAGCAAGGTAGACGAGACATCTTTATGGCTTCAGTTTGCTTCAAATTCGAATATCATGCAATTGTTTGACTGCTTTACAGTTTGGATGAAAGGTGCAACTCTAGTGATCGCTTCCCAGAACCTTCTTGACAATAAACTTCCAGAAGTTATTAAGAGTCAATATATAACACATCTTAATCTGAACTCTTTAACAGTGTCGAAACTTAACAAAGATATAACTCGATCTGTTAAACTATTAATATCGTACGGAGGGAGGCTTTCGTCTGAAGTGGTGGAACAATGGAATGGAAGACATGTCAGGGTTCATTTGTTGAAGAACATAAAGTTCCCATGCTTCTTAAATACTAATTTCTCGAATAATACTCGGGATATACTTGGCAGAATGATTGGATGCTACAAAGGTCTAATCGTTGATCCCCTTGCTAAGGATATAGTTCCAAAGTGTGGATTCGGTCAGCTTCTCTTAGCTCTAAATGCGGAATTGCTAAGCATCCCCATTGAAGCCGACTCTTTTAGGGTTGATAGTGAATCTTTAAATATTTATACTAATTCTGTCGTGCGATTGTTATCTGATTCTACTTTTCAACTTAAACAACTGATGGGAGAAACCGACCAGGATAAATGGGAGAATTTAATTCTTCAGAATGTTCCAGAGGTCAGACAGGTACATCGAGTTGTCCTTGATAAGTCTGGGGGTTCCGAAATTGCCTTTTTAATGGTTGATATGGATGTTGAAAAACTTGAAGATTTTAAGATTCAGTTATCTTATTTTTCTAAACACTCGCCGAATGTTATAGTGTTAGTCAAAGATTTGCCTTTAGATGTTAACGAAGAAGTCGAAGAGGTTTCTTTGATGGAAATATATAAGAAGGGTCAGTTCATTCATAAATTTAAAATTTCTGATCAACTTCATAAAATCAATGCATCTTCCTTTGTTGATGATGTCTCATCTTTAATTTCGAGCTTTTTCAACATTCCTTCACAGACTATAAAATTAGAAACGGAAATCTCTTCACTTGGACTTGATTCCTTAAGCGCAATTCAGCTTTCAAGGATTTTAAGGAAACAATATAGGACTAAAATCTCTGCTTTAGATGTTTTGGAAAGTACCACGATTTTTGATTTATCCAGGAAGCTACAAAAAAATATCGAAAGTCAGCCAGCGGAATATGATGAAATGATTGATAAATTTGTAGATGATATTAAAGAATCCGCGAAGCATCATTTGCTTACGCTTTCAAATATTGATTGTGTGCTTCCGTGTGTTGATTCTCAAAATTCCTTGCTAAGTCAATTTCAGTCAAGCGGAGGGAAAGCAAATTTGAATTATTTCGTATATCGGATGGATCATACACCATTTGAAGATTTATGCAAGCGATGGGAAATAGCCATTAAAAAGATTTCGATGTTGCGCACATACTTTGTATCTATCAGTAATCCACAAAGTCCGTTTGCCCAAGTTACCCTTGAAAATATAAACCCCCCATGGCACTTACGAGAGCAAATGATTGAGGTTGAGGACGCTGTTTCAATAGCTCTAGACAATTTAAAACAGGCATTATTATCGGATATCACTACTATTCCTTATACCTTGTCATTTATTAGGACTAATAAAAATGAAAATTACTTCATTTTGGTTATGCATCATGCTATTTTCGACGAGAGATCTTTGAATCATACATTAAGAATTGTGGAACATGCATTGGAATCAGAAAATAAACTACCTTCTCACGAAGCGATCACTAAAAAAATTCTTGCTTACAAATTACGTTCTAATGAAAGCAAGGCATTTTGGATAAACAATTTAGAAGGGTTTACTCCACTGTTATTTCCCAATCTCTGTGCTAATCGCTATTCGAGTGATGCCAGATCTATCACGACTAAACCATCTTCACTTGATATTTCCAAATTTAAAGAAGTCTGCGGGAAATTTAATATCAGTATTCAGACATTGGCTCAGCTTGCTTGGGCGAAACTCTTAAGCTCATACTGCTCTGAAGATTGTATAACGTTCGGTTTGATTCTCTCTGGGCAAACACTCATTGAAGATGAATCGGATGCTATATTCCCTACTCTAGCAACTATACCCTTTGCAGTAAACGTTTCTGGTAGTGTTAGTGGCCTTTTAAAAGATATACAAGAAAAAAATAAGGGATATCTTAAACACCAATACACACCATTGTCTCATATAAAAAGATGGCTTAATTTGGGTGGTAATGAAACATATTTTGACTCACTTTTGTCTGTGCAAGTCGAAGACGACACAATTATACCTTTGAAAATGTTCACAGATGAAATTGATAGCCAGTCTTTTTTGGAGAACACTGTTGCCATTGAATTGCGAGTATCGTCTTCAAGCTCTGAAATTGTTCTGAACTCACTTGACAGAAGCATTCCTAAGAAGCATGCCGAACTAATCGTCGAACAATTTGATGGACTGTTGAAGCTGATAATGAGCCATATAAATGAAAATGTTGAGACTCTTGAACGATTTTTACCTACTAAGCTTCTCTCCGTTCTTCCTGCTAGAGTTCAAGATTACCCATGCGAAGTGAAATTTCTACACGAGTTTGTTGAATATTACGCTCTTAGATTTCCGTCTAACTTAGCACTAGAGTTTGCTGACCAAATCTCTTTGAATGATTACGTGTCAACGAAATTTACTTATTGGGAGCTTAATTGCAGAGCTAATCAACTTGCTCATACCTTGAAAACATATGGATGTAAAACCGGAACTATTATTTCTGTCTATTTCGATAAATGCATTGAGGCCTTTATTGCTATACTGGCAATCCTTAAAGCAGGCTGTTGTTTTCTAGCTCTTGACGTGACGGCTCCGCTAGAACGTATAAAATTCATTGTTGATGACTCCCAGTCAGGTCTTATTATTTCATCCAACGATCAGCTGGAAAAACTTCAGTCGGCAAACGTATGTGTTACAATACTTAATGCCAGTGACCATGACATTTACGACCCTAATAGCGAAAACTTAATTCTAGATGATTTAGACGAATCAAACTTGGCTTATGTTTTATATACTTCGGGAAGTACTGGCAAACCTAAAGGATGTTGTCTAACGCATAAAAATGTGGTTCAAACTATGATGGCCTTCCAATACCAATTCTTAGGGAAATGGAATTCTGACTCGCGATTCCTTTCATTCGCGTCTCTGCATTTCGATGTAAGCGTGCTTGAGCAATACTTTAGCTGGAGTACCGGCACTTGTCTTGTTGCGGCTCCCAAGAATCTAATCTTGCAGGATATCCCTACTGCTGTTCGCGTTCTTAAAATTTCTCATATTGACTTAACACCTTCGTTAGCATCAATTTTAAATCCGGATAACGCACCTTATCTCCAAGTTTTCATTACCGGTGGTGAGCAAATTAGGCAAGAAGTAATGGAAATATGGGGTGATACGGGAATACTGTATAATTTTTGGGGACCTACCGAGCTGACAATTGGAGCCAGTGCCTACCGTGAATTACCCAAGAATGCTCGGACTTCAAATATTGGACCCCCTTTCCCTAATTGTAGTACTTACATTATTTCTCGCAAAACTAATTTGCCAGTTCTGTTGGGTGCCATTGGTGAAATCTGCATGGGAGGAAATCAAGTGGCTAAAGGCTATTTAAATCTACCGAAGCAAACTGAAGAAAAATTCTGTTTTTATGACCAGTTTAACGACAGGGTATATTATACCGGCGACTTGGGTCGTTTATTGAGTGATGACTCTTTGGAATTCGGTGGACGGGTTGATGACCAAATAAAATTGCGAGGTCAAAGAATAGAAATAGGAGAGATTAACTCTGTACTGAAGGCTTCTTCCGAAAATGTCCTGGATGCTTTTACTTTCGCTTTGGATCATCATGCTCTCCACAAGACTCAATTAATTTCATTTATCTATGTGGGAGGCAAGAATAATGATTCCTTATTTAATCTGGATAAGAGTTCTATGGAAACGATACAGATTGCTGACGAATATTGCAATTCTCATCTTGCAACATACATGGTTCCTACGTTCCTTATTCCAATCAATTGGGTTCCTCTTACTCCTACTAATAAATTCGACAAAAAGAAGATAGTGGCTGAATTTCAAAAACTTACTCAGAATCAGTTATCTCAACTCTATCAAAACAAGAAGACTGAGAAAGTGGAGGAAGAAGTTTGCGATCCTAAGATTTTGCAAATAATTGCGAAGTTTTTGAACTTAAGTATATCAGACTTCAAGGCCTCAACTTCAATTTTTGAACTTGGCATAGACTCCATATCCGCTGTTTCACTCGCAGCTATGTTGAGAGAAAATGGGTATCGTTCGGCTTCTCCCGTGCAACTGTTAAATTCTGTTAGCATATCGAAAATTAGTAAGTCACTTAATAGTAACTTCTCTGACAAAGAGACCACGGACGTTCCTATTGAAACCAAGCTTTACCAAAGCTTTGAACAGATCGATCTTGCTGAAAGAGTTATACCTTGTTTACCGCTTGTTGAAGGTTTACTATTTGAACTTGAAAGGGGAAGAAGAAGTTTGTACTTTAATACTTTTACGTTCAAGTTTCACAACGAAGAACAGGCTAAATTGTTTGAAAATGATCTAAAACACTTTATAAAGAAGGTTGAGGTCCTTAGGTCTTCTTTCATCAAATCCGAATATGGTTACTTTCAAGTAATATGGAAGCCAGAAGTTCTCAATACGGTCAATAATTTAAAAATTAAGAACTGTGTTTCTCCCGTGAAAATATTCGCTGACCACAGAAATGGGATACATCACATTTCTTTAGAATTGTTTCATGGAGTTTATGACGGATGGTCTTTAGACATTATTTTGAACGATCTTGCTAGGTTTAGTCAAACCCGAGAGTTACCTGAGCGTCCTTTGTATTCATCGGCTGTTCTCGAAGTCCTGAATCAAAGCTCTAAGTTGGATCATGCTTCTTTCTGGTCAAAGCTTTTCAGGAACGGGGTTAGTAAACTCCCTCAATTCAGTGATGGGTTACCCGAACCAATGGTTTTTTCGCATAAGTTATCTATGTCAAACCTACGACTCCAAAGTATCTGCAGATCATATTTCAAAACGCCGGTGTCAAGTCTTTTTTTAACAGCATGGCTATGTTTTCTTAATAGTCATTTTCTTGTTACTACGGTCGGTACTGTCGTTTCTGGCCGCTCGAATCAAATAAATCATTTGGATGTAATAGGCCCAATGTTTAATACCGTACCCTTCCCGTTCTTCATAGATAGTGAATCGTCTTTCGAAGAACTTGTCAGCTCAACACAGTCCGTTTTGTCTTCTATGCTTCCCTTTCACCATACATCCCTAAGAGAGGTAAAGAAATGTCTTCAATTGAAGGATCTCTTCAATGTTCTATTCGTTTACACACATCATGAAAAGGATACTCCTGACCAGAAGATCAATTGGGACATGGAAATAAAAAGTACCGGCACTGAATTTCCATTAGCCTTCGAAGTTGAAAAATCAAAGGATGATACGTTAATAATTAATTTAGCAACTTCTTATAAATATGTGGAAGGTCTTGAAACTTCTTCCCTTCTAGCCATGTTCGAAGAATATTTTTTGACGGTCATAAACGAGCCCAACACGACTTTTAAACCTCAAGAAGCTAATGCTTTAAAACAAAGTACTCTTGTTGAGTACGAAATCCCTGAACATTGGAACCCAATTTTACGACTTTTAATTGATATATTGTCTGAGAAGGTCAAGGTTTCCGTCGAAGATTTTAAAAAAAATACATACATATATGAACTTGGTATTGACAGCATTGACTTAATCTGGCTTTCCTCAAAACTTTCAGCGGCTGGATCATCTAAGTTTGACTTGGGCCTGTTTATGACTGATCCGACCTTGTTTCAAATGCTAAAGCTAGTAAATGATAACACAACAAGTATTAAACAGTCATCGGAGATTGATGTGAAAAAGAACGGCTTAGTGGATAGGACGAAGACATTGTATAACACGGATGATTATGAGGATTGTTACATGACTACTCATTTGCAAAGGGGATTATTAATGGAGACTTTGAATGACTCTTCTCTTTATCAGAATAGCGCAATATTCCAAATCGATTCCCTTAATATCGAACGCCTTAAAGAAGCATGGGTTGCGATGATCTATGACAATCCAATCTTGAGAACAAATTTCAAACTTACTGACATAGGTAATACCCCAGCAGTGATACAGGTAGTTGAGAAAGCTCCTACTTTTGATTATGAATCTCATATAATCAAGGAAATTTTCTATTTTGATGAACTAAAGGATGCCAAGGAGTATCTCAAATTGAAACGTGATTTTCCTAATCCATTTGAGACATGTCCTTATAGAGTTACCTTTTTTACTGTCAAGGACAGTCACTATATGTGTGTTGAAATGCACCACGCTTTATACGATGGATGGAGTTTATCCCTAATGTACGATGAGCTGTTGTGTCGTTACAGACACGAGAATGTCCCAACACGCAGACCATTTGGTAAATTTGTTGCTCAAGTCAATAATATTAGTTATGACTTAGAGTTTTGGTCTACTTATTTGAAGAACTTGAACGTTATAAGACCTTTGCGAAGAGTTGGAAATAAAGGAAGACATACTTGGGGGGCTTATTCTTCAGTATCTTACTTAAAATTGTTAAGTGCTTCCAAGGTATATGGGGTAAGTATTCAGTCTTTGATTTTCTACGCTTGGGGAGTCTACATAAGCCGTCTGTATCATTCTTCAGATATTATATTCCATACAGTTTTTTCAGGAAGAACTAAAATTGAAGGCGCCGACAGTGTTCTTGGTCCCTGTATGAATACTATACCCGTTAGAATAAAGATTGAAGATCAAAAAAAGGTGTTGAGGAAACTCACGCGCGAACTAATTCAACTTTGGAATCAGCAGCATACGCCCCTTTCAATAATTAACTCAAGTTGCCCACTTCTTCAAAATGTTCCTGTGCAAAGTATCCTTGTACATCAACGTTTACCGAAAGAGAGCGATGGTGATAATGCATTAAAACTTGTCGATGAATCAACAGGTATCAATTATCCTATTGCAATGGAATTTTCAAACACTGAGTCTCAGCTGGAATGGTTTGCCTCAGTGGACAGTTCTTTCGTTCCGCATCAAGATGCTAAAGATATGATTAATCAGGTTGATTTGATTTTGAGTCATATCGTTAACGGAAAACTAGATGTAAAGACCACTGAACCGACAGATGTAATCTCTTTCCGAGGGTACAGCATAAGCTATTCTGATTATAAAGAAGCTTTAATAGACTCAAGTTCGGAATTTCGACTTCTTTTGGTTGACGATCATACTTCCTTACTGTTCGTTCCTTTCGGTGAAGCCTATGATCAAATTTATCTACACTTGACCGATTCTACAAAGAAATCTTTAAAGAAAATAGCTAAGGAATGTCGGATGAAGTTACCACCTTTCTTGATGCCAAACTTCTTAGTACCTGTAACGGGCATCTCAAGGCTACCAGAAGAAAAGGTGCATGCTGAGCTTCTTAATTTATTTAATTCCTTTTCTGAGGAAGATACCGAACAATTACAGGACGTTGTGGAAGTTCACGATGCACGACTTGAATCTGTACTTATACACAATTTATCTTCGTCATTAAATATTCCTTCTCATTTAATAGATCGTTCAGTTACATTTATGGAACTAGGATTGGATTCAGTTCATGCAATTAAATTCAGTTCGTTACTGAGGAACAGTGGTATCCCGGTAACTGTTCCAAATATACTTCAAAACCCTTCAATTCAATTCCTTGCTCATTACATTTTGTTTGAGTTGGAGGATTCAACTGAAGATAATAATGTAATGGAATTTGGTAACTTACTAGATACCATTCCTGGAAGCTCGTCTACAAAACAAATTAGCATAGCTGATATCTTGCCTTGTTCCCCTGGTCAATTGTATGCTTTGAGTGCATGGTATAATACAAACAAACTCAAGTATTTTACAACCTTCCTTTATTTGACTGATAGAATGATAGACATTGAACGGCTTAAGGCTGCATGGCAGAAACTTGTGAAAAGCTCGGATATCCTTCGAACGACATTTGTGAAATCAACTAATGAAAACTTCCAGATATTGCAAGTCTTGAATCACGAAGGCGATATACCTTGGCAACATCAAACAGAAAGTGAAAAAGACGTTGAAGCGGCTTCTTTAGCACTTGTTGAAGAGGAGATGTATTTGAATACTACGCTTAATGAGACGCCATTACGCATCAGATCTATTATAATTGAAGGAAAGTTATTGTTAAGTATAAGCATTCACCATGCATTATACGATGGCTGGAGTATAAATATCTTACTCCAGCGTTTGTCAATATTATATGATAATCCACATTTGGTACCAATTGATGAAAGTTCATCTAAATCAATCGTGTCCAAAATTTACAACTCGAAATCCATTACCTCTTCAAAGAGCTTTTGGAGTAATCATTTGGCGGGCTGTCAGCCCTGCGTTTTACCAGAAACACTAGGAGATTCGTGTAATAAAGATATATACCTGTATCTTCCTAGCGTCTTTGACGCCAGTTCTTTATTAAAGAAAGCCCGATCGATGAATATAAGTTTACAAAGTATGGCGTTTACGGCTTTTGCATGCGTCTTGAATAAATGGACTAAACAAAATAACTTTACATTCGGTGTATATGTATCTGGAAGATCCCTGAATATTCCGAATGCAGATTCTGTGTTATACCCACTTTTTAATGTCATACCTTTAAACGTTAATTTGAACGAATCTGTTTCAACGCTGGCAAAAAATATTCAAAACTTCATTATTCAGACGTCAGGTGCTTTACAGCAATTGAGCGTTAAGGATCACCCTATGCCTGGACTAATTGACATAACTATCAACTTTTTTTCAGGCAGTGAAGTTACGGAACCAAATATCTTTACTCCCTACGAATTGAAGACGAAGCCACACTTCGACAAATCGCGCAAGATCGTCAGTAGCACTATAGATGGGTGCGATGTCTTGAAAAATCCTATGCCCAAACTGGATTTCGAATTGGCTGTTCGCAACGGGATGTTGGACTTGGGAATATTTACCCATTCCTCCATATTGTCAGAAAGCAATTCAGATAAATTTGTTAGAGATTTTCTTACAGTCTTAAAAGGTTTTTAGATTATTGATAACGAAAACCCAGCAATAATATTAATCTACGGTTAAAACACTTTGAGTAAATAAGGAGCCAGCCGCTTAGAGGGGCAGAAATATTTATTTAATTAGTAACTTGCATTTTAAATGTACAGATATGATATCTTATAATAAGTGCTCTAGATTTTGTGATTTTTAGTGAATAGGCGCGGAGCGATATTCATAGACATCAGTTCTTGGAAAAGAAGCTTAGCGGCATAAGGAAGATAAATTTGACTAAATCTCGTGCGGTTTTGACAAGATCGACACTCATAAGAATTCTTTTTATAGCTTGCAATAGCCACCAAGCCACATAGATCGCAAACCACGACCCTATAAGCATCTGAGCAGTCAAACAAACGCTCTCGCATAACACTACTGCATCCGTGAGAAATTTGACAATCTCGTTCCATTTCACCGAAACGTAAACCACCGTCTCGAGAACGTCCTTCGACTGGTTGTCGGGTTAGAATCTGAACTGGACCTCTAGCACGAGCATGAATTTTATCATCTACCAAGTGCTTCAATCGTTGATAATATGTAGGGCCAAGGAACACTTGTGAAACTAGCTTTCTTCCGGTATGGCCGTGATACATTACTTCAAAACCACGAGACTGAAAGCCATGAGAACGTAAAAGTTTTGAAACTGCTTCTACTGTAACATCTGTAAATGGTGTAGCATCACCTTCGAAACCTGACAACGCAGAAACTTTGCTTAGTTGACATTCAATTAAGTGTGCGACTGTCATTCGTGATGGAATTGCATGAGGATTGATAATAACATCAGGCACAACACCTTGGGCAGAGAAAGGCATGTCTTCGTGACGATAGGTCATACCAATTGTACCTTTTTGACCGTGTCGAGAAGCGAATTTATCACCAATCTGAGGGACTCTTGTACTACGCATTCTAACCTTAACGAATTTGAGACCTTCTTGATTTGTAGTAACCAATACTTGATCCACAATACCGCTTTCAGTACTTCGGAGTGGAGTAGAAACATCACGCTTAGCATGCAATTGAGTTCGTTGTCCCATTTCTTCATTATCCACAGGTATTGGAGCTGTTTTTCCGATAATTATATCATCTCCTGATACACGAGTACCGGGAGCGATGAGACCATCATCTTCAAGTTTGTCATAAGTACCATGCTTCATTCGAAGAGTGGTAGATCTAGCAGGACGTTCAAACTCTTCCATGACAGTCATACCAATCTTCTTTTCTTGATCTGTATAAGTTCGGTAAAAGATACTGCGGAATAAACCACGATCAATACTAGCTTGGTTCATAATGATAGAATCTTCTTGATTATAACCACTGTAACACAAAATGGCAACGATAGCATTCTGACCAGCAGGTAGCTCTCGGAATTTTAGATATTCCATAGATCGAGTTGTTGCCAATGGCTTTTGAGGATAATACAAAATGTTAGCCATTGTATCCATTCTAACTTGGTAATTGGTTAAGTAAACACCCATAGCTTGTTTACCCATTGCTGACTGATAAGTGTTACGAGGCGATTGATTGTGGTCTGGGAAAGGAATGATACTCGCCAGGATACCAAGGATCATAGCCGGATGAATTTCACAATGGGTATAAGTATGCACATGTGGGTTAGGAGCGGGTTTAACTCTTTGTGCTGGGTCCAACTCTTCTTTAACTTCGTAGCCAGCATTCATTTGACGAGAAGCTTCAAGGTCCTCTGGGGTCATAGCAATCATTACTGTTTCTTCTTCTTCAGCATCCAAGTATTCAATTAATCCACTGGAAACTAAAGCAGTCCAGCCAAATTTTTGTTCTGGATCAATATCGAAACGGTCACGATCTTCGATTAATTGCTGGACGTGTTCTTTACGGATAGCAAGTTCTCCCCTGGTTTCGCTGTTAGGATCGTTATCGACAATAAATAGTGGACGGCAAATACGGCCAGCATCAGTAAAGAGTCGAAGCTCCTTTTCTCTGATATCTCGAACAATACTAACTTCCGCTGATATATCAAGACGTCGACGCAAGCTTCTTAAAGTATCTGTCAGATGAGCTGGGTCACGATGGACACCCAACCAAACACCATTAACAAACACTTTAGTAGCATTCGGAGATGCGGAAGGATTAAAATCTTCCAAACTTTCTAAACCCCATTCTTCCAAAAATTCAATAATAGGTGCAGCCGGTGAGCCGACTGAGACGTAACTCATAAGCGCCAAGTTCTTTACCAAACCACATGCTTGACCCTCAGGCGTTTCAGCTGGACAAACCATACCCCAATGGGTATTGTGAAGCTGACGGGGTTTTGCGAGTTTCCCATCTCTTCCAATAGGAGTGTTGGTTCGTCGCAAATGAGATAAGGTAGAGGCGAACGTATATCTATTAAGGACTTGTGAAACACCAACTCTGTTCATCATGCTTCTCTTTTGATCACCCCAGTTACCGGTTGCTAATGAATAACGTAAACCGTTAGTTATGGTATTGGATTTGACAGCCAAAGTAAGATTAAATTCTCGGTTAGTTTCGACACATTTCTGCATATACTTGTAAACATCACGCGTCATTTTTCTAAAGAGCATTCTAAACAAAGATGCTAGCAAAGGACCAGCAAGATCTAGACGCTTTCTTCCAAAATGATCACGATCGTCGGGCTCACGGCGTTCCAGCGCACAAAGAAGCATACGATTAATCATATAACCCAAAAAGAATGCTTTTCTAGTTTCGAAACCTTCCATGGTCGTAATATGGGGTAATAATTCCTTCTGAAGAATATCATGAGCATAACGAAGACGTTTCTCTCGAGTGACACCAGTTGTACTTCCACGTTTACCGATAAAATCTAAAGCAATATCTTTGTCTTGAATAACAAAAGCCTCTTCAATGCAGGGTTTCATCATTTCCAGCATTTGTAAATCATTTGGATCATAACATATGTGTTCTAAAATATCACGGTCTGGTACGACGCCTAATGCGCGGAAGACAATGACGATAGGAATATCACTACGGATATAAGGTAAAGTAGCTCGAATAGTTTGACCGGAATTTTCCGCATTTCGAGCCATTAATTTGATTTGCATAGAAGAAATTAATCGACTGCCCCGTTCGACAGCAGACCTAATTTCGGCAACAAGAGCAATTGGACTAGGAGCAGCTTTACGAAATACCTGAACAATATTGGCAGCAGACCGTTCTTGTGCAATAATAACCTTTTCTGAACCATTAATAATGAAATAACCACCCTGATCGTATGGACATTCATTAAGATCATAAAGCTCGGCATCGCTAACACCGTTCAAAATACAAAAGGTGGAGCGTAACATAATAGGAATTTTTCCAATAAACACTTTTGAAGGATCTTCATCTTCTTCTTCAACGAGCCATTCTTCCTCACCGATAGGGACGTTTGAGTCGGCAGCTACCATGACCTTTTTACGCATATCCACGTAAAGAGGAGAAGAATAAGTAAGATTACGAAGTCGAGCTTCTTGTGGGAACATAGTAGTCGTACTGCCATCGGCTTCTGTCATAGTAGGTCTCGAAAGATAGATTTGTCCAAAGTTAATTTCGTAACGACGAGTAACATCGCCTTGAGCACCAGTATGCTGAGCATATTGATCTAAAGTCAATGTAGAGTCATCGTCGACAATCTCTTGCATAGTATTTTGGACAAATTCATCAAAAGAGAACAACTGCTGACGGGCCAGAGATGTCTCCTCAAAAAACGACGAGATCACCGTCCAACAATCTTCTTGAGTCAATGTCTCATTGTATTGATCTATTTTCTGTTAGTTATGCCTTTTTTTTACTACTTACAATCCTCATAAGACATTCTTTACCGTGATGGCAAACGCAGCAGGGAATGTTGGCGGTGAGGAAAACTTATGCTAGGGGAAGGTAAATCGCTCCTAGTTTACTAACACCAATTTATTCCGTGGCAATCCTCTTGTAAACGATTGAAAATAAATAAAATAAAATAAAAAAAAAAAATTTTCAAAGTTTTATGGAAAACCACTTTTTTATAGACGGTTTCTTCTCAACTTTTCTATTCAGGAAAGAATCCATTTAATAAGCGTGTTGCAATGCGCAAAATGCTTTTGCATACTCCATTGGATCTTATGAAATTCAACTAAGTAAAACGATTATTTATGGTATTATGTTTTGGGTCTTGCAGTGGAAGCTGAATAATTATATGATGAGTATAGGTCTGCTTGGTACTTTTAAAGCTAACGGCTTGTCTTATTTCATCAATGTGTGTCTTGTGACAAAAGACTTTGAGCATAGAAAAGCAAAACCGCTGCGACTTTCTGCGTCGCACCAAAAAGAAATGAACATTCTTTCGATTTAAATATCTTTTACACAACAGTTTTTATTCCAGTGCTTTAAGCATACTGAAAAAGTCACTTTTATTACCCGACAAAATTTTACAGTTTTATTTACGAAATAAAAAAACAAATACGGAATCCATATATTCCTCCCTTCTGAAGCTACAAACAAAATAGAGATACGCTTCTATACTCCTTACTTCTTGGGGGCCATACGACGAAGGTAAAAGTGCAACTCATCACCCTCAAGAATATAGCCATCACAGCGACCAGATTGGCCAGGGCGAGAAGAAACACAAGCGTACAAACGGCCAGCAGCGAATTGAGACTCCATAGCAGGATCAACCTTGGAGCTACCGACACGAGCACCAAGCTTGCGTTGGACGTGCTTGGACTTGGGGGTGGCAGTAGGAGTAGCCTTCTTACCCTTGCCGCCCATCAAGATGCCGTAATGAGTTTCATACCAAACACGGAAAGGAGCAGCATCAACTTGGACGATGGCAGACTTGGTCAAAGTGTTGGTACGAACCAACTCGTTGTTGGAAGGGTGGTAGGCGACTTGGATAATACGGGTCTTCTTAGCGACACCCTCAGAGCCCCAGGAGAAGTTACCAGATTCTAAACGAAGAGCACGGAACTTCTGGTTACCACCACGAACGCGGACTTCGTGAATACGCTTAGCACCAATACGAGTGTTGGCAGCTTGACGACCCAACTCGAATTTTCTCTTCTTGCGGTATTGAGCACGCTTGGCACCCGAAGCGGAGCGCTTGTGGCGGGAATCTCTGGTAATACCCATCCTGTTCTATTTGGATTAAGATTTGCTGTGGTTTCAACGGAGGAAGGTTTTGCTAGTCATCGTTTGTGTTGTGGTGTGACTGCTCTTTTGGGGTAGCAAACAGAGGATTGTGATTTACCGCACCATACAAAAAAACACTAAATGCGGTAAAACCTACTACCTAAAGATTCTTCAACTATTTCATTTTTTTATAATTTTTTTTTCTTTATTTTTTAGTTTCCAATTTTTTTCATTTTTTTTTAACCCTTGTAAACTTTTCGTGGTTTAATGTAGCGTAACGAGGAGATTGAATATTCATGAAGAGCTGAATTATCGTTTATATGCAGAGGAAACATTATATTTTCAATCAAATATTGAAATAAATACGATTTCTTTTAATTATCTTGAGAGATTTTCTTCATTCAGATTTAGAAACGTAAAACGAAATTTGTTCCAGGTAATTTGTATACCACCTACTATTACGTGTAGTATGTAAGGTAAGAAAAGAACAAATGCTTTCGAATGTTGTAGATGCTCTTTTGTATTTGGTGGTCGTCTTCTATTCGCAGTTAAAAGAGATATTCATATTTGAACGGATCAGAAGCTGGAAATCTAGGGTCACTTTTGGAAAGTCACCAAAAAAAAACAAAGAAAAAATATTTCTAACATCATCTCATTGTGGACTTTCCTTAAGAAGGGGATCTCTTTTTATAAAAAAGCCAACCTGTACAATCTTTTTCTAAGATCAAAAAATGTGTTATTTTACCAAGAAAAAACAAAAAGACACCATGTTTAGTGCTTTTTTCTCTCTTTTTTTTTTATATAAACAAACCGACATCATATTTTCCCTATTGGTTCGTTTATGAGTACTTTGTTTACGAAGCGAAACCCCGCAATCAACAACAGATCGCCGAGTCATTCATACCGCCTTTATCCCTTTCCCTTTCATTCATATGTGAACAACTAACCTCCAATTTCTTAGCTTCCAGACATATTTCTTCTAGTTTATTTTAGATCTTTAGAAACAAATTTCAGTGACCGGTAATTGTGTCCATTGAAACCATCAATTGTTCCTGTTGATTTACCTTTTCACTACTTTGTATAGTTGTGATTAACTAAAATAAATTTCTTCTTTAAGCGGAAGTAGGATTAATTTTACATGTCAAGCAGTCAAGACTGTAACCATTCCCAATCCGGTGATTCTGCAAAAACGATTACTCAAAATACAATGCACCCTGATACTTCCAATGGTACCAAATCCCACCGTTATGTGCCCAATGGGTCCATTTCTAGTGAAGATTTAGGTGATTTTGTTATGCCGGAAGTACACGAACCTGATTCTGGTAATGCGAACACATCTCATCCATATGGCTCACAGGAAGATCCGCGCCAAGCGAGCCGCGTCCAGAGAAAAATTTCATCAAACACCGACCCCGTAGGACCATCGTCTTCTTCGGTAGATAAAAACATTGCTTATGAATACCGTCCATACACGAGCCTAAGTATGTACCGTCCAAAACAGGATGGCGATTTCTACCCGTCGGCTCAGTCGCCTCATTCCCCGGATCAAAGAGCGGGACCAATGAATCTTTCAAAAGGACGTCAAACTACCTCTTCCGTCAAATCAGAAGAATCACTCAACCTGAAAGCCCGTCAAAATGCTATTAACGAAACAAGGGCTTTTGGTATTCGTCTTTGGAAACCTGCCCTTTACAAAAAGCTTCGCTCGGTAAACCGCGATGCTGAAATCGACATCCATGATGAACCTTTAAAGCGCCCTAGTAAATCTATATCCAATTGGATTTGGTTTACCTGTTTTGGGATTCCTCTCTTTTCTGTCATGTTCCTCTGTTTCCTTTTCTTCTCTTTACTTTCTTATTTTAATTTCCCTTACGCTATATTGTACAGGCGACTCTGTCGTGGTCTAATGTGGTACCTTTTGTATCCTTTTGGTCAGCATGTCCGTCATAAGGTTCGCCCAAGAATCGCCAATTCACCTACCCATGGAAGACGAAGAAGAAGAAGTAGCTCCCAACAAGCAGATAATCTGCGCCTGAATTTCTTGACCTTTTCTTTCTGCGAAAATCCAATGAATAGAGCTTTAGACTGTGATGCTTCTAAAGGCCCATTTAGCGTTTCCATGGTCATTTATTATACTTTCTTTTATTTACTTATTACGCCATCTCTTTTACTGGTCTCTGCTATTTGTATGTTTAGTATATTCTTTATTCCATGTGCGCGCACTTTATGGACCTTGTGGAAGCATTTACATACTTGCCCTCTAGCTATATCATTCAGGAACAATATCGCTCTACCAATCTCGCATGAGTCATTGGAGGTTGTGCTTTTGTGCGTGAAGCAAGCTGCCAGTTCCAAGTATTACAAGTATACAGTCGATGGAATCTATATTATTTATTATGATATGCTTGCTTTAATTTTTCCAACAATCATCGTTGGTTTTGTTGGTCCCAAGGGCTACTGGTTTTCATCTCCAATGGTTATATTTACAGCATCCTTAATCAGTATTATTCCGCTTGCTTACTTTATCGGAATGGCAGTTGCATCTATCTCAGCTCAAAGTAGTATGGGTATGGGAGCATTTATTAATGCCTTCTTTGGTTCTGTTATCGAGGTTTTTCTTTATTCTGTGGCCTTACGCAAAGGAAATGCTCAGCTTGTTGAAGGAAGTATTATCGGTAGTATTTTAGCTGGTTTATTGTTGATGCCTGGTTTGTCGATGTGTGCTGGTGCAGTAAGGAAGAAATTCCAATTCTTTAATATCAAGTCTGCTGGTGCCACTAGTACAATGCTTTTATTTGCTGTCCTCGGTGTTTTCGCGCCGACCATGCTATTTCAAATCTACGGTAGTTTTACATTAGAATGTACTAGCTGTGGCCCTGAATGCAAGACATGTACAAAACGATTTGTACTACTTAATGACGATTTTTATCAAGAAAGGATTCGCCCTTTTACTTATATTTGTGCTGTTTTACTCCTGTTGTCCTATGCCATCGGTCTATGGTTTACGTTACGAACACACGCTGCCCATATTTGGGAAAATATAAATGTCAACGAAGCTTCCATAATTTTAACGAAACCTGAAGACAATAATAATGAAGAGAATCATAATGATCATGAAGACAATGACGCAGAGTCAACCTCGCGAGAGCCTCTAGAGTGTTCCGCTGACTATACTTCTTCTGATACTTCTTCCATTCAGGAGTTTGGTAGAGCTCAACAGAAACCATACAGTTCCGAACCACTGAGCCATCTTGCGAAACAGCCCGAGGGACACGGTGAAGACGCACCAAATTGGTCTCGTCTCAAAAGTGCCGTTATCCTTTTGTCAGCAACGTTTGCGTATGCGCTTATTGCGGAAATATTAGTCCAAAATGTTGATACCGTGATGGTCAAGTACTCAATTAGTGAAAAGCTTCTTGGATTAATATTGTTTGCTCTTGTTCCCAATACTACAGAATTTATGAACGCTATATCGTTTGCACTTAATGATAATATTGCTTTGTCAATGGAAATTGGTTCAGCTTACGCGTTACAAGTGTGTCTGCTGCAGATACCTTGCCTTATGGCATACAGTGCCTTTGAATACCATAGTTCCGGTGCAACATTGACTTTCGAACATCTATTCACATTGATATTTCCCAGTTGGGACATGATATGTATTATGATTTGTGTATTTTTACTGACTTACGTTCACTCTGAAGGAAAAAGTACATACTTTAAAGGGTCTATTTTGGTACTTGCCTACTTGGTGTCGATGTTCGGATTTATGTTTTTTAATGTTTAAAATGATCCCTCTTACAGGAGTACTGAATTATAAGAAAAGAAAAAGGAAGCAAAATATACATGTATAGCAAAGAAGTAATATTGCGTGGATTTCATTTCATTTATCATGATTGTAAGAAGAAACGTCCTTTTTCTAGTTCTAAAGATAGACAGAATGAACAATTATTTCTAATAAAGGATATATCTAAGCTTGCTTGTATAGATGGTAGGAGCCAGCCTGTTGGTTAGGGAATACCAAAGTGTCAGCAATGACGACGCTAGGACGACGAGAAACAGTAAAAACAATAACTTCGGCAATGTCTTCTGGGATTAAAGGTTCGTAACCCTTGTAAACGTTGCCTGCTTTCTCGTGGTCACCAGAGTAGCGGACCATACTGAACTCAGTCTCAACTTGACCAGGATCAACCTCCATTACACGGATACCAGTATCGATGGTTTCCTTGCGCAGAGCGGAAGTAAATTGAGCAACAGCTGATTTGGTAGAGCAATAGACAGATCCTCCCGGATAGGATTCTCTACCTGCAATACTGCCAACATTGACAATGTCACCCTTGCCTTTCTTGTAGTAAAGAGGTAAGATAGCACGAGTCATAGCCATCAAACCAAGAACGTTTGTAGTCATCATACGAACGGCATCATCAACTTTAAGGTCCTTAACCCTGTCAACACCAATGGCAAGACCAGCATTGTTCACCAAGACATCAATATCGGCAAAGTCCTTTGGCAAGTTCTCAATGACTTTAGGAATTGATTCCAAATCCGACACGTCCAATTTGATAGGAAGAACAGAGACAGAATACTTGGAATGTAAATCTTTAGCAATCTCCTCGACGGTAGGAAGACGACGAGCACCTAAAATCAACTTGACCTTGGCAACCTTTGCAAATTCGTAAGCTGTGCTCTTACCAATACCGGAAGAGGCACCTGTTATGAGAATAGTTTTATTATCCAAGCGACTCATGTTATATCAACCTTCAACTTCCAAGAAGAGAGAACTTGGGAAAAGAAAGATTCATTATATTCCTTTCTTTTAAGCACACTATATGATATCATTTGAGATATCATATTGGGGTTCGTTAGATAGTAAGATAAATAATGGAGAACTGATAAATTTCTTAACAGTTGAGATGAAAGAATTAAAAATCATGTTTATTCTTTTCTTTTCTTTTTTCTTCAAAAAATGCGATTTTGATTGAAACAGGATCTTGAATATTACAAAAGCTAAGCATTACTATCGTTTACAATGAACAAATGGTACTCCATACCAAATTGGCGAACCAAAATAAAATCGTGCACGCCTAAGTTTTATGTCTGCATTAGAATTCCTTTCATTTAAACATTTTTCTTTTCTTTCAAAGCTTTCGGTTGAGCAATTTCAATTATTTCCAATGGAAAAAAACAGTACACAGATTCACACTACGAAGCAATAATTGAGAAAATATTTTGAACTTTTGTCTTGACGTACCTGGTACTTTTTATGTTTACCGTTGACATCTTTGAAAACTTGGAATCTGTCGCTAATAAAATAATGGTACATGTTTGTGGTTTTTCTTGACCACTCATTTAACTACATTGTACCTTTTCTTGGGAGATTCTTAAAGCCACCTTTTTGCCTAAAACACCCAACTTAAGGTAAATGAATGTTTCATTTACCTGTTTATTTATTTATTTACTTTATTGTGATCTCAAACACCAAGGCACTAAATAGAATAACGCGTTGCAAACCAAGACGCTAAAAACCTCCACCATGGTAAACTTGTGGTTTTTACAAACCATTCGTCTTTGGGATTCCTTCGTTAAATTTCGATTTCTCATTCTTTTAATTTAAATTAAATTAAATTATTTTTTGATTGAGCTGTATGCTTCGACTGAACGACGACGAGCATCCTAATGAATATGTAGTCTTCATAACAGCCGTTAAAGATGCACAGGAACGATTTGCGAAGGATTATTTAAATCGAATTGCTGCTATGGCATTTCCGATTATGAAAAACAATGGGTTTGGTATTACATCCTTGGATGAAGTGACCTATAATTCTCAGTTTTGGGGTAGAAATTGGAACAGAGGCGAATGTGTAGAGTTGGTGTTGCGAGATTCTCGCGGGAATTGGTTGCCTTTTGAGTTTGTTATGGATGTGTTTTTACACGAACTCTGTCACATCTGGCGTGGCCCTCATGATAAAACCTTTTATAATCATCTCTCTCATTTGCGCCAAGAGTTAACGGAGCTTTATGCAAAGAGCTATAAAGGCCCAGGGAAGTATATGACATGGGACTCATTTTCTCTTGCCAATGTCGTTGCGGGACTTCGCACAGTTGCTCATCGGGGGGTCACCTTGACATCCAGTACACCCAGTGGTATCGACCTGTGCGGTGGCTCTCTCCAACGAAAGAGAAACAAACGTAGTGCCACAGGATCACGAGTAGGAAGAAAGAAAAACGCAAAAACTGGTCAGAAACTTGGATCCAACTTGGACGAAAGGAAAAATATGCTTCAGTCCACCTCAAAACCCCAGGCAAGGAGTAATCGAGGAAGAGAAGCAAGACTTGTTGCTGCTGTCAAAAGATCTGGCCCCCATATTGAAAACCCTACTGAAGCTCCACCTGCAGCCAAACAAAAGACACTGAATAATTTTATTGTCATTGATTAAGTTTCATCTATATGTATAATTTCTTTACTTTTCTTCATGTCCCTGTCCCTGTCCCTGTTCCTTTTATATTACTTTAGTTCATGCTAAAATTGTTTCTATCATTTACTTTGTAAGATGATTCTGAAAAAGTTCGCTTGCTCCGATGACTCAGTTTACTTTACACTTTATGCATGCTTGCAACTATGGTTCCGGCGTTTGGTTTAATGTTGGTTAGGAAGTTCGGTCGATAGTAGGAAGAAAGAAAAACAACATAAGAAAGCTTTTATAATTTACAACATTCATAAAGACTCAGAGTGACTATATGAAGCATATGGTTTGAGGTATTTGAGTTTACGATGTCTCGTAACATCAAAACATTGTATATTAGAAAAGCACTTTCACTCAAATGAAAGAGATTTATTTATGTTTTACTATCATAAGTTATAACCAAGTGTATCTAATTTGATCATATGTAGCTTCACTTTTCACATTGTTCTTTTGACATATGTTCATCACAGATCGTAGTCTCCTTATTCTTTTACTTCATTCATAAATCAAGCAAGTAGATGTCCATTCTCAAATAGTAAAGTCTATGCTTCATCTAGAAAACTAGTAACTCATTTTCATAAATTAATAAAACATGTACAAATATTCACATTACTTTTTTCGTGGTTTCATGTACAATTTCTTTCGATTCCACTCCACCAAAGAAAAGTTATTACATGAGCGAAATCAAAAGTTTTGGAGAAAATGAGACGATAGAAAGACACATTATTCAACCGCCAATTCCTAAAGCGTTAAAAAAGTATTGGAACAACCGATACAATTTGTTTTCACGATTCGATGAAGGAATTTGGTTGGACTACCAATCCTGGTATAGTGTTACGCCAGAGTATGTAGACTAATATGCTTCTTGCTTTCTTGCTCGTAGGGAAGCAGCTCATGTGATGTCTTTTAAATCTGCCATCTTTGTAAAGCAGACAAACTAATGCCTGTTCAGACGAGTTGCGTATAACATTGCTCAATCTATATATGAATCTCATCAACCTGAATTGATTATTGATGCTTTTTCTGGTTGTGGAGGAAATACAATCCAGTTCGCCAAGTTCTGTCCAGGTATGTACATTCCTCCGTATTTCGTGTATTTCCGCTAATCATGTTGCTAGTTATTTCAATTGAGCTTGACCCAATAAAAATTGCTATGGCCAAGCACAATTTAAGTGTATATGAAATCCCTGCGTCTAGAGTCACATTCATACAAGGAGATGTATTAGAAGTATTAAGGTCCATTGACTTTGCTTCTCAATTTAGAGTACGTTTTTCTTTTTGTGAATCATGTTGACTAAACGTGTTTCTAGACAATAATTTTCATGAGTCCACCATGGGGAGGTCCTAGTTATTCAGGCAAATCTACATATTCTTTAAATGACTTAATTCCTTACACATTTGACATTTTGTATAAAGAGGCTGTTCGTATTACACCCTACATTGCCGCTTTTCTTCCCAAGAACACTGATATTGATGAATTGGCTCAATATAGCACCGATAAAAATCGCATTGTGATTACAAATTTCCTTTATCAAGGCTATTCTAAGGCTATCTGTTGCTACTTCAGCATGAAAAGTGTCTTGACTTCTAATGCTCTTCAACAAGTCTAAATCTAGAAGCTACACCATACTATATGAGCTTACACAAAACCATCAATTGTCCGTTCCTGATTCGGTATCATCCCAAAAATTAATTCATTAACTAAAAATAGCGATTAAGTTTTAACATGTCATAGGACACTTTTCGTAAATGCAAATAATAAAAATTACCTCGACATTAGTTTCTATCAAGCATGGTAGCCAATCCACCTTCAGGTCTTCCAAACAGTGGACATATCTTGTTGGTCTTCATATGACCGACTTGACCGCAGTTGCTGCATTTACGAGTAGTAGGCTTTTTGCCTTCTCCATTAATGGTGATACCTTCCTTAGCAGCATGACGAGCTCTTCTACGTTCCCAATTCTTTTGACTTTTTGCGAGTTCTTGTTCCAATCTTTTACGATTGCGTCTATCAATCGCTTCGTCTCCTGTAGGAACAACGGCATCTAAAGCAGTAGATTGTTCATCAATTTCTCTCCGCTTTTTCAAGTATGCATGGATAACAATAGGATCGTGAACAACCTCTTGTTTTCGATCCCAATTTCCATTGCGATCCTGGTATACTCGAACTATTCGAAGAACCTTATCTGTTGAAGGAGTTGCTTCCCTTGGAGTTTCCTCCGTTTCAAGATAATCTTCATATTTGTTTCTTATTTTATACTTCCTTGCCAATTCATCAGTGCTTGAAATAGCAAGGCCACGCTTTTGAGCGTTCCAAATCCTGTTGATTTCTTCTTCGTAGGCCTGCTGTTGCTTGGCAACATTGTAGGCGTGCGCGTTCTTCGTCTGTGGCTCAGGTCTATCATCCGATTCACCAGCAGGTTTGAAACCACCTTTCATACTAGTACGGATAAAGCTGTAGCCTTCGCCAATGCCAGTCGGATCTCCCTCACCGAAAAGGGTAAGCATGGCTTTTCCTTGTGTAGCATTAATGAAATTTCTAGTCGTTATCCATGGTGCTAATAGTTGCTCTGCAGGCTGTTCTTCTTCATCGTCATCATTTATCTCGTCAATTGTTTTACCATATCCAGCATCCTCTAATTGCTGAACACCAACTTGCATGCTCTCTAAAAGACATACAGTTTCAGGCGAAACCATTGACCTCGTACCAGCCTCATCAGGAACAACCTCATTCGATTTCAACTTCCAATAACCAGGTCCATCTCCCTTCTTCTTATATTCCATGAACTCTTTAAGTCTTTGACGAATTTGCATCTCATTCTGATCCGAAAAATGCTGCGAGAGCTGTCTAATAAAAAGACCCCCGGTTGGCGATCGCCTGATTAATCTAAACACAAGCATTTTCAAACGGTTCTTGCTTGCAGTAGTCACTTTTCGAGAATGTGGACCAGGAACATCAGTAACAGGAAAAGTTTGTCCACTCACGAAGATATGATTTATGTTTTTCAAATAGTACTTCGAGCCATAACTGCTAGAATTTCGAATTAAAATGAAATCGGTTGGAGGAAGTTCATGCTTGAACAAAGGAGCACGAATCATCTTATTATATAGTGTAGGGGTTATTTCTCCTGGTTCTACAGAACCAAAATTCCAAAAAGGACTTCTGTCCTGAACGTCTAGAACATGACTTTCACCAACTTCTAACTTGGGCCGCGATTCGTCCTGTTCGTTCTTTTTTCGATAATAATTCACAATCCTACTAGCCATTCCAACATTCGAAAGGACAGGAGGATGTTCTTCAGAGAATTCTACCAAAATAGCATGCGTGGTATCACCCATAGTCATGTCTTTCGTATTTGGAATAAGACCTCTTTCCGATTTATGTTTATCCTTGCTTTTCTTGCGGACATTCAAAGGAGAGAATACAATAGCAGCATTTGGCTTAAAAGACATAGTTGGCCTATGAAAGCTTCGCACAGCTCTTTTACTTAGCCTAGTCTTATAGTATGGGAATGTCAGCTTCTCAGCGAACGCGGCATGCTCAATAGCAAGCTGAGACAAGGTATTTCTAACCTTAGATTGATGATTTTGCTTGAGCATTTCATAAGCGCTATCGTTAGATAAGTTGTATTTCCAAGAAAAGGAATTGCGTAAATGTAAGTCGTGATATGAGCGATGCTGTTCATCCCGCTTTTGAGGCTGCAAAAGTAACTTGGGATCATTCAAGTTAAGAACTACCTTCGACCCTCCTGTTTCACCTTCGAAAATATTATCATCGATGTTCAAATCGAAATCAGCCAATGATTTATCTATGGAAAAGGAAGGGCGATCTAAGTTTGATAAATCCTTCTCATCGTAAATAATACCTTTCTCCCAATCATTGGTCGTAAATATGGTGTTCAAATCAAGTCCATCGTTTCTCTTTCTGTTAGCAGCTCTTTCCATGAATGTCAAGACATACCTGAGTAAGTCCACCAGTTTTTCGCCTTTTCGTGGATTGAGTTGATATAACAGGAACGATATCACGTTTTATGGGAACAGGCTTCTTAGAATTAAAAATGGCAGAATAATCCGGTTCAATTTCAAGAGTTAATCTGGACGGTACACAAACTTAAACATTAGCTTCTTTGGAAAAAAAATGAACATACCTTTCGGAGTTTTCTTTTTAGGAGGGGCCAACTTCACATGCTTAGGGCGGAATAATTCAGAAAAGTTTAACAGTACTCCACGTTGAAAGGAAGGGAAATAAGTTTTGACAATGTTCTCACGGATCTGATCTTCATTTTGTGTTTCAGCTGCAGTAGGAATAGCAGGAGCGGAAGGCGTTTCATTCATATCTACCAGACCTGCTGGTACAGAAAAACCAACACCACTGAGAACTTGACCCGCGGCTGCTTCACCCATTTCCTTAGCTAATAAACTCCTAAAATCTTCATCTTCGTCTTTGCCGGTATAGTTTACGGCTTGTTCTTCCTCAGGCAAATTGTCATCTGAGACATCATCTTCTAAATCATCACCATCGTCGATAGCTTTGCCAAAACCGAAATCATCTTCATAGCTTAAACCATCTTGACCATTGTCATTTTTTAACTCGGTTGGTTCGGACTCTTTAATCGGTTCAGACTCTAGGTTTTTCGTCTGTTCCTCTAAATCCATTGGAATCATATCTCCTAAAAAAGAATCTAGCATTCCCATCCCAGAATCATTCTGTTTCAGCGAAAAATCCTACTATTGTAAGCATACTTCGTAGTTGATATAAAACAACTTACATTTTCGGAATCTAGTAATGAATCTTTCGACCCAATTTCACCTTCTAAGCCATTAAAGGACATACTAATTCAATTTCTGAATTTTAAATAGCCTTTAACAAGGAGGATACACTAAAATACAACGTTTGGGCCTCAAGAAGATGTAGGTGAAGGGTGAATCAAGCATGCAGACAGCATACCCCAGAAGTAACGACATGTGCAAAAAGGTAACAGTGGCAAGCGACCACAAACTAGAATTATACTACACATATGAAGAATTGGTAAATATGCAATAAAATAGTTGCAATTAATATTATTATTTGAGTTTGTTTATGAAGGCATATTTAAATCGGATTAGAGAAATTAAAAGTTAGACATCTTAATCGAGTAACGGAAATGAAACTATATTATAGAACACAAAGAGTAACGTAACGAAAATGCGAGAAGATTATAGGACGTGATTAAATAAAACGGAGAACGTCGCAATTATATTAAGCTTAAGAGAGATGAGGGGATTTAGTATGCTTATACATGAACCATAAAAAGGGTAAAGGAAGAATCATAACAACCATAATGAAAGCATAAACAGCTCCGGGATCTGTAGTCATGGAAGTAATCATTGTTAAGGAAATCTGGCCAAAAAAGACACCGGCTTGAGAAATGAGAGAGTATAATGCAAAGAATCTAGTCTCTTTCCCGTGAGGAATCAATTGTGAATAAACAGAACGACAGAAACTATGGGCACCGCCTAATAAAAAGCTAACGAAAATAGTGGTCCTAAAGATATCGGCAGCAGTACATATACCGCCATCAAAACCTGGAAGGAAGCCCAACATACCATACATAGGTGCCAAAGGTAATATCATTACGATGATGATCACGGTTTGTAGATTGGTTAAACGAAAGTATTCAGTGAGATAAGGTAAAACAATAGTGCCCAACAAAGCAAACAAAGAGATTCCCATACCGAGTAATGCAACCTGGAAATTTGATAAATTCAATCTTGATTTTCCTATTATAATAGCAGAGGTAAGCGTGGTTTGGAGACCACAGTTTATAAATAAACGTGAAAATAAAAACAAACGAATGGGCAGGATGCTCATAGCATGCTGTAGAGAATGATAAGATTCTTTAGTACTGTCTAAAATGATCTTCCAAAGAGGATTAGCGGTTTGATTATCATTTGGAAGCTTTACAAACAAACAAAGGGGATTTGACAAGAGTAACCACCAGGTACCGCAAACCGTGATTGCAATGGGAATTAATAAAGAGTCGGGTGATGCTTTATACAAAAGTGGTACGAGGCATAATTGAAGAAGAATTGCTGATCCAAAGAAACAGCTAAATCCTACGCTCGATAATCTAGCAGCAATTCTGGATTTATCTTCCTCTTCAGCATCAACAGGAGGAGCAGACTCATTCAAGATCAGACTCTGCTCATTTAAAAACTGTTCTTCATTTTCGAGTCCTGCCGTGCTGTCTTCAGAAAAAGAGCCGTTTCCAATACTAGATGTCTCATCCTGCAACGCAGATTCCAACGTATACGGAGTATTCGATACAGGGTAATACCGTAATAAGATAGGCAAGAAGGAGTCGTAACAGGATTGAGCGATAATAAAGGACAGATCAATTGCAAGAAATGAAACTAGTTGGAAATTGAATAAATGAGAAGGGAGCCATGGTAGAATTATAGTACTCATTGAGCCAATTAAGACACATAAATGAAGGATATAACGCCGATAGTTGCCATAATCGCAAACTACACCTACGCCTGTCATCAAACACAATTGAAGGAGATTTGAAAATGCAAATGCGGCAAACAAGATAGAGCCCGTGTCAATCCATATGGAGTGAAGTATGCGTACAGAACACGATTCATCAGGAAAACTGGAGCAAGGAATTGTGTGGTCTCTTCTTAAAAACCCATTGGTTCGGGCGTTTTTCATGATTACCAATGGAACGAATACACCCATATTCGCTGTTGCAACGGGCCCTGCTCCGCCCGCGTACAATATCCAGCTTAAAATATGCCAAACATTGGTGCTAAAGCTTTTCCTGTACGAGGAAAAAGATGAATCCATTAGATTGATAAGCAATTCCTCTTTAAAATAACAAACAACGAATACTGAAACTATGTGAGAGTATTGTTCAGGTTCAATGAGTTTAGACCGTTCGTGGTGGTGCTATATATATTTCCCCCTCTTTGATTGTATCATCGTGCCCCTCAGTAAACAAACACAGCATAGATAAAATATTATTATCCACTTTACTAAATTCTTACTATAAAACAATGTTTTAATAAAAAATAAATATAAATGAATTAAAAACTAAAAGAAGGACTGTCTAAAAGTTCGATGAAAATTAAATGTCTGCCAATGCCTGTCATAATGAAAGGCAATTTATAAAGATCGCGAGCAAAAACTGACTTTCATGGGAAGAATTACAGCTTTGAATAAAAAGAAGGACTGGTAATCACTCAAACAAAAAGGTCAACTAATTAATGATCAGCTGTAATTTTGCCGAACCATAGGTCGAATAAATGAACTAGATGAGCTTGATGCTTTTCGAGGACGAGATTGAGAATTCGCTGGTCTCTTGCGGCGTTGAGGCATCACCCTTCTTCCACGGCTCCCTCTTGTAGAACGACCTCCTCGAGAACCACCTCTCCTGTACGAACTTGGATTAGAAGCATTCGTTGATTGAGAAGTTGGACGAGGTTCATATTGGGAAAAAGACTGACTACACATAAAGTTTAGGATATCGTTTTTTTGAGTAGCCGACGCTTCATCTAAAGGACTTGAAGGCTGATAATCGCTAAAATTTTCATCAACATCATTACCATCACCTTCTGGTTGAAAATCCAGTACATCAATATTATCAAATTCATCAACATTAATACTTTCGACTGTGGGGTCCAATTCGGTTCCAGCCAAATTTTGATCTTTTTCATCAATGTACTTTTGAATAATCTGAAGAAATTGTGGTCCAACTCTTTCTGCGCGTTCACCACTAACCCCATGTATCTCTTTTAATTCCGTGGTATTTCTGGGAAGCTTTTGGGCCATGCTATATAACATTGCATCTGTAAAATACGTACCAACTCTAGAATCATTCAACGCCATTAGATTACTTCGAAGAGCCTTTAATTCAGCAAAACAGCGATTCATAATGTCCATCTCATATTCAGACATAAAAGTGTTAGCAGAAAAATTATCTGGATTTGTTTGGCGACCAGTTATTATTTCACGTCTAATATTGTTTGGAGCTAATTGTGAATCGTAAATATCGTCATTTCCTAGAAACTGCTCGTGATTACTAGTCGTGCTATTCGTTTTAACTGCTGAAGCATGATTTTTTGTCATATTCGGCAGCGTATTACTGCGTGTTAAGCTCCGGCTTTCATTTCCAGAATTTGACGATTCCTGCTTAATTTCAAGTATGACTCGGTGTTTTCCAGCAATAACTGCATTTAACAGGGTCTGCCTGCCGGGGAATACATAAGCTGAAACAAACCCTCTCCGGTTAGCTTCAACTTTTTCAACAAAAATCCCTTCGGCAACCAATTGGTGGAATAGTCTTTCTGAATCTCCTCTGTTCAACGACTTTCCGTCGCCAGCGCCTTCTAGTCTATCCCAGCCGTTTTCGATAATTTTTGCTCCTTTACTACCACGAAAAACATCTATTAACTGGAGAAGAGTAGTTTTTCCGGATAGGGACCGTATCAATTTGATAGCTTTGGCGGCAATATCGGTCATATCCTTCTTTATGTAAGTAGCTTCTTCGCAACATATGTCACAACCCCGAGAACACTGTGCTCGGTCAAAACTTTCACCAAAGTACGCTAAAATCTGTTTTCTTCGACAATCAGATTTATTTTCGCAGAATTGAATGACTTGCCGAAGCATATGTCTCTGGCGATCTTTTGTTTCAGCATCACCATCACCACTCATAATTAATCGTTGGAACGTTACATGGTCTTTGTAACTATAGAACATTATACAATGCGCCGGCTTTCCATCTCTACCAGCGCGACCTGTCTCTTGATAATAACCTTCAAGAGATTTAGGGAAACTGTGATGAATGACAAATCGTACATCACCTTTATCAACACCCATTCCAAAAGCGATAGTAGCAACAATAATATTATAATTCCCAGCCTGCCATTCGCTTTGGATTCTTTGTCTTTCGTTTTTGTCAATTCCAGCATGATAATACCAAGCTTTCAATCCATACTCTTTTCTCAACTTATCCGCAACTTGCTCACAACTAGTCCTTGAAAGGCAATATATGATACCTGATTCATGCATGTGTCCATTACTGAGAAACCGATATAACTCGGTATAAAGGTCTTTCTTTGGTCGAATTTCGTAAAATAAATTAGGGCGATTAAAGCTAGATTTTAATTCCAAACAATGATCCATTCTAAGGGTATTTATGATGTCTTTTTTTACTACTTCATTGGCAGTAGCTGTTAAAGCCATCAAAGGCACACCCCGATAAGAATCTCTCAACGCTCCTAACTGCTTGTAGTCAGGTCGAAAGTCATGGCCCCAATGGCTTACACAATGTGCTTCATCAATTACTATGCGAGCAAGCAATTTTCGATCATAAAGATTCTTCAAGACTCTGGTTATCGCGCCGTTGCTTGCCAAACCTTCCGGTGTAACATAAAGTAATTTTACCATCACCTTTTCTGCCATAAGAAACGATATGACTTTTCGACGCTCATCAGCAGGCTGTTCACCGCTAAGAGGCAAGGACGGAATATTAATTTTTCTTAAATGTTCAAGTTGATCTTGCATCAAAGAAAGAAGCGGTGAAACAACCAGAGTAACACCGCGAGTCACTCCATCTTCAAGCACCGCTGGTAATTGGTAACACAATGATTTACCACCGCCGGTGGGCATCAAAACAAAGACATCCCTTCCAGAAAGCGTCCCATTAATAGCATCTAACTGGTTATTCCGAAATCCTTTAAGATGAAATGTGTGTTTCAATACATGAAGGAGCTCAGAAGACCATTTATGGTTCAAAGCTGGATCCGTTTTTGGAGGCAGTTGAACGAGATGATTTTTGTCCATATCTTCGTTTTTCGATTGTGTAGCATTATTGATATTTAGCCTGTCATTTCTAATCTCTCTTAGGGGGACATTTTCGAGTCGTGTTTCGTTGGTATTAATATTTTGATTGTCATTGGCATAACCACTGTTATCGGCATCTACCAACAAGACTTCATTAGGAGAACTAGGAATATCCTGGATGGGATCAGTTGCTGGAAAAGAAATGTCAGCGTCATTAAACTCAAAACTGTCGATATCTGTAGAAGATATATCCTTCTCGTAAGGTTCTTCTGTAAAGTTTCTCGGAGCTTTTGAAGTTGTAGGGGTAGCAGTAACTTTTTCATTAGTGAAGTTGCCACTGAAAGGTGGAGCATGTGGAAACTCTTTTTGTTTAATTACAGATTCCGGCACAAACGTTGAGGGAAATGTAGGTCCAAGTTCCCTTTCCTGCTCTTTTGAAGGAGTAGTAATATTAGAAGGCTGTAAAGGGTATTCTGTGTTTGATATAGCATCATGGACAAGCGAAATTTTACGGCTCAAAACATCCCGCTTGGGAATCCATTCTTTGAATCGCATCGAGGTTGGATCATTTTCCATCATTTCAATAATTCTATCGCTTAGCTCACTTTTCTCCTCTCTCAGGATTTCTAAATAATGCTGTAAATTGTCCCGGGGCCAAGAACAGAAGTCCAAAGAGATGGAGGATGAATTGGGTGTCGCGGTTAATGAACGCTGATTTTCTGGTATGCTAGATTGACGAACCGGGGTCACAGTATGCGTATTATTGTTATTATTGTTTTGATCAACAGGGGTACAATATGAGCCTCTTCCGTTCAGCAATTCATCATTGTTTCGTTGATTATCAACATGAGGTTTGAAGTTCGACGCAGATTCAGATAAAGGTGAGTCTTCAGCAATGGTTGGAGCATAGCCGGGTTGTTTTTGGAAAGCCTCCATTTCAGCAGCACGAAGAAACTCTTCATCAACGTCGTCAAATTCTTCTTCACTGTCGACAGTTTTGGTACTTCTAGCTCGCTTTGGATTATGTTTATCAGAATCACCAAATGATGACTGTCTTTTTAATAGGGGAGATTTTGGAATGTCCTCTGTTAAATCAATCGCGTCTTGTTCATTAAACATATCCAGTACGTTTGATTTTGGAGGATTTGCTGGCTTTATGGGTGCCAAAGTAGATTTCTGAGAACAGTCAATTGAAACATTGTCAAAATTAAGTGAACCAGAAGGTTGCTTGTTGTATTCTATTTTTTGAGGGCCATTACGAAAAAACCAATCAAGATGTTGATTCAGGTTTGTTTTGGTTACAACCATATTCTTCGATGTACTGAACCTAAGTACCTCTCCTCAATCACCAAGCATTGTTTCGTCGATAGAGGGAAAAAATTAGGTATAGATGACCGTCTGTCTGCAAAACCAATTTGGCTTATTTGTGTTAGTAAAACTTTGAAATAGGTGTATACGCGTCGCGCTAGTTTACAGTACTTAATGCACTCTACTGTGTTATGTAAAAATATTTTAAGAGAACATACTGACAATCTTTATTTCACAAAATCGAATCGCAACATACACCAAGCACGGGCTTTTGCCTATATTAGAAGATAGATAAAAAAATTGGTGAATTAGCGGGTATTCGCAGTTTTATGTGTATTATTAAGGGATTAATTGGGGATCTTTTTTGGCGTATTTAATTAATTTTGCAGGAAACGGTCATGGCTAGTGAAATTGAAGAAAATAGAGAAGGGACAACTGGTAAAAATTTGATGAATGGACTTAATAAGGGTCAACTATCATCGGAATCAAAGAAAATAATGAAGAAAAAGGCAAAAAATTCTTTTAAAAAAGGAAATGAAAGTGGAAAGCGGAATGGGCTCGTCAACTTTATGGATGAAGACGAAGACCGAAGTAAAGAACAATTTGATACTTCTGCATTTTCAAAAAGCGCTGATAAGTCTCCCAAGAAAAAAAGCTTGCTTGAACAACGAAAACAGTTACCTATATGGGAGGCTAAGGACGCCATTTGTCAGAAAATTCAAGATAATCGCGTAATAGTGATTGTTGGTGAGACTGGTTCAGGTAAATCCACTCAAATTCCTCAGTTTCTTAATGAATGTGAATATGCGAAAGAAGGATGTGTTGGAATTACGCAACCCCGTAGGGTAGCTGCTGTAAATTTGGCGAAACGCGTAGCTCAGGAGCAAAATACGCGGCTGGGAGACAAGGTTGGTTATTCTATTCGATTTGATGATTCAACAAGTCCAAACACGAGAGCCAAGTATTTAACTGACGGTATGTTGTTGAGAGAATTAATCAACGATCCTCTTCTTTCGCAATACCATACGTTAATTCTGGATGAAGCACATGAGAGAACTCTCATGACCGACATGCTACTCGGTTTTGTGAAAAAGATCATAAAAAAAAGACCTGCTTTGCGTGTCATTGTTATGAGTGCTACGCTGAATGCGGAAAGGTTTTCTGAATTTTTTGACGGTGCTGAAATATGTTTCATCAGTGGTCGACAGTATCCCGTTCAAATACACTACACATATGTTCCAGAGCAAGATTACATGGATGCTTGTTTGCGTACCATATTCCAGTTGCACGTAAAGCTACCTCCTGGTGATATGCTCGTTTTCCTTACTGGTCAAGATGAGATTGAGGCATTAGAATCTTTAATTAAAGATTATGCGAAGCAGTTGCCTTCCAATAAGTTGCAAATACAAGCTTGTCCGCTGTTCGCTAGTTTACCACAAGAGCAACAAATGCTGGTTTTCCAGCCTACTTTACCTAATCACCGCAAAATCGTTTTGTCTACAAATATTGCAGAAACTTCCGTTACCATTTCTGGAATTCGATATGTGATCGACACTGGTTTAGCCAAGGTGAAACAATTCAACGCTCGATTAGGTTTGGAGAGCTTAACCGTACAGCCCATTTCTCAGTCAGCAGCGAGACAGCGTAGTGGTCGTGCTGGTCGTGAAGCACCGGGCCAATGCTATCGTTTATATACAGAAGCGGATTATAATAAGCTTCCCAAAGAGTCTACACCTGAGATTAAGCGGATAGATCTTTCTCAGGCTGTATTGACACTTAAGGCCCGAGGTCAGAACGATGTACTTAATTTTGATTACATGGATCCTCCTTCCAAACAATCTCTTGTGCGTGCTTTAGAACATTTATATTCCATTGGCGCATTAAGTGATAATGGGAAGATCAATGAATTGGGGTATCAAATGTCTTTGATTCCTTTATTACCGTCTCTCGCTAGAGCTATGCTGAGCGCGAGGGAGCATAACTGCTTGAATGAAGTCATTGACATCGTTTCTTGTCTTTCAACAGACTCTATGTTTCTCTTCCCTCAAGAGAAGAGGGAAGAAGCAGCTGAAGCCAAAACGAAGTTTTTGCATAGTGAAGGAGATCACCTTACATGCTTAAATGCGTTACGTGTATATCTTGAAACAAGTTCGGACATGCGAAAGCACTGGTGTAACCAGAACTTCGTTAACCGCCGTGCATTAAAAATTATATTAGATATTCGTAAACAGCTTCGAGAACATTGTATTAAAGCTGGTTGGGATATAAATGATAATACCGAGGTCAATACTGAAAATATCCTTCGTTCTTTCCTTTCAGGTTACATTTCTAGCACTGCTTTGCTTCATCCCGATGGTTCCTACAAGACTACTGTGGGCAATCAGGTAAAGAATTAATTTGTACTCAAAGTCATCTAACGAATCTTCTAGATTGTGTCTATACATCCTTCCTCTTCACTTTTTGGTAAGAAGGCAGAGGCGATTATGTACCATGAATCGGTATGTTTGATACTTTTTGGATTGTACGATGTGCTAACTATTTTCTTATAGGTTTTTACTACTAAACCATACGTTCGCGGTGTCAGTAGCATTCGGTCCACTTGGTTATCCGCCGTAGCTCCTCATTACCTTGGCCGACAGCAAGTATAATAAAGAGAAAATAATATTCACAAATTAGTTTAATTATTTTGTTTAATTATTATGTTTTCTACTATTTCATTCTATTGTGTAAGAAAAATTATCAATCCGCTTACAACAATTCAAATTTAATCTATTCGCTTTTCTTAACCTTATATTATTTCGTTCTCATTTTTTGCACCGCCAAAATTCTCCAATTCAAAATTTTTTCCTGTTTTTGATACAAAAGCAAGAATACTAAAAATTATGGAAAATATATCAAATTATAATGATGGTCAGGCGACGCTCACAGGTGAAGAGTATGCTAGATACGGGCGTCAGATGATAATGCCTGAAATTGGTTTGCCTGGTATGTGACTAAAGAGTTCTTACAATCTTGGAGACAAATTCTTTAAAATTATGAAGAAAAAAGAAAAAACAATAACTAACTGGGTTCAGGTCAACTTGCGTTAAAAAATTCATCTGTTTTGATTATCGGGGTCGGTGGACTTGGATGTCCTGCAGCTCAATACATAACAGCAGCAGGAATTGGGACAATTGGCTTACTAGATGGCGATGTTGTAGATAAAAATAATCTTCATCGTCAAGTTCTTCACTCCACAAGTAAGGAGGGGATGTCAAAAGCTGAATCTGCTAAACAATATCTTCAAGAGTAAGTCTTACTTATAAAAAGTCACTATATTAATATAGCCAGTTTAAATCCAAATGCGAACATACTTACTTATGTGGAATACGCATCTCCACAGAACCTGTTTGAAATTATTTCAGCCTACGATATTGTGCTCGATTGCACGGATAATCAATTTACACGATATCTGATATCCGATGTCTGTGTTTGGCATGGGAAACCACTTATTTCAGCTTCAGCCCTTCAATTTGAAGGACAGCTCTGTGTATATAATTACCGTAATGGACCCTGTTATCGTTGTATGTTTCCGAACCCTACACCAGTCGTTACTAGTTGTTCTAAATCTGGAATCCTTGGACCGGTTGTTGGTACCATGGGTACTATGCAAGCTTTAGAAACGATCAAATTAGCATTGCATATGAAGGGCATAAACAAGGAACCATTTGTTCCTTTTATTTTACTGTTTCATACATTTAGATTTCCTCAATGGAAGCATATTCGCATCCGCTCTCGTCAACAGTCTTGTGCAGCTTGCGGTCCTCATAAAATGTTAACTCGTTCTTTCATTGAATCCTCTCCTTCTGAGTATGCTACTCTTTGTGACGCTGTTCCCAAAACCGAAAAGAATCTGAATCCCATTAAACGAATCACTCCAAGAGAGTTAGCGAATTTGATTAGAGAGTCACCCAGCATGACATTCTTAGATGTTCGCGAACCAGTTCAGTATGGTATTTGTAACCTTCCTTCGTTTAAGAATGTACCGTTATCTGAAGTTTATTCTATGAATGATCTCTCCGGAAAAGTATGTGTAATATGCCGAAGCGGCAATACGTCTCAAAGCGCAGTTAGAACACTTCAAGAACTGAATCCTGGTGCTGAAATATTTGATGTTATATCCGGTTTACAAGGCTGGTCAAAAGATGTTGATCCCCAATTCCCATTGTATTAAATATATAATAACTCGGTCCATCATATCACTCTACAACATCTTGCGTTTTACTAGACTACTAATTAAATTATTCACTTAATGAGACTAGGAATAATAATTTAAAAATCGAAAATCTAAGCTAAACAAAACAAATAAATAAAATTTAAATGATGCAGAGACTCCATAAATAATAATAAAGAACGTGAATCTCGAGATTATTAAAGCTTTTTGAATTAAAAGCATTATATGTCATACCGATTTCTTCGAAATCAGGAACCGTCAGATTCGCAATTGATGAACCCTGGATGGATATAGGCTGAGGATCCTTCAGAGGACCGACTACTATTTTCTGGATTTTGCTGATTGGATTGACTCATTCGAACATAGTATAAAGAAACGAATTCCATCGCTGGTTGAATCATTTTAGAAAAATTGTAGGCAGAAGTAAGCGTGAAGCAAAGAAGGGGAAAAATGACAGTGCTAAGCCAATAAGCCTTTCTTAAACTCATTAAACCCATCATCGTGAGCTGTAAAAGCAAGCAACCAAATATAATTCTCTCAAAAATAATACCCCATAACTTTCCAGTAGAGTGCTGAGGGTGCTCCATTTGATAAATGAGCTTATATTTGTATACTAAAAATCCGACGATAAAGTATATTAATCCAAAGATCAAAATGAGAGGAGAAATTATACTATAGCAAAGGCAAATCATTAAAATAAACATCGGCTGAGGTAAATAGATACCGATACTAAACGAATCTGGTTTCTCAAGTTCTCGATAGTCTTGCGAATGATTTGCAAATGAGCGACGTATAATATACATTGAAAGCTTCCCAAGTTGAATCAATTTTAATGGAAACATACCAATGCCTTGTAGTACGATAAGGTCAATAAAAAATTGGGCTTGATTCGGAAGTCTATTAGCAAGAAAATGAGCAAGCGTAGTAGTATCCTTAACTAATTCCCAGTAAGAGGTGGAACCTGCGATTATATAAACTAGGAAAAAGTTGACGAACAAATATGCGAAATTCTTTCCAACTGAATATATTTCTTCCTCACCTCGGGAATTAAAACCTTGCATTTTAGATAGCCATTGAAACAGGTAAGGAGATATACTAATAAACAAGGAATACACCAAAGTGGGAAGAAAGGTACGAAGAAGCGAATTCAAAAATGGAACGTCTTGGATTAGACGTCCTAATTCGGGCCAGAGTTTACTGATATTATCGAGATTTATAAAGACAGCAATTGCTCCGACAGGAACGGTCCAAAGTAAGATAATCATTAGCGTCAGAAGAGTAATCAGCCATGATCGAAAGAAACGATGCCATCGGCCTATGTAAGTGTGATGCCACTGAATATCATTTGACGCAGGTGCTAAAGAGATATGTAGACCCATCAAAGACTTCGCATCGATATGAATTTGAGCAACGATTTGGGCACTAGCCATAGACTCGAAAGTAACGAATGCCTCTCCCGTTGCAGGATGGTTCAAACGGCGGGCAGATTCAATTTTTCGATCCACACTTAGCAATTTTGCTGAATAAAAGTCAATGGCATCAATCTGCTGTCCAACAAGTCCAAAAAAATGAGTTCGAACCATGGGACGACATTCTAATTCACCTCTTGGCAACGACAACAAATACTGGGAAGTTTCAGTGTAGGGTACAGAGCCGGAAACCAAAGTATCTGGAATACTAGGGATCTGAAAACCATGAAGTAAGGAATTCTTTTCGTAAGCATGCCAATACTTTTCGAGATTTTGGGCATAAGCTTTACGCTTGGAGAGAAGGGAGTCTATAACAGTATAGTTACGGCAGATATTAACCTTAGCAACGTCGCCTATATCGAGCTTTTCTAAATAACTCTTCAAAGCTTCAGAGCTGCACAAATCAGGAGGGAGACCGGTAATAAAGACAGTACGATCAGCAAGACGAGTTTGTCGAGCAAGGTATGATTGTCGAATATCAGCTATCAGCTTTGTAGATGAAAATAAAACATAAAGCAGATAGATAGATATAACGTATGTAAATATAACATACAGATAAAGGAACCCATCACCAGGTCCAGGGAGCCCTGGAATATCTGTTAAATTACTAAAGGTATTTGTGGTTTGTTTCAGAGAAATGGAATCCTGATTCGTCAGTGGGGACTGTACATTTGGTGGTGACAAACTAGTGAGCGAATGAAAGCTCGAAGGAGACGAGGTAAAAACGCCAGATAAAGTTATATTTCCAAAGGCGTCACCTCGAAAGTGTTTATTAACGGGCATAATTACAGTGAAACCCAACAAGGAGGTGAAGGCAAGAAACTTTATAGCCATCTTAAAGAATAAAAGGAACACATAACCATCTAACCCAGCACAGTTTTGAAAAACATAATCAGGGATTCTTATAAGATCGACTAACCACAGATAGCTGGAAGACGAAAGTGTTGGAAGCTTCAATTCCTGTATAGAAACTCGTGGTGCGTAAAGCACATTCCATCGTCGGCGAAAAATGCAAAAAAACAAACAAGCAGAACTTCCAACTAAAAATGCTAACCAAAACTGAGTCTTCAAATCACTAGAAGGATCTAAAATTGGAGGAACTTGCGTATCTCGACCTGCAATATCGAAGTCATGCAAGTCAAGAATAGTCGCAAATCCATTTTGTTAGTAAACTAGAAGGAAAAAGATAGACTTAAAAAGAGAAACCACATACTTTTTCTAGGATCATTCTCTGCACCTGTTAGAGAAAGCATCAGAACAAAGGCAATGTTTTAATCCAGACAAAAATAAGACACCAGGAGGAATGCTTCTATAACTTGGGAATTAAATTTGATGAATATAAAATAGAAGCAATATTCTATGTACTTCTAAGTAAGAAGAAGGATCTAGCTCTTATCCGCAGATGCAATGGAAAGATGATAAATAGATGCAAAGGATCAATTAGAGATCGGAAGGACTTCACTTGTGATTAGGACGTTTTTAAGATTCAAACAAGCTTTAAATCTAAGAAAAACATAAAACATAAAGAATTGTGAATTGTTTCAACAGTTGAGGATGGGAAAACAAATAATAACCGGTAGGAGGAGTTGAAAGGTAACCTGGTATGACATTATGAAATATCATCATTTTTGACCTCCTTACGACGTTGTTTACTCGGTATAATAATAAATAATAGAAAGACCTTGATATATGGATAATAATATGAAAATCAAAACAGTTCGCCTTGAACTTGAAAGATGGTAGTAAACATAGAAAATAGTTATGGAAAAGCAATTGGAAGCCCAATTAAACTGGCTGGAAGGTATAAAGTCTAATAAAATCAAAAAAAAAAGAAAAGGAAAGAAACCAGAAAAATAGCTGGTCCTTAGAAGAGCGAAGTCATGTTTTGTACAGATCCATCGTGCGGCAAGAGGATCTCTTGATGACTTGTATGATAGCTTTTTGAGAATCTGACAATATCTATTTCTGTATAATATTCCATTCGTTTCCCAATTTAGTCTGTATGACCTTATTTTGCCGATTCATTCTTTGGATCGTTTCAAAACGATAAAGTGTAGGTGTAGTATAATGTACAGGCAAAATGCCTTTATATAGGTTAAAGGGTTTGATATGTTTTATTTTATTTTTATTTTTTAATCAGAAAAAGAAGAGTCCTCTCGAATTATGGTTCCAAGAAGAGAACAATATGTTCTTTCTACCAAACTATGCTCACAAATATTCGTTTAGTGAAACAATTGAGTAAATACATTTCTATATGTAACATTAAACCCTTGTTCCCACAAAATGTTCGTTTTATGCGCGCACAGTCAATATAGAAGAACACAATTTTTTCTCTCTAGAAAGAAAAAGTTGTTCTACACTGATTACGAAAGAATGGAAGGATAATTATAGAAAAGTAATTTTAATGAAAGAGCAACCAACGTAACCATGAACAAAGCTTTCTTTCCCTTACAATATCATGGTCGGTAGCAAAAACAACGAAGAAGAACAGCTTTTTCCTAATCTTCGTCTTTTAAAAATAATAATAAAAAAAAAATAAGTTAAGTAAAATTCCCAGTGTGTCTCTACGTTACTCAATATACATACAATTCTTTTCTTCCCATCATCCGGAAGGCTTCTTTTGTGTGCGTAGGAAAACGTAGCATCTTCTCGCAAAAGAGCAGTTAAAGAATATGCAAGGACAGCAAACAAGAATCGCAACGAACTGTCTTCGTCAGGGCTGATTGAGGACCGACTTTGTATTGCTGTTTGAAACAGATTTGTTGTAACAAAACTGGGATGATTTAGTAAGTTTCGACAAACACTTTGGAACTTACGGGAAATTATTACGTGGTTGTTTTGGAAAGAAAGCTGGAGGTGTTTTTCATTAAAATATCTATATCTATATATAATCATAATAAATAATCTAGAAAGGTTCAGAAACAATGAATTCAGAAAAGGAGGTTTGGGATGACTCGGAACTTCGAATCGCTTACGAAACAGCTTTGGCAGAATACAAAAAGTATCACAGTCTCGAAGCAGAAAAGTCCCAAACTCAGGTCCAGCCTCGAGATGAAACACTAGAAAAGCAGGAAACAACATTTGTGGATCACAAAGATGAGGATACTTCTCGGGCGGAATCCAATACAGATGTCGCAGAGGAGGGGCAAATAGTTAAAGATGAAAAAGACCATAGTCCCCAAGAAGCTGAAAACGGTGTTTTCAACACTTCCATTCCACCATCTGCAAACACTGAACAATTACCAACTATCCCCCCTCCACCCCCTATTCAAGGTTTAACATATGGTACGTTGAAAAGAAAAGCGTTTGAAAGTTGTACTAAAACATGTAGATGAAACTTACCGGAGGTTATTGATGAGTTGGTACTACGCTGGCTATTATGCGGGCCTTGCTCAGGGCATGCACCAAAGTCAATCATAAACTAGCAATACCACCTTTGGAATTGAATACCAATTTCCTTAAAGTATTATGTAATGGTTCAATACTCTTTCTTAGAATCTCTGTTCTCCAATTCTCCCTACCAACATAGTAACTCTAACATTAGCAATTTGTGTTGTTTACATTTGGAAAAGTTTCACGTTACTTCTACTTTTATTTGAGTCATGCTTTTTTATCTAGTTGTACTTTGTTCAACTATAATAAACTATCTTTATATAATGAAGAAACTCTGTTCTACCTAGTTACTTACTGAAATCTTTTCCATTTTACATGAAGGAAAAAAATCTAACTTTGTTTATTTGCATACTCTAAGGCAATATATTGTAACAATCGCTACATAGTACAACGAAGAATAGAGATCTCCCGTATTCTCGTCTAGGAATCCCAACACTTCGCTAATAATTGGAAAATGTCGGTGATGTAGTATATCTTCCTTCACTATATGTAGTACCACCACCGTCCTCCAAAGGATTCCATGTAACTTAGCGTTTACTTATAACCCGAACATTGAAAGGAAACCGTTGAAATACGGAAATTTGAACCTTTTAGGAAAATAAATCAAACTACAAACCTCAAAGAATTACAAGAGATTACTAATTCAGGAATGGGTCAAACATTATCAGAACCCATTACGGACAAAAATTCCAGTTATGGCATTAACAAAGATGTTCTGTATGGATTGTCAAGCATGCAAGGATGGAGAATTTCTATGGAGGATGCCCATAGTGCCAAGCTTTCTTTAAAATGCCCTTATGAAAACCAAGAAGTAGACTTTTTTGCAGTATATGATGGTCATGGCGGTGAAAAAGTAGCAAAATGGTGCGGAGAACGTCTTCCATCAATTTTGGAAGAAAGCGAAGAGTTCAAAAAGGGAGATTTTGTGAATGGTCTTAAGGCTTCATTTTTAAAAGCCGATCAGATGATTTTGGAAGGTATGTTTTATAGAGAAAAGGATTTGAATTATTTTCTCGTTTGTTTCGACGTTTAATGTGTTATGAAGGCTACTTTGAGTCATGGTTGCGTTTGATTCCCGTTGTCTTCTGTCTTTTTCATGATACTTTGAAGGTTCATGGAAATATACGTCTTGGATGTACAGATAAAAACACTTGAACTCGTCTTCTTTCACTCTCAAAGGAGCTGGTAAAAATTTTCTTTGTCTAGCCCTTTTTTTGTTTCTCTTAGTATTGTTTGCTAACCATGGATTTTTAGATGAGCAATTCCACACGGATCCATCCGGATGCACAGCCACTGTTTTACTTCGAGCAAACAACAAAATCTATTGCGTAAGTCTATATAATCACTCAGTTCCACTTATAACAACTAACGTTTTTAGGCGAATGCTGGCGATTCGCGAACAGTGCTCGGAAGGAAAGGCGTAGCAAAGGCCCTTTCTGTAGATCACAAGCCTTCAAATGAATCCGAAAAGGCGCGTATTTGTGCTGCGGGTGGTTTCGTAGATTTTGGTCGTGTCAACGGAAATTTGGCTCTTTCAAGAGCTATTGGTGATTTTGAATTCAAGAATAGCAACCTGGAGCCGGAAAAACAAATTGTTACTTCTCTCCCGGATGTCATTGTTCATGAAGTTACAGACGAGGATGAATTCGTGGTGCTTGCATGCGATGGTATTTGGGATTGTAAAACTTCTCAACAGGTTATTGAATTTGTACGTAGAGGTATTGTTGCTGGTCTTTCTTTACAAGAAATTTCTGAGAGTCTTATGGACAACTGTATTGCTGGTGATACAGAAACCACTGGCTTAGGTTGCGATAATATGACTGTCTGTGTCGTTGGTTTATTACAAGGGGATTCACAAGAATCTTGGTACAAAAAAATTGCCGATCGTGTTGCTGCCCATGATGGCCCTTGTGGTGCTCCTGAACTCGCGGAATCTCGTGGTCCTGGATTTTCCGGCAACGACAATGGCGAGAAAATAATTGTCCCATCGGGTTTCCAACAAATCAGAGTAAATAGAATTGAGGGACATGATCCAGATGCTGACGAGGATGATAGAAATGATGATTCAGCAAACGGTTCTTTGGCCGCCGGCTTCCGCTGGAAGGAGCACTTTTTCCCCGAAAAAGCTGAAGATGAAAAAGAAGATATTACAACTGAGGATCCTTCTGTTAAACAGGTCGAATCCGCTGCATCTTCCGATTAATATCTTGTACTCTTAAAATCGTTATCGCCCTTTTATATTATTCTTCCTTATGCTACTTTATAAATTTCAAAGAAATTAAATCACTTCATGACGAATGCTGCCCTTGTTCGAATTCATAGTTTTGCTCAGCCATACTATCTAGTTTTTCGGACATGTTCTATCTATATAAAAGTTTATGTCAACATATGTTGCAGTGCATAGCACGAACTTTAGGGTCTGCATCAATAATGTGCTACGTTTTTCGAATGATAGCCTTCCGTCAGTGAATGTTATGAAAATTTATCAATGATAGATGCTTTGGCGATTCTCTATTTCCTGTGCTTTGACCTTCTAATGTCTGTGGATACCTTACAGATGAATGCTTTATTTTATTTTTTTACAATTCTCATAGTCTGTTTAATATGATACTAAAACATTAGTTTTTGAACGTGCCAAATCATTAGAAATTCTGAACCTTTTCGCAGGAATCTGAAATTAGCCTTCGGCGCCAAAGTCCTTCGTAAATTGAATGTGCTTTTGTATGTCGCCAGCGTTCAAAGTAGGTTTCACTTTCTTAACAGCAGTGTAGAAATCACGTACACTAAGACGGGGTTCTAAGATATCACTACCGTTTACGTCCATCCATGTAGCTGCAAATGCTTCTGGATCTCCAGGGGAACAAGGAGTGACCATGGTACGGTTCAACGGCTCATAAAAGACCTTTTTAAAATGGGTAGCCGTGTGGATTTTTCTTACAGGTTCCATTATAGCATCTCGAACAACGATAGCTATATCCGAACCAGAGTAACCCTCCGTCATTCTTCCAAGCTCTTTGAAGTCCCGGGACTTCAATTCTGATGGAATATCGCCTATATTAAGTTCAAACATTCTAGAACGAGCGTATGAACTCGGCAACGGGATATAGATTCTTTTTTCGAAACGTCGACGAATGGCAGAATCCAATGTCCAAGGTATATTGGTAGCACCCAACACCAATACCCCACTCTCATCTTTTCCAACACCGTTCATTTGGACTAAAAACTCGGTTTTGATTCTACGAGAGGATTCGCTTTCGCCCTCACTTCTGCTACCGCAAAGTGAGTCAATTTCGTCAATAAAAATGATGGAAGGCTTTTGCTCTCGTGCCATTTCAAATAGTTGCCGAACAAGCCTTAATGAATATTAGCATACTAATGATTACAGAGCCATTTACATACCTTTCACTTTCACCCATCCATTTACTCACCAAATCAGAAGAACTGATGGAAAAGAATGTAGAGCCAGCTTCCGTAGCAACCGCTTTTGCTAAATACGACTTTCCTGTTCCGGGAGGACCATATAGAAGGATGCCGGACCATGGCTTTCGACTACGCGAAAACAACTGTGGTAATTTTATAGGAAGAAGAACCGTTTCTTTCAAAGCTTCCTTTGCATTTTCTAAACCAGCTATATCTTCCCAACGAACATTGGGTTTTTCAACTAAGATTGCGCTGGTAAGAGCACCTCGAAGCTTTTTAGCTTCCGAATCTAAAACTTCACTGGCAGCCGGAGAATTGCTTCCCTCTAATCCGCTGGAAGCACCACTCTTAGAGGCAACCTGGCTACTCTTTTGTTGAAGGAAGACTTTCAGTTTCTCCGCGCGATCTAAATACTCTAGAACCTTCCCTCTTATGATTTCTTTGGATTTTTCGTTTTTCTCATCTATGTTTATAGTTAGAGCTTGGACTAATGGATCAACTCAAAATTTCAAAGCAGCTTTCTGTCTGGCTTTTCATCCACAGATTATAGAACAGAAAATTTCCAGCATATGCATACATTTTAAGGCCATCATGAAGTAATCAAGAGCATTTTGATAATACTTGTAAGCATCTCCATAACGCTCAGCATTATCATGATCAATGGCGGTTTTCACCAAAGATATAGCTTTCTAAAAGTTTACATTAGCAAAGACTGAAAAAAGTAAATCAAGTACTATCCGCATACACTCAGACAATCCGGGTTTGACATGTAAATATGTATTTTCGTTGATTATGTTTTATATTGCTGAAACGAAAGAAGAAATAAAATCAATTTGTATTTCCTGATTATTTTTAGGGTATTATAGGCAAGGAAGTACACAATTCGTGAACAATAGAGGAATGTGTTACTGCTAAGATTTGTGTACTAATACATATGAGTAATGGAATTACACTTACTCCTTGGGTTACCACGAATGAACTAGCTAAGGATTCATCAAATACATTTCAAAGCGTTATCTTCATGAGAATAAAGAACATATAATTTATCTGATAATTTCTCGCATTTCTTTGAACAATTAAGTATCTAGGGCTAAATACGAAAGCAACTTCCTTAACTTATATTCGCGGAATTCTACAAAAACAATAGAGGATATTCCGTAATTAATCTCCTATCTAATGGATTTAATTGAGCTTCCTTTAAAAAACACATCGCCGCTTGATATTGAAGTATGGATTAAAGACCTAAGTGAATACCCGACTGTAACGAAGGAAAACCTGCGAAAAGAGTTAGAAGAGTACCAAGAGTTAAGAAAAAAACTTTGTGTTGATTTTCCTACTTTCCAAGATGCGCAATTAGCAAACGTGTACTACAGGATGCTTGGCGCTCTTGAGGAAAAGCTTGCAGGATCAGCTCCTACTAGCTTTACATGGAACTTTTCCTATTCTTCAAGTCAATTAGAAGAATATAATGATATTTGCTTTGAGAAAGCGAACTTCATTTATAGAATGGCAAATGTGTATCAAACTCAAGCGAAGGCCTGTTTGCTAAAGCAAGAACCTAACTTTGCTCAAGCTCATCAATTTCTACAATTTTGTGCTGGATCCTTCAATTTTATAGGTAAGTACTGTCTTTACCTTGGATCGTTGGATTTTGAACATTCTCTTATTAAAGCTTGGGAGCATTGCTTTCTGGCACAAGCCCAGTCTCTTGTGTATCATAAAGGACTACTGACAAAAAGTATACGAGATCTAACGCTTTCCAAGTTAGCAAATGGGATTGCGAAAATGTACGATGATGCTCACCATAGTTTTGAGAATTCGACAGGAGCTCAAAGTTACTTCGTGCATGTAACGTTTCTTGAATCTTTATACTACCGTGCAAGCTCTTATTTTTATCTTTCTAAAGATGCTGTTAGCAAGTATATGTATGGAAAGCAAGTAGCTTTTCTGGAACTTGCCGTGGTTTATTGCAAGAAGGCCCTGGCAAAGAGGTTTGAGGTACCGACTTCAATAAAAGTGTATGAAAACTTAGAAATCCTATTATCTGATTTGCAAGATCAGTTTCGACAAGCCAAGCGAGACAATGATTTCGTTCATCTCGAGCAAGTTCCTTCTCTACAGGACATCTCTAGTTGTGAAATTGTGATGATGGTTCAGTCAGCAATTCCGGATTATATTAGCAGTCTCTCAAATACATTTAGATATTTTCCTTCTATCGTTGATAATAAGGATCAAAGGAGATGGGAACAATTTCGGGACAAAGCAAAGATTATACTAAAGGCTTATGAAAATGATATGCTAAATTTAACTACAGAGGGAGATGATATTGTGGACAAACTTAAAAATCGCATTGCTTACTATTATTGTAATGATGATAAATTCATTAAAGATTTAGGGGCCACCGAGAAGAAGTACGACAAAATTAAGGAATCGGGTGGACAAGAGCTTCTGAGAACGCGGATTACATCTTTAATGACTTTATCCAAGGATGTATCAAATGTATTTCACCAATCTAATGATATTCTAAATAATGAACAAGAGAAAAATGATTTCTACAAATTGAAATATGGGACGGATCGATGGAAAATAGTTTCGAGTGAAATTGCATCCAGAGAACTTAGGAATGAACTGGAATCTTTGAGAATTAATCTCATTAACTTCGAAAATCTAGCCAATGATACCAAGAAACTTTATGATAAGATTAATCCCATTTACCTTACGACCGAACCGAAACTTTTGATCACCAATTTTTCATCCACGACTGAGACGTTGAGTCCCCTTGAAATAAATTTTCTATCGACAATAAATAATCAAATCCAAAGGTGGGAAAGCATTAAAGAAACAAGGTCATCAATTGGCTTACATGAAATTGAATCTCAATACTTTTCTAAAATGACTTCTTTGATGACTTCTGATCCAAATATTTTAATATCAGGATTTAAGGAAGAACTCAGTAAATTATGGAATACGAACGAACAGAAACAATCACAAACAAGGCTATTTGACTCGATTTCAGAATCAATTGACAATTTGGCCCGTGCATATGATGCAAGACAAAAGAAAAAATCCGCGACGCAGATATTACTAGATATAAATGAAATGTATGAGCTCTACTGGGAAGCTATGAACAGAAGCGAAACCGGGGTTACTTTTGGAAATCGGTTACTTGATCTCTTTACCAAAATTGAATTAGAATGTACTGGGTATGCCAATCAAAGGACGGAAGAGGCAGTATCACTTATAGAAAAAATCTCTACTCCTACACAGAAACTCTTCAATCCAAACATACATCAAATTAGATTCAAGAAATGAGGAAATGGAGAATGAATTTATATACAAAATCAGCACTAAAATGACTGTAATATCGTGAAGCATTTTAATAGTTATTACCATACAACAAAGGTCAGGATATAAATCCCCTTTGTAAGCTGTTGGATAACGCTGTATATTTCTTACTCAACCCCTTTCTAGTTACCATCCTTAAAACCTTTTACACCGTCGAATCCATTAGATGGTTTGGTTTGTAACGGATTAATGATTCCCTGATTTGAAAGACCCAAACCTTGTCCTTCATTCCAACCGAATTTCTTCAGGAGGATTTTGCCATAATTTTTCGTCGGTTTATATTTTGGTGACTCTATCAAAGAGTCAGGAATTTGGTCCGATTTAGGGACTGAAGCATTGGAATAAATTGAGTTTATAGTGGTGTCCTTTAGCAAGGCGGGAGGAGGACCAATTCCAAATTGAGAGGATTGAGCTAGTCCTGCATTTCGAGCTTCAGTAGCCAATGAAGGATTCTGCGAAACATATAAATCCCATTCATGTTCCACAGCTTTTCCATATTCGGATTTCTTGTAAATATCATAACTTGTAGGATTGAGAGGGTTATAAAGCTCTGACCATAATTTTTCGACTTTAAAAGAAGAAACCAACGTATCATGATTTAATCCGGAAGATGGTCGCTTCTTCTCTGTAGATTCATTTGAAATATTGAAGCTAGTAGCTTCATTTATAGAAGAAGTATCATTTGAAGGAATATCATGAACATTGTCGAGTACTGTAAGGGATGAAGGGACCGCTTTGTTTAATAGCCTGTTGACATTTTTTTTCTTATTTGGTTTATTCCGCCTCACCATAGGCAGAAAGTGTAAGGATGATAGAGTTTGGGTGGTCTTAGAAGAAGAGGATTTTGATTCCACTGAATTTGAGGGAGGAGATGTTTCATAGAGATGTTCAGAGCTTTTTTCCTTTTCTTTAGCCTTTGCACTCTCCTCAGCAATTTCATCAAGTGTCTTTGAATCTAAACCGTCATATAGAGAGAAAGACATATTGAAACAACTTACGTTCTTACAAAGTCCTGTTTTCTTATAAACCACTCAGAAAAGTTCTATCTTGTCTTCACATGAATTGCAAATTGTATATGTAAGTTCAACCTAGAATGCGATAGTAATAGGTGAATACACTCGTGGAATCTCAAAACCAAAGTTTACAGTCTTAAGATATTCTTTTGAATTGGCAAAGAATATGGAGACTTTAAAGTATGTTGTAACTTCTATTAGTTTCCGTGCTGTATCTGATGAAATTGCTGGAATCGCAACTCTACCATGCTGGGCATTGCTAAGATGTTATAAGTCCGGTACTCTTCTCCTTTACTTCAACTCGTACTTCGCAAGTGTTGGTACTCATAATATCGATCTTCAAATCCTATAGAATTATACATCTACAATTTGGTTATTTACTACTAGATATTGGGTTTCAATTGATCCATATGTGTTCGTTGTCTGAAGAATTGAGAAACAGTTGAACCGTGAATCGTGATACAAGCCTTCTAAGTTTTGTTCTTATTCAACTTTTATTTAATTTACCCAATTTTGATAAGAAAAGCGAAAAATGGACTTGAATCTTTCTGCTCAATCGTATTTTAAGCGAATGTTTCAGGAGGTCCCCGACTTGAAGGTCCTTTTACTAGAGAGAGAAACTACTAGAATAGTCTCTTCTAGTATAACTCAGTCAAATCTCTTAGAGCACCAAATTTATTTAACTGTGTAAGTTGGGTTTTTAGGGTACAAGCTAATTATGAACTTCCCTAGCCTTGTTGAAAACCAAAGAGAAAAGCTTAGACACTTGAAATGCATTGCGTTTCTGAGGCCAACAACTCAGACCTTACGTTTTCTATGTGAGGAGCTACGTGATCCAAAATATTCAGAGTACCATTTGTACTTCTCCAACATCTTGTCCAAAAGCTTTCTGGAGCGATTGGCTGAGTCAGATGATTTTGAGGTGGTTAAGAGTGTTCAAGTAAGTCCTTGTCTTTGCTTAGTGATTAACGTACTTTTTAGGAAATATTTTTGGACTATTTGGTAGTAAACAATGACCTCGCATCTTTAAATGTACCTCACATAATCGATAACACTCCAGACTCCTGGTTGGATTCTTCCTTAGAGCGTACTCAACAAGGCTTAATCTCACTTTTACTATCTTTGAAAAAGAAACCTTTGATTCGTTATGATGTAAATAGTTTCCTTAGCTTAAAGCTTGCCGAAGAAATCGGATACGTTACACAGAATGAAACTCAGCTATTTAATTTCCGAAAGTCTGATACTCCTACTATTTTACTTATATTGGATAGGAAGAATGATCCAATTACCCCATTATTAACGCAATGGACATATCAGGCCATGGTACATGAGCTTTTTGGAATAAATAATGGACGTGTCAGTTTTCAGAATACAAGCGTACCAGGTGAGACAACTGAAATTGTTTTAAACCCTACTCTTGATCCATTTTATAACGAAACACGCTTTGATAATTTCGGAAAACTTGGTGTCAAAATCAAGGAATATGTGTCTCATTTGCAAACGAAGTCTATGAAAAAGGCTAATGAAATTGAAAGTATTGCTGACATGAAACAGTTTTTGGAAACCTACCCTGAATACAGAAGGCTTTCTGGAAATGTAAACAAACATGTTTCCCTAGTTAGCGAAATCTCGTTGAAAGTTCAACAGGAGAACCTGTTAGAGATAGGTGAAGTAGAACAATCAATGGTTTGCAATGAAGCTGAAGCTATCAATTTTTCCTACATTCAAAGATTGATATCCTCTAGTATCTCAGAAAATACAAAGCTTCGTTTGGCTTCGCTGTATGCACTTCGATTTGAAAAGATTGACCCTGCGAAAGTAGCCTCTCTTCAAGGACTGTTGTTGGCAAATGGTGTGAGTCCTATAAAAGCTGCTATCATTCCGACTTTACTACACCTTTCAGGAGCCGGCGCTCGGCAAGGAGATATTTTCCCACCTTCAAACATATTTTCGAGAGCTCGTAGTGGATTCAAAGGATTGCGAGGTGTAGAAAATGTTTATATACAACACAATCCCTTCCTCAAAACAATTGTTGAAGACTTAATACAAGGGAAACTAAAAGAAAGTACACATCCATACTACGACGTTGATGTTCCGGCTCATAATGCTCATGAAAAACCTCAGGATATAATTATCATGATGGTTGGTGGTGCCACGTATGAAGAAGCGCGCTTTATTTCTGAAATTAATGCCACGCATCCTGGAATTCGAGTGGTCTTAGCCGGAACGACGATCCATAATTCTTCTTCCTACATTGATGTAAGTTCAGACTTAAATACCCTTATATTACTAATTCCTATCTAACCAAAATTTTAGGATATTATCTATATGGCTTCGAGAATTAAATAAACCTCCCTTAATGACCTGTCTATGTGAATCATGATTCTTGCCATTTTGCAAAACGTGACCAATTATCAACGAATCTATGGAACAAAGATCTTGTTGGGGCGTTCATTGATGTGGACGCCATGTGCTTTTCGTATGTGGATAAGTTACCGTAAACCGAATAAAACGCTTCCGTAAGGCGCTCCTTAGCATCCAGATCGATCATAAAATTGACCTGCAAAGAAAGGAACTCAATTAGAAGAAAAACGAAATGTTTCGTTGACGCTTTAATAAATTGCCTTTCACTATCTGTCAGTGTAGACGCTTTTTTATTTGAATCATGCATTAAATTTGGATTCATCCAAGTATTTAATAGCCTTGACATTGCTATAACGTTATAATCAGATATCATCATTGACGGTTTGAACCATTTCGGTGTTCTAATTACATTGTCAGCCTTGGAGAAAGAATTTGTAGTCTTTTTGAACATGCAGTGTAGGACTTTTTTAAGAATGCCAAAAAGTACATGAAAACGACCACTCATGTAAGAACGATGGTTATAGAGCATTCCTCTTAACACGGAAATAATCCTAGAAATAATCAAATTTTCATCGTAAGAGCAGCTTATTGATTTTCGCGAGCTTAACAATGAAGACAGGCTCGATATAATAAAATTGAAGGAATCGACGTTGCATACCTTGGAGCTTTTGTTTGCAAATACGTCCAACACGTCCAAAATTGAAAGAACGGTAAACACATCGTTTTCGTCACTTTGTATAAGTAGTCCAGAACAAAGACATAGTACCAAGCTAGTCATGTTTTTATTGACTTCAAATATATCGGAACACCTAGCAATTAAGGTAATAACTTTTAGTAAGATTGAGTTGTCTAAAGCATCTTGACTATGTAAAATGGTTGATAAAACTTCAGCAATAACACCGGAACAATCATCCAAAGTCAGCTTAGAGATAGCACTTGCGATATCTGCACTTCTTAAAGTAAATTCATGAAGTAATCTTCTGTAAAAGACTAACTGTGCAATCAACTTTAGAAAATCAAGTTTATCATTTACCAACAATGACTGGTACGATATCCATGTCTCGAGAAATGAAAGATTGAAGTCAGCAGCATTCAATGAAGACGCTGCGGCCTCAACTCTCGTCCTAACCTTATAATACAGCTCTTTCTCAGCTTCAGATGGTTGAAATGTACGCAAAAAGGAATTGCAACACTCCAATAATTTTGTCAAAAGTGCTATATGTAAAACTTCAAAATTATCCAAAGTATATGAAATCTCGTTTAAAACCATTCCCGAACAAAGTTTGAGCTTGGAAACGACTTCTTCATCGTTCGGTGCTTGTCGAATACTTGGAATATATTGCACCAATTCATTTAAAAAAACACTCACACCATACATAGGAACATGTCCCTGTTTTTCAAGTAAGTATCCTATAAGGTCATTCAGCACGTTAGTCTTATTCTCGCTGTCGATATGCGCGATCCAATACTTAATCGTCAGTTTCATATCTCTCTCGCAGTCTTCCGGAGTCTCTGAATTTAAGTCACTGATAATCTGATAGACAATTTGGTAACAATTATACAATGCAGCAGAGCAAGGAACTTGCACCAGCCTTGCCAGCACTCCGTATAATGAGCATTTAATATCAGGCTTGTCTACCAGTAAATCTCTTTTGAAAGAGCACATAATGTTCAATATGCGGATACGATAATGTTTCTGAATATATCTTAATGGAAGATATTCTAAACAATCCAAAACAAACCTAAGATTTCCTGGGGTAAATTTCACATTAATCTCCTTATTAGATTCGTAAAAACTGACTATGTCAGAGGTACTAGGGACATCCTCAGGATATATAAGGCGCGAAAACGTGCTCAAAAGACCATCAAAAACAACAGTGAGCTCATATGTCTCAGAACTTTGTAAAAAAAGTCTCCAGGCATTCAAAAGTAATATCTGATCTTGGGATTTAGGTGAAGACGAGTTTCGTAATAGTTTCTCACAAACTTTAAACAACCAACTAGTCAATTCATCCCTCGATAAACAAAGATTAACTGGTCGTAACCATCTTAGCAGTAAAGTGATAGTTAAGCCACAAGAAGAAGTATCGATAACTGGCAAGTCTACGGACTCTGGAGGATCTTGGGAATCCAAATACAGCATCGATCGGAAGATTGCAGACTTAACAACCGAGCAATATGTTTCATTGTCGAATACTTTTTCTGTATTAAAGCGTAATTTTTCAAAATAACATAATAGAACTTGCAAGGACCATGTATGGTCAGCAGATTCTTCCAAGCCACTATCGAGTGACCTTAAAAGGACAGGAGCAGTTTCAGGATATGTAGAATTTACATAAGAGAGTGACTTATCCATGTTGACATAATGAGACATTAACAGAACGTTTCTAGATTCTTTCTTCATATTCCCATAATCCGTGGATAAGCAAGGAAAAAACACCTGATGATAAAAATCGTAGATCTTCTCTTCAATTGATTCAGCGTAATGACGAGATTTAATACCACAAAGAATAGTATAATAAAGTAGAAGTGGATTATAGCGAGATTCTGAGGTTGCGTTCAAAACAGAAGTTAACAATTGTGAAATTAACTCATTTAAAGAAGAAGGAGTAAATGCTGCTTCCACCGATGCAGATACCATACTCGCAAGTTCGTGACTAAAATATAAAGTATGTGAACTAGTTGTTCTCAGTAATGAACTATTCCAACTAAAACAAAAATCCAAAAAGCTTCGTGCTCGCACATGGGCACTTATTAATCTTTTTAGGTACACAAGTATACTTTGATTTTCTTCCGGATGGCAGACATCAATGAAGTTCCAAAGTTCGTTCGACAATGGTAAAACTGAATCAAAATCGATATTCAATAAAGATGCAAAAATTCTCCATAATGTTGGTCTGTTATCACGTTTAGACAAATTATCCATGCACAGTCTGGCGAGAGTAACCAACATGTCGAAAGTCGTTTTGTCCGGATTCCCTCGATGAACCTTGTCAGATTCAAGCATTTCGCATAGCAAACGAAATGCTTCGAAAACCGTAGTATCGGGAGCTTCCACATGAGTCAATAAATATTTCATATGTTCGACAAATAGCTTGTAAGTGAGATCGGAAGCTTTTTGCTGCGAAATATGCTTTCCTGAATCAGACATAAATGAGGAAATAGAATCTAAAAAGATTTGGAAAAGACTTGGAACAGATTTTAAATCCACTTGATCAACAGATAAATTTTTAAGGAGAGAAAAGAGATTTTCATTGCTCTCCTTTTTGGCGACCAGTGCTTCTAGGGTAGACGGACTAAGTATGCAAGTTGTCAAAATACTTTTAATAAATTCGTAGTTCTTGTTTTCTATATCGACACTTGAGAGAAGCTGCAAGATCCCGTTTAGTGAACGACTTAGGAAATAAACACTGGCTTTTAAAGTATTGGACGTTGCTCGCAATGAAGAAGAAATAAGTTTGCAGAATACCTTTTGAATTTGACTATCTGCAATAGCATCATCAGCGGTGTTTGGATGCAGAGCAAAGATATGGCAGAATCGTGATAATAAATCAGATACTTGGTCGGGAAAGGATCTGGAAGAATATAAAATATCGGAAGAGCTATAGACAGTAACAAAGTTTTTGCATACACTCAGAAACACAGACTTGTCAAATCGTGTACTTAATACATTAAGCACATCAGTAATAATTGGAAGAATTGGTTGTCTTCGAACTGAATTTACCTTAAAACTAGTGGAAATCTTATCAGAATTCCAGACGAAAAATAACAAGTCCCAGTATTTAATGTTTAGACATGTTTCATAATGTCTGCAAAGATTAGAAATTAAAAAAACATTCTGCATGAATAACGTACCCAATCTTTGTGTCTTCTTTTAATCTGTCTAATAGAAATGTTATCACAAATTCTTCTTTATTAGGAAAGTAAGTCGGAATATTATTATGGCATAAATTGTAAGCCAGCTCGACTTGTTCTACGCGATTTCCATTCTTATCTCGAATGCTCTTTGTAAGGGTTTGTAAGCTCATTATTTTAAGGAATAATTTCCCCTTATTTTCAAAAATCTGCCTTTCGGCCTTCGTAGAAGAGAATGAAATTTGCGAAAATGTTTACGCTGAATTTAGAGGAAAGGTAACATTAAAGACAGGTAACAATATGTTGCAAAATACACGATATTTAGAGAAATGAAGTTGGAGTAGTTTTACTTTATTATATTAAATTACAATACGTCGGCGACTTATAAACTAAAATATTAACTCTGAATTCTAACATCCTATGTAATGTATTGAATACGCGAAAGATTAAAACCTATAAACGAGGGACGAAGTAGAACGTAAAGAGCATGCGGAAAAGCAATGACAATTATAGTAAACAAGTGAAAGCAAGAATAAATATGTCCAGTTATGCCCGCCAAAAATATTTAACGACCCAATGGGTTATGATACAAAGGAGGATTAGGCAGGGGATGAGCGATCCTAGAATGAGAGACAGGATTTTTTAATTTTGGGTTAGCGCCTTTAATAGGGCTATTAATTGGACTATTCACGGGCGTTCTTCTTAGCAATTTTTCTGAATTATTGCCTATGATGAATTCATGTCGTAAAGCCATTTCAACTGTTATGCGTTTTTTAGGGTCCCATTGTAAACATTTAGAAATTAAATCCAGGAATAAAGGGTTTTTGCAGCGGGTAAGTTGATCTAATCTTTTAGTTGAAGGTATAAGAGGACGGCCTCGACTATTTAATATTGGATGAGCCTGTCCATGAGAATCAAAATAGAGCTTTGATCGTGTCGATATGAGTATTAGCTCTCTAGGAGGAATACCCAAAACCTCCATTATGTAACCCAATTGTTCAGCCTCATTAGCACCTGGGAAAAGAGGTATACCGGTGTATAATTCTGCTAAAATACAACCAAAACTCCATATATCAATTTCCTTTCCATATGGCATTCCTAATATAACTTCAGGTGCACGATAAAACCTTGATTGCAAATAAGTATAAATCTTTTCATTATATCTGCAACTACTTCCAAAGTCAATCAACTTGACCCTTGCGTTTGTGTGATCACAAAGCAAAAGATTTTCTGGTTTGAGATCACAGTGTATAATTCGCTGTTTTTGAAGGAAGTTTAGGGATTTAAGTAGCTGAGCTGTGAAGCTTTTCACGATTATGAGAGGGAATCCTTTATAGTTATTGTCTCTTATCACTTCAAAAAGATTTTCACCCAGCAGTTCGGTCACGATACAAAGATGGTTTCTGAAGTTAAAATGATCAAAGTAGCGTATAATATTGCTTTCCATGAAAGTTTCGTCTTTCGTCAACCTTTCAAGGATTCCAGCTTCGACTAAGGCTTGATCATAGCATTTTACGCGATTCCGGATGACTTTGATTGCAACCAATTTACCATGTTTATAGTCAATACAACGTAAGACTTCGCCAAAACTGCCTTTGCCCACTTTGTCTACAACTTCGTACCGGTAAAATAGTTGATCTCCAACGTTGACTCTATAATCACCATTAGGATCATCAAATGCCAATTCTTCGGTACATCCTGGAGCTATGTTTTTACTCACTTTATCACAGCCACGAGATCCTATAAAGTATATTTCAGGAAAGGCTTTTACTTCTTCTAATTCATAAGGCGTAAGTCGTGCTCGTTCATATTCAGACAGTCTGTTAAGAGTCCTTGGTGGATATGGCCGAACACTTTTCTGAAGTCTCCGGATTTTCTTCGATTCCTGTATAAGTTTATGCTGTTGTCGAGAGGCTAGACTCTGCATTACTAAGTCTGCATCTTTTAAGATTCTGTCAAAAGAGACGGGACCAGAATTTAAATTATAATTAGTGGGTCGATAGTTCGCCCGAGGGCGGAGAGGTGAATTTGGAATCTCAGTATGAACTTTAGAGCCCGGTGCTCTTGGCAACCTTCTAAAAGTTGACGCGGAGGAATAGCTAGCCATTTTGCTTGTTGTAACAGGAATATTTCTTTCGTATGAGCACAGATCAGAGCGAAGATCGGAGAAATCCATAGTAGAGGAAAGGTCGTTTATTCCTACTATTTCCGACATTGGTGAAAAAGACCTACCAGGAAAGGGATTGTTTCTAGTAGAAAATTTTGGGGAATTATTGTAGTTACTCGTCCTACTGTAATCCGGACGTAAAGGTGAATGCTGTATAAATGAGTTTCGATTTGGCACAGACTGTACAAACTTGTTTGTTTCTAATGTATTAAAGCCCAAAGTCCCTGCATCGATATTCGACCTTTTTTCCTTTGTATGAGAAGTTGGCGTAGACGGATTATTAGCAGATAAATTATAAAAGGAGTGTTCCTTCAAATTGTAATCTTTTGGCTCCTTTTCAATGGCAGAATTTTTCGGAGGAAGAGTTTCTTGATATCTTTCCCCCAGAGGTGTTTTCACTGTGGAGCTTGAAGACGATGTAATTTCTTCGTTCGCTGCATTGCTTACAGCAGCATCACCCGAACCCGATGGCTTATAACTCAGTTCAGGTTGGACTAGCTTATCTAAAACGATTCTTCGGTTCTGAAATGAAGGAGTTTTAATAGGCTTTCTACTTTCAACATTATTTGAGTTGTTTTCCATAGGAAGTTCATTGCCGAATTTGGATTCAGCATCCTTTCGATCAGTATTCATTGCGAGGGATGGATTATTCGATTGAATTTTATTTTCATGGAGCATTTCATAAGAATTATCCTCCTTTTGTTTGACATACGTGGGAGTTGACGACGTATCTCCAGAGAGCTTAGCCTTTTGAAACACCTCAGTCAGGATCTTGCTATTTTGCGAAAACCGATGTTGCAAAAGCGGTCGCGAAGCACTAAGAGGATTTCTGTGTGCAAACGTTGGTAAATGACGATGAGAAGAGTCTTTCGAATGATTCTCAGACCGTAAACCTAGTAAAGTGATCGAAGGATGTTTACGGTAATTGTTGGTAGTAACTGGATGAGCATTTGGAATTTCCATAATAAATTGAAAAAGACCACGGATAAAAGATGAGAAAATGCTTGTGCATATGAGAAAGGCTATGGGATCGAAAAGAACGTATGCTGTTTCCCAAGGAACGAAGGGCCAAAAACTTGAGTATTAAATAATTCTTTAAGATTTCAGTTTTGTTTCTTTTGAAGATATGGGAGTACTGAAAAAACCTAACGGTTGAAACAAAGCACAGCAAGTGTTTTAAGTACGGAGCATTCCACACCTCGCCGAAGCTTCTGAAATCTCTAAAAGAAATACAGCAAATAAAAAATATCCGGTTAACAGATTATTTTCAACTTCTAAATGGAGTAAAAGATCGATGAACAAAGTTGAAATCCCAGCGTAGCTGTATCAGTGTGTAGTGTGTGTAGGTAACAAAGTAACCATCAATGTAAATAAATAGAAGTGAATCTTCATATTTTGTGAATATACAGTATAAAGTGAGATCTTTAGGATTGGAAAGTAAATTATGACACTAAAACAATTATAGGAAGATTTTCTTAAGCCTGTTGAAGTTCTACAGGAAACTTTCAGGCCTTTGTTTACCTACTCCACAGATATATCAAGTGAGTTTTTATATACGCGCGAATGTTCTTTCTGTCTTTTTTCCTTTATTCTACTTAACTTCTCAACCTCAAACTTAAAAGTATTTATTTACCATTCTGTTTCTATTTTCTAATTGCTCACAGCTGTATGAATATGTTGTTATACCGAACGAAAATGTAAAAATCAAAAGAAAAAAAACGCGAACCTGAATCAAGTTATAAAATACTGAACAATGGTATTCTATTTAAATAAGTAAACAATTGTAACGTTTACAGAGTAAAAAAAAATAAAAAACATCGTAGAAGACCCTAGCAAAAGTACAAGAATCACAAACCATTTATTTATTTACTAAACATTAAAAGAATATGTAAATAAACGAACATAATGTGGAAGAGTACGTTGTCCATCGGTATACCTCATTAAAGGAATTATGCACACACAGTAGAGGTCGAGCAACAAGAATTCATATCAACGCTCTGCAAGTTTGGTCGTCAAAGACAGTGCATGAGTTTAGCGTCCATGTCTTTAAAGCCCAAATACTATCAAAATGGTTTCGACTTGAACTTGACTACAGCCATGAACTCAATTAACGGATTGGATACTCAGATGGAAAATTTAGCAGTTGAAAATAGACGAAGAACTGAATGTTGCGCTTATTGTAACATATCGAATCCAAATTCGATTGTAAAATGCTTACATTGCAACAAATGGTTTTGTAACACGAGGGAAAAGTCTGGAGCCTCTCATATCGTTATTCATTTAGTGCGTGCTCGACATAAGCAAGTATCTCTACACAGCGAGTCTCCTCTTTCGGATACGACTCTTGAATGCTATAATTGTGGCACTCGAAACGTATTTCTTCTCGGTTTCATTCCAGCAAAAGCAAAAACCGTAGTAGTGCTACTCTGCCGACAACCTTGCGCCAAGTCTAGTCTTGCCAAGGATATGAACTGGGATTTATCTCAATGGCAACCAATTATTTCAGATCGCCAATTCTTACCATGGTTGATTACGCCACCTTCTGAAGAAGAGCAAAAACTTGCGTCTCCCATAACGTCTCAACAAATCATTCGTTTAGAGGAACTTTGGCGAAAAGACTCTCATGCAACTCTGGAGGATCTTGATAAACCTATTGAAGATGATTCTCTACCTTCTGTTGAACTTCGGTATAAAGATGCCCACGAGTATCAGGCCATCCTTTCTCCTCTTATTCACGCAGAAGCAGAATATGATAAAAGGCTCAAGGAGTCACAGACTCAAAAAGACGTTGCTGTTAGATGGGATCAAGCTATAAACAGAAGGTATACTGCTTGGTTTTTGTTACCTAAACTTGAGTCCGGTGAGATTCGACTCGCCATCGGCGATGAAATGAAGCTTACCTACGAAGGCGAGTTGAGACCACGTTGGAGTTCAACTGGTTATGTTATAAAAATTCCAAACAACGTTTCTGATGAAGTCGGTCTGGAGTTGAAGCGCTCTGATAACGTCCCTGTTGAATGCTTACACAATTTTTCCGTAGATTATGTGTGGAAGTCAACTTCCTTTGATCGAATGCAAGTTGCTTTAAAGCTGTTTGCTAATGATGGATCTCGTTTATCTTCGTACCTTTATCATAAATTCCTTGGACATGATATCTCTCCTTCATCCTTCAAACCAAAGTTTCCTTCAGATTATTCGGTACCGAACCTCCCCAAACTCAATGCTAGTCAACGTGAGGCTGTTCGATCTGTTTTGAGCAAACCTCTTTCTTTAATCCAAGGTCCCCCGGGTACTGGTAAAACCGTAACATCCGCTTCAATTGTCTACCACTTAGCTACTATACAAAATAGGAAAAGAAAGTCCCCTTTACCTGTTTTGGTGTGTGCTCCTTCCAACGTCGCTGTGGATCAACTTGCAGAAAAAATTAACCGTACTGGTTTACGCGTGATTCGTGTTGCAGCTAAATCAAGGGAAGACATCGAATCTTCGGTTTCGTTTCTCTCTTTACACGAACAAATTAAGAACTATCAAGGAAATCCTGAGCTTCAACGCCTTTTCAAATTGCGCGCTGAGAATAACGAGCTTTCTTTACAAGACGAAAAGCGCCTTCGAATTTTGATAGCAGCGGCTGAGCGTGAACTGCTTCGAGCGGCTCACGTTATTTGCTGTACATGCGTTGGTGCCGGTGATAAAAGAGTAGCAAAATATCGGTTTCGTTCCGTGTTAATTGATGAAGCCACTCAAGCATCCGAAGCAGAGTGCATGATTCCTTTGGTTCTCGGTGCTAAACAAGTGGTCTTGGTGGGAGACCATCAACAATTAGGGCCGGTTGTTATGAATAAAAAAGTAGCGCAAGCACGGCTTTCGCAATCATTATTTGAAAGGATGATTATTCTAGGAAATTCACCGTTTCGGTTGGTGGTACAATATCGTATGCATCCTTGTCTGTCAGAGTTTCCATCAAATACATTCTATGAGGGAACTTTACAAAATGGTGTTACGACTTCCGAACGTATTGCTCGACACGTTGACTTTCCATGGATCCAGCCTGACGAACCTTTAATGTTCTATGCCAACTTTGGTCAAGAAGAGTTGTCAGCAAGCGGCACATCATACTTAAATCGTACGGAAGCATCTACTTGTGAAAAGATTGTTACTCGTTTTCTGAAATGTAATGTTTTACCCGAACAAATTGGTATCATTACTCCATATGATGGTCAACGTTCTTACATTGTTCAATACATGCAGAACAATGGTTCTATGCAGAAGGATCTGTATAAGTATGTTGAAGTGGCTTCCGTGGATGCTTTCCAAGGACGTGAAAAGGATTTTATTATATTATCATGTGTTCGCTCAAGCGAACATCAGGGTATTGGATTTTTGAACGATCCAAGAAGATTAAACGTTGCATTAACTCGTGCTAAATATGGTGTTATTGTCTTAGGTAATCCTAAAGTATTAGCCAAGCACGCTTTATGGTATCATTTCGTTTCACATTGTAAGGACCAAGGGTGTTTGGTTGAAGGAACCCTAAATAGCCTTCAAAAGTTTTCGATGATACTGATCCCACCTCAAAAACCGCAAAACTTCAAGAGAGATCTTAATGTTCTTCGATCACTATCTCCGATTCAGGGAGCCCATAATTCCTTGTTTCCTAATCTTTCCAACCTGCAGAGCTTATATTCTCCTTCATACCTTGAGGAATGGAACACGTTTTCTCAGTATCGTCGCAGAGAAAGTAATGTTACAGACTATGAAGATATCCAAAGTCAAGTCGGTGATAATGAAAGCGATATTGGGGATTTGACACGATTCTAATGCTATCGTACATTTCGTGCATATTTATGAATCAAAATTATCTCGAGGGAACTTTAAGTGAAATATCAGTTAGCCCCGAGTAAACTATAGATGTGTTTATTCGCTGAATATACAAAATTTCCTTAGACAAACGGTTTCCAAGTCTTTACTTCGTTTGTAATACTTGTCGGCCACCGTTATAATAGATTGCTTTGTTTTCGATATATCTTTTTATTTTAAAATACACTAGAATGAGCTATCAATATTATGTAGACATATAATAAAAATCTTAAAAGTGAAATCTTGCCCGAAAAATAATTGGATAATGTACAGATTCATTAAGTATAGCGTTCAAGCAAAGTATTATGAGTTAAACTTGTATACCTAATACCAAGTAAATAGTTTAGTTCAAGAAGTTGAAGCCTCTCATTGGGAATGCAGGAACATTTCTCTAAGGGTCTGGGGCAATTTTGGGTGGTTTCGTCTTGCCATTAACGTACTCTTTACGGTAGGCTGAATCTCATCCATCTCACGAAGCTCTCCTGTACTTTTGTTTTGCTGCTGGACTGTATAAAGGAAGTCCTTAATGAGACCATCAACTGAGACCTTGTATAGACAACTGACCGGCAGTCTTGGAAAGTTTACGTAGTCATCATTAGATATATCTTCTTTAACAGCAAGCTGCCAACCTGACACCAAGGTGGGAGTATCAGAAGGCACGGTTTTGTCAGGTAAAGCGGGTGTACGTACAACAACGGCATTTTGAGGCATGCGAAGCCCATGCTTGCTAGCAACTTCATGGCGGCAAGCTTTCGCATGTTTAAAACATCCGGAATGGTAGAACGTGTCACAAACTTGACATCCAAAAACCTTGCAAGCACCTAAAGAAGGTTTACTACAGTGACCACAGTAAGCCAATGCAGTGATAGAGGAGTCTTTCGAAAGAGAAGATGATGTGTCTAAAGAAATGTCCTCTTGCTCTTCATATTTGCCAACCGAATCTCGACTTAACCCATGAAAATGATGAATTACTGCATCGGGTAAGTTATATTGGGAAACATTTGCCGAATCAACCCAGTCGAAAAGCTGGGACCATAAACCAAGAGGCTGTTTTGGAGGTACATGCTGAGTCATAGAACATGAAGTACAGTACCAGGATCCATCTGGAATTTCGTCTTCTGTGATCGGCGGATCCAAGCAGGACAAATGAAAACTTCTGGGACAAGATTCGCAACAAAGGAACAAACCGCGACCACCGCATGCGGAACAATAATCAACATTTTTTATGACTGTACGTCGTTTTCTTTTTTTGGCTACAGAACTTGAACTTGGATGTGTCATAGGATTTGGATTTTTCACACTTTGCTGGTTTTGAGATTCCTTAACAGGCGCTTTATTTGAATTGTCATCCGAACGACTCGAGCGTCTACTGCTTGTCTTTGGACTAGATCTTGAAGGAGTTTCTGACTTCATCGGCGAATATTTGTCGCGCTCCACCTTGGAGCTTTGGCCAGCGGTGAATTCCATGACGACAAAAAAAAAAGGATATCTCTTCGGGAAGTCGTTACTGTCGTTTTAAAACCCAGGTAGCCGATAGGCTATATAATAGTGTTAAGGTGAATCAGGAGGAATACTTGGGTTGCAAGTTGGAGACACAACTGCTTTTCTGCAAATGTTCCTTTAATGATGGTTTGGTGGAGAGGAAAAAATACTTAACAGAACAGTGAACAGTACTAGAAGCTAATGGGGTATAGAATGCAATGCAAATTCATCTAATATCAACTACACTAAAGAATGATTTTGTAAAGATTGCTGGATACATTTGTTATAAATCGTATAATAATTTAAAAAAAAAAATTGAATAAATGATAGAAATTAAGACTTCAAGAAATAAGTGATTCTATTATTTGAGATGAAAATCTTGTAAAATTAAACACATTTCATCCAAACCAAAGAGTACCTTAAAAAAGTAGTTGCCCGCTAGCAGCCCAACTGGAAAAGCCTTAAGATTGTAGATAAAATGCATACATATGTTACTACGTATATGAGAAGAGTAGCTGTTAAATTTGAAATCGAGATATTAGTGAAAAGTTGTACCTGATACAATGGTCATATCTTCATAGTGGCCTCAATTCATCAGCTCTCGCTCCGCTTCTAAATATAAAAGAAATTTGATCCATAGCTGTTTTTTTTTCCTTTTAAGGGTGGTTTGTCTTCGTATGCCTTTCAATGTATTCATCATATTCCTTGGCATCACTGTCACTCCAGTATCAATGGATCAACATGAATATGAAATGTGTATCTTTTATTTGAGAAAGTCTTGACAATTAAGCATAATTCTACCGCAACAAAGTTAGTATAGTAAATCGTAAAATCTGCAAACTGCTGTCAACTGTCACATAACCGAATTAGTAGAAAGCTGTATTAAAGAATATAGTATTCTAACAGAATTCTCCTATTAAGAGTCTCTTGGAAGGTAAATTAAGTAACTTTTGCGTCTTGACGTATATCTTGTCTCAAACTATCTCAGAAGAAGTCATGATGGCATTGAGACGAAGAGAATAATGTAAGATAGTATAAGGTATAAGAATAATCATCTTTATCTTCAGAAGTTTCCTTGATTTCCGCCAAGATTCCTTCTGTTTGCCATTTAGAAGCGCCAGAAGTATACAGCCTCAAACACTCTCCATTATGTTACTACCCCAATTTTGAGCAGAGTACAAATCTCTTACTTTTATTGCAAGTAAATACTGTTACATATTCGATTCTTCCAGTCGTTCATAATTATTTGTTAAGCTTGCCTTCATCTAACCCAGTGCTACTCACCACCATTTACTTGGAACAGCAAACACAAGAAAAGACTAGCTTCTGAGAGGAGTTGCGTTGAGTTAACAATTATTTCTTCCTTCCAAATATTCTTCGTAGAAACTCTTGCTTATTTTCATTTGTTTCTCCTTTGTTGTTTGCCTCTTCACCTATAGACAGCAAAACGGAAGATTCAGCAAAATGTTAAAGTCACAGGATTCGTATTCTTCTGAAGAAGAAGATGACATGTTGTGGTATGCTAATTGTGCTCTTTTGCAGGCCTTCTGTATAATCTTTTTCTAACTTGAAAATGTAGTCCCTTGTGTATGGAAGAGATTGACATATCCGACAAGAACTTCAAACCTTGCCAATGTGGTTATCGGGTTTGTAGATTTTGCTGGCATCATATAAAGGAAGACTTGAATGGCCGCTGTCCTGCTTGCAGACGTTTATACACTGAAGAAAACGTACAATGGCGCCCCGTTACAGCAGAAGAGTAAGTAACTATGCAAAGATACAGAAAGAAAATAGCATATTGGCTTTTTCCTGTACTATAGCATACGGATATGATGGCTTGTACTAACGGCTGCTTAGGTGGAAAATGGATTTACATCGCAAGAATGAAAGAAAGAAACGTGAGAAGGAAAGAAAAGAAGTGGAAGCTTCGAATAGAAAGCATTTGGCAAATATTCGTGTTGTCCAAAAGAATTTGGCCTATGTAAACGGCCTGTCTCCTAAGATTGCAAATGAAGACAACATCCATATATTAAAGGGTCTTGATTATTTTGGTCAGTACGGAAAAATAATAAAAATTGCTATAAATAAAAAAGCAGCCGCGAATTCTGCAAATGGCCACGTCGGAGTCTACATTACTTATCAAAGAAAGGAGGATGCTGCGCGAGCTATTGCTGCCATTGACGGTAGTATAAGTGATGGAAGGCATTTGCGTGCCTCATACGGAACCACTAAATACTGCACATCGTATTTGAGGAATCAGCAATGCCCGAACCCATCTTGTATGTACTTACATGAACCTGGTGATGAAGTGGACAGCTACACAAAAGAGGACCTTGCTTCTTTGCAACACACTCGTAGTTTGCCTGGAAAAGTGAACGGAATTGCAACCGCTAATCATTCTCCTTCTCCTTCCTTACACTTTAAAACTCCTTTGTTGCCTATAAATAAACCGCTGATCGACGGCGGCCCTAATGCCTCTGATGAACATCAACATTCAGGACAACCTTCGGTCCCGCATCCTTCATCCAATGTTACTGCACCTTATTCATCGGCAGCAGCAGCAAACGTAACTCCTGGACATACAACCACCATCCTCCACCATGAAGAGTCTTCTGCCCTGCCACCCACGGCTTCTTGGGCGAAGTTATCTCCTACCGTTTTGCAAGAACGCCTTCGTGCTGCCGTAAACCAACAGCCTTTAGATCCCTTAAAGTCACCATCTCTATCTTCTCAATTACCTACTGTACAACAATTGCGTTCCGCAAAGTTGCCCTCACAAAAGGAAAATTATGCAAAATGGTTAGATCTTGCCATCCGCGATTTAGCCACCCCTTTCAGCCAGACTTCCTTCAATACGAATGGTCTTGGCTTTAGTGACGATGACCTTGAGAAGATTAAATCTTTCCCACCGTTGTTTGTGTTTAATGCGCGTTCTGTCATTAACAAACAGTTGGGACAAGAACTTCAAGCAGTGAATGAAAATACTGCTCCGAGAGAAAATGAGCTGGCTCAAGTAATGCCTCCGCCTGGATTCTAAACCTTACCATGTTTGCTTTTCGTTGATTACTGACGCGAATTTGTTACTTTTTTGTAGATATAATATATCCTTATCTTCACAATCTATCCTCATAATATGTTCATACGCATACAATAACATAGCATTATAAATACTTCAATGACTCTGAAAGCGATACATGTTTATAATATTAATATTTTTAACCTAAACCTATTATTACCAAAAGGACAGATCACCTTACACCTTTAGCCAAAATTGATTTTAACCCTAAAATAAAAAATCTTAAATACGCATCGACTCGACATCATCCAATAGTTCATCAACAGATATGGGAGGAACGTCGACTTCGTCTTCCTCATCCATTTCAGCATCATTAGCTGGAGCCTTTTGAGCGTTGTTACTCTTATAAAGGTTAACGCCTTGACGAAGTTCAGGATCTTCTTCCAAGTTGCGCAGGAAGATTTCGTAATCACGTTCTTGACGGTCAACATCTTGTTTTTTAACTTCTTCAGCTTGTTGCATGCCAATAGACTTAAGCTTCCAATTACGGTTTTTGCTTTTGCGAGGGAAGGTCTTCTTAACTAAGACTATCTCAGGAATGGTTTCTTCCTTCAGTGAGTCAAAAATTTCATTATTGAAGTTTGTGACAGACAAATGATAACCCATAACCGTATCACCTGCATTAAGCAAGGAACCAAGATGAGTACGAGCGATATGAGTGGATCCATCAGATGACTTAATTAGCTCAACATCAGCAAGAGCATATTTTCCATTGGTGGCACCAAGGAAGTCAACGTCGGCTACAATAAATTCAGTAAGTTCAGTAAGATCGGCCAACGAAGGGAAGGGTGTGCGCCAGTAAGAAGCGGGCAACATATCTGCGGTATGAAGAGTAAAAGGATCCATAAAACGAAGAGAAGGACCAACTTTGATACACAAGACGAGTTGAGCAATATTTCCATGCGCCTTAGCAACAGGCTTGGGTAAGCAAACGAGGTCATCCTTGCAAATGGGTACAATCTCAGTGGAGTATGTAAATTTGTAATTGGCGGTGTTAGACTTAAAGTCTTCACTAATAAGTTCTTCACTAGTCTTAAAGCGAATTGGCACAACACTACTCAAGAACTCAATCATCTTTACTGCGTGAGCTCTTTGAGCAAAGTAAAAATCAATACCATCCTTGGTTTCTTTGATATTAACAGTTACCAAGTGTGCACGGTGCTTAAGAATAACCTGTTCAAGATACAAAAATGTACGCTTATGAAGCACCTTTTGACGACATTGAACGACTGCTTTCCAAATGTGAGGAGTGTATGTACGAGCACAATCAGGACATTGTGTATTGTTTACAACGAATTCAACCTGAAAAGCTTGTTGTAGAATGGTATTAGTAAAAGCTTCTTTTTGGACTGTAAGCTTGAGCTTTATTCTTCTTGAGTGAGGTTCGGTCCAAATGAAGTTAGCATCAATCAAACGGACCTGGTTTAAACCACGAAGTTTCTTCAAGCAAATGGCCATCAACTCACGGGATTCGTTGGGTGCCAAAATCCAATGGTTCGGAGGTTGCATGTAACGTTCACATTCACGGCAGTGATTGATAGTACCCTCACGAGTAATTCCGGTCGTAATATCGACTTGTAATTTAATACAGTCCATACACATAGCCGCCGCATTAGGCTGGGTAGGGACGCCACATTCACAACATAAAATTGAAGAAGCCGTGGGCTGTGCAGGCTCCATTGCATAACCAAAATTTCCACCGTCAATATCCATTTTTATTTCTATTTTAATTTATATAAAACCCCAATATTCTCAACTTCCAAAGGCAAGTTTCGTAAGATTGAGGTTGGCTAAAGACAAAAAAAGAAACTGAGAGCACTATACAAGTATATTGTGTCGTCGCTTCTTTAAAGGCAAAATAAAATTTTATTAAGCGAAAATATACTTGAAATGAGTCACCATTAGAAACATGGTTAGTAATGGAAAGAAATTGTATTCAGTTGAATACCATTTAAATATGAATGTTTTAATCATTTTATTTTCGTTTCTCCGTGACAATGAAAAAAGCACTCTGACTAAATGAGCATACGTTTTCAGAATGCACCTCTTCTTAAAAGTAGATAATAATTAATATTCTTTATTACTACAATTCGTATTTATTTGGGAAACCAAATCGAAAATCCAACCGTAGAAGAACTCTCTAGCCTGGTAAACGTGCACCTCTTTACTACACACCTCCACTCTTTCTACCACTTGCAAAAGACAGAGTCTTTGCTGCTTTAGAATTTCTAAATTTACTGCTTTCTTTTTCAAGCATATTATATAGAAAGTTAGAACACAAGATGCCACCTATTCTTCTTGGGATTATCGGAGGAAGCGGATTTTACGATCTTCCAGGATTTGAAGTGATCAACACAGTGAATCCTGTTACAGTAAGTACAAATGGATCTATTTGTAAAATGAAATTATAGAATTCGAATTCAAGTCTAACAAGATAGCCTTGGGGATTTGCCGCCTCCCCCATTTCAATCGCTCGAACCGCTTCTGGATTTTTAATTGCATTTTTAGCTAGACATGGTGTTGGACACACATATACCCCAACGGATGTTCCTGCTCGTGCAAACATTGCAGCTTTGAAGAGTCTTGGAGTTCATGCCATTATCTCTTTCAGTGCTGTAGGTTCTCTCCGCGAAGAAATCCCTCCCGAAGACTTTGTTCTTCCTAGTCAAATTATTGATAGAACACTCTGCGCTCGTCCAAACACGTTTTTTGAATCTGGTTGCGTTGCACATGTTAGTTTTGGTGATCCATTTGATCAGGATCTATATGAAGTGCTCAGCCAGTGTGGTTCATCGCTTCAAAATGGTGCTAAGCTTCACCATAAAACCGGTGCTGATGATTTGACCGTTGTTTGCATGGAGGGTCCCGCATTCAGCACTCGTGCCGAAAGCAACCTGTACAGAAGCTGGGGTGGTAGTGTCATTAACATGTCTGTCATTCCTGAAGCCAAGCTCGCTCGTGAAGCCGAAATTTCCTACCAAATGGTTTGCATGGCTACTGTAAGTGACTTATTTCTCTTTGAATACTAGCAAATTTTGAATAAAGACTAATGCAGACTAGGATTATGACTGCTGGCGTGTCAATGAAGAACCAGTCAATGTCGAGACAGTTATGAAACATCTTGCCAATAATCGAAATAACGCTAAGCTTTTGCTTTTAGAAGCAATCGACAAACTCGAAGGCCCTCTCTTAGCTGGCCATATTGGTAAAAATCTTCGCCAGACCGTTCAAACTGGTATTCAAACAAACTCGAAGCATCGCGATTTGAATGTCCTTCGTAAACTGCAATTCCTTTTCCCATCATTGCAGGCATTGCACTAAGTGGTAGTTTCTTTCATTTGCTCCTCCTATACCAAACTAATAGTGAAACCTTTCAATCTATCAATTCTTTTATATACCATAATTAAATAACAATGTACATATTCGTATACTACCAGATATTTTCGTGAACTTTCAATTTGTTAATCATCAACCTCGTGCTGTATGTCATAATTTGAGCTTGTCATTCCTATATCATTACATATGTAACTGCTGTGCTTTCGTATATCCATCCATCTTCAGCCCAACATAACAATCGAACATCTCCTTTTTTTTTTTGTTTCCTTACACCAAATATTCATAAATTTTCTGTAACCAAAAGTACAAAGAATGTCAACGCCAAAAAATGAAGTTGATTTTGTTACTACAGGTATGTCGGTTGCCAAATTTTATAGATGTATTTCTGACAAGGTAGGAATGTTTATTATAGATGAAATCGAATTTGATGGGGGAAAGAAAATTCGCGATGTTACAGGAGGCGGAGGCAGTTTTGGTAAGCAGTTAGTAACGTGTAACTAAAGCTTCAATGACAGAGATTTGTATGGATAAAGTGGAGACCTGTTTGAAGTCTTAGATCTGGAGTTTTATTTTACACCATATTTCATTTCATCAGCGGTAGAACTAACTATGAAAGCATTAATTGGCGCCCGAATTTGGAGCTCTACTGCTGAGAGCAAGCGATTGAGAATTATTGTGGACAAGGGTTATGACTTTCCTGAAAGCGTAAAAGATGAACTAGACAATTTGGAAGCAGGAATCGTGTACCGTGAAACCCCAGAGCGTAAAACCACTTACGGCTATAACCGTGTACATAACAGTGGTTTACGACTATTTGAATATCTCTCACCTAAAAAGCCCATTCGGGCAGAGGATTTGTTAGAAACTGGATCGTTTGATTCCAAAACCATCCACGTTATTACGAACCCTAAAAGCTTTATTGGCATGAGCGAAGAAATTGCTAAGTACGGATCATTAACAGATCGACCTAAGGTTATATGGGAGCCTACGCCTGAATCTTGCTTTCCTGAAAATTGGCCAGTATGCCAAAAGGCAATGAAGTACTGTGATATCTTTTCTCCTAACGAAGTGGACGCAGCAAATTTGCTTGGAATTGATGTGAAAGTAGCAAAAGAAAAGGCTATTGAGTGTGTATATGCATTTCAGGAAATGGAGATTGGCCGCAACGGACAAGGTTGGGTGGTTTTACGTTGTGGATCAGCTGGGTGCTTTATCGCTCCGTCTACAAGTCAGACTTCCCAAGAGCAGGATGGTGTAGTAGCTCAACGAGAAGCCGTTCATATCCCTTGTGTACCGATGGCTCCAGGATCCGTGATAGATACCACAGGAGCTGGTAACACATTCTGTGGTGCTCTTATCTTGGAGTATTATAGAACACAAAATATCGTTTTATCTAGCGTCAAAGCTACTGTTGCGGCATCCTTTACTATTCAACAGCACGGGCTTCCTAAACTTACCCATACCGAAAATGGTATTGATCTCTGGAATGGTGAATCGGCCTTCCAAAGATTGAAGCATTTCTATGAATATTTACAGAACCATGAAGTTGAGGCTGTCCGTCAAATCACCAAGCATGGATTTTAGTTTCTTCAGCCTTGCCAAAAAAAAATCAAATTTTTACGTACAACTAAGAAACAGTCGACATCATATTTTGTTCAGCAAATATACACTGATCAAAGTAGAAACAATGCTTGTAAGTTTAATTTTGGCTACTTGTGAGGAAAACGTGTTTTTTTTTTTTTTTTTTTTTTTTTTCTTCTTCTTCGACAACGAATACAATTCTATAACGCTAAAAATTTTACGACTACCTAATATATGACGATACTCATTCACTTCACCAAACAGAAATATTTAAATTGCTATTCTTCAATACAATGCTCATTTTGTTTACAAAACATTTCAGTATTTTATATGATCTCATTCAATTCAATGCGAACTGGATTTCTTTTTTAATTTCCCTTCATGGTTGGTTTCGACAATGATCTATTCTCTTGCCTTACTAGAACATATTAGAGGACATCCATGTAATCAAAACAATGTCCAGGAAATTATTTTCGCTTATGCTCAATATTCCATATATGAATACATGATGAATATAATTAGATTAGTACCTACTCTAGCTGCGATAAGCAGAAGGTCCAGTTAAAAACTATTGCAAAAATATTAACAATGTCCTTAATGTGAACTTCCACAATTAACCAACATCAACGAACTGGGTTAAATACGCAGAACCCCCCTTTTTTAGGGACTTTTTGTATTATTTTTTATTTAAAATTAGGTTTTCAGATTGTTTTTTGCATTGGAGTTGCAGACAATTTTTATGAACCACTCTTAATTATCCCCATACAAATTTAGGTCTGCTTTCTCAACAGAAAACGATTTTGGAATTCAAAGCATCTCAATTAAGTAGTAAATATCTTCATCCTAGTTCTTTTGTGCGTCTATGTTTGATTCTACAACCCTGTAATTTCTTAATAACCTTTTCATTACCGAATATACTTTCGCAGAATATCCCAATGTTTTAGGATTTTCAGCTATCATTTTTTTATATTTATTACTAAAAGAAATATCTTTGAAAACTTGGTTTGGCATTTTGTATATACATACTTCTCTACAGTGATTACTATAATAAGGCTGTCTTTCTTATCCTTTGGATTTTATATATGCTTCTGACTTCAAAGATATATTATTAATTATGAACAATTACCCAATGAACGATTCCTTCAAAAGGTCAGACTCACCGGAAGAGTACTTTGAAAGCCAGGATGTTTCCAATCCTGATGGACTTTTTCAACCAGAACTACTACCTCTATTTCAAGACACCTTTGAGTCCGAATTACCTCCTTCCGCTTTTCCTTCACAACGCGATTCGGTGCATCATCTAACCTCCAAAGTACCTATGTCGCCGAAAGCACATTCAAGCAACTATGCTACCTCCCAAGGAATACCATCAGCAGATCTAAGTGTTCCTTTTTTTAGCTTTACGAAATCAAATACTGATGCTTTTTTGGAAGGTTCCAGCTCAGATCCTTATATGTCTAACTCTGAAGTACATTCTTCCCCGTTTTCTCAATTTCGGACGACAAATACTATTGGGCCCGCCGGTAATGCGGACTCTTCACGATCTCCTGAGCTTTTAGCTCCTCTCCCTTCCAGATCATCTCGCGGTAACATCTATGAATTCAATACTAGTTTGCCAATTGGGGAGATTGATTCGTCTCAGTTTCTTTCCGTCCAGAGCAATCGGAGCGATTACTCTGGTTCTCCAATATCTTCACCTCGCTCAACTTCTCCCTTTTACACTCCAGTATCTTCATTTTCAGTTCCCAGCTCACCTTATTTACGTTCCCCAAATGCACTCTTTGATAAAGAGGATAACCTGAATTACGTTGACGTTATTTCTCAGGCCTCTGCTATTGAGGACGATCTTGAATTACCAGAACAACAAGACTTTTCTAATTTTGATATTTATGAAAATGAATACGTTACTGAGAATTTAAATATTCCTTCTGCGGAAGATATGCAATCCGGTGCATCATCTGCCTTTTTGAGCAACACAGCCGGTGTAGGATTTGCTCCAGCAGAACCTCACAGGGAAGCTGTTGGTCAAACCATCTCTCAGCCCTCTGATGTATTATCAAATCTTTCAACACCGTCATTTGTTCATGAAAACACATCTGTAGAGCCTTCAAATTACTCTCCTGCTGAAGAAGAATCGACAAAAAAATATCAAGCCGGGCTTGATCGAAATTCAACAGCCAACGATTTAGCATCGTTTCCTGTCATTCCTGCTATAGTTCAACCTACTGATTTCGAGCATTCTGAAAATATTGATGATCCTCATAATATTTCTATATCTAATTTAGGATTTCCTCAAGAAAGTCGTTCTTTTTCCGAAGAAAAAACCTCAGTAAAAAGAGAGTTTGAAGAAGAGCCTTCGTTTTTAGCACCCAGAATAAATGTCGTCCCGTCATCTCCGGCAAAATCCGTTGAGGATTTCGGTTTAGATCATAATTCTTTTTTGGCACATCGTGAAAAATTGAACGGTGCTCAGAATTACCCTTCCGTCCTCAGTGCTGGTACTAGTCCCACTTCGCCGCCCGGTATGCTTTCAGGGGACGTAAGACGATGTCGTTCCAACAGTGCAGGTCCACGGCTAGATGTTTACAATATGGATTCACAGTTACCAAAAAAAGATGCAAAGGATTCCATTGCTTACGAAGGTTATCAAGCCAAAAATTATGATATTAATGATGGTAATTCCACTAATCAAATGGAACATTTATCTATCAATACAACACGCCCTCGGAGCCGTTCATTAAACATCACTGGTTCTGAAAACTCAGTAGTCAAGGATTCGATAGGAAAAAAGAATTTTACAAAATCTGAAAGCAATTTTGTTTGTTCTTTTCCTAATTGCGGAAAAAGGTTTACCCGTGCTTACAACCTGAAAAGTCATATGAACACACATACAAATTATCGTCCTTTCCAGTGTTCCATTTGCGGTAAATCATTTGCCAGACAGCACGATAAGCGGCGGCATGAACAACTACATAGTGGTATAAAGGCTTTCGGTTGTCCTACTTGTCACCAGCGATTTGCTAGAATGGATGCCTTAAATCGACACTATAAAAGTGAAATTGGTCAAAAGTGTTTAAGGATTGCTGCAGACAGAGGTATCAATGTTCCTCCTGCTCGAAGAAATAGCACTCAAAAAATGGATCAAGCTCTAGATAAAGAGTAAAACAATATTTGGAAGAAAATGATTTGCTTGCTACGTTCTCTTTATTTCAACATAGAATTTTTCTGAATATGCTTTATGCATGTGTTCTTTTACTGTAACTTTATTTGAAAGACGTTTGTTCTACACCTTTTTGTTTTTGTTCATGTTCTTGTTTCTCCTATTTTTCTATTTTCCTTCTCTTCTCTTCTCTTTTCATTTGTTTTCTTCTTTTTTTATTTTTTATCCCCTCTTATGTTTGTTTGTGCAGCTAGTTTTCTATTTGAAAGTAGTCATGTTGTTTCAGCATTTGACTCTTATGCTGCCAAAGATTATACGTCGCTCGAACTAAATTTAATATGATGGTGCATTTTACTTCGATTAAATAGTAAAGCTTGTAAACGAAATTGGATTTCCTCTAATTTCAAGCTGTCTACTAAATACAAATTATTTTAGTAATCCTTGAAAAGAAAATAGTTAATCAATAAATCATGTATTTTATTGAATAAGAATTGAGTTCCCTCTAATGTAAGCTAGAAGGAGCAAGCCTCGTGGTTTCACTCCAGTTGTCTCACCACAGTAAGCGACAATGCAAAAATATCGAAAGTATGTGATAATATATGCCTTTTTATTATGTTTTCGATTTTGGATATCTCAGAGTAACTCATACATACATCCTGACGAGCAATTGCAATCGTTACAGATAATTGCAGGTAAGGATCTTAGACGTGCGCTTTGTCACTAATGGGTTAGGGAAATTTCTTAATTGGAAAGTCGAGCTTCCATGGGAATTCACATCTGAAGAACCAATTCGGTCCATGGTTCCTTTATATCTTATGCTTCTGCCTGCATTTTATACCGCAAAAGCTACTTGTCATGGTATGTCTTATGTTTCGTCACATAAACTAACAAATAACAGAATTTTGCAAACCAAATACTATTTATCTTTTAGCTAGATTCACTATGTTTTTATGGTCTCTGGTTATTGGTAAGTCAGGCTTGGTTAATTACCATGATAAATATTGTTCTTGTGCTGATCCATGATAAACAGATTTTAGCATATCCAGAATTGTACCACCAAAGAAAAAATGGAAGTGTCTACTTCTATATTCTATATCATATTTGGCTTGTAGCTTTCAGACGCACACTATCTCCAATTCTATGGAAACGGTGTTTATGTTTCTCACAATCATGTTTTTATCTAAATTGGCGGTTTCTGTATGTTGATTCTCCTAGAAAATTATTATTAACAAAATATGAAGTCGGTAAAAAGCAGGAAAAGTTATTTATTGTCAGTGGCAGCATCCATAAGCACCACAATCGGTCTTTTTACAAGAATTACCTTTCTCGCGTTCGTTTTCGTGCCTTATATCTACTATGGTTTTCGATGGTTAAAAAATAACAGACAAAATATGCTTTTGTACGTACTATCTGTGATGATTTTACTGACATATTAGGATTTTTAGCCATATTTTCTTAATGTTTTGTTCATGCGTACTAATATCTTCATTGTGCCTTTATGAAGACTATAAGTTCTATGGAAAGTTTACAGTTACGCTTTTAAACAATATTAGTTATAACTCTCGGTTTGAAAATTTGGCCTTACACGGAATCCATTCCAAGACCCAGCATTTTTTTGTTAATGTTCCTCTTCTATGTGGTCCGTTACTCCCTACATTTTCACTATGGAACATTCGAAATGCTCAAGCGTGGTTTTGGATTTTCCCGGTTGCTGTCCTTTCCATTTTTCCACATCAAGAAGCAAGGTTTTTACTCCCCGCCATCTCTCTTTATGTGGTTTTTGCAGCTCGGTATATAAGATCTCGTTTTCTCCTCTTGCTATTCATTATTTATTCGATTGTTATGTCGGTATTTTATGGGATTATGCACCAAAACGGAGTCGTTCCTTCTGTTGTAGAACTTGGTTCAATACTCCGTGATAATGGTTTGCTTAATCAGACCTCCAACAATTATTATCCAGCTACAATTTATTACTGGAGAACCTATACAGCACCAACATGGATGTTGGCACGTCCAAATTCCAGTCCAATTGATGTTGTCCAACTATACAACTATTCCAAGGAACAAACCTTATCCCTTTTTTGGGAAGATCATCACAATACTCAAAAGCTTGAAAAGGAATTCATAAATTTTGTTTCCTCAAAGACCATTTCTTTTCCTATATTAGTCTGTCCTATCGCACTTCTACAATCTGACGAGGATACGAAAGGCTTGCAGCTTTTAAAATATATACCTTATCACGTCGACCTTGATGACGCTGATGAACTTCCGTTAGCTGATTTAATTCGGAATCATGGAATAGGCATATATGCAGCTAAAGAAGTCAACATGGATCCATGAAATTAAGTAATGACCGTTGCAATGTATTTTAATACTAGATTTTTTAATTAATAAAGAGGAACAATTATAGCAAAGCCTTTTATCAACAATTTTTCCAATTGTCTAAGCACGATACATCATTTACTGGGGAATTAATATTTTAAGTATATATATAACCTTGGGTTTCGTATCACTTTTTTTAGCATGATTTCTTTTCTTCTCAGCGAACTAACATATGATGGTAACGATCGTGCATTGAAATACATAGATCAATGGTGATGTAGCCAACATCTAGGTGTCGGTCACCGCTGACTGAGTCATTTACTTTTATACGAACATGTAAATATAGTCATTCCCACTTCACGCAATTCATAGAAATCACCTTTAGTTTTCTCGTTTCGTAAACCCAGTAACAAACATACTTGTATGTAGGTAACAATGGTGCATCTGACTTGATTTGGGAAACTTCGCATTAGTTTGTATTTGCGAAGTTTGTTATACTTTATATATTTCGGCGGTTTTCAAATTTATACTTATTCAAGATATTAGCAGAAAAGACAGCTTCCATGTCGTGGTTGAAACCTAGGAATCTGAATAACCTTACTAGGGTTTGTTCGAAACCATTAGGATGTATACGCTATTACAGTCAAATAATCAACAATACACCTAAATTGTTAACACCAATTGGTCTCCAAAACTCTCCTTTGGATAGCACAGACACTAGTAAACAACCCAAGCTGACAGCTAGTCAACGTCAAGACAAAATTCTCAGAGAGATGAAAGGATCAATAGTCCAGGATATTTCTGAAGTCCAACAGAATAACGGAAAACTATTTTATTCTCCACCTAGGGTGTTCAAAAAGGAGGTAAGACCAACACAGGTTTAGGTAGTCGCAAACAAGTATTTTAACAGCTTTCAGGCCTCTCTTTGGATGTACAATTTTCAGGGAAAATCTTTGTCTGGGGAAAAGGTAAATCTATACAGAAACTGCTTGGGAAAACCCTCTGTAGTATTGCTTTTTGGGAATAGTTATGGTGAAAATCAGAGTAAACAGTGGATACAAGACCTCGATAAGATTAGCGACTTTCCAGTATTCTATTTTAACGTCCAGTCCAATATCATGAAGTACTTTTTAACGCGATTATTCTCGGGAAGTATCAAGAGTTCTCTTCCTTCTAAAGAATGTTGGGTAAAGTGCATTCTATTATGAGCTTGATTTAACTAACCGAAATAGAGTAACTATGTCATTTCGTTGAACAGAAGATTACGCTATCCGGAAATTCAATGGAACAATCGATTAGTTGGAAATCTGTTTTTACTTGATGAAACTTGCAAGATAAGATGGGCAGGGACGGGCTTCCCTACAAAAGAGGAATTGGAAAGGTTTCACGATGCCTGCAAATTTTTGAAAAGCCAGTCTTCAAAAGCATAATATTAAGCAGTGATAGATATGATGACTTCCATCCGTATTCCATGTATACATCTTTTTTCAGTGAAAAAAGAAAAATAGCAAAGTTAATGTGGAAATGAGAATAGAAAAAATAATAACGTCCCTTTGCTTTCTAGACTTTGTTTTTCGTAAAACTTGATTGATAAATGGTATAGTCAATGCCACACGATTTACACGATCAGAAACACTTTGAAGAACGCTACTTTGATATTCAAAGTCTTCACGAGTAGCTAGCGCTCGTTCAAGCAGTTCGTTCGTTCCCCTAATGGAGTTGTCCAGTGAATTTGCCTCTTGTAGCTCATACATATTTTCCATAGCTTTAACGTTTTCGGTATTATCCAACCCAGCAGAGCTAACTTCGTTACTCAAGACTCTCTTCATTAAGTTTTCATCACGTTTTAGACGGTCCAAATGAGATTGTAGACTGACCTTGGAATGCGAATCATCATCTTCAATCGTCGATATTGCTTGTTCTAACAGTTGTCGGCGTTCTTCCAGTAATTTTTCAGCTTGGTTTGGATCCTTATGGAGTACCTTTTGAAATTGAGAAGCTTTTTTGACAGAATCTCTTAAGAGCATTGACTTCATGTTTAGGTTTTGTTTCCACCAGATTACTGTTAGCAAATCCTCCGAATGCAACAAATAAAGTATTTTAATCAATAGAGATTTCAATATATTAATCAATGACTGTAAATGATAAGTTTGCAGTCTCGAAGCTCAATTGATTTTAGGGTATTTGGAGGTTATATGTTTACAGTAAAACTCAATTTATCTTACTGCCTTAGTAGGCCTTTAAACCGTCGATAAATTTCTTATTTATTTAACTTAAACAATCAAATAATTAAACTTTATATATTGATGTACAACTTACCAAGGACCTTTAAAAAACTTAGTCTATTCATTAAACATGATTCTAAAGACAATCAATATCGGTAAAATGCTACGGATTCAAAAATAAAAATATGCAAACATAATCACTCAACAACTAAGCTCACTACCTTAGGTTTTACAATGGCTCTTACAATCTTTTTGTCCTTTAACCAGTGTTGTGCATCCGGATGGGTCAAAACGGTCTTCATAATCAGATCCTCTTTTAAAGAATCACTTGAAATTTTCAGTTGAAGTCTCCATTTCCCATTTATTTGAACGGGAACAGAGACTCTTTTTTTAGTAATCGAGGGCTTTTGCATGGATGGCCAATTAGTATAGACAGAATTTTTATGTCCTAAATGATTCCAGAGTTCACTAGACACACAGGGAACAATTGGTGCAATGCATCTAACCAATACCTCGGCGGATGTTTTCAATGCTTCTTTCGGGGAGGCATTATCTTTTAGGCTATTGTAAATGGCATTGGTCAATTTCATGGAATCCGATATGATTACATTCAAAGAAAATATATTCTCGTAATTCTTTTCGCAGGCTACCATATAGTCATAAGTTTGTTCCAGTAGCTCTAGAGTTTTATCGTTCATTTCAGACGTAGCAGATACACTCGATTGCTCCATTTGTTGTATGTTTTCAACGCAAGTCGCTAAGCGAAGCAACCATCTTTCGGCACCGACTATTCCTGTACTATCCCATTGTAATACACCGTCTACGGGAGCCGAAAATAACAAATGTGCTCTCGTCACATCAGAGCCCCAGCGCAAAATAGTGCTAATCGGATCAACTCCATTATGTTTACTTTTGCTCATCTTAAAATAACACAATTCCACTTCATCATTAGGGTTCGCGATATTGACAAATTTACCTGATACTTTTTTTACCTGATCGGGCTTCAATATTCTTCCTGTTGGCTGACTCACATAAGTAGGTCCATGTACCATTCCTTGAGTTATTAATCTGGTAAACGGTTCATTTTTCAAATTACTGTTTTTCCAAAGCCCGATATCATTCATAACTTTTGAAAAAAATCGAGAGTACAATAAATGTAGAATTGAATGCTCTATACCACCAATATAGATGTCAACAGGCATATCCTTTTCAATTTTCTTTGGATCAAAGGGTAGCTTATTATTTTTAGAATCCAGAAATCTAAAGAAGTACCAAGAAGAATCCACAAAAGTATCCATCGTGTCTGTTTCTCTTCTCGAAGGCTTCTTACATTGCGGGCAATCAGTTTTCACCCAAGATTCCAGGTTAGCCAATGGAGAAGACCCTTTTCCATATATATCTGTGAGCTCAGGTAATTGAACCGGTAGTTCATGCTCAGGAACAGGAACTGCTCCACAGTTATCACAGTGTACAATAGGGATAGGAGTACCCCAAAACCTTTGTCTTGAAACAAGCCAATCTCTTAACTTATACTTCGTAACAAAGCGTGCTATGCCAAGGCTCTCTAATTTCTTTGTCATCAATTTTGCGGCCTCTTTATTTTTCATTCCTTTGTATTCCCCACAAATTTCTGACATCAAGCCATTTCCTGTATAAGGTGTTTCATTATTTACCGTTTCGGAATTTTGGGGAAGAACAGCATTAACTGAAGGAAAGGATATGCCATTTTCAGTCGCAAAATTAAAGTCCCTTAAGTCATGCATAGGAACTCCCATAACAACACCAGTTCCATGTTCATCAACTACGTATGGAGCATAATAGACAGGGATCGAGGCATTGGTAAGAGGATTATAGGCAACGATGGGAAGTTTAAATCCAAAATTATTTGCATCATCACTTTCCAAGAAAGTACTCAAGTCACCGTGTTTTTCAGCTTGCGATTGAACTAACGGATGAGACTTTGAAAGCCCTAGAAACGCTGAAGCAAATATTGTCTCGGGTCTTGTTGTATAAACTTCAAGGGTATAATTTTTATCGGTTTTAAATTGAATTTCTAAACCTTTGCTTTTGCCAATCCAATTTTGCTGCATCTTTTTAACCTTTTCAGGCCAAAAAGGTAGACTCTCTAAATCTTTCAAAAGCTGTTCGGAGTAGTCAGATATCTTGAAAAACCATTGGCAGAGGTTCTTTTTCTCTACGACAGCTCCACTTCTCCAAGAACGACCTTGTGAGTCAACTTGCTCGTTCGCTAGTACGGTACAATCGACAGGATCCCAATTAACCAAAGCATCAGCCTGATAAGCTAGTCCTTTTTTAAAAAGCTGAGTAAATAAGTATTGGCTCCATTTATAATAAGAAGGATCACAGGTAATGATTTCTCGGTCCCAATCAAAATGAACGTTCATGTACTCAAACTGATGTTTCATTTTCTCAATATTCGATTTTGTCCAGGAATTAGGTGATATATGATGCTCAATTGCAGCATTTTCAGCAGGAAGCCCAAATGCATCCCAACCCATAGGATGAATTACATTGAAACCTTTCATTCTATAGTACCTAGATAAAGTATCCGAGATAGTGTATACTCGTACATGACCCATGTGCAATGAACCACTAGGGTATGGAAACATACTAAGAACATACTTCTTTTTGGCTGACTCATTTACTGGAAACGGAGACCGTTTAGTCCATTCTTCTTTCCATTTTCTTTCAGTATCCAAAAGATTAAGCTTATAACCAGCTGTAGAAATTGTTTTCTTGGAACATAGAGTGTTAATTTTATTTGCAGATCGTAACAATTCCGGAACCACCCTGGAATTAGAAAGCTGCATATCGCAGGCAAATCATAGAAACAAAAAATTTTTTTATTATAATAACATACAAAAAGAAACAGAAGTAGGTTTTTTTAAAAGATAGTGTGAACTGAAATGATCTGTGGAATGTGGGTGCACACGCGTTAGTGTAGGTTAGTACACGGTACATATGGATGCCAGAAATGATGAGGGATGAATAGAAGTAGAGGAGCGGAATGGTTATAGTACCCATAATAAAGAGCTTTTTATCTTTTTTAATTATTGATCGAAAGCACCACCTCTAAAGGATTCGAAAACGGACATCGAAATCATACCTGACGGCATGATATAAGCCATTCGAAACATTAGACCACGAGTGAATCCTCCGAGTCCGCGCTCTTTGAAAAGAAGCCTGGCAACATCAGATATTTTGATTTTATTACTGGAAATGTTTGCGAATTCCGTTTTTTGCATAGCTGAAGAGGTAGCAACCTGATAACGAGTCTTCACTATATCTAGAGGAGTAGAAATAGTAGTTGCTACAACTGTACCAAGCGCGGAAGCAAGAGGAGCCACTAATGAAATATCAAAATTTGTATTTGCTTGTAACCATTTTTTGGTTTCTTCGTACATTACCCACCAGCTTACTGTCGTCGGTAAATAAATAGCAATACCCTAAAAAAGGTTAACAATTGTTTAGAAGAAAATCATAAAACGCTAGTGGAAATGAAAGCAACTAAATAAACCAAAGATATATCCGTTTTTCATGCTCGCAATTTCGTTCACAAGGAACCTCCTTACCATCCAGTAACCCCGATAAAATCCTTTAATCCCTTCTTGTTTCTGTAGACTCTTGATTGTCGGGATTACTCCATGCTGGGAAATTTGAGTACGAGCTTTGATGACTTCTAACGGGGTCCATACAAAACTACTAACCACTTCAGCTGTCATTCCGCAAGCAGAATACAATAAAACACCATCACCCAAGTAGTCTTTTAGCCTTCTCTTAGATTCTACATAAGTAGACATATATAGACATGTTGCAGGAGTAATTAGTGTCAAAGATATAGGCAAGCCACGATAATAAGCTTTTAAAGGCGTATTTCGAAACGAAAAACTCCCCACGGTTTGTTTATGAACGGTAATTGTGTCAATTGGATGACATATGACACGACTTGCAACAGATCCTGAACTAAATTTCATCGTAAGCTAAACAATGCTTTCAAAGGTGGCTCCAATTCGTACCTAGCTGCTATTAAAGTTTGTAAATCCATAATTCTGTTTCTTTCTCCTTTCGTTCTTGTTTACTTCACTTGGATATTAATACAAAAAAATTACTAGCATATAGAAATAATTTTAAAGTGCTATCCTCTAAAGTGTTACTAAAATTTCGACTTCGTTTATTGTTTGGTAGAGTCGGGTCCGGTGAACTTGCTAAGTTTACTAAAATAGCAATCCCTGACGACAGTAAACGCTTTGTTCACCTCAAGTTTTGGAATTATAAATGATATTGTGAATCTTTTTACTTTTTCTTTGAATTTCTAAAAGGTCCTGTGAGATAATATTATGAAAAGATTATGTCCTTCTAACAGTGTTGGAATTTGTGTAGACTCAGAACAAATATATGAAAACAAAAAAAAAAAGTCTTGATTTTGTATTTACAAATTTCTTCAAAACTACTTCTCGAAAATTGACCCGCAAATTCCTTCGCAATCTACAACAATTGATTATCACATTGAGGGTGGTTAATTGTCGAACAGAATAGAATCTATAATGTAAAGATCTACTCTTAGCATATGCGAGTATGCTGTGAAAGAATTTCGAGCTTGGAATGTATGCCTGACCCAAGAGGGTTCAGCGGGTCTTGAAAGAAAGTGTTTTTATTCATCAGTATCATATAGAAGTAATCAATACTTCTTACGGGAAGGATTACAAGGGCTGAATCATTCAGTAAAATTGATTTTCAGTGTTTATGTTGATTTATTATTAGAATCAACTTTTAGCATAATGACCTTATTAAGCTTATATAAAGGCGAATTATTAACAATATAGATGCACAACTCACCACCAAATATTCGTCAAAATATCAAACATTACCACCATTATTATAATGAAAACTTAAATCAGTGTTTAATAATAATCCCGAAAGTAATCATGGCCCCCGTAAGAAGAAGAGCTATCACAGAAAAAGAAAAAAAGGAACTTCGAAACTATTTCTTTAACAGTTCGGATAAACCAACGCAATCAGACCTAATTTCATGGTTTAGACAACGATTTGACAAAGACCTTTCACAACCATCTGTATCCCAAATATTATCATCTCGATACAGTTATCTCGACAGTTTGAACGACATAGACGGAGATGTGAAACGGAATCGACCTGCCAAATACCCAATCTTGGAGAAACTACTATTTGAATGGCAGCAAAGAGCTCAGAGTCAAAACCAGGTAATCACTGGAGAAGCCATCAAAGAAACGGCCAGTAAACTTTGGAAAAAGATTCCAGAATACAAAGATTTATCCACCCCCGAATTCAGCAATGGATGGTTAGAAAACTTCAAGCGACGCCATCAACAATTTCAAAACCATGCCAATAAAGAACAGCCGTACTTGCTTTTTCATGGAAGCATGGTTGAGACTGTCACCAGGATCTCGGATATTACTACTTTAGCAGAACCAGAAAATGTGTTTGCTTTATGTGAAATGGGACTTTTCTGGAAACTTACACCAAGCAAAATATATGCTGTAGAGGAAGCACAAGGAATGAAACGAGATAAAGCTCGCATTACCACATTGTTGTGTACGAATGCCACTGGCACGAGAAAACTTCCAATGTGGGCTATTGGCTATTCCCAAAATCCGAAAGCTTTCCGTGCAGCAGCAATTAAGCCAGAAGTGTTAAATTTTCATTGGAGGTTCAATGGTCGTGCTTGTTTGACTACGATATTGATTGAAGAGTGGCTTCTCTGGTTTGATTCTCAGATGCAAAAAGGTAAAGTCATACTTTTGCTTGAACGCTCTACTGCTGTTGTATGCGCTTTGCAAAACTTGCGTAACGCCAATCGAGACTTAAAAAACACTTCAGTTATTATACTTCCTGGGCAACAAGAAAAGAGCTACAACCCTTTTGATTATGGTATTACGTTTACTTTGAAAGCATTTTATCGAAAGTACTGGATCCGTTATATGCTTGCTCAAATAGAGCTTGGTCGAAACCCACACAAGACCGTCAATGTTCTTCATGCAATGCGCTGGTTGACGAAAGCATGGGAGATTGACATTTTACCAGCATCTATATATAGTAGCTTCTGTCAAAGTAGTGTTCTAAGAGACTTTGATCCAGTTGAACCTGAACTATCCTATCCTGCTGAAGTAGTAGGTGAAATCCAAAATTCAGTTGCTCGTTTTGATACCCGTTCAGCAGAAAATATTCATAGTTTTATTGATCCCATTGAGGAGCGACCTCAAGAAGTTGGAAACGATGTACTGACATATGTAGCCTCTCAATTCTTACCCGATCGTGATCATGAAACCGATGAAGAAGACGAACCTCACCTGCAAACAACTCTGAATGGTACATATGAAGCATTAGATTATTTGATAAATTTCGAAGCTCAGCGTGAGGGAGGTGACCCTTCTTTTATCATGACTCTCCTCCGTTACCAAAACACCCTAGAAGATTGGCAAACTAGGCTATTAAAGTAAATAGAGATAATACACTTAAGCATAATTTCTCCGATGATGAAGCTATGGTATTAAATGTCACTCAAAACACCTAAATGCGTAAATTCATATATTTTTGCGATATCAAAGCTTCTACGATAGGATGTATAATTAGTAATAGGCATACATGTTTAATCATATTTTGTCTACTTTTTTTTTTGTCATTATAATAATTAAGGAAAATAAGCAGAAAGAATTGCTACAGCAGAGATTGAAGTAGTAGTTGTACAGAACCAAAACAAGAAAAATCAAGTGTATTTTGAGAATAGATTGATAAAAATTTAAACATACGTAGCTTTCTATGGTAATTTCATGAATTGCAGCGAGAGATACTATCTTTGGTAGGCATATAAAAAGTTAAGAATCTATGCGGAATAGCAAAAGGGTGTTCGTTTGAGTTACGAGACACATACCTTACTGGCTACTGAGTTACGCTGCTATAACTCGTTTTAATTGATTTTCTTTTTATAGGATATATTAAAAAATAAAAGTCATTGATGATAGGCTCAGTATTTCGAAGAGGTCACTTTACAAAACTTCTTTCTACCAAATTTTCGCGCTTTTCATTTTCAACGTCAACTCCATACACTATGACTACTGAATTGAATCGGCAATTGCCGGTGCCGGAAATTTCCAATAAAAGAGCAAGAAAACTTTCAAAAAGACGTGCTAAAAAGCCCGTTGAAGAAGGAAGTGCTGGTCATGTATTACAATTAGACATCGAGGGTCTCCTAGAGCATCCCCCTTTGTCTAATATCCCTTTTGAAAGATTCCAAGAAATTGAAGTAGATATTGTGTACTTAAGTTCGTCTGGTAGGTAAAAAAGGATAGTTCAAGCTTGCCATATTCTGACTTCAAGCAACGAAGTCATGTTGCAAGTTTTAATCCTTATATTGAACCGAAAGTGTATTAACAACTTACATAGGAGATGGGATTGGCTTAGTTTTGGAAGGCCGTTACGCTGTAGTTGTACCTTTTTCACTACCCGGTGATAGAGTGAAAGCTAAATTGCACTTTTTGGCAGAGTAAGTACCAAATTTATTATATCGGGAAGAACTCGAAATTTTATTTGTTTTTCCACTATTCATACTCTCTCTTGTCCCTCGGTTCTTTTATTAACATTTCATAGGACATATGCTCTGGCTGATTTTCTTGAGGTGTTAACACCTTCCAAAGATAGAGATGACAACCTAATAGGATGTAAATATTTTGGAAAATGTGGTGGATGTCAATATCAGATGCTTCCCTATGAGAAACAGCTCCAGCAAAAGAAAAAGGTAATCGAGAAAGCCTTTCGATATTTTTCAAAATTGGACCCCTCAAAACTTCCACAGGTTGAAAGTACAGTTGGAAGCCCTTTGCAATATAACTACAGAACTAAAATTACTCCTCATTTTGACGTTCCTAAAGGTGGTACAAATGGCCCGTTGACAATAGGTTTTCAAGAGAAAGGTAGAAGACGAGTTTTGGATATTGAAGAGTGCCCAATAGCGACGAAGAAAATAAATGAATCTTACCCAAAGATCATCGGCGAAGTTCAGGATCGTGCGTCTACTTACAAGCGAGGTGCCACAATTCTCATGCGTGATTCGATGAATGACGATGGGGAACATTCAGTCATCACTGACCATAAAGCTATTGTTACTGAATCCTTTGGAGATTTCAAGTTTGTATTTCCAGCAGGTGCATTCTTCCAAAACAATAACTCAATTTTACCCGACTTTACTGGTTATGTTAGAAAACAATTGCTTAATCCTTTTGGCCATGAAAACTATCAAAAGCCAAAGTATTTTGTTGATGCTTATTGTGGATCGGGTTTATTCAGCGTCGCTTGCTCGGAAGGATTTGATTCTGTAATCGGCGTTGAAATCTCTGCGGATAGTGTACATTATGCGAAGGAGAATGCTCAAAGAAACAATGTTTCCAATACGAACTTTATTGTTGGAGAAGCAGAAAAGATATTTTCAGTAAGTGTTTATTCAGGCGGTAAATCCATTCGCTAACAGTTTTTAGAGTATTGAGACGCCCTCAGCGGAGACTGCAATGGTAGTTGATCCTCCTAGAAAAGGTTGTGACCAAGTTTTTTTGAACCAATTGCTAGAGTATGGACCATCCCGTGTTGTATACATTTCCTGTAACGTTCATACTCAAGCTCGAGATGTTGGATACATTCTACATCATGAACTTGGTAAAAACTTTAAGATCGATGAAATTCGAGGCTTTGATTTATTCCCGCAGTCGCATCATGTCGAAAGTATATTGGTAAGTTATTTTTGAAACATCTATAGTGATCCTTATTCCATTCTGCTTATTACGATCACTGATAAAAAAAAAAAAAAAAAAAATTATAAAACTAACTTTTTAATAGACTTTGACAAAACTCAATTAATTGAGTTATTTATCCAAATCGAGATTATTGATCTCCGTGATCCTTCCTTTTACCTCCTCTCTGGGCTTTCAGTTCATGATTTCCCTCTTGGTCCCTAAATCGAAAGCGAAGCAATGGAAGGATTATTTACAGGATCTAAATTGTTTCCCTAAATCAATTGGAATCGTTTCAGGCTCCAAAATATCGGCTTATTTGGATAGTCAGACAAGTGATGTTCCTTTAGACAAATATGTATTAATACCCACTTCTTTTGAGGAAAATAATTTACCAAAAGAAATATTTAATTGCTCTGAACTCCAAATTATTCATAATGCATCATTGCCAACGGATATGGAAAAAAGTTCCTTACAAGAACGCATCTTGGCTTGCGTAGCTGAAATAGTTGGAAAAAAGGTAACAGAAGAACAATTCATTGTTCCTACGAGGTTTGTTATATATTCCCCAATGGCTCTACTGTCTCCAAGTAGTTTCTCTACGAAAGAATGGGTTGCTTTTCTTCACCGGTATAGAAATACAGAAGAAGCGAATAGGCTTTTTTCGATTTTTGCAAAGGAATGGAGAGTTACTCATATTGCACTAAATGAGCCAATTCCGATAGATGATGTTATGAGAAGGCCATTGGCTTTGCAACCTCTTTATGGAGATTTTGGAAAACCAGTGTGGGAAGAACCGACTGCTGAAGATTTCAGTAATGCGTTTTGGGTTCATTGCAAGCAAAATGGAATCTATCAGACATGGGCTCCACTTTATACAATGTTTTCTCGGGGGAATTCGGTTGAGAAAGCAAGAGTTCTAAAGTTTAATAATATTTCGAATGAGGTTATTGCTGATTTATATGCTGGCATTGGGTATTTTTCTTTTTCATATGTTAAAGGAAAAGCTAAAAGTGTTTTCTGTTGGGAAATTAATCCTTGGAGCGTTGAAGCGTTACGTAGAGCTGCTATTGCCAATAATTGGTCTGTTTGCATCGTTCGGCATACTGAGGAGTACGATTTTGGAGTGGGATCTCATCAACTTGTAGTTTTTCATGAGAGTAATGAATACGCGCATTCGAGATTAAACTCTCTAGGTACGTCGGTGAGACACGTCAATCTTGGAATGCTTCCCTCTAGTAGAGATACATGGGACATGAGCACTTCTATTGTTAGGCGAGAACCTGGGTCTTCTATTCATGTACATGAAAACGTAACAGAGGATCGTATAGAAAAGTATGGTGAGGAGATAAACTCAGCTTTTACAAACAAATTAGGAATACAAACCACATATCAGGTTAATCGGGTGAAGTCGTTTTCGCCTAGAGTTTGGCATGTTGTATACGATATACAAACAGTTGATTAATATCATGGGCGCTACATTTTGGATAATTGGTTGCAAAATAATTTTTTTTGTGTATATAGAATGTATTAGAGATGTAAAGTACATATTTTATAAAAAACTCGCTTTGCAAAGATTATGAAGTATCCATAATGCTGGTAGTAAAGACAAATATACATTTTTAATATGTTAGATAAAGAATGAAGCAAAAATGAAGGCCTAGCTAATAATTATAGACATTACGGTTTTCATTAAAATAGGGAAATGAGTAAAGCAATTGTCAGGAAGGAACAAGACAAATTCACTGAAAATAAACTTAAAAGAGAGAAATGCATGTAAGAATATTTTAATCCCAATCATGATGTACAGTAACTGAGTTAAACGAAAGAAAAGGATCGTCTTCTTGGTCTTTGAGGTTAGATAGGGGAACTTCCACTGTCTGAGAATTTTGAGCAGAAGAAGTTATATCCAAACTCTTGCTTTCTTTCAAATGAGCAATGTTTGGATTACCCGATTCATCCGTAGGAGCAAGGCGAGGTATAATCGGCGGTTCAGTGTGACGCAATAAAGCCCACTGAACGTTTTTAAAGAATGGATGTAATTTCACGTCAGATGCACCTGCCTGCGACCCTAAACGATCGTTTTCATCTTTTAATAATAGTTTTCGAATAAGCGACTTGCACAGACTAGAAATGGAAGGAGCGTTAGAATATTCTGGGAATACAACTTCACGATGCAAGATATTTGAAAACGTCATATTTCTGTTTTTTCCTTTGAAAGGCGTAGTAGCATAAAGCATTTCATAAAATAGAATACCCAAAGTCCACCAATCCACAGCGCTAGTGTGGCCACATCCTTTGATAACTTCAGGAGCAATGTACTCCTCCGTACCGACAAACGAATTTGTGCGGAAATTAGCAATACAAGATTTAGTATCTAAAGCATAAGTACTTTGCGAAGATGGACTGCTATTACGAGCTTGAATAACAGTTGGCGAACCAATAGAACCTGACTGTTTGGAAAGATCAAAGTCGGAAAGCATAATATGACCAGATTCATGCAACAAAATATTTTCAGGTTTTAGATCACGGTAGATAAATCCCATAAGATGAAGGTATTCTAAAGCAGCTGTAACTTCGGCAATGTAGAATTTAGCCTCATGCTCTGCCAGACAGCGTCCTGGGCGACGTTGCAGGGCTCTAAAGAATTCACCACCCATACAGTACTCCATACATAAATACAGGTACTCATCGGATTGAAAAGAGTGATATAGAGTAACGATGAAAGGATGATTACTCGTAGCCAAAATTTCCTGTTCGGCAAATGCCCGTTTTATCTTATTTCTCTTAATCATTTCTTGTTTGTTTAATACTTTCATGGCAAAGAAACGTGTAGTCTTTTTCTCACGAACAAGATAAACCCGACCGACACCACCTTTTCCAAGCAAGAAAACCTTTTCAAAACTGGATGGTCCAACTTCAACATTACCAATCTTAACAGAGTTTGAAGAATACTTTCTCGCATTGGAACCCATCTTCTTCTTTTGCGATACTACCTTGCGTCCTTCCTCCGCCGGATTGATATTATTCACAGTGGTATTTCGGGTTTGATTTTCTGAGCCATTGGACTGACTCCTATGCTGGGGATTAAAGATAGATTTTGCACTTGGATCTTTTTTCTTCTTTCCGCCCTTAAAGAATGACTTTTTCAAGTCCCGCTTCTTAACATAAAGAGAATCCAGCCCCGTGGAACCCATAGGACTTGTCGAAGATGCCAAATCCATGTTTGGTGCATCTGTTGTATTCGTCGATGATGGATTGGTAGAACTCTGCATATCATTGTCAAACGAATGTTTGGCGTTTTTGTTTTTGCCATTCAAAACTGATGAAGCCGCACTAGAACTAGGGTCTGTACTTTCTGTGGGGGTGGAAAAAACATCCCTGCTACTACTTTCTTCTTTATTTATATACTCCTTGTCCTCTTCTGCAGATGCTTTTTGAGGATCCGACTGCAACGCTGCCTCAGAAGGGTTTGAGGGACGCAATTCCTTGTTTTTTTTCTTTGAAAATGTGAATTTTTTGTTTTCTTTAAAGTACAGTCTCATAAAAGATCTTATTTTTGAAGGTTTTGAGCTGACGGATGACTTGGACGATTCTTGATTTCCATCTTTCTCAGCTGTGAATTGTCCCGTGGATGCAACGTTTGTGTTCTCCTCATTTCTCCTAACATCCATCGTGCTCATTCAAAACTGAAATTGTTAGCAACAATTGTCAATTGAGACGAGTCAGTTGGTCTATTTTGAGCACCTGTACTTGGTAAACGGTACAGAGCAGAGTATTCCGATATACAAAAACCGTTGGAGGCCTGGAGTGGGTTGAGAACAACCGATTACGCAATTTATCCTTATCAAAAAATAACGATAAAAATTTCGTTTCGTTAACTAAATACGTGAAGCGAAATTATGTCTGTAACGAGTAAACAAACCAAAAAGAAATAGGAATAGAAGACAACAGTCTCATCTTATATTATTTTCCATTCCTGATTGATGATTAGCTTTTTAAAGATATGATGCGTTTCATTTGCTTATTTGGCTAGTCTAGTTTCAGTGATCGCTTCTTTATGAAATCAATGAGTAGGAGCATACGTTTATTGCAGGGCTTCTTTGATTAGCCATCTCTGATGAAAAAGCATAACATTTAATTAAAGACAATATAAGGATTCTGGCTGCCAAGTAAGTTTTACTTTGGATCCCCGGTCCATCTGTGCCCAACTTGAATTGCTGGCACCTGGAAAAGACCAACCCAATGGAACAAAGCAAAGCGATTATGAAACGTGATAAATGATTTGTGGTAGAAAATATAGGATGCATTCATCAATTAGTAACCCATAGTAATCACGAATCTAATATAGCAGCTTCAAACTTGGCAATCACGTACGTTGAGCAGCATGCATCTTTTAGGCACACAAGTCGTTGCAAACTCAATTTGAAACATTTTAAGAAGGCTTTGATTGGTTTTCGTATATAACATAGATTCCAAAAATAAATAAATGTTTTATTGAATATGTACATATAAATTGACAAAAGGATTAGAAAACACGCCAAGAGGAATCATTATCGGCAAATCAAACTCAAGTAAAAGGAAGCATTTATCTTTCGTCAAGTTGAAGAAGCGCAGCAACAATAACAATAATTCTAACAAATCATAATAATACATATATACAGACAAGCGGTAACTCATACGTGCCCAAAGAACCATCAATCATTAGCATTTCGGATGGAACACGAAACGAAACAAACAGGAAACATCAAAATTACTCACACACCAGGCTAAGGGTATATCTTTACTCAACGTCATCAAACGCTTCCTTTAGGTCCTTCTCTTCATAGCAATGACATAGCTCGCGTATGCCTTCGCTGCAAATCGTTCTCATGAATTTGATATTTCCATTTTTCGGCGGCGTTGTTTATAAAGGAGTCCAACTCGAATGGATAATTTCTTAAATCACATAGCAAGGAATAAACGGCAAACGAGGAATTGCATGCCATTATTTCATCTTTTAAGGTATAGATTATGTCTAGGGCTACGCGAAATAAACAAGGATATCCATCGCAAAAAAATAAATCAAGGATACGAAAACCCAGCTTAGTATTCACGGTATCCGTATATAAACTAAGAAACCAATGCAATGTAACAGCTTCCAAATCTACCTTCAGTGTTTCTAAATGAGAACTTATCTGAGGTAACAAAAGACTGACATATTCTTTCAAGACGATTTGGTCGGCTCTTGAACCTAGCAAATCTTCAGTAAAGTAATTTTTTGGGAGATAATTTTCGATAAGACTCATAATCAAGTAGAAGACATCTTCTTCGGATGCATAGATTAGCAAGAAGAAGGCGGCAATGACATTCATTCCTTGACAATATCCAACCTCTGGGTTATGTAAGCTATAAGCGAGCAAAACACGCCGAAGTTTAGGAACACCTGGGCCATTTCCACCAAAAAAGACGTTTCCAACAAGGGTTCGCTTTATATCCTGATCAATTTGAATTCGATTGGAAGGATCAGAGGTATCCGACTTTGCGAGCAGTTCATCGTAGTATCCAGGAACATGTAATTGGCGAGCAGCGGAGCATTCTAGCCAAACTTTAGGACGATAGGGAACGGGGACACCTTGCTTGACAAGCCGGCGAAAACGTTCAAACCTCTTTTTTGAGCCACGTTTTGTTTTTCCTAACCTACATTTTCCAAGTAAATCAGTACTGTTTTCATCAAATTTTCCATATTTGATAGAGTACTTTTGGATATATTCATCCCAGCGTTTCATCTGCGCGGCATCCTGAGGATTGTTGGAGAGGGAAAAGGTATCGGGTGGAGATAAGGTAGAATCGGGGTTATGGGCAAAGGATGAAGTGGCCACGGAGGAAGAAAGAGATTGAAGAGGCTTGAAGGTTTTGGAGGATGGATTGGAAGAGGTAGGAAGATTATTGATGAAACCGAATTGGTCAAAGGTTTGGTTGGGTTTGAGGATGGTGTGAGAACTCCAATCATTTCTTAAAGTAGGAGGAAGATCATGTTTTGGGATTAGATTGTCGAGTTCCATGGAACCAGGAAACGTGAGATTGGCGGCAGCGGATGAGGGAAGGTTAGAGGAGGGTGGATCAGCAAGGGGAGAAAAAGAGTCAGAGAGCTCGACGGCACTATGGGAAAAAGAACAGGAAGGATCATCGAGGTTTAGCCGGGCCATGGATGGGTAGGTGGGAGAGAGGGTAGGAGAGGGCAAGTCGGTGGTGTGGGTAGGTTTGGGAGATGGAAAAGAAGGGGGTGAAGGAGATCCGTTGGCAGTGGTATTTGGGAAGGAAACTGGAGGAAGGGTAGGGGACAGGGGAGGAGGAGGAGGAGGAGAAGAAGAAGAAAAGGAAGAAGAAGATGGGGGAGGAAGGAAAGGTTCATTGATGGCGGAGGAAATTTTGGACTGTAGAAAGGGTTTATCGTGGAAGAGAGGAGTAGGAGGTTCATCCAAATGGGAAGAGAGAAGAGGTACCGAAGAGGCGGGAGCAGAATTAGGAGGAGGAGGAGGGGCAGTAGACGGATGGGAGGAGGAATAAGAAGAAGAGAAAGACGGAGGAAGAACGGAACGTTGTTTTGCCAGTTTTGTATTAGCAAGGACGGGATCCAAGCCATGTTGACGAAGAAGGTCACGAAAGACGGCTTCGCGAGATTCGTAATGGAATTTGACATTGGAAATAAAAGCATCACGTTCAGCAACATCTTTGGCAAGTTGGCGAAGAAGACTGACGGCACCGAAACGATGGATGAGACGTTCGATGGAAGCATCGGAGGCAAGATGAAGGCTTCCTGGGATGGAATGAAGCAATTCGGGAGATTGGTTGTCAAAAAGAGGAGAAGAGGAGGATTGGGTGGAGGAAAGGGAAGGGCGTCTTGTAGTAGTAGTAGTATTAGTAGCACCAGCAGCAGCACCAGCAGAAGGAGGAGGAGGAGGAGGAGAAGAGTGTGATATGGGAAAAAAAGGAAAGATGGGAAAGGAGGTCATACGGGAAAAAGAAGAAGTAGAAGCAGAAGCAGAAGAAGAAGAGGAGGGTCTAATGGTCGTAGAATTGGATTTCGTTTTATGTTTTGGAGAATGAGGAGGAGAATGGTGTGAATCATGAGTCATGAGGAGAGAATAGAACAATAGAGGAATGAAATTGAAATGACAAGGAGTAACGAGTAAGAAAGAAGAGTTTTAAGGAAAAACAAAATATAAAAAAAAACAGAGCTTTGGAAAAGCAAAAGAAAAATAAAAAAAAAATTAAATTAAAAACAAGAACGATAACGATAACAATAACAGTAAAAAAAGGTCAAAGAGGACGTGTTAGTGAAAAAGCAAAGACATTGTCAAGCTAAGTACAATCCAAAAGCAAGTTGAATGCAAGGGTAAGACAAGGAAGACCAACAACAAGAAGGTCGGTCGAGTCGAGTGAATGTAGTCAAAGGGTCGAGAATTTAGCACAGTAGAAGGAGAAAGCAATTTCTAAATAGTGCAGCTTTAGGCGGTTTACCGATGCAGGAGGATTCTCTCACACAGACAGACGGACAGACAGATAGAACAGAGGAGTGTGTGTAAGAGCTGGGGAGACAAGAGAGGGTATGATTTAGCGAGACTTAGCACTCTTCATTGAAAAGGATAGTAGCGATAAGAGAGAGAGAGAGAGAGAGAGAGAACCAAAAGTTTTGGTGAGGAGAGAAGTGGGGAAAAGAGGAGTTGTAAGGTGACGGAAAAAATTAAAGACAAGGCTAGACGATGACAGTCAGCAGACGACGACGATAAGGAAAGTTTGAGAGAGGTGGGGAAGTCAACAAAAAAAAAGTCAAAAAATTGAAAAAAAAAAAAACAAGACTCGAAGAGTCTGCAGCGAAAAAAAAAAAAAAAAAAAAAAAAAAAAAGATTGGAGATTCGAAAGAGTCTTTTCGTTCTTTTTTTTTTTTTTTGTTCTCGTTTTGTTTAAATGATGACGGCTTTTCACCCCTCCCTCTCCCTCTATGTGTGTCTGTCACACACACACTCTCTCTTCTCTCTCTTCTCTCTCTTTGGGCTCTCTTTCCACCCGGGAAAAGGATCCGTTTCTATCTGTAAGCGTCGGTAAACGCACAATCGAATAACGAAGCCTGGGTGTTGTGATAATTCAAGACAAGGTTCAAATGGTTTTATCATGAGCCATCGTTAAAGGATCGGTTGCTTTGATGAGATACTTGATATGAGGTTGATTGGTCATAAAAATAGGTTCAGCATTGTTTACAAAATGTAGATACAAACTTTAACAAATGAGGAGATAAACCGAGAGTCGTTTGGCATTTTTTTAGTTTTTTTCCTTTTTCTTTTCTTTCCTTTGCTTTTGGGTGGGTTTCCCTGTTTTTTGTTTTTTTTTCTTCTTCTTCTACTTCTTCTTTTCCCTTGTTCTTGAAGACTCGAAGAGTCCCCCGCTC